>NC_133620.1:173978546-174634408 GCF_048593235.1 Sminthopsis crassicaudata
TGTAAGTTCTACAACAATCCTATGAAATTGGCAAATAAAGTATTACTATCAATATTTTACAAATGAGAAAATTTAGGGCCAAAATAGGTTAACCAACATGACCATGGTCATACAACAAGTAGACCCAAATTCAGGTCCTTTAACTCAAAGTGCCCTCCCTTTTCTACTACACTGAGCTCCTTCTTTAATAATAATTCTCTCTTACATTTGTACCGTGCCCTTCTAATCAAAATCAGTAAGAATTCAACAACATGAAATATATAGGCTACTCTAAAAGAGCCATTTCCTCATTCAAGGTGATTTTTCACAAATGAGCCTTAAAATTACTATAATTGAGTATTAACTTAATATCTATTAAATGGCATAGATAGAACTTCCAATCATTTGAACAAACAAAATTAATAGAATTTTAAAATTAATAATCACATTTTTAAAACTATATTAATAAAGGATCAGTCATTCAGAAAGCACCTATTAATCTAGTTCGAGATGGAAAAAAGCATTTCAATTTCACAAAGCAAAAGGTAATCAACTAAAAGGTTTGTCATTGTCATTTGATTACTGAGTTCAATTTTCTGAACAGTAACTGAAACCTGAATTAACTCTGAAAAAGAAAAAACAGTTTCAGGGCAGTGTTTCATTGTCTATAGTTTCAAAAGGTCCTAACTCCTGAATAAATTAGAACGTCTAAATAATTCTATAAAAAGTCTAAAACAATTAGTTGCTAATCTTTGTGTACACCATTTTTCACTTTTTTTTTTTTTTTCTGGTCAGCAAATACTAAAAGTACAACTATATGGGAAGTTTGAAAAATATTTTGACATCCTAGAAAAGATTCCCAAATTCAAAAAAAATTTAGGAGTGATTACAAAACAGAATTGAACATGGGCCAAAAGTTATTATTCAGTAACTTTTCAAAGCTATTTACATATATATGCAGCGAAACATTTTTAATAAAAGTGCTTGTTCTTCTACTGAATTTATTGCAGAAGGAGACAGACAATAATTCCTCACCTATATGTTTACTTCAAGTATCTAGAACTTTGTTGAGAACTATTAAGTAAGTAAAAAACATCTTTTATCAGTTTTTAGGCAAAGTGCTCAATGCCATCAGATCTCACTCTTCATTTTTAAAACAAAAGGGTTAGACAAGATAATCTCTAAGGTCCAGTCTTCCTCTAAGATGTAAAAATAATTAGAAAAAAGACAGATATTACTAAGTCCATGAACTAAAGTTTATTTACTCTACTTATAGAAGAACTTCTGAGCCACCATTTAGAAGATAGAAAGAAAGAGAAATAGGAAGGAAGGAAAGATGACAGAAAGAGATAGGGACAAAAGACAGAGAGGAAGAGTTTGTTTTTCATTTTAAGCTCTGTATACTTCTAAGAAGTTTGCTTATCTGGTTTTCAACACTACCACAAATTAAAAGACTCAAGGTGAGGTAATAACTAAATATAGTATAGGAAAGCAACACGGGAAAAAGTGATATTTGATAGCAAAAATAGCATTTTTTTTTCAGAGAAAAAAGTATAAACAGCTGACAAAAGAATTAAAGAAACTTGAGGAGATTTTGAGGTTATTCAGTGTAAGACTATTTTTAAAATAGTCTTATATAGTTTTATAACCCCAAATTCACAGCATTTAACACAAAAAGGATCATCATGATCCTGAATCAGCAAAGGGCAAACTATATTAGATAAGCTCTTTACAAACACAAAAAAGCATATCACATGTTTTCAAAAACTTGCCATTGTTTTAAAAAAAGTTCCAATAAAAATATCTGGATACCAAAGGGAAAAATGGCTTATATATCCAAAAATTCATTTTACAGTTAATACTTCCCTTTTTTGTTCAACTTATTGAGGAAGGGGCTAGATGATAACATCACATTTATCTTAAATAAGAAAATATCAAAAAAATAAAAAAAAAAAGAAAATATCACTTACATAAAACACTTTGTTCCCCAAAGTTATCAAATAACAAAGTATTACTTCACATAGTTATAATGTAAAAAATAAAACAGATCTAAAACATGTAATTGGTAGTAGCAGTACATTCATCCCAAATTCACCACAGAAAAATATTAGATAGCAAATCTGCAACTAAAGATGCATTCTGTCATACTGTTCACTCATCCAATTTCTAAGTATGCACCACAAATTAAGAGCTTTTATGTCTAAGAATTCTCAACTCCAAAATGGGAGGGGGAGGAAGGAGGGGAAAGAAATCATACCTAACAAATCATAGGTTTTTTAGGCCAGTTTATTTTTTTAAAAAATGACAACTTACAAAAGTAAGTTTATCAGAGAAATATGTTCATAATAACATGTCCTATTAAATGAAAAGGACTAAGTTAGGGAAAGAGAGTTTTCTAACAAAAACATGTCAAAACAATTAGCTTTGGAAGTTTCAGCACTATGTATTTAATATCATCGCATTTACACACAATAAGAAAAATAATAAATATGACATGTAAGGCTCACAAAGTAAATGTATCTCATGTCACATTTATCAGAAATTCATCAAAGTTAAAATTAAATATAGTCTGTAAAGACATTCATACTGCAATGCTAAATAGTATATTCCTAGACCAAAAGAGAAATCTTTGAGCAATTTGCTAAAATATTCTCCCCCAAAACCTCAAGAATATCCCAAAATGTCCAAATTTCAAAAGGTTATTTGATATTCTGACTTAAGAAAATGTAGTTTATTAAACATTTTTGCTGTTGTGCAGCCATTTTTTTGTCATGTCCAACTCTTTGTGACCTCATTTGGAATTTTCTTAACAGAGATATCATTTCCTTCTCCAGCTCATTTTACAGATGTGGGACTGTGGCAAACAGTGTTAAGTGCCTTTTCTAGGGTCATACAGCTAGAAAAGTATCTGAAGTCAGGTTTGAAGATGAGTCTTTCTGATTCAAGGTGTGGAACTCTATCCACTGTGTCACCTAACCATCCATTCTATTATATATGTTATTACTATAATTATGCCTATTAACACTGTTAACATTTTCAAAATAAAATTATTCCTTTAGAAAAATAATCTATATCAATAAAATATAATGACATTTAGATTAGTTGAAGAAGCAATTATACCACTATACTGTTAGTTAAGAGCAAAACAATGCAATTTGGCTTGCTGAGTATTTTACTCCTAAAAATTTCTATAAACAAAGAATTAGCTTTCATTTAGGAATTATTTCACTAACAAATAAAGTTGGCAGAACAAATATGTTTAGGCAGTCCCCACTTTTTTTCTGCCTTGCACTTTTCTAATATATTTATTTAACAGTATTTCCTTTTTTTTTTTTTTTTTTTTGCCAACTTCATCATTCATTTATCAGCTTCAAGATCTGACTCTTCAATTTCTAGAGACTATTCCCTTCCCATCCCCATGTAAACTTGCCTTTCTTATGCAGAAGCACCATCTAGTTATGACAGCAAGTAACTGCTACTCAAATAGCCTATGGAATAAAAATGATATCTATTTCTTCCTCCTGCTTTCAAATTGGTTTCTAGGAAAGTGCTGTAGCAAAAAAAAAGCAGGGATTGCCTGTAATTACCCAGAGAATATCATAGGTGGGTACACAAATGAAAGAAAATTACACCTTTTCAGAGTTGCTCTTACTTTGCACATACTGTCCGTTTCATTAAATTTCTGGCAATATCTTCTGAGGGAATGCTAAGAATCCAAAATGGAGACTGAAACAAAAACAATAAAAATAGTAAGATAATTTGGTTATACATGCCCTAAGTTTTGGTACTTTAAGAAGATGAAGAGAAATTTTTATTTGCCACTTTTATGAGTAAAACACAAAAGCCCCAATTTTGACCTTTCTATGATGACCAGCTGAATATAATAGGGCAGCATGGGAAAACCTACCCAAATGATGTTAAAGATCATTTCATTGAGATTTATTCTCATTCACCTTTTATACAAAAACAGCTGTTTCTTAAAGATTACATTGTAAATCATGCACTGGGATATCAATTAACTCTTGAGTCATTCTAAATTGTAATGAAAATAAGTGGTCCTTATTATTAAGATTTTTCAAAGCACTTAAAATGTTAAATCCTTTAAGCCTCATAGCAGGTATTACTCCCATTTTACAGATAAGTAATCTGACACATAGAGACTAAAGTCTTTAGTAACTCAACAAAATTTTGAGGCAGAATTTGAAAAACAGGTTTCCCTGACTTCAAATGCAGCATTTCATTCATTGTACTATGCTATCTTTCAATAAAATATCTAAATAGTTTATTTTAGACTTTGTTATATTTAATTTCCCTTATAGCACTTATCCTCCAATAACATCCCAAACTGCAATGGGACATGGAGCTCACCCTTCTAAAAGAATATGTCAATAGAATACAAAATCTAGCAACTTGAAAAAGCCTAGAGAATGAAACTATTGACAGAATTTATTTCTGTCACTGAAGGATTATTTTAGTCAAGTTCAGAGAAACTGACTTCTACCACAGCATCTCATACACTAGTAACAAATGTTTGGAAAATATTTAATGTGTGCAATGGTAAAGAAATCCCTACAAATTATAAATCCAAGAAATGTTGCAATAAAGTTCTAAGTCATTAAATATTTATTATGTCCACCTTTTCATGATCCTATTTGAGGTTTTCTTGGCAGAAATACTAAAATAATTTGTTATTTCCTTCTCTAGCTCATTTTATAGATGAGGAAACTGAGATAGACAAGATTAAAATGACTTGCCCAAGAACACATAGGTATTGTGTGTATTACTTTCCTTTTTTTTTTTTTTTAAGATAATGGCATAAATTAAATTTAAAAATAAATTGCAAAAAGAAGTTTGCAATCCAGTAGTTAATATTTATTCTAGTTCTTTAAAATCATAGTAAGTCAATAGAACATAGAATTATCTTCTATAGAATCTCACTGTGTAAGGACTAATGTCTTCTATAAGAAATGGAAAATTCAGTGAAAATAAATCCAAAAGTTAAGAGAGAAGGTATTTACAAAAAAAAAAAAAAAAAAAAAAACAGGTCTTTACCAAGAACTCAACATGGAATTCGTGATCTTGTGTTGTTAGTTTTTTTCCCCATAATATTTTGATAACAACATTTCAGTATAATTAGCTTCATTGGTAATCCTATATAATTTATGAATTTACATAAAAATAATATTCTCAGAAGGGCTCCATAGGTTTCATTAGAATGCCAAAGGGGTCCAGGACATAAAAAACTTTTAAGAATCCTTATTCTGTACTCAGGTTTTCAAAATTTCAAAATAAGATGCTTTATATCATCCAAAGATACCTAAAATTTAAAAATATGCTCAGAGATGATTCAAACCAGTTCCAATTATTCATTAATGAAGAGAGTCATCTACATCCAGAGAGAGGACTATAGGAAATGAGTGTAGACCACAACACAGCATTTCCACTCTTTCTGTTATTGTTTGCTTGCATTTTTGTTTTCCTTTTCAGGTTTTTTTTTTCTTTCTTTCTAGATCTGATTTTTCTTGTGCATTATGTATAAATATGTATAGATATATTGGACTTAACATATATTTTAACATATTTAACATGTATTAGACTACCTGTCATCTAGGGGAGGGAGTAGGGGGAAGGAGGGGAAAATTTGGAACAAAATGTTATGCAAAGGTCAATGTTGGGAAATTACCCATGCATATTGGTTTGTAAATAAAAAGCAATAATAATTTTTTAAAAAATTTTAATTAAAAAAATACTCTCAGAAATATAAAGTGTTCCTAAGAAAATATAGTTTCTTCCAGTAAAAAAACTAGCATTAACATATGTTATACATAATCTTGAGAAGAAAATAAACTATAAACTTACTTTTCCATGAATTTCCTGATGGTTACTGAATCGACCTCCCAAAAGTGAAAGTAAAGACTTTATTTCCTGTTGTGAAAATCATAGGGAAAATTCAACATATTATTAACATTAAACTTGTTACAATTTCAATTACTACTTCTATAGATTATGAGTTTTCCCTCTAAAAATACAAACAAAACTTTGTAATACACATGAAAATATATACAAATATTCAGTAACATATACATGTTTACATGCATATTTGTACACACATACATAAATTTGTGTAAAGGAAACTCAGGAAAGGTATACTTGAATCAAGGACAGCAGGGTGCTTGCTTATAGTTAAGCATCTATTCAATGTGATTAAAGGGATAATACTTCTCCAGTTAAACATATATTTAATGTGATGTAATGATGTAATCACTCTAGTTGGCATATACTTAGTATAATATGGTGAGGTAATGTTCTACAGTTGGCACATGCTCAAGTGCTGTAGTGATATAACCGATTTGAGATAGTTAAGGGCTCAGAGTTTCAGCTATAGTCTCAGACACAGACACAGAGAAGAAATCAGAGTCCCAGACACAGACACAAGAGAAGTCTCTCCATCTTTGACCAGCCTCATGGTGGCTCTCCTGCCTTCATCACTTCTCCACCTAAATACAAAGGCTCATCCAGAAATCCTCCAGAGAGCTAGCCCAAACAGGACATTTTGGTGCCCTAAATGTGGGGCACTGAAAGAAGCACACTACATTTTGAGGCTCTGGACTCAAGAATCTACACTCAGTAGTTTGACTGATGTGATCGTAAGCTCAGTGGAGAAGTCCCTGTGACCTGGAAATAGGGTGAGTATAAAAATAGACAAGCAGGAAACTTTGATATATGCTAAACTAGTCACTATCATTTTTTCAGCTGAAATGGGGCAAATACCAAGAAAGGAGACTCCCCCACCCCAGGGGAGTATGTAAAATGCACAGTTAGGTTAATAGAGAAGCAAGGTTTGTTGGTAACTCAGAGGCAGATCACTGGGATCTTAAATATATTAGCTACATCCCTCCTTGGCTTTCTTAGGAAGAAAAATTAGAGCCAGATATATGGTCAATAGTGGGAGAGCAATTAATTCAATATTATGAAACTATGGGTCCTGATTCAATTCCTGAGGAAACATTCCTTATGTACAATATAATACAATTGACCTTAAAGAATCCCACAAGTTAAAAAAAAAAAAAAAAAGTTTTAAGGTGGACAGCCAGACAAGGAAGTGTGAGGAGAAAGAGCAGGAAGGAGATGGCACTGACAAAGCAGCTGAAAAGCATGGAGAATTGGACAAGAAAGGAGTTAAAGAAAGTTTGATGAACTTAAGGGGTATGGTGCTTCTCAGTAGGAGCTCTTAGGGTATTCCCCATCTCCTGACTGACCTCCCTCAATTTCGCCTTCCTGGATGGAGGGAGGAAGAGGAATGGAAAGGGCAGTGACACCATCAGCACCACTCATGCAGCAGCTTTGTCCACCCTCTATGATACAATTACAAAAGGCACTAGTTTAAGCTAAAGAGGAAGGGCAGGATACATCTGATTTGAGAATAGACGTACACCCTGTGATTGAAGAGCAAATGTTAGAAGCTTGTGTACAAAAGACCACAGAAACACTAAGGAATTACAAATTCCATATAAGTTCAGAAAAAATTCAAAAGCATGCTCCTTTTCAATATTTAGGTTATGAAGTATATCCTAAAACTTTAAAAACTTTAAGAACAGAGAAGTTGAACACTTTAAATAACTTTCAAAAATTAATAGGAGATATCCAATGGATGCGTCCAATGTTAGGCTTAACTACCTATCAATTACAATCATTATATGACATTTTAAGCGGAGACACTGCTTTAAACTCACCACGCTAGCTCACAAAAGAAGCTCCAGAGGCTTTGAGAGAAGTTGAACTGGCTTTATCCAATGTGGCTGAAAGAGTTACATCCTTGGAAATATCAGGTTTGGTATAAAAGAGGCACCCACAGCAGTCCTTCATCAAGGAGACAGTGTGAACCTTCTAGCACAACCAGAACAAAGCCTTACTCCTTATACAGTGCTTATGGCTAGAATTTTATTAAAGGCCATTGAGGGAGCAGTACAATTATCTGGGATAAGACCTGATAAGTACATCTTTTATACCAATGCACAAATTAATGTATGCTGTGAAACCATCCCAGAGTGGCAAATTTTATTGGCCACGGCTCCAAATTTTACACACAGGTCTCCATCAAAGATAACCCAGCTATTACATAATTGGCAATGGATTTTTGAAGAAAAGGTTTCTAAAGTTTATCTTAAAGAACCAACTATCTTTACAGATGTATCCAAATATAATATTTGTGCTATATACTCTCATGACTTAACTATAAAGAGAGTAGACAACTCAGCAGAATAAATTGTATGCAATTATTCTGATTTGGCCTATTCAGTAACTGTGGTACAAAGAATTGCCACAGTCCAAGTAAAATTTGTAGCTTCTAATATATATTAGCTCTCATTCAGGTAGGATTTATATCTTGCATTCCACTCTCATAGTGGACTTCCAGGTCCTATTTTTTTATGGAAATTCAAAGGCAGATAGCCTTCTACCCATATTAGCCAATTCTCTTTTATTTCAGGCAGCTCAAGAATCTCATTCTAAATATCATCAGGCTGCTCTAGCTTTATATTTGCAATTTGGGATAACAACACAGGAAGCTAGCATAATAAAAGGCTGTATAGTTTGCCTTCCTTTCCATGCTCTTTCACTCCCTCCAGGGAAAAACCCTTGTAGTTTGAGACCGAATGAAATTTGGCAAATGGATGTGACCCATTATAAATCTTTCAGTTGTCTGTCTTTTATCCATGTTGTGGTAGATACCTTTTCAAGACTTACTATTGCAATACCAGCAGCAAAAGAGACTGCCCCGAGTGATCACTGAATTCCTTATATAAGCATTTGCAATTATGGGTGTGCCACAAGCAATAAAAACAGATAATGGACCTGTATATACTTTTAAACATTTTGCATACTTTTGTGAACAGTGTAAGATTTTACACACCACTAGCATACCTTTTAATCCTCAAGGACAGGCAATAGTAGAGAGGAGAAACAGAGACATCAAGAAGCTCTTCCAAAAACAAAAGAAAAGGGGAGCCACAGGTATCCCTAGAGAACTTTTAAATTTAGCTTTTTATACTATTAATTTTTTAATAAAAATGCACTGGCTCCAGCAGACAGGTTTTATAACCTGCCAGAAGGGCAGTGTCCAGTGTTAGCAGCTCCATTATCTTTAGATAATCACCAGGTGATGTGGAAAGATCCAGAAAGTGGAATGGAAGGGACCAGATAGGTTAACTGCTTGGGGGAGAAGATTTGCTTGTATCTCTACAATGGAGGAGTCAGATGGGTGCCAACAAGCTGTATTTGCCTTATCCATTGGAGAGAGATGAAGCAGACCCTTGAAACAAAGGTTAAAACCCAAGAAACCTGGTAATTACAGCACTGACTGTGCCCACCACTGAAAGAACATGGCAGTTATGGAGATTAACTCATGAACATCAAAAATTGTGAGACTGATGCAGGACTTCAAAACCCTCAGGAATCACTGGAATCCCTGAAATATAAGATGTTCCAGAACTTCAAAATCTGTAGGAATCATTGGATTCATGATTACATGAAGTAATGAACAATAGATTGGTTTTGGACTATCTCTTTGGCTGCTGAAAGATGTGTATGTGTGATGGTTATTTATATACCCTCCTTCTAGGACATATGGACATACATAATTCCTCATGTTGATTCATGTTGTTTGTTACAACACTACTAGCCTATGTTATATTACTATGTGCTTGTGTAATACCTCCCATATTGATGGATTTATGTATGTCTGTTTCAAGTAAGATCCTTCAGTCCAGAGGAAACCTGATAACAAGATCTGGTTTGACTCCCCATTTCCCTTTGGTGTTTTCACCTCCCTTCCTGAGAAGTCAGGAAGGTTGTGATAACTTCCTTTTGGGGGTTCTCACCTCCCTGAAAGGCCTGACCAGCTGTGTTTTAAAATAAAAGAAATTGGGAGATGTAAAGGGCCAGAACTCTGGAAAAGTATAATTAAATCAAGGACAACAGGATGCTTATAGTTAAGCACCTACTTAATGATTGATAAGACAATAGTTCTCTAGGCAAACATATATTTAAGGTGATATAATGATGTAATCACTCTAGTTGACATATACTTAGTGTAATACGGTAATGTAATTTCTACAGTTGGCACATGCTCAGTTGCTGTAATAATGTAATCCTACTGAGGCATTTAAGGGCTGAGAGGACTGGGAACAAGAGTCTCAGACAAAGAGTCTCAGAAACAGAGAAAAACTCAGAGTCCCGGACACAGACACAAGAGAAGACTCTCCATCTTTGGCCAGCCTTGTGGTGGCTCTCCACTTCTCCACCTAAAGACCAAGTTCCATCCAGAGATCTTCCAGAAAGCTAGCCTGGACACTACAAATATGTATATGTGTATATACGTATACATATACATATATATCGTATAACAGAGTGATAAAGGAATTGTGGGAACTGAGCAAACTATATTGACTCTATCTTGTCACTCAATTCTGGATATAGGTCAGTTGACTTTCTCTTCAGTTATGGTTCTAGTTCAATTTCTGTCTTATGAGAAAACTTAATTCAATTGTGAGAATTTTTTTTTCCCCTGAGACTGGGTTAAGTGACTTGCCCAGGGTCACACAGCTAGGAAGTGTTAAGTGTCTAAGACCAGATTTGAACTCGGGTTCTCCTGAATTCAAGGCTGGTGCTCCACTGCGCCACCCAGCTGTCCCTAATTGTGAGAATTGTGGAAAAAAAAAAACAAAAAAAAAAAACTTTATTATATTATTAGACCTAGCTCTGTGTGGTTGGGAAGTTGGACCGTCTCTATCTGCTGCTTAGACAAAAGTTAAGCTAACCAAAATACATTCAGATCCAGACATTGATGTGAGGAGTTTTTATTCACAATTGCACATCTCAAGCGATCCATATGTCTCATCTGAAAAGTGATTCTGGAGGAGTCTATTAGTTACTGTTTTCATGTTCTCTAACTAACACTTGGAGGGAATGGGATCCCACTTTTTCTTATTTCAGGAAATTGTACCTATTTAATCTGCCCCTGCCCCTGTCCCCAATTAAAAAGCCCCTAATATTTCTTCCAATTAGAAATCAGATTTTTATCAGATTAATACATCTTGTTTTGTATCTTGCTTATTATTATTTTTAAATGCATAAAATCTGTCTCCTCCTATATACAGAGACCAATGCCATCCTGATGAAGGGACAGTCCCAATTTGTTAACATTTGGCATACACTGCGTAATAAACTGATATGCTTAGAGGCTCAAAACTGTTTCCTCAGTCAATTCCTCTTTCACCTGCCACAGTGAGAGATAATGTGGCATGTGGATAGAACTGCCCTATGGAGTCAGGAATGCCAGATTCAAAAGCCACCTCTAACACAGACAGGCTGCATTACCATGGACAAGATTTTAATCTCTCAGTGACTCAGGAAGCTTATGAATATTACAAATTGCAGATATATTGCTGATTATTTAGAAAAAGAAATTTCTACACCAAGAGTTCCCAAGAACAATGAAATTATATCTAGAGCGACAACAAAAGTGATGGAAGACAATGTAAGGATTGGCCAAATTGCTTAACCTAAGTAATCATCATAGGGAATGAAGGACTCCTACCAAATTCCTTTTGTGACACAGACATAGTACTGATACCTAAACCAGGTAGGTTGAAAACAGAGAAAGAAAATTATAGACCAATCTCCCTAATGAATATTGATGCAAAAATCTTAAATAAAATATTAGCAAAAAGACTCTAGAAAATTATCCCCAGGATAATATACCATGACCAAGTAGGATTTATACCAAGAATACAGGGCTAGTTCAATATTAGGAAAACTACTAGCATAATTGACTATATCAATAACCAAATTAATAAAAAAAATGATTATCTCAATAGATGCAGAAAGAAGCATTTGATAAAATCCAATACCCATTCCATTCAAAACACTAGAAAGAATAGGAATAAATGGACTTCTCCTGAAAATAGTCAGAGGCAACTATTTAAAACCATCAGTAAGCATTATATGTAATGGGACTAAACTGAAAACATTCCCAATAAGATCAGGGGTAAAACAAGGTTGCCCACTATTACCTATGCTACTCAATATTATATTAGAAATATTAGGTTCAGCAATAAGAGAAGAGAAAGAGATGAAAGGAATTAGAATAGGTAATGAGGAAATCAAATTTTCACTCTTTGCAGATGATATGATGGTATACTTAGAGAACCCCAGATATTCTACTAAAAAGCTATTAGAAATAATCCACACCTTTAGCAAAGTTGTGGAATACAAAATAAATCCACATAAATCATCAGCATTTTAAATACACCACTAATAAAATCCAACAGCAAGAGATACAAAGAGAAATTCCATTTAAAATAACTGTCAATAGGATAATATATTTGGGAATCTAACCTAAGTAATCATCACCACCACTCAGCTTCTTCACTCCTATTCCAGGGTTGCTATGTCATTAGGGGAAAAAAAAAATGCAGTCAAGATGATTTCACTTACAACATTTATATACCTATACATATGTGCATATGTGTGTATGTATGTATATATCCATAAGTGTGTGTGTGTGTGTGTGTGTGTGTGTGTGTGTGTGTGGAACAATAATAGCTATTATTTTTATAGTGCTTGCTGCTTATCAGCATGCTAAGCATTTTACAATTGTTATCTCGTTTGATTCTCACAACCACTTTAGGAGGAAGATACTATTATTTCCCCATTTTATAGATGAGGAAACTAAAACAAACAAAAGTTAATGACTTGCCCAGTCACACTGAGGCTAGATTAGAGCTCAGGTCTTTCTCCCCTCTAACCCAAAGCTCTATCCATTGTAGTGTATAGGCTAGCTCCCTGGAGGGTCTCAGGGTTAGCCAAAGTCAGGATAAATCAAAGTCCTTGGTTTTTAGGGGGAGAAGTGAAGGAGGCAGGCAAGCTGCCCTGAAGCTTGGAAAAGATGTATCCTGGATTCTGGAGTCCAGAGTCTCCAGCCTCTCTCCTCGTTGTCTTGCCGCCAAGTGCCTCTCACTTCTCTCCCTCCACCTGCAATCCTTGCCTATGACTGTCTCAACACCAAACAAGCACCAATGGTGAGGAGACCCATCACATCACCATCTCATCTAAATATGTATATAGAGCATTGTTTCACATCGAATAGGTAATTAGCCTTAAGTGCTCAGTTGTCTGATTCAAGCATACCTTTTTGGAGTTTCAGCCTCTACACCCATGAGAACTCTTTAGGCTCCTCAACTTCAGATGATCTTTGCTTGATTCTATCTTATCCACTCCCCTTCTCATTCCAGAGAGTAACTATTATAAATGTTCTCCTTTACAGCAGATAACTGGACATATTTCTTTGGGAAAGTGGAAATCATTTAGTATATTCTTCATCATTTTAGTTCAACCCAACAAAAATTTACAAAGCTCTAATATGACCAACAATGATGAATGTTAAGTCAAATGGAAGTCTACACCAAATTCAGATTAATATGTTGAGAACATGAGGGAAGTGAAGAAGCAGAAAGGGTAGAACAGTTGGAATAAGAATGAACAAACACATCCACATCTAAAACAAATATCTCAGTTGACTGGAGCAGGCCTGAGCACAACCTAATCCAATTTTGGGTGAGATAGGAAGATTCAATCTTTTAATAAAAGAATTCCAGAAGAGAAGAGAAGGCCAAAAGGAATCACTGACAAGCAGAACAACCTTGAAAGTTACAGATTGCACTTATTTTAAATTTTCAAAAACTAAAAAGCTATACAAAATAAAAACCCACGATTTCATATGATATTCATCCCCTTTTCCTATTCTACTATGTTTCCTACTGTGCTGGAAATGATCATTACATTCAGTGTTTAAATTCAGAATATATTTTTTAAAAAGCTATTATGGATAAATTAAAAACATTCCCAATATGATCAGAGGTGAAACAGGATTGCCTATTATCACCACTACTACTAAATATTGTACTAGAAATGTTAGCTTTAGCAATAAGAGAAGAAAAAGAAATTGAAGGAAGTAGAGTAAACAAAATTATCACTTTTGAAGATGATATAACAGCATACTTAGGGAATCCTAAAGAACCAACTAAAAAACTACTAGAAACAATGAACAACTTTAGTAAAATAGTTATAGGATATAAAATAAACCCACATAATTCATTGGCATTTCTATATATTACTAACAAAATCCAGCAGCAAGAAATAGAAAAAGAAATCCCATTTAAAATAACAGTGATAATATAAAATATTTGGGTGTCTATCTGCCAAGACAAAGCCAAAAATTATATGAACACAATTACAAAACATATAAAAGTCAAATAAAAATACAGATAAAGTTAGAACTGAACTATTAAAAGAATATCAAGTACTCGTGGGTAGACCGAGCTAATATAATAAAAAAGATTTATAGCCAAAGAACTAAAGAACATTATGAAGTACAAAATGGATAATTTTGATTACATTAAATTAAAAAGGTTTTGTACAAACAAGACCAATGCAGACAAAATTAGAAGAGAAGCAACAAATGGGAGGGGGGAGATTTTACAACCATATTTCTGATAAAGACCTCATTCCCCAATTGATAAATGAGCAAAGGTTATAAAAAGGCAATTTTCAGATGAAGAAATGTAAGCCATTTCTAGTCATATGAAAAAATGCTCTAAATCACTACTGATTAGAGAAACACAAATTGAAGCAACTCTAAAGTACCACTTGACTATTAGGGGTCACTGTTAGGGGTCACAGCCCCAACTCCTGAGTGGAACAGGCCTTATGTGACCAGCACTGCCTGTCCACCTGAATGGCAAAGACTGTGAGTAATGAGGGGGCAAGAGCCAGGGTGGTGTAAGACTCTATTTATTACAAAGACTGCAGGTCTTTTTATCATCTTAGTGCTTATTTCTAGTTACTACTTCATATGTAATCACATTCTAGCCTTTAGTAGATACATGATTCTCTACAGGAAGCTACAAGTAGATATGATGTGTGTATTCCTTTCCTAATTAATATATTCAAGGTACTGTCCTCTAAGGTCCCGCACGCCTCTCCTGGGAACTGCCATGTTGCTCCTTTGGTTGGGATCCCCTTCCTCCCAGCGCCATCTTGTTCACCCTTACAAGACTACCCTCAGATTACCTGAGCTGTACCTTGTGGGATGTCCAAGGCTGGGGGGGAGGGGATGTTGGAAGGCCCTCTTACACTTCACACCTTTCAAATTGGCTAAGATGACAGGAAAAGATAATGATAAATGTTGGAGGGCATATGGGAAAACTGAGACACTAATACATTGTTGGTGGAACTGTGAAATAATTTTACCATTTTGGAGAATAATTTGGAACTATGCCCAAAGGGCTATCAAACTGTGCGTGCTTTTTGATCCAGCAGTGTCATTACTGGGTCTTTATCCCAAAAGGGTCATAAAAAAGGGAAAAGGACCCACATGTACAAAAATGTTTGTAGCAGCTCTTTTTGTAGTGGCAAAGAACTAGAAACTAAGTGGATGTCCATCAGTTGAGGGAATAACTGAATAAGATATGGTATATGAACATAATGGAATATTATTGTTCTATAAGAAATGATGAACACGCTGATTTCAGAAATTCTGGAGAGACTTAAATGAACTGATGCTAAGTAAAACGAGCAAAACCAAAAGAACATTGTACACAGTAATAACAAGATTATGTGATGATCAACTGTAATGGACTTGCTTTTTTTCCAACAATGAGTTGATTCAAGGTAATTCCAATAGACTTTTGATGGAGAAAGCCATACACATCCAGAGTGAGAACTATGGGGACTGAATGTGGATAAAAGTATTGTATTTTCACCTTTAAATTTTTTTTAAAAAGCTATTTTGTGCAAAACATTATATCAGGTATTAGGGATATAAAAACAAAAACCAAACAAAACAAAAAAGGCAACATTCCCAGGCTTAAATCCTACAAGAGAATACAATATAGAGATAGATATAAATATATACAAATAAATAGATTGAAGGTAATCTGAAAAAGGAGAAAGAATTCCTAACCACAGGGATTGGGAGGAGGAAGTGAGATCAGGCAAGATTTTCTGTAGAAAACTAAATGGTGCTGGGTTTGAAGAAAGCTAAGAATCATAGGCAGCAAAGGTGAGAAAAGAATAATGATAAACATGGCACACACAAGGTAAAAGACTGGATGCTTTATCCATGAAATTGCAATTAGGCTACTTTAGCTGGAGAACAAACTGCATGGAGGAGAGTAATATGACAAGTCTGATTAAGCCAAATAGTGATTTTTATTATTATTAGTTATACAAATCACTTTCCTAAATTGAAGCATCCTTACATTTCAAACTGGGAACTCAAATGCCCACATGGGGACTCTAGGTTTGTGATTACTGAACATTCTCCTTACTTTACTGAGACCAAGACCTATGTTGCCATGTTTTAGTCATACCCAAGCAGAGCTGCTCTCATGCTCCTTCTTCCCTTCCTTTCATCTCTAGCTCTAAGAACAGGAATGAAATTACACTACTAACCAAAACAGGATTTACAATAAGGACTGAATCATATTCTCACTTATTTCTAAGTCCAAAATACTCTTCTAGTCTTCCTGGTACACCACTCCTCTTCCTCTCTCAAAATGTATCTCAAAGGTATGGACTATCCAGACTATTTTTATTAGATTCTCCAACTCTTAATAAGCAGGCTGCCACATGATGAGCACTTAATTTGTACATTTTCATTCATTCATATATTTATTTCTGGTATGATTCCATCCCTGTCACAATGAAAAATCTGTAATGCTTATCTATGCTATAGCCATTTTGCCAATATTTAATTGAAAATGCTGTATCAATATTAACTAGTATTATTGGTCTCTATTTTTTCTCTTTAGAATAATACTGGATTTACAAAGAAATCAAATAAAAGATATCTTTCTTCCCTATTTTCTAAACAAAGCACTTTCTTTACCTTGGAAATTTCAGTATATCCTTGGATATATCACATTGGAAATACTCTTTGTTCTAATATCCTCCCCCCTCTCAATGGCTGGCTCCTATAGAATCTCTATTTTAATAAGGCCTAGGGCTCTCCAAGAAGCACTTTGTCTTCTTCTTTTTTTTTTTTTTTTTAAGAATATAAGGTCCTGAGAGCAGGGACTGTCTTTCTGATTGTACAGGGCAATGCTTCTCACTAATTAATAGTGCTTATTGACTTGATTTTAGGGATCAAGTAAATAAATATATATACATATACACACACACACATATGTGTTCATTAAAATTCACTCCATTTGTTGCTTCTTCAATTTCTGGGATTGGATTGTTTGGATTCTTTTTTGTTTGTTTTTTAAATAGGAATTTAGCAGATTTTTGCAAATATTCATCCATTTCAATTGACTCTTTGCTTTTGTTGGAATTCAGTTGCATCTAATAGTTTCTGAGAATGTACTTCCTCTTAAAATCAGAATGTGACCTACTTTAAATGCCATAGTGATAGACCTGCATTTTATCCTAGAGACAATCCTAGGACTCATTAAAGATTTTTTAAGATGGGAAGTGATCAGATTTATATCTAAAAAAAAAGATAATTGTAGTACATATGTAGAAGACTGACTAGAGAACAGAGAGATTAGAAGCCTAGGAACTGATTAGAAAGCTATTATAATAATCCAGACAAGGGATAATCAGAAATTGAATTAGGGCATTAGCTCAATTAGTTAAAATTTTAAAAAATATAATAATAATAATAATAATTGATGAGATTGTGAAAAGTAAAAAAAAAAAAAAAAAAAAAGATCAGTCAACTTATGGGATATAAAGGCTGAATATATATCTTCTATAAACTGAGAGAAAGAAATGACCCTTGCATATTAAAAAAAAAAAAAAAAAAAACAAATATTCATTGAAATAAATTTTATATTGTGTTGAAGACAACTGACAAGAAATAAAGAACTTTTCTCTCCCAAATCTGGCCCTCCTATGAACCATCCATTCTAATCATCAGCATTCAAAATCTCAGGATCATCCTTGACTCTATGACTTCCCTCAATCCCCACAGTCAATACTTTTGCCTGGCATTCAAGACCTTCTACAATCTAATTCACCCTATCTTTCTAATCCTCAACCTTCCACACATTCTTGCAAAAATGAGTATCTAAATACATACATTATACTTTGATACCTTTGATTCCCTAAGCCTAGAATGCTCTCCCTCTGCCCAGCTCACTCACAGAATTCCTGACCATCTATTAAAAGCCAATTGAAAGTTAATTTTTCCATGAAGAAAAAAAAAAGCTGGGATTAAAACTCAGATCCTCTAATACCAAAAGTAATACCTAAGCAGGTTTTGATCCCTTTAAGAAACTGTATTTCCTATTGATCTGTGATCCCTTTCAGATTCTCAGCTCCTCCTGGCTGAGGCATATCTTCCCTAGATAAGTTATTTTTCCAGGATGCCAGAGCCTCTATTCAATTACAAATCCTGGTCAAAAGCATCCCTTTGAAGTGTTGTTAATTACAATAGGAGATCTGGGCTGTCCCAGCCCCCACCAAGACACTCACTATAATAGCTTCCATCAACTAAAGTCCTTTGCAGATGGACCTTGGCAGCTCCCTTTGCTGCTAGGACTTTCTGTCCACTGAGAACTGCATTCTCAGTGCAAAACTTTATTTTCTATAGATCTTCCACTATAGAAATCAGTCTCTGGGTAAACTGATTTCTATCTTGTAATATTCTTCTCTAAAATGTAATGTTCTCTGGGAGCAGGTTTCTTGGGGGGGCTTCTAGAGGCAGCCTTCATTTCAGTTCAGTGTAATCACCCCAAATGCAGCCAGGAGTTTAAGTCCAAATCCTTTACTGTCTCCTTCAAAGTCTTGTCTCCTTCACTTGGGGCTCGGCTAGTTTTCTGGAGCCTTCAGGATCTTGCTTTCAGTGTTCTCCACAGGACAGCCTGCCACCACTTCTCTGTCTTCCTTAGTTCTGCTCCACTGCCTTCTTTGGCTTCTGAATCTCCTCAACTGTCTCTGAATTCAAAGGTTTGTACTTCAGCCTTCAGCCAGCACAAAGGTCTCGGCCTCCAAGAGCTTCTAGTGCGCCTGTTCTTTCTGGCCCTGACAGCTCTCTCCTTATATGTTCCACACTGAGTATACACCAATCATTACATCACTAGGAAACCATTATTTGTTGTAGGATTAAATCAATGCTAAACTAGATTTAACCACTATCTCTTCAATTCCACTTAATTAGCACCTTATTTCAAGTTCTGGCCCATAACACTATCTAACAATAAACTTTCATTTTGCAACAAATTATTTCGGGAATGAGTCAATTCTTTCACTCCTAAAACCTGTGGCCAATTTAGAGGGGACTCTCAACAACTCTCTTATAGCCACTAACCTCTAGACCACCAGGAATCTAGACTACTCAAACAGCATCAATATCATTTTCTCTACACCTTGTGGTCATTTACTAGTCCCCCCATTCAAGAAGCCAGAAGGCTTGTAGACCTGACTTGGATAATTAGAAGGTATGTTGTCTTCCTGGATTATGTATCTGAGACATAATTTACAACCAGTCCTTAAGAGATTTACCATGTAGACCAGGGGTTCTCAAACTATAGCCCTTGGGCCAAAGGACATTTATGCGGCTGCCGGGTTATGGCAAATGGGCTGAGGGGCGGAGACAGAGTGTGAGTTTTTGTTTTATTATAGTCCGGCCCTCCAACAGTCTGGGGGACAATGAACTGGCCCCCTATTTAAAAAGCTTAAGGACCACTGAGTAGACCAACTAGTCACTTCTATTAATACCCATCAATAAGTCAAACACCCATGATGTCATTAAAACAGGATCTTCAAATGTGAAAATTTCCTCCACTAACCGACATAAAAATCCAACCACAATTTATAGTCTTAGGCAACTGTCTAAATAAGTTGCCTGAAACTTTGAAGAGAAAAACAGATTTGCCATGGTCAAAAACGTATAGATATAACAGGTGAGATTAAACCTAAGTGTTTTCTGAGTCCATATTTAACTTTTTTTTTTTCCATTATGCCTAGCTATGTCTCAAAGTGAGAATACCACTTTAAAAAGACCAGATTGTAGCTTTTTTAAATGAAATCTCAGATTGGTTGGGATTGGAAACTAGATAATTTAGAGGAAGGAATGGTGTTGTCATGTCAGATAATTTAGAGGAAGGAATGGTGTTGTCATGTCTTTAAGGTAAAGGGCAATGATTATCAGGGGGAAAAAAGAAGGAAGGATATAAAAGTAAACAACCAACTATATGAATAGTTACTATGAGTAAAATTCATCTATAACTCTCAAAGATAATATTTCCTTTGATCTCTCTGAAGATACCATTCTATTGCCCTTAAGGTCATTTTGATGATCCCCTCTTTTATGTAAGTCTTTGAATTACAGCCCTTCTTTTCTGCAGGGGCATCTCTTTTACATAATTCCTTGATCCCATTCCCTCTTACCTTCTCTAGTAAACTCCCCTCCATCCCCCTCTCCCTAACCTTTAATCTGCTCTAGTGCTTCCTTCTGTTGCCCAAGGATTCACCAACATTAAAGACTGTCACTAGATTATTCTTTCACCCATCGCTATGTCCTACTATAGCTATCCTTTCTTTCTCACTTAAATTCTTTGAAAATAGCCTACACTCTGGGCTCTAAGCTTATAATTCTGCCAAAAGATACTTATATAGAAGTATATTCAAAACACATAGCAGAAACACGATAACCTTAGCTAGTGTAGCTAAGTGACTCAGAAAAAGCCTCCAGAAAATGGCATTTAAGCTTATCAAAATTATCAGCAACTTCTGCATTGTCCATTGCACTGGTCTTTTACTAACTCATCCTTTCTGGCCTGCAGCAGCTGATCAGCTTCTCCTCTCTCGGGTTCTCTGGCTGCTCCTCCTTCAAAGCTTTGAACATCCCTTCAGATACTATTTTAGGATTCTACCTTCAAAGTGTCTGGCATTAATCTCCTCCCCTTCAATTCTCATTGGCTAGCCCCCAGGGACATCAGGAAGATGGGAACCAATCCAAACTGGGACGCTTACAGCTAAGTGACCCTAGGCGAGTCACTTAACCCTGCCAGCCTCAGTTTACTCACTTATAAAACGAGCAGCGGAAGGAAAAGATAAATCATTATATCCTTTCCAAAAAAAAAAAAAAAAACAAACCACGACCGCCGATTCGATGTAGTAACATATTACATGCTGTAAGTGTTTGATCCTCTCAACAATGTAGAGAGGTACATGGGAAAAAACGTGCTTAAAATGCGACTGTAAGTGACACGCTGGGGCGCCTGTCAGGATTTGAAGTCACATTTTTCCTGACGGACATCGTACCGCACACCTGGCAGCAAACATTTTATAAATGAGCAAACGAGGTGAAGCGCTTGGTCAGCTACATTCGAAATGAATATCAGGGCTGGGAAATGAACTACAAATCCAGCGTTCTTTCCACTTGTGCCCCGCCGACTCGATACCGACCGAGCACCGTACCCCACTAAAATGCTAGATGGACGACGCGAAAGTCCGGAGAACGGTAGAACTTGGAACTATCCCTAGTGTGGATTTATTTCCCTGAAAGCCCCGGAACCTGGCCCGGCGGAGGAATTAAAGGGCCTCTCAAGTTTGGCTGAAGAGACACGAGGGTACAGGGTCGCGAGCCTAAAATTAAGCAGTAGGAAGCAGGGGGGGCACACTCAGCCCGGCACGCGCACGCGCGTTCCTTTTGCTCCCCATCTCCCCCGTCCCCCACCCCAGGAGCCCCGCCCCCGCGACCACCCCCGCCCTGCGCGACGAAGCTGCACGCACCGCCCCTCCTCTCCAACCTCCCACTCTCAAACTACCCGAGGAGGAAGCGCGGCACTGACCGGCAGCCGGAACTCCAGGTGCTCCTGCGCCAAAAGCAGCAAGTATCGGTTCAGCGTGCTGGGAAGCGCCATGTTCCGCCGCCGCCGCCGCCGCCACAACCACCCCCTCAGGCCACCTCTTGCGCATGTGCGGGGACGGTGCCTGGGCGTGGTCAGGGGAATCAGAGGCCACGCCTTATGTTGGGGAGATTTGCTAACGTTAGAAGAGAGTCTGATCCTAGAATATATTCCCGTAGCATCCACTACCCACTACTTCGCCCTTTAACCAACATTTATGTCTAAGAGATTTTTAGTGCTCTTTTGTTTTCGTGTCTCCTAGATTTCTCCAGGATCCCTCTCATCTCGCAAAAAGCCATCCCAAATAATGAATAAATATATATATATATATATTTTTTAAAGCTAAGCCAGTGAATTTGGATTTTTGTGCAGTATCCCGTATTCTAAGGCCCCCCTTCTTGCAAACATTACAGACATTCCAGCATCTTGGGTAAACTAGCAAGACTGAGACAAAATAATCAGGGATTTAAAATGAATTCAAAAGAACTAAGCAAAATCAATCTGTAATTTACCAAGCAAGCAGAACATAATCTGCCGTGTATATTCTCACGCTTTTGCAGTTCTTGTTCCTTGAAAAGATATAGAATTATAGAATGTTAGAACTGGAAGACCTAATAGAGAATCTGCTCTCTCTCTTTACAGAGGACACTGTCTACTCTGTAGTGATTAACTGTAACCAAAGAACTAAATTTTTTTGCAGGGGTACAGAAAAAAAACAAAGGAGTCTGCAAAATATGTACCAGATTATTAAATGAATTAATAAAGAACTTCCTAATTAACAGAAATATGAGGATGAAAATGTGTATTCTCATTATCTGGAAATTAGAAATTTTTTAAAAAATAAATATTCGTTGATCGAGTAATCAATGAGCAAGAAACAAGTTTAACCTAATAAAGACCAGACAGTAACAATTCACTCCCATCTTCTGTATTTGTTTATTGTACAGTTAATCTTAATTTCACATCTATAATTTTGATACATATCAGTAAAAACTGACATTATAATATATTAAATGCAAGTCCTTGACCTGAAGGACTTTCATTGTCTACAAAAATGTAATCCCCCCATCCCATCCTGCCAATGTTACATACATCTCCAAAAAAATCAAATCTAATAATTTACTTTATTGGTCTAAGACAGTAATTCTTAACCTGGATAGATTTTGGAGGGTCCATGAATTTGGCTAGAGACAAAAATTATTGTACATCTTTATTTTTACTAACCTCTAACTGAAAATTAGCATTTCCTTCATTAAAAAAAAAAAAAAAAAACAACTATTATTCTGAAAAGATCCTATACTCATGAAGCAGTTGGGGGGGGGCGGGGAGGAGGTTGTCCTGCTTAAGTATTTCATCTTGGCTCTGCATGGTCCAGATAATTCCCCTCCAAGTCCATGTGATCTAATAATTTAGGCCTCATCTGTAACTCCTCTTATTGGTGGTCATCCTATACAATATTAGAACACCTACTGCAGCCATTAAGTTCTAACAGAGGAATCCAGAAGTTCCAGCTTCCTAAACATGATGATGCTTCCAAGATTGCAAACACCATCTGAGAATCATTGCTATGATACAATGCTCAGGAAAGAAATCAAGCAGAAAAGATAGTCCGGGAGCTTATCCCTCCCAGTCAAGTTTCTACTTTAGCTGCCCTGACCTTGCAGATGACAAGCTGCTGGGGTGGAGAGAAAGAAAGTCACCCTTTCCT
This sequence comes from Sminthopsis crassicaudata, assembly GCF_048593235.1. Classification (NCBI taxonomy): domain Eukaryota; kingdom Metazoa; phylum Chordata; class Mammalia; order Dasyuromorphia; family Dasyuridae; genus Sminthopsis; species Sminthopsis crassicaudata. The sequence continues at coordinate 174,002,154 of NC_133620.1, forward strand.
ACTCCCCGTTCCAACCTCTCTCAGGAAACCTCTTCTCAGGAGCCTTGGGACAAAGGCTGACAGACTGGAATTTTGCTCTAGGAATAAATATTAATAACTACTGTAATATGCATGAACATCACACTATTTTCCTATTTTAAAAATATTGTGGAGGAGGATAGAGTGTTGTAATGATATGTGTTCCTCTTTATTAAGTGTCAGGCATTGTACCAGAAACTGAAGATCCAAATAAAATGAAACAATTCCTACTCTCAAGGAATTTAATTTCTAACAAGTGAGATAAGTTTATTTATAAGGGCAAGTAGGATAAATATAAAGATTAATAAATAAAAGTAAATACAAAGTAGTTAAATTCAAGGTAGTTTGAGAGGGAAGACACCAGAAGTTGAGAAAGGGAGTGGGTGCTTGAGATTCTGTGAAACAAAGAGAAAAAAATATATACCAGGAACAAGGGATGGCTAAAGAGAAGTAATCAAGTTAAGAGATAAAGTGGAGAATGAGGAGAAAAACTGGACAGTTTGTTTGCATCCCTAAATTAAGGAGAGATAATAAGATACAATGAGGCTGGAAAGATAGACTGGGACAAGCTAAATAAAGAACTACATGTTATCTTAGAGGCTATAGCAAAACCTTATTTAGTAGGAGGAATTAATTACATGGTCAATTTGGCACTTGAGGAAAATTGGCAGCTATATAGAGGATAGCTTGAAACTGTTGAGGCAGAAAGCAATTAGGAGGCTATTGCAATAATATAGATTAGGAAGTCCTAGGCTATAATGTGAAGAATTAGATGTGAGAGATGTTAGAGAGGTAAAAATAATAAGATTTAAAATCTTCTTGGAATGTAAGGTGAAGGAGAGTCAGGAGTCAAGACTAACCTTGGGATTATGAACCAGAGCCACTGGGGGAAAAGGTCACATTTTTTATAGAAATAGAGAAATTTTTTTAAAAGGTGAAGGGGAGATAAATAATGACCTCTCCATTGGACATGCTTAGTTTAAGATGTCTTTGGGATATCAAAATTTAAATAGTATATTTTAAAAAGTATACAATTAGCAATTAGTAATATGGAACTTCAGCTAAGAGGAGAAATAGGAACTGTATATGTACATATATATATATATTCACATTTGCATGTATATTATGTATATATTTTGGCTATCATCTGGAAAGAAATGACAAAACCATTAATAATAAATATTTGTTGATTGGATGTTCCAGCTGAGTTCTATTTCCAACATCAGCTCTATGACCTTGAATTTTACTAGAACAAAGTTTCTCTTCTATAAAATACTGGGCTTAGGCTAAAAGAGGACCTCTAAGATTCCTTCTAGCTCTGAAATCCTATGATACTACAATATAACAAAAATATTCAAGGTAAAAGAAGCTGTTTTTGCTCATGAATCTTCCCTTCTCAAATTCTATATCCCCCTCTCAAATTCTGTATTATCCTCTCACAGTTTCTCTCTCATGTATCTTTTAAACTATTTGTTACAGTCTAAACTTACAAACACCAGGAAACAGTGTCCTCTGTAAATAATGTTTTCTATTCAAGTCTTCTGAACTATGTTGAACTTCAGCCACCTTAAAAATGCAGAAGGATATAGAAATCCCACCTTATTTTAATCACAGATATGTTGCTCTATAGAGATTGGTCAGTTCCACTGTCCATCTAAAATGAGATCTACTGCATTGAGAAGAGGTGCCAGGATGAAGAAAGATTACAGACTAATCCCTGCTGCTGAAATGAACAAATAAAAGAATATGGCTTAACTGAAGATATTCCAAGGTAAGTGATTTTCTAAAAACATCCAATGTAATAGGTTCCTGTGTAATTTGTTATGATTACCTTATTTAGAAGTTGGGGAATAAGGAATGTATATTTTAAAAAAACAAACAAACAAACAAACAACAAAACAACTCTTGGTAACAGACACAATCTTTTATCACACTATTTATGGCTTTCCTAGTATAATGTTGTTAGCTAGAATGTCTATCAAGAGAGTTCTAAAACTGTAAAGAATTTTTTCTTTCTCACTGTTTATTATAAAAGGCTGATGCAACGTATGTGCAAAGGAATGAATATACTATATAATCCAAAATATTTTTTAAAGGGAAAAAGATCTAGAAATATTTTCTAAGGTTTTCTTTTTATGATTATATTTATATTTTGCTTGATTCCCCAGAGAAAGAAGAACATATATAAATGAAAGTATACTTAACTTTTGGTTCTGATGGCTTTCAACTATCTAGCAGAAAAAGAGAGCCAAGACTTTTAGGATACAACAAATATTTTAGCAATAGATACAACATAAAAAGGAACATTATAACTTTTAGTGAAATAGCTATGAAGACATTTTCTGTTCCTCCCCCATCTAAAAAAAGCAAAGATTGAATTTTCTGAAACCGAGTGGCTATAGACAGGACAGATGCAGTGAAAGAATGGAAACATGCAGTACTTATTTCCCTCTATTTATTATTCCCTGCAATGTGGCAGAGGGAGGGCACTTCAAATTTTGGAGTCAACTTTCTAAAACTGAACCTTGGTTCTGCTCCCAACCTCAGCACACCATCATATCATAATGTGTCTTTTTGAGTTCTTCAGTCTTCACAATCAGTCAGTCAACATGTATCTATTGAGACCTGCTATGTTCTGAATAGTGTTCTAGAATTACAAGACATGCTATCTTTTCTCACGAAGCTTATGATGAAATTGAGCAGGCAAGATGAAAGAGAGTACTGAGGCAAGGGAGATCAATGATCAATGAGAATTATAATAGCCAGAGAAGGCTTCATGGAAAAGGTGGGAGTAGAGCAAAACTTTAAAGGATGGGCAAAATTTGGAGAGGTAGGAGGGAGAAGGGAAGGGAAGCATAGAACAACATAAAAGCATGGAATGAGGAAGGAAAGAGCACATCAGAATGCTTATATTTATGTCTTGCCTGATTTCCCAGAGAAAGAAGAATGTATATAAATGAAAGTATACTTAGAAAGACCATATATAAATGAAAGTATACTTAACTTTTGTTTCTGATGGCTTTCAACTATTGTTTTAACAGAAAAAGAGAACCAAGACTTTTAGGATCCAACAAATATATTAGCAGTAGATACAACATAAAAAGGAAAATTATTATTTTCAATGAAATAGCCAGGGAAACAGTTTCTGCCCCTCCCCCTATCTTGGAAAGGTGAAGATTGAATTTTCTGAAACAGCATGGCTACAGACATGGCAGCTACAGTGAAAGGCACTGGGGAAATTAGCCCAATTAGAGGGAATTGAGAGATTCTACTTCAACTTCTTCCTCAAGGCTGATCAAGACTTCTTAATTGCTATGGCAAGACCACTAGTAAGACTGCATTTGCAATCTTTCACCAGCTAAAAATGGTAAAGATCAGCATCTAGTTAGGAAGAATAATAAATTGAAATACAAAGCTCCCAAGTTTCAGCTGGAGTTAGTGTTTTTGTTTTTGTTTTTGTTTTTTTTTAATCACTTGAGTACTACCCCCTCTTAGAGGCCTCCTTCAAGAATGCATTTCATGCCAGTTTCATGCTAATGCCCAGGATCTCTGTTACCCTGGTAGTAGCTCTTCCCTTGGTCCTTTACCTCTGACTAGTTGACTGCCACTTTTTAACATGGCATTAAAAAGTAGATTCTAATAGTTTGGGTATCTGTCTCACAAGACTATTTGAATTTTATTACAGTTTCTCCCCCCCCCCCCCAGTTGTTTTACTTTTTTTTTTTTGTTTTTTTTTTTTGGTCAAGTTTCACATCAAAAAGTTGTCATATGGTCATCTGGATCCTTTCAAGAAATGGAGAAAAACAAAGAGTGTGGAGTCCACTCTGCTGCAACCTCACCGAATGCTGTGGATGACCTCAGGAAAAACTGGCAGGGCTGGATCGAAAATCATATTGATTATCAGAAATCTAATCCATTCAGTCATGATGCCCCAGCCATTGTTGTCAATAAAAGAGATCCCACTTATGGGAGACCTCCTAAAGGTTCTAAAACGGAGCAAAGAGGAAAAGATGCCCATGTCCATGTAGAGAAGGAGCTGGAAGAACTCTGCTGGATCTTGAGAAATAATGGAGAAAAAGGAGAAGATGGAAGCAGCAGAATGACATTCAAACAGCTCTTTGAAAGGTATGCAACCATTTCCAATAAAGTTGTGGGACTTCTTCTAAGAGCCAGAAAGCATGGAATGGTTCATTTTGAAGGAGAAATGCTTTGGCAAGGACAAGATGATGATGTAATTATAACATTACTCAGATAAAATAAATTGTGAATAATAACTTCTTGTTGGACAAAGATAAGTGGTTCAGTGGATAAAATACTGATTTCAAACCCAGCCTCAGATACATATTAGCTGTGTGACTCTGCGTAAATCATTTAAATTTGGTTTGCCTTAATTCACTGGAGAAGAAAATGTTGGATTACTCCAATCTGACAAGAAAATTCAATGAACAATATTGGTGTGCTAGGGTCCACAGAGTTATAAAGAGTTGACTTAAAGACTGAACAATAACCACAAGCCCCTTGTTACACTCAGGTGTCTAGAACTGCTCTAACATTCATAGCTTCTCGATTTGTTTCAATTTGAACTTCCTCCCTAATCAGCTACTACAAATCACATGCTATCACATGGTAAAAAGGAACTTTGCTTTTAAATACAGGATAAAGTCAGGAAAATGAATTTTTAAAAGAAAAAAAGTTTTTCTTATCTCCAATGGTCCAAACTTAACTATCTTCCTTAGAATAGAAGGTTTCAAGTCGAGTCAGTGCCTAGATTCCTGCCTTTTTTGCTGCTGCTCTCAGCTTGGAACTCCCTTCAGAGGACAGCCCCTTGGGTGACTGTAGAAGATGCTTTCCCTTCATGTTGCCTTACTGCAACATATCACCAGAGGAACCAAATCTTTAAGAATCTGCAGCCACCACGGTCTGAACTGAAACTATTTCTGCCTTCAATGACTACCAAACAACTAAAGTCCAGCCTCACAGGACAGAGGAGAGAAACCTTAGTGTCTACAGTCTGTAATACATGAAGTAGAGAAGCCTCTCCCCACAGCCATATCCTTCACAAATTTCCTTCAACTCCTTTCCAAACTCCCACCTTGGAGGAATGAATATGCTGCATGCTCCTAGGGATGAATGTGGTCTCAAAGCAATAAAACAAGCAGATGTCCAGATTGCCTCTCTTTAATGTGACCCAGTAGCTATTTCTCTTTTGAGAAGTTCGAAGGACCAATCACACACATATGAAAGAAATACAGACACTTAGTTGGCAAGTGAAACATACAAAAAGAAACTGAGGTTCTTAGGTCTGAGTTGGGTTTTTTGTTTGAGTTTTTTGTAAATATTTACCTCACAATAGTTTGTTCTCTTGTAAATTCAGAAAATGTAATGTTCAAGCTTGTCAAATTTGGAGGTATTATAATCAGAAATCATACATTTCTCTTAAATATTTTTGGACATATTTTAGGAATTATCATGGAATTCCCAAGGTCTAATTTATAATGAAAATATCAAATTCTGCTTAGCTAATATTGGTGATAAGAGATAGTTTAGTTTAATTCAATAGTGTCAAACTCAAATCAAACTCAAATAGAATTAGATCCCTGAAACCTGCATATTAACATAGAAACAATAAGTTAAAACTATGTTTTATTGTATTTCCATTTATTTTGTCAAATATTTCCCAATTACATTTTAATCTGGTTTTGGGCTCAAAGTTTTGCTGGCAAATAGGACCAATGGACCTTGAGTTTCACACTTCTGTGAGCCTCTGAATCAGGAAGACTTGCATTCAATTCCCACATGTGAAAAATATTTTCTGTGTGACCCCAAACAAGTCACTTAGTTTCTGAATGTCCTCAGCAAATCAAAGATTTTAAATTACAGAGCAAGTGGCAGTCTGCATTGGTAAAGAGAGTTTCATCACTGGAAGTTCCCTCCCTATAACAATGAAAGTCCAAAACCAATAAAATCTCAATGATGGACTCAGATGTGCCAGTCACTTAAAGATGAATGAAGGATGGCAAGTAGAAAACATGCATGTTCACTTTATTTTAGAAGAAAGTCCAGAAAGTTGTGAGCATTTGGCTGAACTCCCTGTGCTAAACTTACCATAATATTCCAGAGATGGAAGGGACTTCAAAGGCCACTTATTTCAATTCTGTCATATTACAGATGAGAAAATTGGAGCCCAGAAAAAGTCAATGATTTGTCTAAAGTCATATAAGTAAAGGTTAAAGACAGGATTTAAATCTAGGCCCTGTAACTCCTAAGTAGCATAGAATGGACAAGTATGGATGGGTTGCTATTTGCATCACTAAAGTGAATATCCATATCAATGAAATCAAAGAGGTGAGCATCTGATTATTAATTTTAATGTCACAGAAGATACCTATCTATCTCACCTATCATTGAGTTATTTTGAAAATCAAATAATCTAATATATGTGAAATTTGCATAATACTCATGCAAATATAAGTTATGTTTATGAATCATTCTCTTTACTTCTTGTTTAACACAGGGTAAAAAAAAAATTCCTTTGCAAATTGTCAAAAGATTTTTCATCACTAAAGCTAAGACACTAAACTACAGGAGAATCGTGGTACCACAAAATGTAGAACAATGGCTATTATGAAATGCCCCATCAAGAATCTGGAAATTTTTAAATATCCTTTTTTTCTAAAATTAAAAATAATTAAATCTTATTTAGTGGTTATAAAGAAGAGAATGTGGAGAAATTATTTTCCTGACTAGGATGTTCTTGCATTATGTTCTTAAAATTTCTCATGCTCATTCACTTCCTAATTTTTGCTATATACTACTAGGTCACTTTCCAAATAGAATCCACTGATTTCCAGTTTCACCAGAAATCATTAAACGTACCCATTTCTTCGTAATCTTATTAGAATTGAGTTTTCTTACTTTTTATTACTTTAGTCAATTTGTAGAGTATGAAGTGGTACCTCAAAGTTGTTTTAATTTGCATCTATTTGATAGAGGGAACATTTTTCAATGATTATTAGTTTGTGCTTACTCTTTTTAAATTGTTCTTCTCCTTTGACCATCTAATTCACAGCTGACTAACAGGGGTCTTTATATATAATTTTGAACAATTCTTTCCATCATATTTCTATCACACCTGAAAAGGAAATTGTGATTGACTGTCATATGACTCTTCACCATTCTGGTGACTTCCCAAACAAAAATTTCCTTTAGTGGCCACACCTGCTCTATGGTGTTGTTATCCCACATCAGCAGGCAAGCTCCTTAAGGGTATTATCTTTTGAATTTGTACCCTTAGCACTTAGGACAGTGTCTAGCATTTAACAGGCACTTAATAAATAGTTTTTCATTCATTGATTCAAATATTTTGTTCCATTCTGTTATTCTTTTTAATTTTGATTTTAGTATTATTGTGCAGTTTTGTTTGGTTTTAATCTCTCAAACCTTTGTTTGTTTGGGTTTTTGTTGTGGTGGTGATGGTGATGGTTTTTTGTGTGATTTATTTTTATGGTTTTGGGGGGAGGGGAGAAGCAACTGGGGTTATGTGACTTGCCCAGGGTCACACAGCTACTAAGTGTTAAGTGTCTGAGGTTGGATTTGAACTTACATCCTCCTGGCTTCAGGACCAGTGCTTTTTCCACTGAGCGATCTAGCTGCCCTAATCTCTCCCTTTTAATAGGTTAAAAAAAAAAAAAATCCTCCCTTTAGAAAGTGAGATAGACAAATTATTCTACTTTATTTCCATTTTCTTATTTCATCTTTATATCCACAGTATGCAACCTGGTGTTTTGTACTATGTTATAAATGATTGCTGAATTGAACTAAAGTTAACAAAAATGCAAACAACATATCTCTCCATAATAAAAATTTAATAAATCAGAAATCTATTCCTAGCTGGCTAGATTTCCAATTGTGAAAGCTTAAAAAAAGGAATAGAGAAAAGAAAAATTGAAAAGGAAACAATAAGAAGGGAAAATAAAAGAGAGGAAAAAAGGAGATTTTATACAGTATTTATCTGTAGACTTCCTTCTTCTTTTTCTTCCTACCTCTTTTTCTGTCTTCTCTGGAAGCCCACATTTACCTACCATTTTCTTATTGTACAGACTTGCTCCACAATTTAGAGAACAGAGAAGTTCCCTGAAAACAAGTAGGGAACCAAACATGATTAGAAACATTACAAAGATGTTTCTCCAAGGATTTTATTATAATTCACATTTATATAACACCTTATGATTTATTAATCTTATTCCTCACTTGGTGAAGTAGCTATGTATATTTTTGTCTGAACCTTGATTTTTATCAATAGAAGGAGCCACTATACCAAACTGCTTTACAAAATAATATTATTGTCCCAATTTTATAAATATGGAAACATTACTTTCAGTCACATGGTGTATTAATGACGTTTATGAATGAAGTTACTGCCAATTGTGAAAATATCGTACAAAGAAATTCTTCTTTCTTTTGCATCTCCCATAGTACCTAACACCATACCAAAGGCATAGTGAACAATATACCAATGGTGTTAACCATAAATATGTTGTGATTTCAAAAGTAACTGCTAGAAATTATATAAATGAATCAACGTTTTCAGTTTTTTTTTTTCTGAGGCAATTGGGGTTAGATGACTTTTTCGGGGTCACACAGTTGGGAAGTGTTAAGTGTCTGAGACCAGATTTGAACTCAGGTCCTCCTGACTTCAGGGCTGATGCTCTATCCACTGTTCCTCCTAGCCATCCCCCGAATTTACTTTTTAAAGAGTTTAATAGAGGTAAGAATCTTCAATCATTAATCTTCAACTTTATCTTACTACTCTGGATTTTTCATTTTGTTAACCAAATTATATTCTCTACTCAATATTTACAGAGGGCATAAAACCTTTCATATAGCAGTCAAAAGGCTTTTTTTCACATATGAAAGACCCCTGTAGATGAAATTTGTGTCGATTAGTATGTAACTAAATATACATTGGATAATTTTCCATGGATAGGAAAATATCAATAATATTAAATTCTACTACAGTAAAAATAAAAAGAGGAAAGGAGGAGATGGAGGTGCATATACATGTCTATTCTTCCATGGTTTTGTCTCTTTTTTGTCTTTCTTTCCTAAGATCAAGGATAGGTATTAGATATAATGACACTAGATAAAACAGGAAAAGTCTGATGGAATTAAACAGGATTGAATTGGATTGATTGAACTGATGTGAGACAAGCTAAGTTTTGTAGACTTCTAAACTAACAGATATCTTAACTCAAGAAGTGACTTACTTAGTAGCACTCAGAAAGATAACAGGAATTGCAATCAAGATCAGGAGAAGAGAGGGAGGGAATTTTAAAATAATTGAATAGGCTTCATTGGGGTGGTATACTTTGAATAGCTAAGGTACATCTTGAGATCACTGAAAGGACAAGAGGTAGAAGAGATTAAAATCAGAAATGGGAAAGATAAGAGATGTGGAAGTAGAAGAGATCTGAAAGGGAGAAATGGAGGAAGGAAATAAGCAGCTACATTTGAAGAATTATATTTAATTCTGGGAATCTGAATTTTAGGAAGGACATTGATAAATTGGAAAGGGATCAAGAGACTGAAGGAATTCAAGATCCCATACACAGGTTAGTATAATGAATCAAAGATGTTTAACCCAGAGAAGAAAAGGCTTAGGGAGAACAGGAACACTATCTTCAATTATCTGGAGGTCTATCATGTGGAAAAGGGATTGGGTTTTTGTTTGTTTGTTTTTCCAGTTTGGCCCTGGAAGGAAGAATTAAAAGCAATGAGTGGAAGTCATAGTTTGATAAAGAAAAAAACTTTCTAACAATTTAGAATGAACAGCCACACAAGAATGTCAAGCAAAGGAACATTTTGGGGTTTTGTTGGCAATTAAATTCTTGTTTGGATACAGATTGAAGTATATACTCTCTAAGGTCTCCTCCCACTCTGAAATTCTTCATAAATGATTATTGAATAGAAATGAGTGAATTATCAAAACTGGACTTAGAAGTAAGAAAAAGAAGTGTTTCATACTACAACTTTATAAGATAAATCCCCAGCAGGAGGATAAAGGAAATGTCTCTATCCAAAACTATTTAAATGGGAATATATAATTAGTTCTTTTCCTTGAGGAAATATTCCCTCTTTTAGTAAAATAGAGAGGGAACAATCAACAAAACTTAACAATGATTCTTTTTGTGGAAAAATATTAGTTCATATTAGTTGCTTAAAGCAAAGCTTTTATGTGCTTTTCTTTCTCTAACAATAAGAAACCACTACTGAGCCCACAGGGACTGAGGTACTGTGACATTCAGTTCTGATACCTTGTATCCTGTTTTCCTAGTCTTTTGGCTTATTAAATCTTCATCCTGGAGATTTGAGGGAATTTTAACATATATCATGGGTTATGGTTTTAGGATTTCCTCACAATAAAACAAAAGAACACTAAAATACTCAATGTACAATATGAATATATATAATATACAAATAATTTGTACCTACACATGACAAATGCTAAACATGTTAAGTCTCACAGGGTACATTAATAGAAAGAGTTATTGTGACTTATTTACTTAATTTATGACTACCATTATGATTTGCAAAGAGGCTAATACTTAAATCTCATGAGAACATTTAAAAAAAATTATTTGCAAGATTGCCAATTAAGAACTTTACATTTTACCTTGGCTGTGCACAACATAGCTTCTGGTAAAATAGTCTCAGGCTTAGTGTAATCCTTTTTTCATGGGATCTACCTCTTTATAAACACTAGAATGGTAGTTAATTCCAACTAGATGGGATTTGAACTTCCCAAACTCACAAGGTTGATTCTAACTCCAGATATATGTAAATATAATCTGAGGATACCTGAGTTTGATCATCTACTCAGGAAACAAATTTGAAAAAGTAGCCATGTTCCCAAACACAAGTTAGCTTACCTGAGTTCATATTCATGTGACATAGTAATGGAGAGAGCAAGATTGCAGCTCAACCACTCACCCCTTTCATGGAAATCTAGGAAAAGAGTGCACTTCCTGGTCACATGGGAGAGTTAAAACAAGAAGCCAAAGTTGAATTTTTTTTTTCTAATTGATGCAGCATGTTATACCCCAACCAATTTCATGGAAAGGGAACCACTTAGGGCTCCCTCCATACCAATATGGTTAAGACTCCCAGAATTGGATAAAGGTCCTAAAGCTCTCAAGTGACAAACTAGTAGCAAGAAGGTAACCCCAAGTGTGCTACTTAGGAAGGTAGCTATATGATATAATGAAGATAGTGCCAGACACAAAGTCAGGAAGATTGGAATTCAAATCCAATTTTAGATGTGGTATTTAATGACACTGATGGGTGCCCAGTTTACCTCAGTTTCCGTATTTGTAGAATGACCTTGAGTAGGAAATGATAAACACTCCAGTATCTTTGCCAAGAAAATAAAATGGGAGTATGAAAAGTCAGACAATTAAAATGACTGAATAATAACAACATGCTCCATAGGATGGTCCCCAGTATACTTGAAATGGAAGCAAATGAACCTTAAGTAATCCATTGAATATATTCCCTTGACTTTAGACAAGATTATAGTTAATTCTTAATCAACTATAAATGTTTGATTTGATTGTTATCTAATTCTTTTGCTTGAATTGTCTAGCTAATTACTTCTTTACTAAAAATTTCCCCATTCTGCCCTGGGAGTGATATCTTTATAGGCAGGTTCAATGAGGTGAAAGACAAATATTCACTGAAGACTCCATGTAGGGATGAAACAAATGATTGGCAGCCAAATAATAAAGAATTTAGTAATAGTTCATATTTATGCAATATATTTACAATATGAAAAGTACTTTCTACATATTATCACATTTGATCCTCAAATAACCCTGTGGTACTATTAATGTATTCATGTTATAGATGAGAAAAATTTAGAAATTCAGAGAAATGACTCACCCTTGGACATATTGAAAATACCTGAGACAGGATTTGAACCCTACTTTTCTTGACTCTAAATCCAACACTATAATCCTTCAAAAATAAAAGGAAGAATCAAGCAAAAAATTGCTATTAAGTGCTCATAAAGCAATGAAAAACAAATCCAATCCCTCCTTCTCCATCCCCAAGATTTCCTGTGCCAGTAAGTAAAAGAAGGCAAATGGGAATTTCTTCTATAAATATGTCCACAATTATGCTGCACAAGAAAAATCAGATCAAAAATGAGAAAGAAAATGAAATGCAAGCAAATAATAACAAAAAAAAAAAAATGAAAATGCTATATTGTGAATCACATTCAGTCCTCATAGTTCTCTCTCTGGGTACAGATGGCTCTTTCTATCACAAGACCATTGGAACTACCCTGAATCATCTCATTGTTGAAAAGAGCTAAGTTCATCAGAATTCATCATCATATAATCTTGCTGTTGCTGTGCATAATATTCTATTGGTTCTATTCACTTCACTCAGCCTCAGTTTATACAAGTCTCTTCAGGGCTCTCTGAAATCATCCTGCTGATCATTTGTTATAGAACAATAATATTCCATAATATTCACACACCATAACTTATTCAGCCATTCCCCCAACTGATGGGCATCCACTCAGTTTCCAGTTCCTTAAAACTAAGAAAAGAGCTGCTATAAACATTTTTGCACATATGGGTCTTTTTCTCTGTTTCATGATTTCTTAGGAATACAAGCCCAGTAGAGACACTGTTGAATTAAAGGGTATGTACAGTTTGACAGCACTTTGGGAATAGCTCCTTATTGCTCAACCTTATTGGTTGAATCATTTCACAATTTTACCAACAAAGTATTATGTCCCAGTTTTCTCACATCCCCTCCAAAATTCATCATTATCTTTTCCTGTCATCTTAGCCAATCTGAGAGGTATGCAATGGTACCTCAGAGTTGTTTTAACTTGCATTTCTCTGATCAATAGTGAGAGCATTTTTTCATATGACTAGAAATGGTTTTAATTTCTTCATCTGAAAATTGTCTATATCCTTTGACCATTTATCAAATGGAGAATGGCTTGTATTCTTATAAATTTGAGTCAATTCTCTACATATTTTAGAAATGAGACCTTTATTAAAATCCTTGGATATAATTTTTTCCCAGTTTATTGCTTCCCTTCTAATTATGTCTGCATTGGTTTTGTTTGTACAAAAACTTTAAAACTTAATATTATCAAAATTATTTATTTTGCATCCCATAATGTACTCTAGTTCTTCTTTGGTCACAAATTCCTTCCAAGAAGGGAACTTATTGAAATGTTGTAAAGAAAAAAAAATTTTTTTTTTCATAAATGATAAAGACTTGGTAAATGATTGCCTATATGGAGTGAGTAAGAAGTCCAAATTACATCAAAACTGTGAACCTGAATGACTACACACATGGCTGCACCCTTAAGAGAAATAAGGATATTCAGAACGGGGTTGAGAGTACAAAGCAGAAGTGTTATTTTGGATATTCTGAGTTTGAGTTGCCTATGACACATCCAGTTCAAAATGTCCAATGGGGGCAGCTAAGTGTGAAATTAGGAGGACCTGAGTTCAAAATTCCAATAGGCAGTTGATGACAGGGGAATGGAACTCAGGAGAGAGACTAGAGTTGGATATCTAGATCTAGAGCTGGAAGCCATCTACACAGAAATGATAATTGAACTCCTGGGAACTAATAAAGTCAACACATGAACATAGAGAGAAAATGAGGAGATCCAAAATAGAAACTTGGGATATATCGTTAGTAGAAATATCAATAAAGAGCTATCAAAGGAGACTGGGAAGGAGCACTCAGATAGTTAGGAGAAAAGTTATACAGAGGAGTGTCATGAAAACCCAGGAGACAGAGTATCTAGAGTCAAGAACAATAAGGATTGAGAAAAGATCGCTAGATCTGGTAATAAGAACCAGCTCTATTGAGTAATAAGGTCAAAAGCCAGACTGCAAAGAGTTTATATAAGACAGAGACAGACAAAAAAAAAAAAAAAAAAGGAAGAGGAGAGTAGGTAGGGTTTTTTGTCTGTTTTCCCAAGAAGCTTACCTGAAAAAAAAGGGATAGGGGGAAGCAGAGACATGTTTCTGAATAGCAGGTAAGGAACCCAGTATATATCCTGTCCCCATTGGATCTGCTAAAGGGGGGAGAATGGGACGGAGGAGGCACCACTGATTGGTGGTGTAAGAGGGGAGAGGAGTCCAGATGAGCTAATTAGGGAAGACTTTTTTTTTTTTTTTTTTTAAGTATTTTTATTTTAAAGTATTAAGGAAAAATTTCTATAGTTGCATTGGCTATTTCCAGAGTGTGTGGGGGAGGACAAAAGTCATTACACAGTATATAAGGAGTGACTGAAGAATAGAAATCGTCAAAGAGGGATTGATAAAAAGGACAAAATCTGCTGGAGAAAACAAGAGGGAGTGGCAACTAGTACATTTGATTACAAAAGTTCTGAAAAAATCAAACTGATCTTTCAACCCCAGGTGGCTCTGATGTCAGGAAGAGATGAAGTACCTCAGAGGAGGGAAATAAGTGTTCCACATCAACTCAAGCAGATGTCACTTCTGCTAATTAGGTGTTCTGCTAATAAGGTGTTCCCTTATAGCCATTTAAATGTCAATTATTATTGTAATATAAAATCTCAGAATAGCATCTTTCTAGACCAAATAATGTCTCTCACACACACACATACACATAGACATAGTACACAGAGACATCTGAGAATTCTTCCATCCTATTTTTGGGCCTAGTTCAGCAAACATATGAAGAATTATCAATGTTAGTTTTTGTGTTGAGGCATTTTAAAGATTTTAAAATTAGAACTGTATATACTTATAGAGGCCTATGCAAATTGCCTTTTTTTTTTTTTTTTTGGACATGGCCAATGCAAGAGTTTATTATAAAGGTTTTGTTTTCTTTTTAAATGAAAAGGAGAAATCCATCAATTAAAAAAATTAGTAGGAAAAAAAAGGAAAAAGCAACAATATTACATGATTTAGGTAGGGGATTCTACTCTAGGTAAGAATAAAGCATTCTTTTTTTTTCCTCTTTCATTATTTCCAGTCCCTTTGACTGTCCATTGAAGCTGTATACCCTACTGCCCAGGACAAACAAGCACAATCATGTTTTCCAAAGATAGGAAAAGCATATGGAACATATTTGGACAAGAAATTGTGAGAAATATTTGAAATTTTAAAATCCAGTGTTCAATAAACTTGAATTTGAATAGAAAAGAATCCCTTATTTGATAATACCTATAGGAAAAAGTGAAAAGCTATCTGGCATAAATAAGGATTAGATCAACACTTTATACCACATTTGTAGAGAGCCGGAATTTTGAAGTATACTTGAAACAAGGTGTTAACTCAGTGGAATTGATGAGATGATAGTTCTTTAGTATACATATACTTAGTACTTAGCATGGTTGATGTAATGGTTGTCTTAAGTTCACACATAATCAGTATGCTGTAATGATGTAATTACAGTAAAGTATATAAAGGCTAACAAGGACTAGAAGAGAGACATTCCATCTTTGATCAGCCTCATGGTGGCTCTCCTGCCTCCTGCATTAAGATGAAAATTGTACCAGGATAAAGAATTAGACTCTATTCCTGACCATTCTTGTGGTGTCCTGCTGAGACCAAAAGTCCTTCCAAAGGGTCTCCAGAAAACTAGCCCGAACATTATACACATCCATCATAAATTCAAATATATATGATCTAAATTTAGAAAACAAGTTGATCATGTTCCTTTCATAGCTATAGATGAATGCTTATCCAAACAAAACATATAAGAAATTATAACTACCTCATATTACTGTTGTGATAAAAACAGATTTGGATTTCATGAAATTGAAAAACTTCTATACAAAAATTAAGGCATATGTCAAATTTATTTTTTTATTGTATGGACTACATTAGCTGAACTCCTTTTCCCTCCTTCTCTTCTTTGAAGGTAGGCTCTCTTTTAGAAAGGAATGATACTTTTAAAAGTCTAGCTAATATAAAAACAAAGACATCAGTAGCTTTTTATTTATTATAAAATTTATTAGTGGTTTATTATTTTTCAAATTATTTATTCACACTCAATCCACATTCAAAGATACATGAAACAAATATTTTTCTTCTTAAAAACTCTTATCATTTAGTAATGAAAGTTTTTTTTTTTCCCTTCTTAAATATTTATTGATGCTCTTTTTAAGTTACTGTTACTAGCCAATGACTTTCCCCCTCAATTCATGCATCTCTTGTATTAAGTATAAACAAATCAAATGAACACACTGGCCATGTCTAAAAACATATTTCATCCCACACCTATATGTCTCTCTAGTGAGAGAATAGGAGCATTCTTTACCATAAATCTTCTGAAATCTTGATTAATTCCTGCACTCCTCAGATTCTCAAGTCTATCTGTATTTTGTTCTTTAAAATTACATACTATTTTAATCAGCAAAAACCCACCTTTTCTCTCCCATTCCAAATCCATTCCCAATTGAGAACATAAGAAAAACAAAACCACTATTATAAACATAGTCAAAGCAAAACAAATTTCTGCATTATTAATTTACAAAAAAGTGTCTCATTCCTCTATCAGGAGGAGGGTAATGTGTTTATCATTTGTCTTCCTAAATGGAGGTTTGGTCATTATACTGAACAGAATTCCTAATTCTATTAAATCTGTTTGTTTTTATCATATTGTCATTGTGTAAATTTTTTAGTTCATTGTGCAGCAAATCTTAAAGGTTTCTCTGAAACTATACCCTTTATTATTTTTTACAGCACAATAATTCCATCACATTTATATACCAAAACTTATTCCTCACTTTAGGTGACTTCTTTCCCATTCTTTATTTCTCATCCCTTTGCCTCCTAATGAAATATATTTCTGTGTATATGTGCGAATGTGTGTCTGTTTATATTCTTTCCTATTTTGACCGGTTCCATTGAGAGTGAGGTTCATGTGTCAGTTACTCTGCTTTATACTCTCATTCTTATTTACACAGATATTGAGTTGTACATCCTGATTATATGAGATAATTTTCCTTAATTTCCCATCCACCTTCTTGCCCTGTTGCACCTATTCTCCTTCTTATTCTTCATAATAAAAGTAGCTTCTTCCCTCATGACATATAACAGAACCATTCTCATATCTTGTCTAATTAGAATACTCCATGATCCCTGATGATGATAAATTTATCATTATCCCATATGTGAATTAAGTAATTTATTCTTATTTACTTCCTTATAACTGTTCATTAGTATCTCCTTTTTTATGTTTCTCCTAACTTTTCAGGATCTGAACTTCTAAGTTTTATAGCTCTGGTCTTTTCATCAGGAATGTTTGGTATTTTAAATGTCTATTTTTAACCAAGGACAATTATGTTATTGGTTGGGTAACTTATCCTTTGCTTTAAGCCTGGATCTTTTGTTTTGTGGAACATTGTATTCGAAACTTTCTGCTTCTGTACCATGGTAGCTGCTAAATCATGTGTAATCCTGACTAGAGTTCCTAAGTACATGAATTCTTTATAAAAGCTGCTTGCAATATTTTCTCTTTAAAGTCAAAAGACCTAGAATTTGGTCATAATCCTGGGAGTCTTCATTTGGGAAGTTTGCAAACTTCAGGAAGTTCATGAACCAATGATTCTATTTCATCTTTCCTATTGTTCTGCCATTCCTCAGTCAAGGAGCATCCATTTTCCTTCTAGTTCTTCATAACAAATGTAACTTTCATGACATGTGCCATAAAATGTCACAAGATATATGACTATTTTCTTAAAAGTCAACATTTTATTGCTGTGTAAATATGGAATCATTAAATTTTGAGACCAATTTTGCTTATATCCCACCATAAGTGTGACATACATAGCACGAAGTAATGAATATTAATCAAATGTCATAAATCACCAGGATTAGTTTAGATTTGAGGGATTTTCAGTTCAGACTCTGGTCTTCAGGATAACTGTTCTTAGGGTTTCAAAAATTATCTAAAATTCTGGTAAAGACATCCCAAAGGATGGAGAATGAATTAACTAAGCAAGATTTTTAATTCTGTTCTGCAAGAACTCTACAATTTAATATAATATTTTGTAAATGAAGTTTGTTTGGCTTCTGGTATTATATGAATTTTTATGTGACAGGTTATTACTGAATCCATTTTATTTCTCTTAATCTGCAAATTATACTCTTACCTTCACATTGTAGTTGCAAATTATTATCTGAGTACAATCTAGGGCAGTTTAAAAAAATGATGAAGTATTGACATTGTACATGAAAACAACATTACCAGTATAGTCATTACATTGGGACTCATATGAGGAATAATAAAAAGAAAACCCAGATGCTCAACTTATAATTATTATTTCACTTCTCCTCTTATATGGTACTGAACTGCATATTTTGCTCAACACTTGTTTTACATATCACTAAATCTTTATTCCCAAGACAGCTGAAATAAGTTTAATAATGCAGACAGAAAAAACTGGAAAATTAGCACATCCTGCTATCACTAAAAGCTAAGTTTCTTGGTACTCTTTCATCAATGAGAAAGCTATAACCATAAAAAGGCTCTGAATTTACCCTTGGATCATAAGTTCCTTGAGAATAGGGACAGCCTTTTTTTGTGTTTCCAAAACTTAATATAGGACTAGCATATAAGCCTAATAAATGCTTATTGACTTGACTTTAAAAATAAGGATAGTTCCCTATCCCTATCCCTGATAAACACTGGGGCCCTTAAACATTGATAGGAATATCCCTTCCTATCGATTCCTCTGCCACTTTGATTTAGGACCACTTTTACATTCATCCAGGTTGCTGAAACAATCTGCATAATTGTGTTGAACAGCGCATCTTGTAATCTTATTTTGATCCGCAATACAGATTAGATCTAAAATCATAGCACAAGTGGTCACTTGATCCAAGGGATACTTAATAATTAAAAATCACTTCTGGGAACAAAGGTTAAGGAATCCCATCATTTTTCTCTCCCATCTCTGCTCTCAAATATAGGCCTGATGAAAACAAAATAGCAAGACCCATGGGGACTAGTCCTTGGGCTTTGGACATAGTTATCTCATTCTAAAAGTTATAATACTTTGCTGAGTAAGGAGAGTAGATGCAATAATAACAGTAGTGGCAGAGATTATGATAGCAGCATGGCCAACACCACTAACAACTGCAATATTCAAATTAAAGAGCCTCTGCTAAAAGTAATGTACATGGTGAATATAAGTTTATTGAATTTTACTCTCACTCTAAACCTGATCCATATCTAGATCTGATCAAATGTGGGGCCTGTATTTTGTTCAATAAAATACTATTCTAGAAAAACATGACAACACAAAGTATTTTTAATTTTTACTTATGTTTCCTCTCACATTATTTTATGTGGCTCATTACTAATAATTTAAATATCTTACAATTCAGTAGTTACAAAGTACCACAATCTTCATAAATAATGTCTTTAATACTATCACAACATTTTTGCAAAAGTTTACAAAGTATTATTATTTTGTTTGCCAAATCTTGAAGATAGCTTCTTTACTGAAACTACTTTATTGAAAAGGCCAAGTGGAAATTTAGTAAGCTGAAAAACATTATTAGCTTCTGGAAGCAAATATCATAATGGGTTTTTAATTAAAATGTTTTTCCTCATTTTCCTTGTGGCTTCCATTTGGGAGGAGAAAAAAAAGTTGTTATCTGAAAGTTTATTGTACACACATCAATGGACTGTTTAGAAGAGTTTAGACTACTTGGAAAAATCTATAAAACTGTAAAACAGCACCTCATCACTGTCTGTTAAATATGTATATCTAGTTAAGATCATTGGAATCCATTAAATCACTATGTTTTTGGCAAAGTGCCAAAAAGATGAACCACAAGTACAAAGCTCTTTTCTTGTCAGGTGATTTAGTAAGAGAAAGACACTGACAGTGTATCCAGGAAAAAGAAAGATTTACTATTAGCTGTCTCCAGAAAGCCAAGTCAAAATATTGGCTGCTTTTAGCTCAAGCTAATGGATGAATGAAGAACTTGGATGATCCAGTTCTAGCTCTCCTGCCATTATACATCTTGCTATTTGACACTGACAGGTCAATAAACTGTCCTGATCCTCAATTTTCAAGGAGGGGGTTAAATCAGATAATATCTAAAGTTTCTTCAAATTCAAATATTCTCTAAATCTATAGTATATAACCCATGAGTCTATTCCCAAGTCTTCAAAGTCCAGTAACTAAAGCTCATTTCATTCTTGAACTAACAAAAATAATGGAAAATATGACTTAAATGAATTAAATCCTTCACTAAGTTATCTTCATAAAATATCAAATTATGAATATTCCATTAATTAAAAGTAATGTTTCTTTAGTAACAAATAGAACATCTAGAGAAGACTAAATACACAGGCCCTAATTCTAACATATGTATTTATATTCATCATATAATATTATAATTCTTTGGAAAAATATACTACTATTCATTCTTACTCACCATTTTGAATGTAAACTAGAAAGATTTGTGCTAAAATTGACTTGAATCAAGACAATGGCACTTTCTTTTTTTCAGCAATGTATCCAATGAAATAAACTATCAAGAATAGGAATTTTATTTATTTTTTGCCAGACCTATGATTTCATTGGTATAGGGAACTGCTAAGGTGGAAAGTCTACCAATGCAATCAGAAATATATCTTTACATTTCATCTTAGAGAGTTGCATAGGGAACTTCTCAAGGGAGAATTTAAGTCATTTATCCATAGTCATGCAACTAACATAAATTAATAGGCAGGTATATTTCTAAGACCAGTCCTCCACCCATTACACCACTTTGCTTCTCATTAATTTTAAAGGCATCAAACAAGATCCCATGTTTTGCTTTACTATTTCTATAAATCCTAAGCATATTGAGAGAGGGGGAGATGATAGGGCAGTTGGAAATAGCAGCATAGAAAGAAGAAATTTATTCATTTTGATTCAACTTCCTTCAAGTAGAAGAAAAAATTGTCATTAAAAACAGTTCACCAATTTAAATATATTCATATCATCAATTTATATAAGGATTTGTTCCCGAATCCATATCATTATACATAAAATCTCATCCCTTATAATGAACATTATAATGAACAATGTAATATCTAATTAAAAAATTAATGAGTGCATTGCTAGAAATCATGGTAATAGCCTTAAGAAGCTGAAGATGAACTAGCTGGAGAAAAGCTGAAATTTAAAAAGTGAGAAGCACTCTGATCCAGTAGAAAGATAAATGGTGTCACACACAAAGCAACCCTTTCTAATTCAAGTTACTGGAATCCTTAGGAGATATTCTGTCTGTGTATGAAGATAATATTTAGGTGGGATGAAAGTTAAAGGGGTTAGGAAATAGCTACTACTGAATTAGAAAACAGAACTGGGAATAAATAACTTGGTTTACATCTCCTTTCCTTTCCTATCCTGTCATAAAACAGCACATGACCAGGCACTACTACTATTGCAAAAAGTAACTTATAAGTACTTAATAAATAATAAAAGTGGGTGTAAAAATAGACATTAGTTAGAAGTTATCTATTCAGAAATGAAAAATAACTTATTGTGTATGTATACAGAACTCTTCCTTAAGTTTTAATGTGATTTTACCTGTAATGTTTTATGTAGTAGACATTCTCCATTAAATCATTCCCAAAGTTAAGTAAGTGTTTATGTGAACTATGATCACATGACTCATTAAGATTCAAACCTAGGTTCTGATATCTTTTCACAGCAGAAGATTCTATACTGTTTCAGATGCCCTGTCCCTAAACACATCAAGCTATACAATGGCAGAGATTCCTAAGCACCAAAGTTTTAAATTTACTGTGAGCCAAGATCAAGACAAATGTTCAACTGGTGGCACTTCTAGCCTGTAGTCTTGCAATCAGTTGATCTGCCTGCAAACATTAAGAAAAAAAGAAAAATGTTATTTGCTCTGTCAAATTATCTGTAGTGAAGGCCAATTACATGCAAGAAAATATGTTATCTTTCCCTATAATACTTGAGTTCAATAAGAGTAGAAACTATTTTGCTCCGCCCCTCCCAGTAATCTGAAGGTTTGCTTTGCATGTATTAAAGATTTTAAGAAATGCTGCTTCATTCCTATACAAATCACAATCCCAAACATAACATCAATTGTTTCAAATTCACAATTTCACAAAGCAGACTTTTATTGGCTAGAATGCTGGACTTTGGAGTCAGGAAGCCTTGGGTTCAATTCCTACTTCTCACTCTTATAAAAATGTGACCATGGGCACATGAGCATATCACATAACCTCTATGTACCTAAGTTTCTTCAGCTAGAATTTATGGAAAATGATACTTGTAATTCCTACTTTGCAAGGTTATTTGAGGCTCAAATGAGATAATACAGGTTGTTCCAAAATCTTAGTACCATCTTAAGGTACTCATTAAGCTATTATAGCTGTTTGTAAATTTTAAAGCACTTCAAACGTGTCATTTTTCTTTCAAATGGCCCCACAAAGAAATCAATATATGCAAATAAAAGCATAAGTCCAAACTTTTAAAAAGCAAACTAAAATATTTTAAATTTCTTTTCATTTTTAGAATTTTTCTCAACTATTTTATAAAACATGGACCCTTCAGTACTTTTTTTGGGGAGTAAGGGAGATGCAATTAGAATTAAATTACTTATCCAGAGTCACACAGCTAGTAAATGTTAAGTAAATCATATTTGAAATCAGATCCTCCTGACTTCAGGGCGCACTTTCACTGCATCATTTAGCTATCCCTCTTCTATAATTCTTGGTAGAGGCTTTGGAATATTCACTATTGTCTTTATTTTCTCTCAGAATCTCTCTTCTGCACATTAACAAATGCCCTTTTATTTCTACTCACTTTCTCCAAAGACTTGTTTTTAAGAGAATGTGATTTAGAACTCTACAAATATTTGTTTTAAAATAAACTCAATAAAATCATTTGGAGAATACAATTTAGAAAATAAAAGCCGACACTATTTATAAAATATGAGTTTCCAGATGTTAGGCACCATTTAACTTTTTATTACTACAACAAGCATGTACTTAATCATAACTTAAGCATGCATTCATGGATTGCATAAAAGCTTAGCCTGGTCAGGTAACTCTAAAGATTCCAGTCACTTCTTATATTTACCTGAGAAGCCAAAGGCCAAAATCACATGACTAAAACATCGAGGCTTATTTTTCTTGAGCCTCAGGAAAGCTCTGCTAGTTTAAGCACACAACCCTGGGTCAGATATGACCATTAATGCTTACAGACTCTCCTCAACTAGCTACTTAAAACCACAGAAACTATCCCATATCTTACTATTAAAAGCCCCTTTTATCTTTGGGAAGATTTCCCTAGCTCCCCTCTCTTCCTTCTTCCCCCCCCCCCCCCACGCAATTGTGATGGTTTAGAGTAAATCTATCAGTGAGTAATAATTCTATTCCAAAGAGAGGAAGTTATAGGATGTGAGGGGCAGGAAAGGGGTTGTTCAATCCTTTATCTCTTGACTATTGACAAGTCAACAATACTTACTGTGATGAACCAGTATGAGTTGAGTCTATAAACCAATCTGGATAAAAAACCTAGCTGACTGGCTGGTGCCAAGACATGAAGGTGCAAGTGAGCTATGGAACAGAATGGAGGCCAGTGAAAACCCATTCTGAAACAGAGAAGAAAAGAATCAGAAGCTAACGAATTTGGGATCATCATTTAAGCCTATTAAAGTATCCATCTATCTTAAAAACATTGTCCTAGAGTAATGTCCTAAAGTGAATTTGATATTTAAAATTAATTCTCCCAGAAGGCAGTTCATAGCTGGGGACAATATCTTTAAAGACTCGATCTTTGTTCTTTTTACATATAGGAATTCTTCCAAATTAATAGTTCTCAAGCTTTTCACAGTGAAAGAATACTTCAGTTTAAAGAAAAAAAAAAGGCAGAATCTCATAGTAAAATTCTCTAAAATTGTTACATCAAAATTTATTTTAAAAAAGATTTGAGGTATTTCAGGATTCCTTGCAGCAGTACAATTTAAGACACACTGCTCTAAAGTATCACTCCTATATTAAATCTAAAATATAGAGCTATGAAAACAATGAAATATAAACACCAGAGCGGATATAATTCAATCAGCAGAGGGCACTCTTGTCTTTGTTGAAGACAAGCACCCAAGTTTGAACAATTTCAGCAGACATTAAACCGGACAGTTAACAACACATTTTAAGGAAACACTATAGATCAACTACCGCAAAACATTTGGTTTTACCTGGAAAATACAAGATGTTTTAGTTTTTTTTTTGCTTTAAAAAAGAGCTTATCATAGAATTCCTTTAAATACTGTTTTCCAATGTGTTTAAAATACTTTGTTTACAAAAATTCTATTTATATACAACTTCAAAGGGGTATAAATAGTGAATAAAGGAATAGATATTCATAACAACCATTCAACTATCCAACAAATAATAACGATCAAAATCACAATCGATGGCTACAGGATTGACAAGAGAGCAAGGTACACAGAACTACTACAATATTTATATATCAGTAGCCACTACTAGAGAGGCTGAGGGAGGGAGGAAGGAAGAAGTGCATTGATACATTGCTGATAAATCTGAAATTGGTCAAACTATTTTTAAAAACAACTTGGATTTTCCAAAATAAGTGACCAATCTCTTACCAACTTCTTTTACATTTTCATATTCATTATTTCTAATGATGCATATATCCATTACTTTTACATCTCAAAACCGATTCAATTTCACAGTTTGATTTTTAATTTTTGTTATAACAAAAAGTACATCTGTGAATTATTTGGGTACATGTCTGACCTCTCTGAGAAATATCCCCGTAGTAGAATTTCTTGGTCAGAGGATAAGGAGAGATTGGTCGCTTATTTTGAATAATCAAATTCATTTATAATGACCTCAATTATTTCTTTCTTTCTTTATTTTATTTTATTTTTTTGGTCCAGACCTATAATTTCATAGGGAATCCCAAGGGAGGAAACCCCTTCCACTAATACAGATCAGGAACAAACCAGTAATTAATATTCTCAGGAGATCCCTGTGGACATTGAGAGATTTAACTGATTTATCTAGAAACACAAAGATAGCTTACCTAAGTGACTCTACAAGATAAAATACTAAAGATTAATATAATGATCAGTCTCTCAACCTCTGAAGCCTAATTTTTCTCAATTATAAAGTTATAAAGGCTGGCAATTCCATCACTAAGGTCCCTTCCAGCTCCATAGCTCCATAGTGTTTCTCCAAGAATGAAAAATATATTTTTGATGCAGAGATATAAAAATGTTACACATACTTCAAACATAGTCTATACCTCAGTTCTGCTTAACTTTTTTTTCTTTTTTCTTTTTTTTTTCTTTTTCTTTTTTTTTTTTTTTTGCTGAGGCAATTGGGATTAAGTGACTTGCCCAGGGTCACACAGTCAAGAAGTGTTAAATGTATGAGACCAGATTTGAAGTCAGGTCCTCCTGACTTCAGGGCTGGTGCTCTATCTGCTACACCAACTAGCTGCCCCTGCTTAACTTTTTTTTCTTAGTTACATGGAAGAAACGAACAAAAGGAAGCCAGAAATTTCCTTCACAATAAAGCAGGACAGCTTTTTGAAAGTATATATATATATATGAAAGAAAAAAACAAGTATATAATAAGAGTCACCATTTCATGTGTACTTTTCTTTTCCTGTTGATAACTTATACAGGAAAATGTTCACTTGAATACTAAGTTCAATATAATGTTTCTAAAAATTAAAAAATAGGGACTGAGCTACATGCTCTTAGAACTATAAATTTGTGATCCTTATGATTAAAAGTTCAAGTTTGCATCCCATAATTAGGTTTCATATAGTTCTTTGTACCTTTCTTATGAAACAGGGTGAGAGAGAGAAACAGAGAGAGGGGGGAGGAGAGGGAGAGGAGGATAGAGAGAGGGAGACAAAGAGACAGAGACAGAGACTCTCTTCCTTGCTCACTCCTCACCCACTGCCATGGCAGCAAAGTGCAGTTCACATAGTGGTCAATTAATAAATATTTTTTCAATTGGACAGAAATTTCAAAAAACATCTCAATTGGGTTTTCTTGCCAATATCTTGCAATCAGATGTTTTTGATATTGAAACAAACTACATAGATTAGTGAAAACATTGTGTAAAAAGACTAATGTCGAATTTTGCATAAATTCTTTCATTCATTCCTTTAGCAATTATGTAATTAATTCTAATTCAATCACAATAGAAAAATTAGTAATACCATATGTGGAATAAGGTATACACATTAGTACCAAATTCTTAATATCAATTTCAGCTCTCAAAAGACAAATTAATTTTCCATTTCAGAAATAATGCTTTCATTACAGGAGAAGAAATCATCTTTTATAAAATTAATAATTCCCAATATGGTCATAAGCAGGTATACTCTTACCTCACGTCATTCAGGTCAGTGACATTTTTCTGCTGAAGAACGGTTTTTCCAACAGTAACCATTTTCTCCACTGTACAAAAGGAAAAGAAACTACCCTTAGCAAACACTAAGATGTCAATCAATCATACAAAATACATATTAATTCTTCTGGTCTGTATCAAAAGTTTTTAAGAAAATTAAGAAAAAATCTAGAGAAAATAAAGTGACCCTAGCCAGTTTTTAGTGCACAAGCAACTTCCAGACAAAAAAGTCCCATTGTTTGAGATATTCACCCAGCTTTCAAACCAAAAATAAAGTACTAAAGGAAAACCAGATCCCATAAAAAATTAGTCTCCAACTGTATCCAAACAAGGACAATAATTAATGGCAACTATTAAAGGGTATGGGGGAACTACTAATGAAGCACACACTTCAAGTGGAAATTAAGGCATCTTAACAAGTGAAATTCTGCTTATTTGGTTTCCACAACATTATAATCACATAGAGTTTGTTTTAGGTGAAAAGAACAGACAATCTAGGCTTCACCAGAATATTTATTACATCCTAGTACAGTGATAGGAAATAATAATGAAAATTAAACATACAAGTATACTAAATGTTTATCCTTCTGAATTAAAAAAAAAAAACAAACAGTTGTAATAACCAGGATTTGGGGGGAAGAAATGGAAGGGAGAAGCATATTTAGCTCTCTATTTTGATAAGAGATTGAAAAATGAAAAGCAAGCCATCTGCTTTTAGGGACTGCGCCAAAAAAAAAAAAAAAAAAAAAAAAAAATTCAGGATATGCCATAGGATCAGTTTAAATTCAGACTTATCTCCTATACTTTGAAAATCTGAGACCTGTGAATTTTTTTTTTATAACTATGATTCAATATAATCGAGGGTTTTTTTTTTTATTCCTAAATATTTTTAGGCATTGAGGTGGCTAAGTAGCTAAAGTGTGGGGCTCAAGAATATTATAATTCTGCTGCAAGACTTAAATTATTTAACCTCACAGCCTTAGTTTCTTCATCTGTAAAATATGAATAATAGCACCAACATCAGAATTGCAGTAAGAACCAAATAAGATTATACAGATAAAGCACTTTACAAACTTTAAAGTTCTATATAAATGCTGGCTATTATTTATTCTGAGGAGGCATTAATGATAAAATAACATAAGACCTTGATCTGAAGCAATATATACATAGTGATACACTGAAAGATCCTAACCTGCCTTTTGAATCAAAAATTAGCCTTTATTTAATGAAGTTTTAAGTATTTATTGAAACATAACTCTTTGAAAATGGTTGCTAACTATTCATGATTCAGGGATTAGTAATCATCTTCATTATTAAATTAAGCAGGAATCCATACTTCCCCAATACAAGCATACAAACAGTATTATGAAAACTGACCTATGAAGAAAAAATATTTAGACTAAACAAATAGATCATCTTTCCTATTTGTGGAACATAACAAAACAAAATCAATTTCAATAGTTGTTAAAATGGATTACATAAAATGCCTCTATTCACTACTGTTCTTCTGCCACACTACAGACAAATGAAGTTTTACAATAAACTGATTTCTAACCTAAACCTAGTGATGATGACCATAAACATGTAGCTGGAACTCTTAAATAAAAATAAAAGAAGCTGTAGCATTAAATACTGGAGAAAGAAAGGGCATTCCACTCCAATATCTTTGCCAAGAAAAAATGGGGTCACATAGAGTCAGGCATGATTGAAACAAGTAAACAACAAAAAGCCATTAAATCTGGTCCAAATGAGTCCAGAGTTTGGTAGGAAAGAAAATTACTAGTTAAGATTTCTAAATACTTTTTATTATTATTTTAATAGTATTTTATTTTTCCAAACACATGCAAAGATAGTTTTCAACATCCACATTTGCAAAACCTTGTGTTCCAAATTTTTTTCCTCTCTCCCTCTCTCTCCCCAAGACACCAAGTAATTCAATACAAGTTAAACATGTGCAATTCTAAACGTATTTCCACATTTGTCATGCTTTTGCACGAAAAATCAGATCAAAATGAGAAAGAAAAAAACAAGTCAACAAATAACAAAAAAAAAAAAAAAAAAAAAGGTAAAAATACTGTTTTCATCCACATTAAGTCTCCATAGTTCTCTCTCTGAATGCAGATGACTCTCACCATCACAAATCTATTGGAATTGCTTTGAATCACCTCATTGTTGAAAAGAGCCAAATCCATGAAGGTTGATCATCACATAATTTTCTTGTTGCTGTGTACAATGTTCTCTTGGCTCTGCTCACTTCACTTAGCATCAGATTCATGTAAGTCTTGCTGACATTTTTTTGTAATCAGCCTACTCATTATTTCTATAGAACAATAATATTCCATAACATTCATATACTATAACTTATTCAGCCATTCTCCAACTGATGGGCATCCACTCAGTTCCCGGTTCCTTGCCACTACAAAGAGGGCTGTTACAAACATTTTTTGCACACGTGGGCCCTTTTCCCTCCTTTAAAATTTCCTAGGGATACAGACATGATAAAGACAATGTTGGATCAATAGGTATACACAGTTTGATAGCTCTTTGGGCATAGTTCCAAATTACTCTCCTTAGGCACATTTTTAAGGGAGGCACCATAGTGGCATTGAGCACCTAGTCTAGCAACAATAGGCCCTGGGTTTGATACATGAGACTTGGAGCAAGTTACTAAAACTTCCTCCAGCCTCAATCTTTATTCAAATAAGAGCTAAATTCAGTGACCTATGAGATCCCTTTTACCTATAATTCAGTGACCTATGAGATCCCTTTTACCTATGTCAATGATTCTATGATATTCTGAAAATCACTACTTCTTCAAGAAATTATGCAAGTACCTCCTATAATCTATAACAATTTGTCTATCATACAAGGTATTTTAAAATTGTTAGCCAAATGATCCCAGCTCCAAAAATAAGAATAATGACAACAAACTTTGAGCCCAAGTAACTTGAGGACCAAAGGTTATGGTGTAAAAAGGCAGAAAAAATGGAAGAAGAAAGCTAATCCATCATAAACATAAATTTAGTCTTTCACTAGTGGCAAAAGATGATCACCAGGCCCCAAATTCCACAAGTTCCAATGTTTTTAGTTATCTGAATTATGGAAAAAAGGAAATGAGCATTTATTAAGCATAACTATATTTCAAGTACTAAACTAAGTACTTTGCAAATATTATCTCATTTAGGCCAGTTTGTGATGGCATATTATGAAGAGTTAAGTCATACTAAGACATTTTAAAATCAAATATTGCTTTTCCAAAATTTCTAATCTGATCTGGTATCACCATAAATCATATTAAAGTCTTACCTAAAGGTATATCTTCTTTCTTTAGGGTTTTGCAGTTTCCAATATGCTTCTTTGGCACCACAAGATAATGGTGTGGAGCCCCAGGTCTGATGTCTTGGAAGCAAACCAGGTCTTCAGGCTAATGGAATAAAAGATATAGTTTCATCTGTTATTCAATTAATCTTTTAAAAGCATTTCCTGATTCTGAGGCACTTGAGCAACAAAATAGCAAACTAGACATTTTCTCTGATTTCCACAAGCCCCCAAAAAGCAATTATGTGCTAAAGATAAATTCAGCTGTTTTTTCCATGGTCTAAACCATCCAGAATCCAAGGCTAAAAAGTAAATAACAAATAGAAACAAAAACAAAAACACCACAATCAAGGAACTAATACTTATTGACCCTGAGCTCACTCAGCACTGCTCCTCAACCTCCCAAATGCTAACAGCAATGAAGGTGCACCAGCAGACCCAAGAAAAGACCATAAGACTTACATCAAAACCTATTCCAATCTCTCTTTTCTCTCTTTACAGGATTATGGAGACCAGCAGGCCCTAGGCTACAAGAGTCTGGGCTCCAGAATCAGCATGGCCATATCCCTTCAGGAGAAAAAGCCTTTTAGGAACTGCATTGCAAAAACCTCAACTGCAAAGCTTTGAACTGCTGTGTTGAATCAGAGAACTCTAAAGAACAGAAGAAGTGGAACACATCACTAGGAAGCTAAATTGTAAGTAGTAGAGAACAACATTCTACCAATCCTCAGGGAAGAGCACAGCATCCGTTGGGAGTCAGTTCTGACTACTCCCGAAGTCAGTTGGGACAAGTTGGGACTAGGCCAATGAAACCACTTTCCTAGTGTTGGAGAAGGCTAAATCCGGATCTAGTCTTCCAGTAAGCCACTATGAGAGGGGAGGAAGTCAGGAAGTGAGTGATAAAGAAAATAAAAGGAGAAGGCTAAAAGTACCAAACCAAAGATTTCAAGGAAGAAAATAACTCAAAAGATTTTGAAAATTAACTGATAAATCAACAAGAAAAACAGTAAGAACAGAAAGAAATACGGTCTCTATATCTTGTAAACAAATTCAGACAATGAAGTATAATAAATACTTCAAAATAAAAGAAAATGATTCAACAGTTGATGTGACAAGAGGACCCTGTGGAATTTGAGAACATGGAACCACAACATGCTATTTCCGAATAGTTTAAATGAGAATTATGAGAGTAGATCTGCATCCTATACAGCAGAAAATAAAAAATTTAATCTGCAATGGCAAGACTCCTCAAATTAATAAAAGAAAGAACAAAAGACTCGGCATACATATACACAAAAGTGAAGAACAACCTGGAAGAAGAGAAGCAAAAAAAAATAACATTCTCAGAAAATATGTCACTATATAGACAAATATGCAAAACTCCAAGACAGAATATGCAGCAACAACCTAAAGATTATAAATTTGACAATTTGATTCAGAAACAACTTGTTTCAAACTTGAAACAAGTTGTTTCTGAATCAATTTGTCAAATTTAACCACTTTTTTGTCTTGGCATTTGCAGCTTTGGGTTTTATCATGGAGATAATCTGTGAGATCTTTCAGTGAAAATTTTATTTCACTGCTCAGCACTACTCAGAAACTATAAATTTTTATCTATTGGAAGTGATGTTTAGTTAGATTAAAGTTCAATAACACAAGTGCCATACAAAGCAGATTTTAGAATTAGAGAGACAATATCTAAAGAAAACTGGAAAATCAGCTTCATGGGGCCTTCATCTATCCCAGCGAACAAGACGGCTGACCTTAAAGTCAATCCACAAAAGGAATCATGAGAAAAGAAAAGAAAAAAAAAAAATCATAAGCTGGATCATTGCCACTTCATTATTAAGGATTCCAGTGTCAATGTTCAAAAATGTATTTTAAAGTTCTGGTTACTTTCTCTTCATTTAATCTACGTGGCAGTTATTAATCCAAGTGTTAAAGTTTAATTCCCACCCCCCCCAGAGATTAGTTTATAAACACTATTTTTCTGGTTTACATTCTTCAAGCCAATAAAATGTTTTTGTCGCCTGAAAAATATATACCACTCAATCAAAACTAGCCCTCCCTCCAGATTTTGTACTTAATGCGATACAAGTATAACCAACAGAGAGCCTTCAGACTCTGATAGTATGTATACTGAAGACACTATACAAGACAATGTACCCTCAAGCCTCCAACACACTGGATGGATCTCTTGTGGTCATCCTAAAGGAAAGTAAATATATTCATGATACAGAATAAGCAATGAACTTACAATAATCACATCATTGAAACATATATGGCACATACACAACAGACCTCACAGACACAAAAGATTAGCTTTGACTGGCCAACAGAATGTTTTTGCTCTTAGAGGACATTTGTTCATTTCTGAGGAAGTTTTTGGACCTCCATTCATTAATAGACTATTTTGTCTCAAGCATGGTACAATTTTAAAAGACAGTTATATGTTTTGGAGGTATGAGTCAAAGTGAAATTTATTTTGACTATGCTATTTGTTACAAAGGTGGGGTGGGTTTTTTTTCCTCCTTTTTTTGACGAGTGAAAGGGGATCGAAAATAAGTTTTTTTGTTCATTAAAAAATGCATAGATAATATGTTTATGGAATTCTGAGTATAGGAATTGGAATCATCTTCTTTTATCTCTTCCCTTTTATATAATTTATAAAATTTAATTTAGCACTGATGAAAATACATGCATGTAACCTTTTCTGAATTAACATTTTCCTAGAATCACCTATTTCATACACTATTTCATTCTTTTCCCATAGTCACATTAATTTTAAAACAGAATATGAATAAGGAAAAGTAATGTCACCAGCCAGCAAACTTGACTTCAATGAGAAAGCCAAGATAAATGCAAGGGCCCTTTGACCCAGAAATATTACTACTAGGCTTTTACCTTAAGGGATAATGGATGAAAAAAAATATGCCTTACAAATTTAATGGAATACTACTGTGATATAAAAAATGATGAAAGCATGATTTCAGAGAAACATGGAAAGACTTGTATAAAATGGATACTGAGGAAACAGAAGAGAGCCAGAAAAAGTTTATGTGATTACAACATTTTAAGGACAAACAATTCTGAAGCAATAAGAACTATGATTAATGCAATGACCAACCAATACAATGACAATGCATACAACCCACAATCTATACATAGTTGGACTTGTGGCAAATTGAAAATTTTTGGAAATGGCTTATGTGGGAATTTGGTTCAACTATGTATATTTGTTACAAAGGTTTTTTTTTTTTTTTCATTTATTCAATAAAATATAAAATGAGAGGAAAAAAATAAGAGTTTTAAAAAATTAGAAAGCACAAAAGAAAAAGGAAAAACTATGATGAGGCAAGTTTGAATATTCCACACAAATACTCCTCTCTTAGTTACCACATAGTCTCACAAAAAGACTGGGGAAAAAAAAAAACCAAAAAAGCTTCCCATCCTGCAAAGTGCTTCAGAGAATGGGCTCTTTGTCTTGCTGTTCCATCTTCCAGTAAGCAACAAAAATGGAAATAGTAGACGATAGTAAAAATTCAAGTATTAAATGTTCCCTCCTGTCTCATGACTGCTGCAAATAACGAAAATAAAGACTGTTAAAATGAGTGTTAAGGGCTGCAGTCATTTTCTTTTAGAATATCTGCAGCTGAGAAGCTGTTTTGATGAGATATATATATATATATATAAAGTTGCTTTTCTTTAAATCTATAAAACCTAGGTTCAAGTCCTGATTCTGACACATATTGGCTATGTGACCCTGAGAAAGTCAATTAACCTCATGGTTCCTCTATGTAATTCTAAGGCTTTAAGTTACTGTCCTTTCAAATTAGCAAAGGGGACTGCCTTATTACAAATTTCTCAAATCAATGAAATCCCAGGTCCAGTGCCATTCCCTACTCCCAAAGATACTTTAAGAAAAACATTGATATATCCCAAAGAAATCTTAAAAAAGGGAAAGGGTTGTGGCAGCCCTCTTTGTAGTGGCCAGAAACTGGAAACTGAGTGGATGCCCATCAGTTGGAGAATGGCTGAGTAAATTGTGGTATGTGAATATTATGGAATATTATTGTTCTCTAAGAAATGACCAACAGGATGATTTCAGAAAGGCCTGGAGAGACTTGCATGAACTGTTGTCAAGTGAAATGAGCAGGACCAGGAGATTGTTGTATATACTTCAACAACTGTACTATATGATCATCAATTCTGATGGACGTGACCATCTTCAACAATGAGATGAACCAAATTAATTCCCATAGAGCAGTAATGAACTGAACCAGTTACACTCATCGAAAGAACTCTGGGAGATGACTATGAACCACTACAAAGAATTCCCAATCCCTCTATTTTTGTCCTCCTGCAATTGTACACTATTTCAAAGTCCAATTCTTTTTGTACAGCAAAATAACTGTTTGGACATGTATACATATATTGTATTTAATTTATACTTTAACATATTTAACATGTATTGGTCCACCTGCCATCTGAGGGGGCAGAGGAGAAGGGGAAAAATTAGAACAAAAGGTTTGGCAATTGTCAATGCTGTAAAATTACCCATGCATATATCTGGTAACTAAAAACTATAAAAATAATTTTTAAAATAAAATAATAATAATAATAATAAAAGAAAAGCATTGATAATGGGGCAGCTAGGTGGTACAGTGGATAGTATACCAGCTCTGAAATCAGGAATACCTGAGTTCAAATCTGACCTCAGACACTCAATACTTTCTAGTTGTGTGAGCCTGAGCAAGTCACAACCCCAGTTACCTCAGCCAAAATAAATAAATAAAAATCACTGACAAGATGGAACATATTCATAAGTGAAAATAAGGATGATGACTAAAAAACATCATGACATATAAGGAATAAGGATTTTTAGCCTGAAAAGTAGACTAAAAGGAGACCTACAATATGAAAGCTTTCATTTACAAGAATAAAACTTGTACTATTTGGTTTCAAAGAGTAGGATTAAAGGGATAGATTTAGCTTTTACTTAAGGGAACAACTTCCTAATACAGTTATACAAAAAAAAAAAAAAAAAAAAAAAAAAAAGCTGCCTGGGGAGATAATGGGTTCCCTTGAAACAGAATGACCATTTGTCAGATATGTTGTTGAGAAGACCTGTTTAAAACCAGTTTGGATTAAATGGATTCAGAGGTGTCTTCCACTTTGCAATTCTATGATTACCCATTGGATAGCAAATAAATCATTTCTTAAATCTTAAAGCACTAAGTGTGGTTATTATGTAAGAACTTCTCATCCTTTTTTTTTTTTTCCTAGCTGAAATACAAATGATGTAATTTACATCTGAAATGGCTTAAAATGTCAAAACATACCAATGATCTGACATTCCACTGTTGTAATTCTCCCTGAAGAATTTATTAGAGAGCATGACAGAAATAGCATATATGAAAGGTTATGTGTAAGGGGCCTTTAAATGGGTGCCACAGCAAATCGGGAGATTGAGTGGTCCGGAAGTAATTTCTGTGGATATTAGGACTGCCCTTGGGTGGGATCCTGTCCATTTTGAGATAGCTTCGTAATGGGTGACTCTCTCGCTGATTGGCTGTGTGTGTGACCTCACAGGCCCTATATAAGCCCACTGCAGGCAGCAGGCGCTCTCTTTAACCTGGCGTTCTTCACCCTGGCTTCCTAGCCTGGGTGGCCAAGCCAAGATGGATAGCCAAAAGAGGTAAGGGTTTTGGTAGTGAACACGTGGGTCTTCTGACCAGGTGTTCACTCGGGAACCAACAAGTCAGGGCATCAGTTAGGGCATTATGTGAGTAGGTATAATAAAGGCTTTTAAGATTACAAGTGGCTGTTCTTGAGTGTGCTACCGGTTATTAAGCTATAGATTCAAGAGATTGTGGCCAGAGACCTTAGAAGGCCTCAGAAGAGGAGAGCCGGGTAGAGTTCACACTGCAAAGGACAGTGGTCAAAAGTACTCTGGTGGGTCTAGGACAGACTAGTAATTGTAACTGCCAGGAGAGCACGTTACAGTTATGGGTAGATCATATTATGAGCATAGATCCAAAGATCAAAAAGACTTTAGAATCCAGCTAGTCCAATATGATTCAGTTCTTTCCACTATACTGCTGTGCTGCAATTACTATTAAAGGTGGCATTTGAAGGAGTAAATACATCCATGAGATCACAGAGCCACAAAATTAATGTACCAGATTCCCCTATTACCTTAACAAAATTTATAGGAAGCTCTCAGCTAAGAATATAGTTGGAAAACCATTAGTGTAGAATGGTAAAAACAAAATTTAAAGTTAATAGGGTGAAGGTGTAACATTTTTTAAGACTATTGCCAAGCCTAATAATCATCTAAACAACATAAAGATTTTTACAGGGCACTCTTAAAAAATCACTACCACACATTGAACCAACCCTTTAACAAGCATTTTTTAATCTACTAACTTTTTGTGTGGCATTGTGCTGAGCACTGGAATTACCAGTACAAAGAAAGATAGTCCCTTGTCTTCAAAGAAAAAAAGGAGTAAAGCTGCGGGAAGAAATGAGAGAAAAAGGTACCCCAGAGCAGGGAACTCATAGAAAGTCTGGAATAGGAGGAAAAATGAGATGGGGCTGACCCAAAGCTCTCAAATTGAGTTCAGGGAGGAGCCACCCAATCAGAGGGGAAGGCACCAGGCACAGAGGGTACTTCTGACCAGAGAAGAGCAAATGTTCATAGACATAGAAAGGCAGAGACAAAGAAACATAAAAGGGAAGGCCTTCATATGCAAAACAAAAGTTCCTTATACTAAAATTGTCAGTGGCTTAAATAGATCAATTGCATATGAAAAGACCAAGGAGACAAAAAACTTTACTCAAGAACACAAACCACATTCATACCTTAATCTCTAATCACTAATTTGCATAAAATCCCCAAAGGGAAGGCCTTGGATTGTAATAGAAGTAGGACTGACAGAATTAGGCCAAATCACCCCAAAATAAGGTCTAGTGTATTAGAGAGGATAGAGGCTTTTAAATCACAAAAGAAGGTCAACAGAAGAGGCTAGACCTTTCAAGCAACCTAAGAGATGAAACTCTGAAGGTATCAAAGGGAAGAGGCCACCAAACCTAAGCTAAACATTACTGCCCAGTGAAAAAGCATAGTAGCACTCTAACTAAAAAGTATTTAATATCAACCACCCAAGAAAGCGTCTGAGGTTGGAGAAAAAAATACAGTTGCCTATCAAGAAGAGAGCCTAGAGAGTCTAGTCAAGGATCCCAGAAGATTCTATGCCCTGGGAAAAGCCCAGCAGGTGCCCATTAGCACCTAGCTGGCTAGCAATGGCACCAATTGTACAATGCAGTAGAGCCCGCTGCCAAAGTGATCTGTTTGATCTGGCCAGTGCCTCTCCCCAGCCTAGCTGGACAACTGAAAAAATCTTTATCACTATTACCATACTTCACAGTGAATTCTGTTAAGATTTCATTTAAGTTTGTGGCCACTTTTACACTTAAAGATTCTTTTTATATTTGGGGTCAATGTACTCTCTTCTGAAGCTATAGCACTGTTCAAGCTGTACCATCAATAAATTGTCTTCAGTAAGGACATGAATTTACTGGCTGGGAAGGGTATAGATAGCAATGGGGGCTCATGAGCTAATTAAGAGGTTAGTATTCATGGGGTTTGGCCCTAGAATTCTTAAGGCAATAACAAGCCAACCCGCCAGTGTGAATATACCCAAAAGAAAGTGTGTTAAAGTAATTTACCTACACCTACAAGTAGCAATGCTTTTCCTGGTTTCAAGTCTAATGCAATTAAGTCACTAAAATAAGTCATATGTAAACAAACATAATTGTGTTTGAGAGAAAGTTGGCAGATAATAGCAATATAACCGGGATGCATTTAGCACTGTAATACTATCCTAGCTAGATTCAGGTATAGTCAAGTAGAAAAATATGCTTCGTTTTTACTGAGCATTTCATCTTTTAGAGTATTTAAAATAATCCAAAATTTCCTCAATGAAAAATCTCTTCTCTCTATAGGTTGCTAAGCATCATTACAGTATTATGTGGTTCTAGATCCTCAAAAACTATGCCAGCAGAACGTCTGGCAAGTTCTACCCACCTAAAAAAGCTTTACATCTATGCTGAAAGATGGAGTGTGATCATGATATACAGGAACTTCATAATTTTAAATGCAGAGAGGCTCATGATGGGATGTTGGCCAATCTGGGTTTAAAAAGGCACAATTGTCAGAGCCAGGATGTGAAAAATTTATCATCTCCATCTTTGATCAATTTTGCAAGATTCTGGTTATCCTAAATACTTCTGAGAGTCCTTTCATCCAGCCTTAGTAATTGCAAGTATACTTCATATTAATCAAGTGATGGGTGAAATTTCAGACTTCTAAATTATAACAAGATCAGAGATTTAGTGGGTTACCTAATAGTAGTCCAGCCCCCTCATTATAGAGATGAGGAAAACCAAGGTACAAGAGAAGTTAAATACTTGCTCAAAGTCACACATGTAGTAAGTTTAGGAGAAAGAATATGAACGCAGGTTCTTTGACTCTCAAGCCCTACCACTCCCAAAAATGTAAAATATTATATAAAAATACTTATTTCCTTTATAAAAGGACCCAAAGGATCATTCTTTTAAATGGCGAATTCATACCATTGCAGGCCAGTTGTTTCTCCTTGGTTTTCAAAGAAGACCAAAAACATCAAGACGTGAAGGTTTTCTAGTCTAAACTTGTGTGTAAACTGGAATTAAAAGAGGCTAGATGGCACAAAGCTGTGAGCCTCACACTATCTTCCTGAGTCAATGAAATCTAAGAAAGGCAAAAGAGTAAGAGTATATGGAATAGGTCATGCACAGATTATGTGTACAACAAAACCAAGTTGAATTTAGTACAATTGGGGAGAAAAGGCTAATGAACTCACTATGGTATTTAAGTGCCTTTTCAGGACCATATAGCCTCTTTACTCACAGGTACAACTTGCTGTTTACACAGTTTCATTTTATGCTTTATAAATTTATCTTGTGTACTTTTAAGAGAAGGGATTTTCTGAATTTCTTCCTTGTCCTCAGATCAGGGCACTGATAATATGAGAAACTTTGATCTTTGCTTCACTATTTCCAAATATCTGATTGGCCCAATTAGAGCTTATGAAATAGACTCATGAAAAAGGAAGTGGAGAAACAGGAAAATCTCATGGCATGAATAATAGAAGAGAAACAATTCGAAGTTTGCTTTAAGTTAGCTACCAGTGATTTTGCCTAGATTAATACAGAATGAGTTTTAAATTATATTTACTATATAACATATGAGTAAACAACCAACTCTGGAATTTTATTATTCTAAGTCAAGAAGGATAAATTGCACTGGTTCTAGAAATTTGCACAACATTAAAAGGGAGTTTATATTTTCTTTGCCTTTCCTGATTAAAAATAAGAGGAGCAAATTCTGCCTTTCACTGCTGGATCATTGATTATCTGGGAAAACTGAACTACTGCAAGAGACTCCTCAGCTTAGAGAGAACACTGAGACCCAAGGAAAAAAATGAGTGAATTGAGTCAGTTTCCCAGGTTACAATGGGAGTTACAACTGAGCCAGGTTCTCTAACCCTGTCTGTATTCTAGCACTCTTTCTAGTATCTTTTCAGAGAAGCTAGCATTTATTTTAAACACTGCCACTTAACTTTCAACAAACAATCGAACAATTAATTTTTTAAATGCAGGTAAAAAAGCCTATTACATTTTTACTTCCCCTTCTATTTTTGTGTCTCCATACACCTGTATGTAAGTAAAGCTCTGCCCCTCCTAAAACTTTTATCAGTCTTTCCAAATTTCTTTATAGCATATATAACCCCTTCATGCAAGCAAATAAAATAATACAAAATTTATATACAGAAGAAGGAAAAAGACCAAACTTTCACAACCAGGATTTGTATTATACCATAAAATCATAGCTGACACTAACAAAACAATAAAAAAGCTAAAAAGCAGAACAGGTAGTGTATAATTAGGACAAAAGCTATTCAATAAACAAGTGTTTGAAAAACCATGATTACAAAACACAGGGAAAGGGAATAAGAGAAATTTTTAAAATTGGTACATAAGTAGAGAATTTTCTCCATTTTTATGGTACTATCTAATAACATAATGGTAAGTAATCTATTATTTAAATATCTAAAAGACATCAAAAACATCAGGAAAAAACAAAAGTTATTGAAATTGTAGTGAAAAGAAAAAATTTCTTTTTTCTAAAGGACAAATGAAAGAAATAGGAGGCAAAACAGATTTTATTATATAAAAATAAAACTTTTCACATTAAAATAAAATCCCTATATATGTTAGAAAAGATCTTGGCAGTAAATGTACATATGATAAAAAATATTACTTCAAAAATCTTTAAGAAATTCACCCACGAACTATGCCCAAAAAGTTATCAAACTGTGCATACCCTTTGACCCAGCATTGCTGCTATTAGGCTTATATCCCAAAGAAATACTAAAGAGCGGAAAGGGACCTGTATGTGCCAAAATGTTTGTGGCAGCTCTTTTTGTTGTAGCTAGAAACTGGAAGATGAATGGATGTCCATCACTTGGAGAATGGTTGGGTAAATTATGGTATATGAAGGTTATGGAATATTATTGCTCTATAAGAAATGACCAGCAGGAGGAATACAGAGAGGCTTGGAGAGACTTACATCAAGTGATGCTGAGTGAAATGAATAGAACCAGAAGATCTCTGTACACTTCAATGTTGTATGAAGATGTATTCTGATGGAAGTTGATATCTTCAACATAAAGAAGATCCAACTCACTTCCAGTTGATCAATGATGGACAGAAACAACTACACCCAGAGAAGGAACACTGGGAAGTGAATGTAAATTGTTAGCACTACTGTCTATCTACCCAGGTTACTTATACCTTCGGAATCTAATACTTAATGTGCAACAAGAAAATGGTATTTACACACATATATTGTATCTAGGTTATATTGTAACACATGTAAAATGTATGGGGTTGATTGTCATGGGGGGAGGGATTGGAGGGAGGGGGGGATAATTTGGAAAAATGAATACAAGGGATAATGTTATTAAAAAAAATTCTAAATTAAAAAAAAAAAAAAAAAAGAAATTCGCCCACATATTTATATGTGAATAAAAATTTTAAACCAGCAATACTGGAAGTAAATTGTTAGAAATAACCTGGGGGAGGGTTGAATGCTTGAAAAATTAAGTGTAAATATAATTTAAATTTATTTTAATCACTATAATTATTATTAAATATATTGGCAGTATTGTGAGCATAATAGCTGCAGTTACTAGGCTGCTGGTGGAGCTTAGGAACTGGTGCAATCTATGAAAAGTAACTTGGCAAACTAGAATAAGGGTTACCACTGATAAGTACCCTTTTAGCCAGTGATAGTAGATAAATGATTTTTTTTTAAGGCCCTCACTATGTAAAGAGTTGAAAGTTACTAAAAAAAAAAAAAAATTCACAAAACTGCAAACAGCCTCTAGGTAGTTACTGGAAACAGCAGCATAAATTCATCTTGTTTCAATAAAACAAATCAATAAAAATTTTGGTAATTTTGAAATTACCAAAACAAATAATATGGAAAACAATTTCAGTTAGGAAAACTGCATTAGAACACATACATAGACAACCTCTTAGTAACAATAAAAACAATTTTTTAAAAAATATTTATCAGGACACAAAAAATAAAGGAGACATTTTTGTTAAAATACACATGTGCTGTTTAATATATACTGGATTACTTGCTATCTAGGGGAGGGAGAAAAAAATTTGGAACAAAGGTTTTGCAAGGTGAATGTTGAAAACTGCATGTTTTAAAAATAAAAAGCTTTAAAATTTTAAAAAATTATATATGTGCATGCGTATATATGTATATATATTTATTTAAAACAAACTGAAAGGTTTGGCACTTGTAATTGGATGTACGATTTCATTTTTATTTTATTTGAAGATTACTAAATTGATATTGATCCATTTTTAAAAATCAGTTTCTACTTCTTGCCTCTTTTTTGTATCTGTAGGGTTTATATTGTGAGTGCTTAATAAATGTCTGTTGATTGATTTTTTTTTTTTATTATGACATTGATATGCCACATTCTGCCATCCACAAAGCTAGTGGGCGTTTAAGCAATTTCAGTCCTTTGAGAGGAAAAACTGGAAGCGGCTACGAAGTAACAAAGCTTTCTTCCTTGCTAACATCATACGCCTTTTTTTTTTTTTTTAAATCAGTCATCTCCAGAGTATACACGTGAAACAGATTAAATACGAAACATATTCTCGTCTCTTTGTAAACAGACGGACGATGTCCTTAACACACCAAACGCCTTTTGGAAAAGCGACCCTTCTTTTTGTAAGCTAGGACTCGATAAGCGCCCGCTCAGACTGACCACAGCTAGCCAGCGGTTAGAAAGCACCTTCCAACAGCTGGACCATGAGGACCCCTCCCCCGCCAATGGGGGGAGAAGGCGCAAGCTAACGCAGAAGCTGGTCCTACCTGCGCTCCCAAACAGCACCGGGGATCCCAGTCTGAATCAGGCCCTCTGCACAAAGCTCTGGGGCTGGCTGGGAGCTTACGCCACCCCCACTCCCCGCACCCATACACAACACACGTGCACAAACGTAAGCGCTAGGAGATCCTACCCGGGTCCAGCCGGCGCAGGGGCCCCTCCCTCCCCGCCCTAGCTGACCTCGCAGGGAAGCAGTTGGGTGCCGGGCTCCTCCTGCCGAGCGATCCGACAGAACACGCACTTGGGGTCGTAGCCATCGCCCGCCGGACAGGCGGCAGCTCCCTCCTCCACGCCGGAGCCGCTTTTAGCGGGTGGAGAAGGCGGCTGATCGCAGACAGGAGGCCCCTGCTCCCCGGCCATGGCTGCTGCCCTGGCTGCCCCGCGTCTCTCAGAAGCTAGAAGAGGCCGCCGCAGAGGCGGCCTCGGC
Organism: Sminthopsis crassicaudata; assembly: GCF_048593235.1. Lineage (NCBI taxonomy): Eukaryota > Metazoa > Chordata > Mammalia > Dasyuromorphia > Dasyuridae > Sminthopsis > Sminthopsis crassicaudata. The sequence goes on from NC_133620.1 coordinate 174,044,880, forward strand.
CCTGCCCCTGCGCAGCCCCGCCCCTTCCCGGGCCCCACCTCCTTGGGAGCGCGTGGCTTTGCCCCCTGTGTGAGCGCGCCACTTCTGGCCGGGCTGCCTGCCTCAGAGAGAGCGCTACCTGTGCCAGGGGGCGGGATCGGCATCTAGCAGGGGCGGGATGGGCAGCTAGCAGGGCCGCCCCCTGCTAGGACCGCCCAGCCTCCAAAGCGGGTCACCCGCGGTTCTTAAGGTCCTGAGAAGATGAGGGCCCCAGAAATGAAGTCGCTAGGAATAATGGAGCTGCTTTCTTCCCTAGTCCTGGCCGCAGTGCACAGATGAGGGATGTCTCTGCCCTGTTCCTTAATTGTTTTTTAAATCACAGGCATTTAGTGCAACAAACTTCTCAGTTACGTTATTTCAAATTCAGAAAAATTGGAGTGGAGGCTTTTTTTAGCCTGCATGCTGATTTATGCAACTGGAGTCAGGAGGATTTAGATACAGCCAGTTTCTTAAAGTGTGTTCAACATAGATGCATTCTAATGTTTATATTCTTAATAATAAAAATAAAAATTTCATTAATATAAATTTTCCTTTGTGGATATGAGTTTGCATAGGTGTGGGATTTTGCATATATATCATTAAGGTCAGTTTACCAATGATACATGAGAGCTAGTGTGACAGAAATACTAATAAGACTTGCAATTTTCAAAGCATGAAATCAAACAATTTGTCAAAAGGTGCAAGCAATACCCCATTCTTAGTGGTTCAGGTAAGCTTTCACACTGGTCATATGACAATGTTTCCTCTCTTCCCTTACTGAAGTCTGCCTCCTCTCAGGTAGTCTCAGTCTATCAGCTGTGCCCTTGTGCACAGGCTTCCCCCATTTTAAGTGCAGAAGTAAAAAGGTAGTCTCAGATAAATCCCAGAATCTAGCTAATATCTGGGACCTTCTCATGGCTTTTTTATGGCTCTAGATATGTGTCCCTTGGTTATTTACCAGATAATTGATTACATAAAGTACTCATTAAATTGTTTATAATATATTCTATATAATAATCTTTTCTGTCAGAGGATACTCAGGCTTACCAGTTTAAAAAGTACACACATGATGTTTACAACATCAAACTATAGAAAGTATTTTTTCTTATTAAGAAAATAACTTACAGAAAAACAATTTATTCAAAACAATCACAAACAAAATTTATTTTTTATTATAACTTTTTGACAGAAAATCTGCATGGGTAATTTTTTACAACATTATCGATTGCACTCACTTCTGACTTTTCCCTTCCCTCTCTCCTCCCTCCCCTCCCCCCACCATAGCAAGCAGTCTTATACATGTTAAATGTGTTATAGTATATCCTAGATACATTATATGTGTGCAGAACTGAATTTCTTGTTGCACAGGGAGAATTGGATTCAGCAGGTAAAAATAACCTGGGAAGAAAAACAAAAATGCAAACAGTTTATACTCATTTCCCAGTGTTCCTTCTCTGGCTGTAGCTGATTCCTGACAACAAAATTTAAAAGGAAAGTAATAGGCACTATCTCTCTGCCTTTACTTAAGCCCTTTGTCATCTCTCCTCCCTAGAATTCCTGTGTTCCTTTGAAAGTCAGCTAAAATGCCACCTTCTTCAAGGGAAAGAAGTACATACACACTTTTTCCTGAAGAAAAAAAGGAAATGAAGGAGGAAATACCAAATGTAATCTTACAAAGAACTGTGTTATATGTGTAACCAGAGGAGCTTCCATGTGTATTGAGCATTGTGTGAATTCTGTTTTGCATTTCTTTGTCTGCGTGCATATTGCTGTTTCCTTGAATCTCCCTCTTCATTTAGCAGTTTGCCAATGGGTGAGCATGTTTTACAAAAGGGAGTCACTGGTTCTGCTCAGTAGCCCTTTACTCATCAATGTTCTACTACATTACCATCTCCCAGTATTACACAATTGTGACAGAGTACTATAAGAAATGATGATCCAGGTAGTTTCAGAAAAAACATGGCAAGATAAACTGGTACAAAGAAGAAGAACTGGAAGGTCATTGTGCACCATAACAGCAGATCTAATGATAATCAATTGTGAAAGACTTCGCTATTCTATTCAATTCTCAGTTACAAAAAATTCATGATAAAAAATGCTATCTAACTCTACAGAGAAAATACTGATGAACTCTTGAGTGTAAAATAAGATATCGTTTTCTCCTTATTTATTTTTCTTGCTTTTTGTAAATATAGATCATATAGAAAGGTTATACATGATTTCAGATATGATATATTGCTTATCTTTTTAATGAGTGCAGGAGGAAGAAAATTTGAAACTCAAAATTAAAAAAAAATGTTAAGAAAAAATAATAAATTTAAATGTTAAAAAAAAAAAAAAGTAAATCTAGAACTCCAAGTCTTCTTACATGTTTTTCTCCATATAGGTGACACTGTCCTCCTGATGGGGGCAGCAGTGTCAGCAACAATATGTTGGCAACAATTGTTAGACAACAAGGATCTACTTGGCCCTAAATAAACATATTTTAACCAATGAATGAATTATCCATGTAGGATGTTGGCCATGAAGCCACAGAAGGAATTTTCTCTAAGTCAGTAGCTGTGCAATAACACCAAAAACTGTCCTTTAAGTGAACTGTTGATATGGAGGGATTTATTTTAATACCATTATCATGAATTAATACCCACCCAGAATCAGCTTTTCTGTATGCATTATGGCTAGCTGCACAAATATCTCCGGTTTGCTTCCATTACCAGGCAATCTTGAACCAGACTCAAGATGTTTGTTAACATTTTCTGCTCTACATAAACTTCATGATTTGCTCCAGTGAGGTGCCTATCTAAGGAATAGGCCCTGCTGAGCACATTACCCCTAAATAAATGCCTTTCCTTATGTTGAAGACTGAATAAAGAATTCTTTCAGAGAAGACACTGCGATATACCTCTGTTACCTCAATACTCTGGTGCTTTGAGATTCCATCTTTGCTAAGCCATAGTATCTCTGCTGAGTTACCCTTCTATAGGATTGTTTTCTGTTGGTATTTTTATTTAAGTGCTAGTGTCTTTGATGAACTGCTCTCTGCTAGTGTCTCCTCAGTTGAGCCATTTCTACAGGACCTTTAAATTTTTCATAAGAGAGGCATTTTTTAATCCTTTTAGCATAGTATCTCAGCCCTTCTATGATTTAAGCCATAGTTATGGGCAATATTTAGCCAGTCAGAATGTAGAAGTCTAGATTTTTTAATCCTCCGATCATGAAAATCTCAAAGGTCATAGTCCAACCCCTTGACATTACAGATGGTGAAAGTTGGGCACGGGAAGGCTGTTGGAATTTGAAAGCATAGCCTCTGACTTCAAAGCTAGTATTCTTTCTACAGATCAGAAAATTTATTTAAACTCAATCTTTATCCTCTAGTTTTTAGCATGGGTCTCTAACATTCATCATGGCAGCAAGAATGAGTGCCTAAGTAAGAGTGTGAAGAGATTTCTTTTAGTCTCCACAGCATTCTTAGTCACTAATCTGATTCAGTGAAAATCATTTTAGGAGCAAGTCTGAAAGGGATTGGGATGGGCAAGAAAAGTTTGTGATCTTTACTTTATTCCCTCTTATCACTCATCACTCATTTTTAAGATGGTAAGCACAGGTCTCTCTCTGGGTATGAAATTTCCCTTTTTTGGAGGCTGGAATTGGATACACTAAGTTCAAATCACTCCTAAATAAAAACCTTAGATTATGGAAAGTGTAAAGACCTTATGAGACTCTCTCTCTCCCTTCCGTCCTCACCAATTTAACAAAGAAACCCTTGAGGAGTTAAAATCTCTAGCATCTCAATTGTGGTGGTAAAGGAACACCTGAAATCCTCTTTCTAATTGAATATCAACTAGTCAATAATTATTACCCAGGCATTCTCACCCATCACCTTTTATAAAAGCATCCTTTTGTGGGTGCTCTTTTCCCAAGGCAGGGACTGTTCCCAGGACTTCATATAGTGCCTGACACATAGTAGGTGTTTAATAAATGTTTGGGCCACCAAGTGACACAGTAGGTAGACTGTTGGACCTGGAGTTAGGGAGACTCATCCTCTTCAGTTCATATCCAGCCTCAGATACTTAACTAGCTATATGACACTGGACAAGTCACTTAACTCTGCTTCAGTTTCCTCATGTATAGAATGAGCTGGAGAAGGAAATGGCATATATTTGCCAATATATTTACCAAGAAAACTCCAAATGATATCACAAGTCAGACACATCAAGACTGAAATGAAAAACAACAACAATGAATGTTTATTGGCTGACCAATTCCCCAACATGAATCAGCTCTAGTGGCCAGGACTAGGATCCCCACTCCTCCTTAAGGCCTGCCTCTGCTTGACTCAAATTAAAACCTAATAAAAAACCCATTAAATTTTATTCATTTTACAGATTTCACTAGCAGTGAACTTGGTTTCCATCCTTCCTGATTGCCCCTTCTTATGAAGAGTATTTCCATCTATCTTGTTTTAGTGACTGCCCTTTTATGTCCTCCATATTTTGTTGTACTAAACTTTGGGATTATAAATCTTACTCAAATTGCATTGAGGAAAGGATCAAAGTAAATCTTAGATTGTCTAATTGAAATTTCACAAAGTTGCTCCACTTCCTTTATTATCAGGATTATGATTTCATGAATGTAGGAAATTCTATTTATCAATGTAGATCAGCAAATTATAGTTTCTAAGAGTTGTCAAGGACAGAAATAGGTTAAATGACTTTCCCACATCATTTAATGGATAGAAGGAAGTGGAATACAAGTCTTCATGATTTTGAGTGCAGTTTCCTAGAGATTAGGCAACATCTTCTCTCTTTGATGCATTACCTTAAATATAGGACTAGACCTAGAATCAGGAATTTTAGGGTTCAAATTCTGCCTCAGAGAATTACTATCTTTGTGATCCTAAACAAGTTACAACCACTGTCTTCATCTGAAAAGTCAGAATAAAATAACTACTATTTCCCCAGGTTTGAAAAAGCCAAATGAAATAATAATTCACATAAACTATTGGCACATTGTCAGTGCTTAATAAGCATTTTTCTTCCTTTAACCTAGGTGTTTATACACCCCACTATACCATTTCTGTCTTTTCCAAAGAAAACCACTTAGTTGTAATATTGATTTTACAGCAGATTATATTCCCCAGAATTTATAACACAACATCTTGGAGTTTCATTCAATAAACATTTGTTGATCATAATATTAATATTTGGTTCAGAAGGGATCTTAGAGGTCATTTATTCTTATTCTCTTATTTTAAAGTTGAAAAATAAGGCCCAGAAAAGTTAAGTGACTTGTTAGAATAATAAAGACAAAAGTGAAATCTGCATACAAGTTCTCTATCTTCAAATTCAGCATTCTTTTCCACTGTGTTTGATGGAATAAAAGAAGAAATATTTTATGAGAGATAGGGTAAGGAAGAATGATTCATTTTATTCTTATTACAGGAATATTGTTCCTAAAATGTTATTGTTGATATGTCTTTATAATAAGTTATTTTTCTAGGATTACATAAAGAAACAAGTAACTGCAAAATAGAGCATGAAAATCAAGAATTGGTCTATTTATTTTTATTTAATACTTTCTCCACACCCCACACCCTCACTATATGGGAAAAAACTAGTCTCAAAGATAAGTCCAAGTGGTAAATTCATCCTTTTCTCTATTGTCATTGATTGTAATCAGACTTGAATTAGTTTTTATCTGCCCTTAGGCAATTGTATAAATTCTCCATTGGAGAAATATAGAGCATCCAATTCTCTCATCTGTTTGAAAAACAAAACAAAACAAAACAAAACAAAACAAAACAAAACAAAACAAAACAAAAACGGTAGGGAAAGGAATTAGATGAATGATTCCTAGCGTCTCTTCTTTAATTCTGAATGACCTAGAGGCAAAACCTTAAGCTATTAGGGGTCTTTTCTGGGCAAGCATAGTTTAACTCCCGTCAATGAAATTCATAGTTAGGAGCAGAACATCTACAGCCAAATGAAAGTGAAACTTATGCTCCTTAACAGAAACTCTTTCTCAAGGAAAAGTAACCAAATACTATCTCTTCTCAAGCTAAATCAGTGTCTTTCTTTTTTAGTGTCAAACTACTAGGAAAGTGAAGTAGGCTCAGAAGCAACAGAATTCATTTCCTAAGCAGATATATATTTTTTTTCTACTTAGAAAAAGAATATACAAAGGAGATCATAATTCAATAAACAGCCTTTTTCTAAAGAATGTGTCCAGATCCTTAAGCTGTTTTCTTTTATTTTGTCACATATTTACAGGAGACTAAAGTCACTCTGATTCCCTTCCACCTTCTCTCCTTGGAAACTCTAGGGAGTGTGGGAAGGAACACATTGCTTGTGAAAGATGAGAAACGAAAAGATAAGAACCAAGGAGTAAAAAGAGATAAATTCTTTCCATTTTCACTGTTGTCTATATGTATATATATTTGCAAAAATCATATAGTAAGCTTATTATCAAGCATAACAAGAGAATATTATGAAATTCTAACTAACAGAAAGTCAACAAAGGTATTGCATATGGAGCATTAATATTCAAAAGTCAGAAACAATAAAATAAAATTCATTCTACATGTTTTTCCTTAGTAAGGCTGTGCTTAAAAACTTTACCTGGATTTTACTATCTTCTCAAACTTACAGCTTTAGCAAAGTACTTGAAAGAATAGCTTATACTCATTACCTTTACTTTCTCACTTCTTTTCTTATTTATTTCCTTGTTATCTGGCTTTCATTCCCATCCCTCTCTACTCCATATATATTCTATCCATAATTCCAAAGAACTTCCTTCATTTCTTCCCTCAGAGAATATTTCCCATTTATACTACATATTTTATATGTGCATAGTTATTTGTGTGTTGCCTCATGTAGAATACGAGCCCCTTGAATGCAATGGCTATTTTTTGTCTCTCTTTTTTTCCCCAGCCCCTAGCACAGAACTTCCTGCATTTTTGTAATTTAGTCATTTTTTTAGTCATGTTCACTGTGACTCCATTTTGGTTTTGGGATAGAGACAAAGATTTTGTAGTGCTTTACAATTACTTTCTCCAGATCATTTTACAGATGAGGAAACTGAGGAAAACATTGTTAAGTGATTTACCCAGTGTCAACAGAGTAAATATCTGAGGTTGGATTTGAACTTAGATGAATCTCCACTGCACCACCTGCTTGGCACTTATTAAATGCATGTTGACTTGATTGAACTTATGGTAACAAAAAAAAAAAAAATTGCACTTATTGACCTATATCATAAACCCGACAATTTTACACTTAAAAACCATTTAATGTGCAATATGTTCTTCTGATGCAATTACTTGTTTAAAACAATTTGATATTAAGTTAAGATTTTAACACATTTTTAAAATTCTTCATTATGAAAACATATCACATTAAGATAGTGTGCTTTTGAGGAATTATACAATTTTCCAAGTCAAGCCTTAATTTATGGCCCATGTATTTATTTTATTTTATTTTTGCCCATATATTTTCAATGACATTTTATATCAGGCAAGTTCTAAGGCTGCTGATGCATGTTTATCTCTATCTGTTAGATAATATCAACAAGGACTCTAAACCTGTGGATGGCCAGAACAGAACAGATCAAGTTAGAGAAAGGAAACTGTTGAATCAAACAGAAGTTTAATTTCAAATTGAGGGAAATGGCTTACAAGCAATGACATGTGCTGGGGAGCCTCCCCTAATAGGGAGACTTGGAGCAGTTTAGGGAGAGCTCAATACTTACACCAATGTTTATGCTGTGAGCTGTAGCCCTGACAGTGAGAGTTAACAGTAACAATGTGACAAGCTTGATTCATAGCAGGACTTCATGACCCAAACTTGTCCAAGCTCAGAGAACACCAGGTGCTAGTTAAAACCATATGATAATTATGATTTTGTGGAGGGTGAGATCATCCAGAAGGTGAGAGCAAAGTATTGTTATTTTGTCAAGCTCACGGCACAGATTACTTGCTGGGCCTTACCTCTGGAAAACAGGAGACTCCTGATATTCTGATAATGCATTTCTTAACTTGTTGTGAAATATACCATGTTACGAAACTGTATTACAGTGTTCCAGCTCTATTTGGCAATTTCTGTAATTGTAGAATAATTTAGCTTCATTGCGAAGGTCTGGTCTAGCTCCTCTTGTCAGGATAAGCAAAAGTCCTTGCCCCACGTTGGGCGCCAATTGTAGTGAGCTGTCGTCTCTAGAAGCTGTAGTTGATCACTGTAGTTGATCAGAAGAAAACAAGCATTTCATCCTAAGATCTGCTAAGCTGGAGTGTAGTGAGCTGTCGTCTCTAGAAGCTGCCGGATCACTCTCTGGGAAGAGATCTGCTGTGTCTTCTACTCAAATCTCTCAGACAGATTCTTTTTCCTGTAACGAACCGTTGTCTCCAGGAAGTTGCTGTTAACTCTTGTCCAGAGAAGTGACTTCCCTTCCTGCAGGGAGCCCCGTCAAGCCTGATACAATGCAGAGACCCTCTTCTTGAATCCTGGCTCTGAATCTCCTCCAGCTCTTATCCTTCTCCAGGCCAATCTGATCTCTGGGCCCAGTGCTGTCTCTTTTATCCTCCCAGAGAATGAGCGTGGGATAATGCAAGGGCTTCTGGGAAGAACCACTCCAGCCAATGAGCTTGCCCCCTCTATCAAGTCAACCTGAGTTCTCACCTTGTAATTGTCCAGAAAACCTGAATTCTCACCTTGTCACTGTCCAGACAACCTGAGTTCTCACTTAGTAATCCTAACACTTCATAGTATATCAATATATTATTGTATTATATATATATGGGAGTGATATATATAATATATAATATGTAACATATACATATTAATGTATGCATTACAATGTATTATTATTGTAATGTTCACTAGTCTCTCAATGGGAACAAAGACCTGCCATAAATAAATCTTCCATAAATTGGTATGGTGTCTGTAGGGGGGGGGGTGTATGTTTGTGTGTGTGTGTGTGTGTGTGTGTGTGTGTGTGTGTGTATTTGTGTGTTACAATCTGATGACGATGTTCAGATATTACAGTCTCACCTGGATTTCTGACAAAGCTTTTTGCTATATTTTTGAATGAAATTGTGAGTTTCTTCAGTAAAAAATTATTTTTTTCCAATTTTAGGTGCTCCAGTCTTTGGATTATCTTGCCTAAGATAAACTGTAAAGGGCAGGAACTTTGGAAAAATATACTTAAGGCTGAGTATGATTGATTTAAACCAGGTGTTAACTCAGTGGAACTGATAAGACAATGGTTATCTAGTTTAGCAAGTGAGCTCTCTAGTTCTGTATGATTGATTTAATCTTACAACAAATAATGGTTCCCTAGTGATATAATGATCAGCTTATACTCAGAATACTGTAATGATGTAATTGTAATAGAGTATATAAAGTGGGGAGGAACTGAGCCAGAGACAGCCTTCTAAAAAGAGACCTTTGTGGTGGCTCTCCTGCATTCCTCCACTGAAATTAAGACCCATTCTGGAGGGTCTCCAGAAAGCTAGCAGAGCCCCAGACAAGGAGACAGATTGTGAAGGAGACAATAAAGACTTTTGGATTTTATCCCTGGCTATTCTTGTGGTGATTAATCTGCTGAAAGGAAGGCTGGTTGCAAGATCTTCAGAAAGCTAACCAGAACATTACTATAAACAGCTTTTCTTCCTTTAATGGTCAGCAGTTAGTTACAGGTCTTCTTGCTGATATTCTAACTTCAAGAAACTCACTTCTTCATTGTAGGAAAATCAGTACCAATTCTTCCAGCTGTCAGTCTTCTGAAGTTTTTTTGCTTTCTTTCTGATGATTAATTAGGCTATATTGCAATGATAGTTATTTAGTTCTTAGGATTATTTTCAACCACACTTTTCTTTTTTCTTTTTTGATAGATCTTTTTTTTAATTATAGCTTTTTATTTACAAGATATATGCATGGATAATTTTTCAGCATGGACAGTTGCAAAACCTTTTGTTCCAATTTTTTCCCTCCTTCTCCCTTCCCCCTCCCCCACATGGCAGGTAGATCAATACATGTTAAATATATTAAAGTACATGTTAAATACAATATATGTATACATGTCCATAATTTTGCTGCACAAAAAGAATCAGACTTTGAAATAGTGTACAATTAACCTGCAAAGGAAATAAAAAATGAGAAATTAGGAATTCTATATAGTGATTCATACTCATTTCCCAGAGTTCTTTCACTGGGTGTAGCTGGTTCAATTCATTACTGCTCTAGTGGAACTGATTTTCAACCACACTTTTCTTTGCACTTTGATGGCATTAAACATTTAAGTGCTTGCTACTGTTTACATCCTAAGATGCTAGGAATACAAATGCAAATAAAAAGAAAGACTATTTCTTCTCTTAAGGTGATTACATTCTAATGGGGGAGGATCACACACACACAAACTGAAAAAAGGAAGAGGTAAGAAATGAAATCTAGAGAATTAGGAATGAAACCAGGTACTTTAAAATAGAGGTCCCTAGAGGAGTTTGCAAATAAAAGAAATCTATAGGAACAGAGGCATATTCTAGGATGTCAATTCTTTTTCATTGTGGGTTTGAATCCACAGTTTAGCCAGGCCATGCTTTCTTAAAATAACAGCCATTATAGTATCTCTAACCTTCATGGAAGTGTGCTCTTCAAAAGCTACAACTTTTGTACATTTTCTTGGGGCAATATTCATTCTTAAAAAGAACAGAATTATAAATACAACTGTTAGAGGCAGCACTATCTTAATTCAGGTTTGATGTTGGGGAAAAATGAGTCACTGAAAAATCCTTATAACAGAAGTAGGTTTACTTTTTCCTGATACCACAAGGGCCTTTCACTTCTTTGAATGTGGTACGCCCTTGTTTCTACATGGGAATGAATCTGATCTGCAAAGCAAGATATCAGAGCAGGGCAGTGACTTACATAGTTGCCAGAAATACACTGAATCAGAAGAATTCACCTAAATTTACCTAGGTGAGATATATATATGTGGGTGTGAGCGTGGATAGGTGTGAGTGTATATATGTATATGTGTGTCTATGCGTAAATTATATGAAACCCACAATTCAAATGATTGAGAACTTAAGTTGGGGAAGTTTACTTATGCTTCATATTTTGATCACCAAACACTTACTATATGCTAGACACTGTGCTACAAACTGAGAATACAAAGAATGGCAAAAGACATCCCAGGTTCTCAAAAAGCTCACAGTCTGATGGGGGAGGGGAAATGAAAATTACTAAGTAAATACAAACATGATATAAATAAGGTAAATTGAAGGTGATCAATAAAAGGAAGGCGCTAACTTTAAGGGAGAACAGAAAGACTTCTTGCAGAAGGTGGAATGATACTTGAAGAAAGCCCTTAAAATTCAGATGTGGAGATGAAGAGGGACTAAAAATGTTTGAACAAAAGAGATGGTAAGTAAAAATGCCATGATTCTGGAATTGGAGTATCTGGTTGAAGAAACAGCAATGAAACCAGGCTCTAATAAGAAACAACAATGAGATTAGATCAAAAAATATACATGGTCGGGGGGAGGAGTGTATAGAGTAAAAAGACTAAAAAGGTGAAATAGAGAATTTTGTATTTGATTCTGGATTTTAGTGACTTATTGGAGCATATTGAGAACTGGAGGGAGGGATCCAAGTATGTGATTTAATCAGAGCTTTTCTTTAAGAAGATTGCTGTAACAAATGATTGGAAAATGGATTGGTGTGGGGAGAGATCGGTGGCAGAGGGACTAGCCAGTAGGCCATTGAAATAAACTAGGCATGAAATTATGGTGGCTTACATCAAGATCATGGAAATATCAGAAAGAAAGATAACATATGAGAGATGATGAGAAGGTAGAAATGAAAGATCTTGGTAACTGACTGAATAAGGTAAGGTAAGAAAGAATGAGGGAGAGGAATTGAAAATGACTCCTAGGTTGTTTCCAGTCTATGTGGCTAGAAGAATGATGATGTTCTTCATAGTAATAAAGAAATTAGAAAGAGGGTTTTAAGGGAAATTTAATGAGTTCAGTTTTGGACATATGATCAAATTCAGATGTTCTGAGTCATGCATGACATGGCTATGTATATGTAGACATTGTATGTCAATTTGCATGACTACTGTTACCATAAAATGAAAATATATCAATATTATTGCTTGTCACCAAAAAATGTGTATATCATAATGTTTTCTCGTCACTAGTATTTATCAACTTAACTTACTCTCACCAGATTTTCTACTATCTCCCTTTTTTCTGGCTTTTCTGGAAACTTTCGTAACTCTTTCCCGATTTTACTCCCAAATCACTTCTTAGGGAACACCCATCTATGATATTAGAGATTGAAAATATAAGATTGACCTGAGGAGGACTCATGTTATTTGGACTATTTGTTAAGTGACACGAATGCAGAGAACTTCATGATGACAAGAAGGAACAATGGAGAGTTTTGGAAAAGAGTTGAGTCAAGTCCAAGGATGGCCTTTGAAAAGGAGTATGGCTTACACTTCTTTTTCTGCTTGCTGTGGCCAGGAAACTAGAATATTCCAGGTACCAAGAATTGGCCTCTTCAATGACTGAGACCTTGTTGTAACAGCTTCTTTTGGTGACTGGGAGGGTTGTTCTATGTGGTTATAATTATCTATCTCTTCCTGTGACTGAAATTGGGTGGCACCCTTAATGTTTTTTTTTTTGTTTGTTTGTTTTGTTTTCTCTTCTCTTACAGTTCTGGCATTTCCTTGGCCCCAGGAGTTTCATTTTAGGTCTTTGGTTTCCTAGAAGTGAATATATATTCACCCAATATAATAAAGGAATGGGCAACTAGGTGACCCAGTGGATAGAGTGCTAGGCCTTGAGTCAGGAAGACTCATCTTTCTCAGTTCAAATCTAGCCTTAGACACTTATTAGCTGTGTGATCCTAGGCAAGTCACTTAACCATTTGCCTAAGTTTCCTCATCTGTAAAATAGTCTGAAGAAGAAAATGGCAAATTACTCCAATATATTGCCAAGAAAAACCTAAATGGGATAGAAAAAGACTGAACAACAACAAAATAATAAAGGTATCATTGTGTATTTTTTGATTCTGTATTACTACTATGGACCTATGTAACATGCCCTCCTGGCAGTTATAATTACTAGTCTGTCCTAGGCCCAACAGAGTACCTTTAACCACTGACCTTTGCAGTGTCAACTCTACCTGGCTTGCCTCCTCTGAGGCCTTCAAAGGTCTCTGGCCACGATCTCTTGAATCTATAGTTTAATAAGCGGTAGCATGCTCAAGAACAGCCACATGTAATCTTGAAAGCCTTTATTATACCTACTCACATAATGCCCTGACTTGATGCCCTGACTTGTTGGTTCCCTAGTGAACACCTGGTCTGAAGACCTACCTGTTCACTACCAAACTCCTTACCTCTCATGGCTATCCATCAGCTTGGCTCAGCTATCCCAGGTTAGGGAGCCAGGTTAAAGAGAGCGACTGCTGTCTGCCGTGGGCTTATAAAGGGCCTGTGAGGTCACATACACAGCCAATCAGCGAGAGAGTCATCACCCATTTCGAAGCTATCTCAATATGGCCAAGATCCCACCCACAGGGCAGTCCTAATATCCACAGAGATTACTTCTGGGCCACTCAAATCTCCTGTTGCACTGTGGCACCGCCCATTTAAAGGGCCCTTACAGACCTAGTTTTACATTCTATCTACTTTTCTCATGCAAATCATTTTTGGGAAGATGCTACAACCTGCTTATACCAACCATGAATATTTCATTGACTTTTAAGTCAAGTGAAATGTTAAAATGTGTTTTTATGTTCATATATATATATATATATATATATATATATATATATATATATATATACATGTATGTATTATGTATTTTATTATATGTGTATATTTTATTAATTGGTGAATATTTTATTGATTGGCATATTATATGTATATATGTGTGTGTGTGGTATTTTATTGATATTTTATTTGGTATCACTATCACTATCTAATAAGTCCTACTGTCATACTAATAGACATATTTTTCAAGCTGGTTATTCATTGTTGATGAAATTGTAATCTGACCTAACTGTTCTGGAGAGCATTCTGGAATTATGCCCAGAGTTAATAAACCGCCCATATCTTTTGACCCAGAAATACCACTACTTGGCTATTTCCAAAGATAATTAGAGAAAAAGGAAAAGAATCTATATGTTCTAAAATATTTATAGCTATTTTCTTTGTGGTGGCAAAGAACTGGAAATTGTGGAAATTATCATCAATTGGAGAATGACCAAATAAGTTGAGATATATGATCATGTTGGACTACTACTCTGCTATGAAAAGTGATGGGCTTGATGATCTTGCACAAAACATTAAAGAGTAAAATGAGCAGAACCAAGAGAATGTTGTATACAATAACAGTAATATTGTTTTAAGAACAACTTTGAGCAACTAAGTAATTTTGTTGATTTATTTATTATTTATTTATTATAAATACCCAAATTAACTACAAAGGACCTATGAAGGAAAATCCTATCTGCATCCACAGAAAGAACTGATAAATAGAAGTATGTATTGAATGATTTTACATATATATTTATATAAAGATATTTGTGTCTAATGGTAGCCAACTTTTGGATTGAGGGGTGGAGGGAAGAAAAAAAGGAAAAAAATTAGACGATAATTTTAATATATATTTAAAAGGAATAACAAGTTGTACTTAATGGATTTGCAGTTTCATGTGCAATATTTTTTGTTGTAGAATTGCTTGTTTTACTTCTTAAATTCAGAAAAAAATAAAAAGATAAAAATATATAGTTAAGTAAAACAGACTAACACACTGATCACATCTAACAATGTCTCATTTTGCCATAAAAATCTACCATTGCTCAGCTAAAAAGAAGGAAGCATTTTGTGTCATTAGTTTTCTGTACTTGATTCTATTAAAAGAATGCCAAAATTACTGACTTCATTGATTAGAATCCTAGTATTTTTTCAGTGTTGTTTTCCTTTAAGTAGTGGTATATTCATTGAGTCTCATGAAATTTTTGTTCCATGGTTTTATAATCAAGTAACATCTTGGTGTTATAAAATGGCATTTTGCAGCAGGATCAGGGTAAAGTGATTTAAAATTCTATTCAGCTTACCAAATGCAATCCAGTCCTCTTTATTCATCTTATTCAATTCTGGCCCAAACTCGTTTTTCTATCTGCAATGTCTGTCCAAGATCCTAGCGCAAACAGTCTTTTTTGAAGGTCGCATGTTTTCCTATTGTATAATTAATTGATAGTTAAACAAATATGAACTACATATCCTGTCAGAGGAGATGGTAAACTGAACTTGAAGTCAAGTAAAGTTGGGTTTAAATTCTGACACTTGCCAACTCTGTGAATGACCTTTCTGAATCCCAGTTTCTATATTTGTAAAATGGGCTAATAATACCTGTTATAATGATTACTGGAAGACTGAGAATAGAATCTGGCTCTCTTGACTGAATCCATTGATCTTACAGTATCATATGAGTAGAGGCCTTAAATTTTGAATTCCTTTCTCTGATCTATCTATATGATATGGTTACTAGTTGGTTGCTTGGTTGTTGTCCTTCATTCTTAAAAAATGACCAATGTTAGAGTCCAGTTACAGTGTGTCTGACTGGCTGATCAGACCAATAAAAGCTCAGAATGCTCTGCCACAGGTCAGATACAAATAGTTCCTATGAACATTTGGGGTGATTTCTCTAACTTCGTGCATCTCACATTTTTTAAAACTAATTCAATTCTGCTTTCAGAAAGGTAGAGGGGATGCAGGTTATGAAAGGCTTTGAGTGTCAAACACAGGGTTTTATATTTGATCCTCATAGCAATATGGAGCCATTGGAGTTTATTGAGTTAGGAGGTAACATGGTCAGACTTGCTCTTTAGGAAAATCACTCTGAGGATCACTAGAGGATGATCTGAAAGAGCAGAGACATGTAATAGGTGGACTCAAGAAGGTGAAATGATGAGGGCTTGCACCATGGTGTTTGCAGGGTCAAAGAGAAGAAGGAGGCAAAATTGATGGACCATGGCCACAGATTGGAAATGCAGGGTGAGAGAAAAGAAAATGAGGTAACAAGGATGATACTTAAGTTTCACTGAGAAAATGGTGAAAAGGAGAAAGTTGAGGGAAAGAGAATAACTTCAATTTTGGATATGTTGAGTTTAAGATCTCTAATAGGCAGTTGGAAATAACAAAAGTGGAGGTTAACAGAGAGGTTAGAACTGAAAAAGTGAATATGAGAACTTTTGGAATGGTTCCTGGGTCTTGTCTCAGTTAAATAGTTGATTTGAATTCTTATAGTTCCTGAAATGGGAGGGAAGAAATAGCTGTAAAAGAAAGAGAATGGGATTTCAAGTTAGAAGAGCTGTGGCTCAATTTCCTTGTAAACATGAATACATCACAATTTCTCTGAATTTTATTTGTCTTATCTCTGAAACCAGGGAATTGCACTAGAAAATCAATTTCTAAGTTCTCTTAAACTTCTGAATGATCATTGGGATTTGATTCTGATGGGCCTTGTGAGAAACAAAATTACTTGTACAATAAGAGCAAATTCTGATGGTCTGGAAATCACTCTAGTCCACTTCCTCCTCTCGGGGTTAGTCTGGGAATGCTTCCAAGAATAGGTGATTATCTAACAGTATTTTGAAGATTGGCTAGAGATACAATCTTTTTTTTTTTTTTTTTTTTTTTTTTTTTTTTTTTTAGTAGCAATATGCCTTTTTAATAATAGGTTTTTATTTTTCCAAATACATGCAAAGATAGTACACAATCTATCTTTGCTAAAATGAGAGGAAATTTGATGTGCCAAGAAGAAGGGCGTGTCACACACAGAAACATGGAAAACTGGGTGAGGCTGTTAGAGCTTCATGTAAGAGGAAATCAGGACTTCGGTAAGGGTAAGCTAAGTGTTGAGGCAGCTTGAAAGTTGGCTTAAGAGCTTTCATTTTATTTGAGAAGCAATTGAAAACCATTAGTCTTCTGAGAAACTCTAGTTTTGATTCCTTTGCCTTGTCAACAGATCAAAGCCTTCTGTTACTAATGTTGTGGCCAGCACAATAAATGGGTTAGTTAGTAGCAGTTGAAAATAAGGAGATGGGATTGCTGTTAATTCATCACTGTCATTTAATGAGAGAAATCTTATTACTTATATATCTTAAAACAATGTTACTATAAAAAACATTGTTCTGTAACCAACCCTGATTTTTGTTTTCTATGATCTAACTCTGAAGCATGTTAGTTTCTAGAGACTCAATCTTATTTAAATTCACTGTTAATTGTGTCAGGACCTTATGTTTTCTCATGATTTCAAGTTTAAATGCACCCTTAATTAATCTTAAAGAGTAGAAAAACATTCCAGTTACTGAAATTTCTAGCTTCCTGGGAGTTCTCTACAACAAATAAGTCCCTTATTTAAGTTTACTTCCTTCATCAGAGACTTAAGACACTCTCTGGCTTAAATGTAAATGAATTTGAGATAGATAAAGGCTTATTCAAAAAGCTAGGTCTGAGTTCTCTACTTACCAAAACCACATTCAAGTCAAGTTAAAAATGTTTACTTGCTAGGTTCTGGACTAAATAATGGGAATACAAAAAAAAAAAAAAAAAAAGGAAAACAAAATTTCCTGCCCTCAGAGAATTCCCAATCTAATTCATGTCCTTCTTATATGTGTGTGTGTGTATGTATATGTATATTTAAATTTTTTTGTTTATATGCTTTATTTTTAGAGGTCTTTCATAACAAAGTAAAGCAATCAAACAAAAGGAATAATACCTCATTTGGAAGTGCAGGCAGCATCCAACATCTTTAGTCCTCCACATTTCCATTTTAAGAAAATATAGTAAAAGAAATTTATTTCCTTTCCTTCCCATCCTCCACCCCAGCCCTGGGGAAAAAAAGTTGGAAAGAAAAACAAATTTCTTTTTTTTTTTAATTGAAGCTTTTTATTTACAAAACACATGCATACATAATTTTTCCAACATTGACTCTTGCATAACCTTTTGTTCCAAATTTTCCCCTCCTTTCCCCCATCCCCTCTTCTAGCTGGCAGATAATTCAATACATGTTAAATATGTTGAAATACATGTTAGGTCCAATATATGTATACATATTTATACAATTATCTTGTTGTACAAGAAAAGTCAGATCAAGAAGGAAGAAAAAGAAAAACTGAGAAAGAAAACACAATGCAAGCAAATAACAACAGAGAGAGTGAGAATGCTATGTTATGTTCCACACGTTGTTCCCAGGGTTGTCTCTCTGGGTATAGATGGCTCTCTAACTCACCGCACAAATGGAATTTGTTTGAATCATCTCAATATTGAAGAGATCCACATCCATCAGAATTGATTGTTTATAGTATTGTTGCTCCCATGTACAATGATCTCCTGGTTCTGCTCATTTCACTTAGCATGAGTTCATGTAGATCTCTCCAAGCCTCTCTGAAATCATCCTGCTGGTTGTTTCTTACAGAACAATAATATCCCATAGCATTCATATACCACAATTTATTCATCCA
Organism: Sminthopsis crassicaudata; assembly: GCF_048593235.1. Classification (NCBI taxonomy): domain Eukaryota; kingdom Metazoa; phylum Chordata; class Mammalia; order Dasyuromorphia; family Dasyuridae; genus Sminthopsis; species Sminthopsis crassicaudata. Next base: position 174,063,437 of record NC_133620.1, read on the forward strand.
TTCTCCAACTGATGGGAATCCACTCAGTTTCCAGTTTGTAGTCACTACAAAAAGGGCTGCCACAAACATTTTTGCACATGTGAGTCCCTTTCCTTCCTTTAAGATCTCTTTGGGATATAAACCTAGTAGTAGCACTGCTGGATCAAAGGGTATGCACATTTTGATAACTTTTTGAACATAGTTCCAAATTGCTCTCCAGAATGGTTGGATCCATTCACAGTTCCACCAACAATTGTCAGTGTCCTAGAAAAACAAATTTCTTTTAACAAATATTCAGTCAAGCAAAACAAATTCCCTCATTGATTTAATACAAAAATAAGTTTCATTTTGTACCTAAACAATACAGAAAGAAAACTTCTAGACCTGTACTAATATTGCAGTAAGCAAGTAAATAGTTTGTTGGTCATTGTATTGATCATAATTTTTATGGTTACAGAGTTGTTTGTCTTTACAATGTTGTTATTATATAATTAATCTCTTAAGATAGTGTATTAAATACTAAGCCTTGGAGTCAAGAAGATCTGAATTCAAATTTGATCTCAGATACTTAATAGCCCTGTGACTCTAAACATCATTTAGATATTGCCTCTTTGGTTGCCTCAGTTTTCTTTTCTGTAAAATTGTGGTAACAACTGCACCTATCCCACAGTATTCTTGTGAAGATCAAATAAGATAATAATTGTAAAGTACTTGTCACAAAATAGGCACTATATAAATATGCTATATATATATATATATATACTATATAAATGTTTATTTCCTTCTACCTTTATTCCCTTCTGGTTCTGCCTATTTAATTTTATATCAACTCATAAAAGTTTCTAAAATTGTTTAATTTTGTAATATTGATGCTATAATATCAATTCATCTAAATTTTTCCATATCTTTTTGAAATTATCTGTTTCCTCATTTTAAAGTACAATATTCCATTACATTCATATACTTCAATTTATTTAGGCATTTTTCAATTGATGAGTATCTTTTTTTGTCACCACAACACTTTTGTTTATATATGACCTTTTTCTATTTCTTTGGTCTTTTCTAGAAGTAAGGAGGTAGAAATAGGCCCAGTAACTATATAAGTAGGTCAAAGGGCATACATTGTTTAGCAACTTTTTCTTTATAACTACAAATTGCTTTTCAGAGAAGTTGTAACCATTCATATTTGCAGCAATTCATCAACGTGCATATTTTCCCATAATACATCTATCATTTATCATTATCCTTTTTTGTCACTTGGTTGCCCATCTGAATTGTTTATTTGCATTTCTCTAATTAGTAATGATCTAGAGCATTTTTTCCCATATGATTATAGATCACTTGTTTTTCTTCCTTTGAGAATTGCTTATTCATATCCTTACACTATTCATGAAATGGAGAATAACTGTTATTCTCAGACATTTAAATTAATTCCTTATATAGTGTGGAAATGAGGTCTTTATCAGAGATATTTGGTGCAAAATATTTATTAATTGTTTCCTTATTGGACAGATAGTAATATCCACTTCATTTTCTGTGACCCTCTCTATTCCTTGTTTGGTTATGAATTTTTTTTTATATAAATAGATATGACAAGCAATTTAAAATATTATTATTATATATCTTACATATGCCATAATACATTTTGAATATCACATGACATTAATTTACATAATTTTCTATTATATTTTATTTTATATTAGTTACTAGATGAACTGTCTATAATGTCTTAGAAAGATTTTCTTGTCTCATCCCCCAGCTGTATTAGCAATACCTGTCTTTAGTTTCTCTAACCCTCTTTAAAGAACACACCAGGGAGCCAGAGATTAGCAATTGAGGTGGAATTTTGGTGAATGATGGATTTTTAGGAACAACTTCAGCCAATTATACCTCAGAGAAGAAACAATCTGTTTTGCTTTTGGAGTGAAGGAAAAGGGTCCAGAACAAAGGTTGGAATATCATCTCCTAGGAGAAACTATGTTAATTGAAAAGTAGCTAAAGTTACTCCAAAGATGGAAGCAAGTTACAGTAGTTGACTATTTAGCTGGATCCGTAGGAGATGGGGAATGAAGTTTTATGTAACAAAGCCTAGAAACAACACATCGAACTATGGGTAGAAGACTAAGCCCAAGTTGTAATGCTTTATGAAAATGTATAGAAGAAAATCAAATAGTTACAACATAAGTTCCTCAAAGGGAAGGCAATCTAGATACTATAGCTATAGTTAGCAGACATCCTTGCTTTAGATATAAGTAGAACTAGTGGGCTTGGAGTCAGGAAGATCAAATCCAGCCTCAGATACTTACTAGCTGTGTGACATTGGGCAAGTCACCTAATCTCATTTGCTTCAGTTTCCTCATCTGTAAAATCAGCTGGAGAAGATAATGACAAACTACCCCAATATCTTTGCCAAGAAAACCCCCAAAAGGATCACAAAGAGTTAGATATGACTGAAAAAAGACTAAACAAAAATAGGATTAGCAAGATACTGAGCCTTCTCATAATAGGAGGAAATATAACCTGCCAAATAAATGAAATGAGTCTCAAAAATAAATTGGCTCACAGCTTTTCTTGGCCATTAATCTAAATCCTATTGATGTTGCCTACTATCTTTCATTTTCTCTAAATGAAACTGAAAAATCTCACATTTAGTATCTGAAGGGAATTTTCCACCAAAGGTTTACGTCTCATTTGATGTAGGAATTTGACTAGTTGATTGACAGGATAAGGTCACTTTTGTTCAAAGGCAGTGCCTCTCCAAGGATAGTAAGTAGAGTGAAGAGCTTAATTCTAATACTTCTCATATAAAGAACTTTCTAGAGTGTAAATTCCATGAAGACAGGGATACTTTCTTATCTAAAATTTCTCATAGTGCCTCCCGCATATGAAAGTTGGACTTAATATGTAGGAAAATTTACTTTATATCCTCTCTCTCTCTCTCTCTCTTTCTCTCTCTCTCTCTCTCTCTCTCTCTCTCTCTCTCTCTCATACTGAATAGCTACATGACAACAGACAATTCACTAATCTCTCAGCCACTATTTTTCTGTCTATAAAATGGAGCAGCTAATACCTCGGTTCCTACCTCAAAGGCAACTGTTGTCCTATTAATGTATAGAAAGTGCTTTGCAAAATTTAAAGCTTTGAATTTTAAAAGCTTTTAACTTTAAATAGCTGGAAATTATTACTGAATGAATGTAGATGCTACCTAAATCATCAGTGGAAAGCATTTCTTGGTATTAAATCTAAGTTAACCTCTGTGAATTCTACTCATTGCTCCAAAATCTATTCTTTGGGGCTTAAGCATATTGAGTTAAATCTGTCTTTCATGTGACAGTCTTACAAATATTTGAAGACACTTAGCTATCATTTTCTCCCTGAGTTTTCTCTTCATCAAGTTAATCAAGCCCATTTCTTTTAGCCAACCTTATATAACATGAATTCAAAGCCCTTCATCACCTTGGCTGTCCTTCTCTGGACAAGCTATAGCTTATCAGTGTCCTTCCTACAATGTGGCACCTAGAATTGAATATGACTCTCTTTATTCAGTATGACCAGGGGAAAGTACATTGAGATGATCATTTCCTTACTCCTAGATGCTATGGCAAAGATATCAGGTATTACACAAAACTGTTGTAAACTTGCAAATGTCCCTTTTATTTTTTAATAATATTCTTTCAACCCTTCTATGAACCCCCCATATAGTTCCCTGTAATGTATGGGAATAAATCTGTTAAAAAAAACATGCTTGAAATTTAGGTTTTATTTTCAGAGAACCATGCAAGAGAGAAGAAAATAAAGAGTATATTTTCTTTTATATCCTCTATATGGTGATGCATATAACAGGACTGAAATGGTGGCAGTAGCAAGCCAGAAAATGAGAGAAAATTCATAAAGCACTTTGCAAACTTCAAAGGGCTATATAAAGTCAAGTCAACAATCACATATTTTTGTTGTTCTGTCATTTTCACCCTTTGGGTTTTTCTTGCAAGGATATGGAGTGGTTTGCTATTTCCTTTTCCAGCTCACTTTGTAGTTGAGAAAACTGGGGCAAACAGAATTAGTTATTTGCCCAGGGTCACAAAGACCCTTTATATAGGATATACATGTTAACCATTAGGGGGACAAAAATGTGATACTCCAAGGAATTTTTTGAGACCTCACTGTCATAGGACCACTGTCACATTGAATCCAGAGTTAAGGGTTGGGGAGATATTTCTAGAAGGACTGAAATATCTAGAGCTTTGCCAAACCTGTTGGCTAAACACCAGCAGTAACTGAAATAATACGTTGTTCAGACAATAGGTTATCCAACCCTGGAGAGTGGACAGGAAGAAAAGACCGTGTCAGATATCCAAGGAGGGAGCCAAGGGAAAGTTATATATAATTCTTGGTATGTATAAACAGAAGATTGATGTACTGAAAACAAAGACTTAAGACATCATTTTTCTTTTCTTTCCTATATGTTTTGTAGCCACCAGTTTTAGGAATATTGAAAAGGGTGCTATGTGTTGCTATTTCCAAGGAGCTAGGGAACCAAAAAAAAAAAAAAAAAAAAAAAGGAACTTGCATTCTTTCTTGCCAATGACCTGGTAGTTCTAGTCTCTAATTCAGATGGAAGAAGCTGGAGCAATTAGAAGACAGGACAGGGTAGCAGCAAGTCATCTTCAAGGAACCCTGGTGGAAGGGGAAAAAAATTTCTAGTGAGTTCATAAGGATTATAATTGATGCTGAGGTTGTGTCTCTAGCTTTTTCTGGATAAAAATGATCTGTGCCCATTTTAATAAGAAAAATTATTTTGTACTCCAAAAAGCCAAAAAAATGTTTCAGTAGGCTAGCATCTTCACTTTTCTCCAGACATAAATTCTCTGAAATGAATACCAAAAAAAAGTGCTTTATCTTTAAGGAGAAAAAATATAGCAGAAAGATAAGTTGGAACTAGAGAAATATGATCTGGCACAAGTCCCGAGCTCTTCAGTGTCTTATTTTTTGAGGGAATTGTTGTTGTGGAGAGGTGGGGTGGGGTTTGAGTAAGAGGACACTAACCTCAGGACCTGAAAACATATGTTTTTTGTTAGTTATGAGATCTGTTGTCATGGGATTGGTTGTGAAGATGTAGAAGAGACCAGATGAACCATTTTATTCCCTATGAAAATTTCAAGTGTCAGAAAGGGAATACTCACACTCCATATCAATGTACTTTTGTTGTTGTTGTTGAGGCAATTGAGATTACATGACTTGCTCAGTCACACTTAAATGTCTTGAGATTGAATTTCAATTTAGCTCCTCCTGACTCCAGGGCCAGTGCTTTAGTCCACTGTGTCATCTAACTGTTCCTCTCACAACTCTTTTTGTAAAAGTAAGAGAAAGTTTAGGGATCTTTGAGTGATGTACAGTGTAACTCCTGATTCATGTCAAGAATTTTTATGGGCGGCTCCTTGTCACCCTTAGCTTCTCAGGAAAGCACCTAATTATGTAGAAACTCACTGGCGGAGCATGGGGGTGGGGTGGCTCTATAAGATTAAGTTTGTACAGTAAATCCTTTGGTCAGGAAATGTACACAAGAGCTTGATTTGTAGCAGCAGATGAGAGTTAAGGAATTGTGTCTCATCTGTGAGAAGGAAGGACATTTATGAAAGGTATAGACGTGACCTGGGGGTGAATTGAAAGCCTGATTTTTCCTGGCCCTGCTCTCCCCTTAGTTGTCAAGGGCTCCTTCCTCTCTCCTTTTCCTTCTGCTGCGCCTCCCATTCTAATAAACATTACCTTCATAGAAAGGTGGGCTCAGTAGCCTTTATGACAAGGTAACAATCCCAATGGCTGTGAAATAATTCCTGGTGGGAATTGAAAGTGTGTGATTAGGAAGTGACAAATGGTAATGGAATAGGTACCAATCTTGATGGTTGAAAGGAATGAAATTTTTAAAAACAGCGCCCAATTCAGGGATATTTTTATTCAGCCAGGCAGATACTATTTCTCATAAAATGACTGTACTTTATTAATAGGGTGTAAATCATTATTTTTTGATGTTCATAGTAACATTGTAACAGATGAACAAAAGTTGGGGTTATATATAATAGAGAATATAATGTAGAAATATACATTTTATACATATGTATGTGTGTATGTATGCACATACTCATCAATTCAGTTGACTAGGGCAGCTAGATGGCAGAGTGGGCAGAGTGATGAGCCTGGAGTCAGGAAGTTCAAATTCTAATTTCAAATGTGGTCCTAGATACTTACCAGCTATATAATCCTGGCTCCCCCCCCAAAAAAAAAAAAAAAATCATTCTTTGCCTCAGTTTCCTCATCTGTAAAATAAGTTGGAGAAAGAAATGACAAACTATTCTTATATCTTTGCCACAGAAACAAAGACATGATTAGAAAACAACTGAATTATATGTAAGACACTATGTAATAAAAAGACAAAAATCAAAACACTGCCTGCCTTCAGGTAGCTTACATTCTATAACACTGGCCAACTTCCTCATAAAGTATGCTCAGAATCATCATTTCTGATTCTAGGTGACTTCGTGGAAACTTTTTTTTTTTTTGGAGGTGGGGGAAGGAGAGGGTACTTCCTCTGATGACTTGGCTGAGGGGTTGTGGAGCTGTAGAAGCTGATGACTCAATAGGTGTCCAAAACAAAGCAGCCCATCCCTAAACTATAATCACCCAAATCAGACTATTTTAATCTATTACCTCATCCTGGACTCTATATAACTGTAAGTATATGGTACCTACAGTACATGTCCTTTCTGGTCAATTTTCAGTCTGAATATGCCTCTTTTGTGTTGGCTTTTTCTTGATCTTAGAAATGAGTACTCAGAAATATAAGGCATATATATAATAATAAATACAAAGTTATACACATACATACATTTCTATGTGTACATGTGTGGAAAAGTTTAAGAAGTGTTGCCCTAGAGGATAAAACAAAGCAGAATTAAGCTAGCTTGGGCAACTTCCTAAGGTTGAAGGGGTTCCTTAGAAGAAAAGACCTTTCTTCCTTTCAGAGCTGCTTCTTTCCCCAAAAATCAGATGTGAATTATGGGAAAGATATCATCCACCTACTTTTGAGAAGATAGCATATACAGAGAAATTGGAGAAAGGAAGTTGCAGTCAGGCCAGAAAGAAGTTAATGAAGGCATATAACAGAAGTCAAAGGAATTAATGCTCCAAACGTTTTTCTTCCCTCAAAGTAGCATAGTGATTGAACTGTTCCATACTGATAAACAGGAAGAGTTTAACTATTTAACAGGATGATGGAGTACTTTCTCACAAGTACACTTCTGGCATGCATAAATTGATCCAGTTTTAAATGGCCCCCATTTAAATAGTCTAGGTAATAGGGAAATATCTTCAAAGTCCTTTCTCCAACCACTGGAAGTCTGGAAGTGGGGAGACATTCTGAGGGTAGAAAAAGGGCAGGAGGTAGATCTCTACAGCAAGGGTTCTTAACCTCTTTATTATGGGCTCCCTAATGAAGTTCAGTGAAGTCAATGAATCCCTTTTCAATATAATGTTTTCAAATATAAAAAGATACAAAAGATTACAAAGAAAACCAGTTGAGATGTAGTTGTCAAAATTTTATTTTAAATTCATATAGACCCCAAATTAAGAAGTCCTAATGTGGTGTTCTTTCTACTCTCTCCTTCCCCCATCATGTGATCTCCCTTGAATGGGGTACAGCTCGGGCTTACCAGAATGATGACAGTGAAAAGCTGACTTTCAACTTATTCTTTGAGTCCTTAGACAAAAGATTTATGTCTGTGTCTTGAGTCCTCTAACTCTTCTGTCTCTTGCTTCAGGAAGACAGGGTGACTGCATTTCCATGATGAAATTGAGCATAATTGGTGGTTACGGGGATGAACAAAGGATGGAATGGTAAACCATGTCCACAATGTTGAGGGTGTTAGGAATTGTAGTTGGCATGGCATCAGATCAATGGCTTTGATGATCAGGAAACAGTACAAAATTTTCATATGGTTGGGTAGACTGGAGATAGTGAGGTGCTACCTATCTCTACCTTAGTTGTATATTATCTAATGTTAGAGTAAAGACTTTCCCCCAAACTGAGATACTCAGTTGTTTAAATAAGTAACTACTGAGCAACTTTCAAGTAGTGCCAGGTAAATTAATAGGCTATCTTCAAGCAAGCTAAGGAGTGTTATGTATATCAGTCTAATAGAAAGCCAAGTTACATGGTTGAGTACTAAACTAGAAACTATATAGAAACACCCTGAAGTTTCACTCTCTGTTATGAGACACATTGTTGTCTGGGGCCTTCCCCTCACAAACAGTCCAACTAACTTCTAGTTTTTATTTTCCTACATCTGTCCATAAGGACACAGAAAAACAGGTCTTGACCCCAAATCCTTGATGTCCCAGAAAATGAGATGAGATTATGCCCTATAACCTTTAGCCTTGAATAACATCCTCTCACTTTGCTCTTGAATGAAGATAAAGAAAATCATGCAACTACTGTGATTGGGCCCACTTTTTATGTTTAGTTATATTATGCTTTATATTATACATACAACCTCATATAGGACTTCACTGCTGCTAGGAAATCCTTAACTTTCTTTATCAATTCATTATCCAATTTGTTAGAGGCTTTTGAAAATCTTTCTATCCTCCTCAAGTCTCCTATGACGACTTTCTCCCCTACTTTGTCAGCTGAGAAGCTTGTCTCATGTCATCGAAAAAATGTCATTCATTGTGAATGCCCTTTTCTCTCATTTCTTATCACTCATATACTTTCTGCCACTATCTCTTCCTTCTTCCCTCTCATGAGGAAGTGGTCCTTCTCCTTACCAAGGCTAATCCTTATATGTGTGTGCAAATAATCTATACTGTTTCCTTCAACAGATTGCCTCCTCTGTCATTACTATTCTATCACTATCTTCAATCTCTTCCTCTCTACTGGCTCACCCCTACCGCCTATAAACATGCCCATGTCTTTCCCATCTTGAAAAACCCCTCACTTTGTTCTTCCATTCCTGCTGTTTGAACTTTTTACCTTTGAACTTTTGTCCATTATGGCTAAAGTTCTTGAAAAAGGCTGTTTATAATAGATGCCTTTACTTTATTTCCTCTCACTTTTTCTTTAACTTATAATTCAGCTTCTGACCTCATCATTCCACTGAAACAGCTCTCTCCAAAGTTGCCAATGATCTCTTAACAAATCCAATGGCCTTTTTTCAACCCTCATTATACTCAACACTCTGCAAACTTTGACAATGTCCATCATTCTCTTCTTGATATTCTCTTTTCTTTAGGTTTTCAGGATACTACTCTCTCCTAGTTTTTCCTCCTATCTTTCAGACTGTTCCTTCTCACTCTACTTTGTTAGATGATCACTCAGATCACAGGGTTCTTTCCTGGACTCTCCTCTTCTCCTTGTTTACTGCTTCATTTGGTGATTTCATTACTCACATGGATTTAATTAATATCTCTATTCTGATGGTTTTCAAATCTCCTTCCTAGCCTAATCTCTCTGCTGATCTCCAATCTAGAATCTCCAGCTGCCTTTCAGACATGTTGAACTAGACAACAATAGATATCTGAAACTCAATGCACCCAACATTGAGCTCATTATCTGTCCCCCTTAACCTTCCTCCCATCCCCACACCTACCTTTTAACTTACCTATTTACTATAACCTAGGTATCATACCTAAACTCACTACTTCCACATGACATACCCAATCTGTTGTCAATGTCTTTGTAACATCTCTTGAATATATCCTCCTCTCCTCTAACGCTATCACTTTTCTGGTGTAAGTCTTCATCATATCTTGTGCTTGGATTACTGTAATAACCTTTGGTGACTCTGCATTGCCTCAAGTTCTCCCCACTTCAATTCATCCTCCATTCAGACACTAAAGTGATTTTTCCTAAAATACTGGTCTAACACCATGCCAGCTCCCTATTCAATAAATTTCAATGGCTTTCTATTGCCTTCAGGGCCAGATACAAAAATCTTCTCTTTGACTTTCAAAGCTCCTCCTTTTCCAGTTTTTGTGTACTTCTCTCACCATCATATACATATTAATCCAATGACATTGACCTGGCTGTTCCATAAACAAGACACTCCATATTTCTAGGTTCCAGGTATTTTTTTCTGTCTATCTTGCATGCCGGGCATTTTCTCCTTCATTTCCTCATGATAGCTTCCCTGAATTTAAGTTCCAATAAAATTCTATCTTGTACAGGAAGGCTTTCCCAACTCAATCCTAGTGCCTTTTTTCATTTTAGTCTGTTTTATTTTTTTCTGTATATAGTTTGTATATATTTGTTTTATTTGTCCCTCCCCCTCTTAAATTGTGAGCTCCTTGAGGACATGAATTGTCTTTTCCTCTTTTTTTATATCGCACACTTAGCACAGTGCCTGGCACTTATTAAATGTTTAGACTGACTGAATTTAGAGAAAAAGGGAAAAGAGAGTATTATGGTCCATTCACCATTGATGTGGGAAGCTTATGGAGGCAGAAAAGGAATGGCAAAACAGAAAAAAAAGTATTAGGAGAATATCATATCTCTAAATAAAAACTAGAAAATATCTATTAGAATAGAGGTAATGAAAAAGGAGAACAAAGGCAAAGGAGGAATTCTAGAATAAAAATACAAACTTAGATATTAACTGTCCACATTGCTATTTGCTTAGGCTGGGATTATGTCATGCAAATCAATAGTAACTTATACTGGAGGAAAAAGACTGAAAAAATTTTCAAGCATAAGGAATGCACACTGAATCCATAAATTCCTTTATTGAAAATATTGGAATAGCACTGCATTACATATATTCAATATTCATAGATGAAGGGTCACAAAGTTTTAATTGAACAATACTGTTTTAAATAGAGAGAACACAGTGTTTAATTATGCACTGGCAAATATAGTATCATGGGATAAACTGTATAGATAACAAGAGTGAAATATTTGCTTACTAGTGGGTGATTTGCAAATGATAAAAATGCCACATATGATTATTATGAGGCATTCCGATACCTCTCACCAACATACATGATGTTAGGAGTAGCTACTGAGCTAAGTTTATAGTAGATATGCCAGAATTTGATGTTTACTGGTATTTTAAGTGGGATAGGATCTGGATATTTTAAAAAAACACAACATACGCAGGTTACAGATTTAATATTTCATAGAAGCTGCTTTAAATTGCATGGAATGTATGAAGCAAATGATTTGCTGATTTGCCAGGAGAGTCCTTGGCATTTTGGTTTGTTCCCTTTTAAGTGTCTATGAATGAGAGGACATTTAAAGGAGACTTGCTGCCAGCTTAAGACAAATGTTTCAAACCATATAGATATATACAAAACTTTTCAGATATAACCTTAAAAAAAACTGGATTCAATTTATGTACAACCAATCAATCTCAGTGTGGGCTATTTTGAAATGATTTTCCTCAGCTTATCAGAGTCTATGGAGCAACAATACAGCCTTTGCTTTTTATTATCTTGGCAAAATGAACAAAGCATTTTCAAGATGTGAAAAGGGGCCAGTGCTAAAGAGAGTACTCTTTTTTTTTTTTTTTTTTTTAAATTTTGGTTTCTTGTGCAATTGCTGAGGTTTTGCTTCTAGCAACTGAAAAAAGACTCAAAACAAAGATTGTTGGGCTAATTTTAAATTTTTCAAGTAAAAGGAAAAAAAATAAAGGAAACCATAAAGCCAGCCAACTCTCTTTTAAGAGCAGAAAGCCTGTCCCTTAATAAAAAAAACTGAAGGTGAGGTGGGGACAGAGTTAGAACATACTGGAAAATGGAGCTTGCACTATGAAAATAAGTGGTTTTTAAGAGCTAAAGAACTTTTTTCTATTCAAAAGATATTTTCCCTGTCCAAAATATTTTACCTAGTAATTTCTAAAGCTGGCTTCATCTCATAAATAATTCAGTTTTCTCTCATCCCCAAATGAAGGAGCACATCTTGGTCCCTTATTAGAAGGCATTTATTGCTTCCACTGTTGAAGTGACAAGTTGGCCTAAGATAGTTAAATTGGCAACAGTGAAATTAAAAAAGAATTCAAAACTAGGCAGTCAATGTCTCTATCTAGTAGGAATGTATACCTTATGTCAGATGTTGCTGAAAAAAAAAATAACCCTAGAATAATTAGGGCAAAATTAAAAACAAACATTTTCTCTGCAAAATGAAAAATATCAATATAAAACTATATAAACAAATAAATTTGTTGCCAAAACAGCACACAAAACTCTATGCATTCTTTTAAATCCAAGATTTAAAACTTTAACAGAAAAAAAAACTGCTAACAAATCTCAGACAATGTACTAAAAACAATAAATAAAATTGCTCTTTTAAAAAATCCCACATTCCCTTTAAGTGCTGAAAATTTTGAATTTCTTCCAAAGAAGTTAAACATTTTTCATGGCAAACAATATGATGCTATAGGTTTGGATAATGCAAATTGATATAAATACACAAGGCATATACTATACACAAAATTCCACAGTATCTTTGTTCACAGTTACCAAAAATAAAAACTGCCTTCAACCCATACATCTATAAACACTCTTGATTTTTTATTGTAGGACTTTGAGGGAAGTGGGAGTAAAAAGTCTAGCTATAATCTAGTCTTCTATATCAAGCTTCACTTTCTGCCTTTCCCAGGTAGCTTTCAGAATCTTCCCATTATGGAGTTATGCTCTGGGATGGTTTTCAAAAGAAAGCTTATGTATGGGATGTTACTAGGCAGCCTGTGCTGGGATTTCATCTTCCAGCCAGTTGTAAGAGGGCTGATTGAATTCAGTTTTTTTATTTTTAAGGCAGTCTAAATTTCATTCAAATGTCCATACTTCTATGTCTTGAACTATGAAGTCTTCCTTCTTCGAAAGGATATCATTATTGAAAGTGCTGCAGGAATTGCTTCGTCCATGGTATAAGTCAGCATCTAACCACAGACCAAATCGTCCACTGGAAGAAAAGTTTTAAACAAAATAAAAAACACAAGCTGAAAAAAAATTCCATCTCCTACCTCCATATCTTTGCACAGGCTTTCTCCCATCTCTAGAATGCATTCCTTCTTCATCTCTATCTCTTAGAATTCCTAGCTTTCTTAAAAGGTCACCTCAAGGATCAACTCCTACACGAAACCTTTCTTGATTCCTCTAAAAACCACTGTTTCCTTCCCTCCCTAATTTCAGTAAGTTATTGTGTATATAGTTTGTGTTTAGTTATATGTGTACTTATTGTTTTACCTGATGGAATGTAAGTTCCTTGAGGGAAGGACTTCTCATTTTTACATTTGTAGCAAAGTAGCTGGCACATAGTAAGCATTTAATAAAGGCTTGTTGATTGATTAATAAAGACTGGTTAAAATATTTACATTTCTATTTACCATTAAGTTTTGTATAATAATACAAATTTCCATTTATCTCACTTATTTTTTTCCAGCTATGTATTTAAGAGAGAGGCAGTGTGGCATATTGAGTACTTGTAGAGTCTACATTCCTACTTATGACATATGCTGACTGTATGACCTTTCATAATCTTTCAGTATCTTGGGCAATACATTATTGAAAAAACAAGTTTGACTCCTCCTCAAAAAGACAGGGAAAACAATCAATAATAAATTTTGAAAACAAATGCCTAAAAAACTTTTAATTGATTTTAATGGATGCAGTTTCTTTACAAGTATAAAGGAAAACAAAGTCTTGTAGTAATATAAAAGTTTGGCTTTCATTCTGGCTAATGTGAAAAGCAAGAATTTCAGTTAATCCAATACAACCACTAAACTTTCTGAGACCCAAATTTTGATTATTTAAGTCATTCCTGTGAAATGAAATATTTAAAAGCTTACCCTCCACCACCAAGTTCTAAAGAACTTATATCTCCATTGATGAAATAAGAGTTTTCTCCACTCCACTTGAATACCTAGGATGTGCAGAATAAACACAAAAGAGGAGTTTTTTTTTTTTTTTTTTTTTTTTTTTTTTAAATTTAGGGATTTGTTAAGAAATTAATATCATCAACATGTTATATTAGGGATAAGGATGGGGACTGAAAATAACCCATTTGCTTGAAGATGCTCTGGACTTCTTTGGCTAAATCAAATCCGGAGAGACTGAGCTTGGAGAAGATCCTCCAGGCACCTATAGATTCCAGAAATACAGACTATTGTGCCAGGGCCCACAACTGATGTGCCTGGTAATTGTGCTACACTCACTAGGGTTGTTGCTAAATAGGGTTACATTAGCTTGGTCTATAGTATACTTTCTGTTTCAGTGTTCCCTGGGGAAAACAGGGGTATAATATTTTATTTTTCTCCCACATAGTCACCTTGAAATTTGGACTGAAAGTATAGAGGAAAGTTTCTCCTGTGCCGTAGTAATGGTCACTGAACTTGAATGGATGAGTTGCATATGCCCCAAAAATCTGTCAAAATACAAAGTATTAGTTTCAAAATCAACTTTTAAAACTACAGAATTGTCTTAGCTTCTTTCTCTCCTCCTAAACATGTTCCATTACATCAGATAAACTCAGATGCGAGACTGGACTGCTGGCAAGTAAGAGTTCTAAGTTTTATTCTCTGATTAGATTTGAATGCTTAAGAGTGCAAATTTTTTTCTCTTCTTTGTTTTACAAGTATGACTAGCAGGGATTTTCCCTGCATAGAATAGTCATACTTAAACATTTATAGAACATTTTGCAAGAGTTAATGCAATTTAACTCAAGAATTATTTTGTGACTATATTTTACATGCAGAATCCTGGGATACACACATACACACACACAGACACACATACAAAATGTTGGCTTAAATTAGTTTATAATTTATTGTGGGCAGAAGGATACAGCATATAAATGGATAACTAAATACAAGATAATCTGAGTAGTAAAAAAATACTAAAAACTCGTGGGAGATAAAAAAGAGGTTTCCCATTCAATGTGGTATTTGGGTTGAATCCTAAGGGAAAATAAGACTTCTTAGGAGTGAAGGGGAAGTAGTGTATATTCCAGTCATAGGTTGGGGGGCAGTTTAGGCAGAAGACATAATTTAGTCCTAGGATTAGTAAGTGGGACACTTTGGCTGGAATACATGTAGTACCCAAAGGGAAATAAAGTGAAAGAAATCTAAAAATGTAGACTGGAGCCACACTATGGAAAATTCTAAATGCCAACATGAGTAGTTTGTCATTTCCCTAGAGACAATAGGGAATCATGGAAGATTCTTGATCAGAGGAAGGATACAAGCAGGTCTATTCCTTGGTCATAAGTTTTTATTCAATATATGAGACAACCCTATGATATGAAAAACACCATAAGAATACTACACCTTGAATTTGGAATCTGTGCTTCTAAAATTATGACTTATACCAATAATTCTATGACCATAGGCAACTTACTGAGAAACACTTTTTTTCATTGGCAAAATAGCAAAAATACTTTCAGTGTCTCCCTCACCAGATTGTTGGGAAGCTCAAATGGAATAAATTACTTCATACATTTTAAAACTCAATAAATGTTTGTTATGATTCTTACATTTTATGTAGGAGGAATCTAAACAGTTCTAATATTAGGTATTGGTACAGCCATGCTTTGAGTACTCACTCTTCAATGCCTTTTCAGCATGAACAAAATACATTTTATTCCTATTTATCAATAAAAGATTTTAATGTGAGTATGCAAAATGCATATGTCTCTGTATGCAAATGTCTCTGAGTAGATACTGTTCCTTTTTTGTGTACATTAAGACCTTTTAAATTACTTTAGATATCATAAATGGAGGTTATTCTATAAAATCCATATAATACTTATTTCTCCCAGTTTTACATATATTATATACATATATAAAATCACTGTGATTGCCCATTCCCATTATTAACTTAAAATAGATCATATGAATTCTCTATGCATATAAGTATATATCATATACATACATAAATACATATATGTATATCTATTAGAGAGACAGAAAAGAAAGAGAGATTGTGGAGTGGAGGAAATAAAAAGATGGGAGGCAATATGACATAATGGATAGGGAGTTAATTTAGAAATTAAGAACACAGGTTCAAGTCTCACTTCTGCCATATATTTGGGGTATGACTCTGAATAAGTCATACAATTTCTCAATGTCTGGGAAAATTTCCAAGAATATATTAAATAGCAGTTGCCAATCTGCCTTGGGGAGGAGAAAAAATATACAAACACCTAGATATGTGCATATATTTATATTTATAGATATATGTATATATTATGTATACATATATTCAACATATGGTAAATATTTCTATGTAGAGATCATATGATCTCTACATATAGGGATCTATATCATAAAGATATTTATTAACTACATGATATATAGATAGATACCTATAAGAGCTCTCTTTCTGTCTATAACAGGGCTTCTTAAACTTTTTTCCACTTGTTACCAACCTTTTTGCCTGAGAAATTTTTATGTGACATTGGATTTACAGATATACAATAAAACATTACTGATAATAAATCATGCATTAATAACCTCCACATTCAGTTACATGATCCCATATGAGGTCATGACCCATAGTTTAAGAAGCTTAATACAAGAGGCTAAGGTATTAAGAAAGGTAACCCTAAAATTTCATTTTAGTTAATGGTGTGTATAAAACACACATATTCAAAAATATACTCTATTGATATCACATTGCTTGCTTTCTCAATGATGGAGTATTGGGGAGGAGGAAGAGAATATAGAACTGAATTTTTTTGATGTTAAAAATAAATAAAAATTTATAAATGCTTTTTTCTTAAAGTATATATAATATGTAAGCCCACCACAACACACGCACACACACACACACAGTTTTTACTATCAAACTTTTCACTAGAGTTATTAACAAAGAATAGTAACAACAATTAAAACTCTCTTTTCCTCTACTACTGTTTCAGTAGAGTTATTAAGTCTCATTGTTGCAAAATGGTGAAAGTGGATAAATAGATAATAACAAGAACTTTAAACAGTGTCCTCAAAAATCTTAGTACAGTTTTATCCTGTACAGTATTTTAAGATTTAGAATACTATATGCAAGAAATCAGAAATAAATTATATGTACTATTTTTGAAGAGTTAAGAGGTGAAAAATAGTAAGGAGTTCTAACCTGATTATCCATATCTTTGATGACCAGAAGTACAGGGCTATCTAGAGATGCTGATTTTCGGTACAAAGTTTTCAGACTTGTGCCATGTTCTATAGTACTATAGGCTAGTCTCCATGGATATCCTTGCACCCTTGCTGGAAGTCGCCGAGCAAGCTTGAAATGGAAAGATTATGAAATAAGAGAAAGAAATGAGACAAATCCTCTAACTATTATTCTAAAAACCCAAGTTAGACAAACACACTCCAGTTTACTCTAATTTCCATGTTCATTAGAAATGAAGATGAAATTCATTTTAGTAAATCCATACTCATCATCAAATTTCCCTCTTTTGAGAGACAAGGTTTTCACTAGAACAAGGGATACAGAAGCTGAATGAGAAGGAAAAGAAAGAATTGTAGTAAATGAATCCTATCAAGGACACAGATCAGAAAGCAGTTTTCTTCTCAGGGTTTCTGTGACTACTGACAGCAGTTATGTTATCTTGTAAATTCTATACCTATTGGAGCCAATATACTTTTACTTTTTGTTGACAAAGCCTAGCACACTAGACACATACACAAATAAGACTGATGTAAAGTAGGCTAATATAACTGTATAAAATGCAAATGAAGTGTTAGAATGTTTTTAGAAGCAGCAGAGATTACTTCTAGAGTGGGGCCTTAAGGAGGCAGTTACAATTGAACTGGGCCTTGAAGGACAGGAGATTTCAACAAGCTGAAAATGAAAGAGAAGCCAGCTTGTATGTCACTCAAAAACAGCCTCCTGTGTTATAAGTAGTCTATACCCTCCCTTAAAAGTCAACAGTACTTCTATTCTAGTTTTATGCAAAGGTTTTGTTTAAATCCTTGAAGGCTGATTTCTTAGTACTTTAATAATAATAATTCATACCTGTTCTATGTGCATATTCTCTAGGAGAGCACTATGATGCTTTAAGACTGGTAGGGACTCATCATCATCCTCTTCATAATAACTGCAAGTACTCTTTCTCCGTTTGGCCTCTTCAACTGTGATTATCTGAAATAGCAGAACAGTATAATTTCAGAGTTGGAAGGGACCTCAGTGGCCATCTAGTCCAATCAATAACCAAGAGAAAATAGGTAGTCATCCAGCCTATACTTGAAGATATCTAGTAAGAAGAGAACCACAATTTTCCCAAAGTTCCTACCTATTCTAATTTTTTGTTGCTTTTGAGGTGTTTCACTTGTGTCCAAATCTTCACAACCCCCTTTTGGGATTTTCTTGGCAAAGATATTGGAGTAGTTTGCTATTTCCTTTTCTAGATCATTTTGTTGGCCAACAGGATTAAGTGACTTGCCCAGGGTCACACAGCTAATAAGTAAGTGACTCCAGTTTTAAATCAGGTCTTCCAGGTCTTCCTGAGTTTGGGCCCAATGCTCTGGTAGTTTTCTCTTAGAACCTAAATTTGTCAATGCAACTTTGACCCATTGTTTCTGAAATTCTACTCTAGAGGGCAGATCAGGAAAAAAAAAAAATCTAATCTTTCCACTGTTTCAAATACCAGAATATGGATACATTTCCCCTCTCCTATGTCTTTTCTTTTCATAGCTAAACAACCCCAGTCCCTTCAAGCAATCTGTACTTAGCATGAACTCATGGCCCTTCTCTATGCTGGCTGCCTTCTTCTGAATACTCTCCATCTTATCAAAGGCCTTCCCAAAATGTAATGCCCAGAACCAAATATTTTATAACCCTACTTAAATTGATGAAGGCTTTCTTTTATAATCTTTCTCAAATTTGAGAGTGGAGAGAACTAGTTTATTCAAATTATGTAAGCAGAAAATTTCAAATTTACCCATACGCAAATGTTGAAACGTTAAATAAAATCTTTAATTAATGTCTGATAGATGATGAAATTGAAACTATTTCCACTCATATGAAAGAGTGTTCCAAATCACTACTGATCAGAGAAATGCAAATTAAGACAACTCTGAGATACCACTACACACCTGTCAGATTGGCTAAGATGACAGGAACAAATAATGATGAATGTTGGAGGGGATGTGGGAAAACTGGGACACTGCTACATTGCTGGTGGAGTTGTGAAAGAATCCAGCCATTCTGGAGAGCAATTTGGAACTATGCCCAAAAAGTTGTCAAACTGTGCATACCCTTTGACCCAGCATTGCTGTTATTGGGATTTTATCCCAAAGAAATACTAAAGAGCGGAAAGGGACCTGTATGTGCCAAAATGTTTGTGGCAGCTCTTTTTGTTGTAGCTAGAAACTGGAAGTTGAATGGATGTCCATCAATTGGAGAATGGTTGGGTAAATTGTGGTATATGAAGGTTATGGAATATTATTGCTCTGTAAGAAATGACCAGCAGGAGGAATACAGAGAGGCTTGGAGAGACTTACATCAACTGTTGCTGAGTGAAATGAGCAGAACCAGAAGATCACTATACACTTCAACAACAATACTGTATGAGGATGTATTCTGATGGAAGTGGAAATCTTCAACATAAAGAAGATCCAACTCACTTCCAGTTGATCAATGATGGACAGAAATAACTATACCCAGAGAAGGAACACTGGGAAGTGAATGTAAATTGTTAGCACTACTGTCTATCTACCCAGGTTACTTATACCTTCGGAAGCTAATAATTAATGTGCAACAAGAAAATGGTATTTACACACATATATTGTATCTAGGTTATATTGTAACACATGTAAAATGTATGGGATTACCTGCCATTGGGGGGAGGGAGGGGATAATTTGGAAAAATGAATAAAAAAAAAATTAATGTCTGATATCTCTTTTCTAGGTATAGTAAAAAGACAAGATTAATGTGTGCACTAAAAACTAAACATAATTAATTTTCTTTAATGCAAATCTACTGAATTTGTCATATTACCTTACGCTTTTGAAGTTCATAACCAGGAAAATGTGAACCTCCACCTTCACCTCAAATAATCTTGAATTTATTTGTTTGGAAATATCAATACATGTACATATTGTCTCTCCTGATAGAACATGTACTCCTTAAGAGAGCTGAATATTTCTGTTTTACTTTCTGTATCTCTAGTGGCTAGTACAGTGCCTGATATGTATTAAGTGCTTACTAAATATTTTTGTTTAAATTTAGGGAAGAAAAAATATACTTAATATTTTACAATAGTAGTAGTTTCAGGGTTAGCTCTCTATCTTCTAGACCATGGTGTTTGTCCATAAGAAAAAGGATTTCATTTTGGCTAGTATGTGAAAACAAGAGTCTGTTGTATTTTTATTTTATTTTATTTTATTTTATTTTATTTTTTTGAAGCTGGGGTTAAGTGACTTGCCCCGGATCACACAGCTAGAGAATCTTTTCTCCAGTATGGGCTTGAGTCACTAGTATCTCAATGGAGCAGTCCCCAACATCCTGAAGTTGCTCTTTCTGGCTGGATATAAAAGGCTGAAACTCTGAATAGGTGCACTGGAATCAGACAACCGAACACTTAAGGGTAATTACCTATTGTTCAATACTCTATTAGCATATGCTTGGAAAATGGTCCTCCTCACTATTCTGTGCTGGCTCCATCTTTTGGTGTACACAGATAATTGTAAGAGGGATTGGGGGTGGATTAAGACAAGTCAGAGTCACTTTGGAGGAGAAGGGAGGTCGGTAGGTGGAGAGCTTGTGGCAGTTTTGTCCATCTCTTTTACTTCTTCCCCTAAAGACCAAGGACTTTTGCTGATCCTGAGTCAACAGGGAGCTAACCCAGACTTCACAGCTTGGTTCCTATTGTTATAGCTTTGGGAAAGATTCAGGCTGGGCTGGATTTGGGCAGGGAATACTAGACTTACACAAAGTTTCTGCCCTCTATGATATTCCCTTGATTTGCTTGAACTCCTGAACTTGTCTGTCCAAGTATTTTGGAAGACTGCAGGGTCCCTGGGTTCTGCTAAGAATTCCTAGGTTAGGTTGGGGGAGTCTTTTATCTCTTAAACATCTCTAAGCCCTTATGGAGTGACTGAGGGATAGCTAATTTTCTCCAAATCCTGGCAGTTCACCAACACACTCACTCTCCCTTTCCCTTTCTCCTTTTTTCCCTCTCTTCCTTCCTACCACTCCACTTTCACTTTCTGTTAGTCTCTCCCTCTCTCTCTTCTCTCAAATAGCCAAGGAAAGCAGTTTGGAGAACATTTAAATTAGGGGAGTGAGAAGAGGATGAAGTAGTCAGGGAGGCAACTGGAGAACAAGGACAATTGTATCTCTGAAGCAAATTTTAAAAGTATCTGAAATGACAAAATATATAGCATTCAATGTTGCTTACATAGAAGTTAAAGAGAATGAAAAATAAAACCTTGATGATTCTGCCTTTAGTCAGTAAAATGGTAGGAAGAGAAGCAAGACTTTTGCAAAGATCAGTTTCTTGATAATCATGTTTGTTATCTTGAGAACCAGAGAACCAGAGAGAACCAGAAGATAAAAGCAATGGATACAAACTACTTTTTTCCAGAAGAGTGAAGAGGATGAAAGAGATGAAATCTGAGCAATGTAGAAGTGCCTAAGGAAGTATTTTTTATTGTAAGGAGACCTAGTTAAGTTTGTTGGTTGAGTCACTGAAATATATAAAAGAGAAATGATGACTTTTGAACAGAACATAGTCCTGGAAAAAGTGGGAGAAAATGGGGTCAATGATAGGTGATACAAGGGATAGAACATTAGACGTGGTGGCAGGAAAACCTGACTTGAAAGCTAGCCTCAAGACATTAGTTATGTGACCAAAAGGAAGATTGAAGCTCTTGTTTGCCTCAGTTTTGTCATCTGTAATCTGAGGATAAAAATACCTGCCATTGTAGGGTTGTTGGGAGGATCAAATAAAGCACCTTGTGAACATTAAAAAATATTACATAAATGCTAGATATTATTGTTGTTATAATTGTTACCAACATTCAAATAGTAACATCTTTTCTGAAAATGGAGGGGGAAAGGAGAAAGTTGAGGATAGTGTTATAGAGTTTTGAGGAAACCTGATCAAGAAAGGATTTGAACAGTTTTTACTCTCTCTTCTCATTGAATTAATGGAATAGATTATCTGGTCTAAGTATGAGGAATGAAGAATATAGTTATGGGAATGGGAGAAAGAAAAGGTTTGGAACAATGTTTACAGGAGAGAAAAAGTAAAACTTTTTGAGGGCCCAATTGAGTCATGTACTTTTTTTTTAATATATTTTTTATAAATTTTGTTAAACTTGACTTAATTTTATAACTTTTTCTAGTAAACATTGAGTAAACATTCCCTAGACCAGGAATAAATACTTGTATGTACCAAAAAGTAAAAAATTATAAGTCAGGAGGACAAGTAGATTCTAGGTTTAAAAATTAGTGAAAAAAAAAATTAAAGTAATAGACCATATGACCAAAGCTGGGTATGAAAAGTGTGCAGAGTGAAGATGATATTGAAAAAATACTAGATTTTCAGTCAAGAGGGCTTGGTTTCAAAATCTAGCCATGCCACTTTGCTACTTAAAGGATTTAGAAATCATTTAACTTTTCTGGACCATTGATTCCTTCTCTGTAGAATAAGGGAATTGCAGTGGAGGATCTTATGGCTCCCTTCCTGTTCTAAATTAGGATTCTATTGTCTTTTCCAATTCAAGGTTATTGATGGTTTCTGTTGAGATAATCAAAAGAGTAGCCAACTTTGCTAAAGATTTTTGTCTTGGAAACTAATTTTGCAAGTGATTGGGCAAAGATGTCAACCAGCTGAAAATTTGGTCTATAGTTCAAAACCAATAGGTCTGAGTTACTTTTCTTCTATGATGAGAAATGCTTTAAAGTGAATGGCATCTCCTAGTTTATATCTGGGTTTGAATTATAAGATCACAGGAAGAACTTCAGAGATCATTTAGTCCAATCCCTTGTTTTACAGATGAGGAAACTGAGTCCAAGAGAGTCCTCAATACTACCTCAATATAACCTCAATCTCACAAAGATGCTAAGTGATTTTAACTCAAATCCATCTTTTCCCCATAAAGTGTTTAGTTGAACTCATTGTTTTTCTCCCTAAAAATCGATAGGTATATTGTAAGAAAATAAAAATAGCCTCGGTAATATAAAGATCTTCATTTTTCCAGGAAAGCAAAACAAAAAATCAAAAGACACAAATGCAAGTACTATTATTTGCACAGAAATGGTCAGAAATGCCCACTGATTTAAGTAGGTATCATGCCAGAACATAAATCAAGATACTAGTTCCTCCAAAGTTGCATTTCTTAATAAAGAGAATTTAAAAAGAAATAAACTTCCTAAACCTATACATTTTAAATACATCAGATGAAGTGGCCAGTTCCTCCTAAATTGTATTTCCTGATAAAGGGAACTTAAAAACAAAGAAAACCTCCAAAGTTATGCATTTTAAATACATCAATGAAGTACCACATCCTGAGAAAGGATTAAAACTGCCAGAGGTATATAGATCAAGTCACAGAATGAAATATTAAACACACTCTAGTCAAGTTTCAGTGCCTTTCTTATTTTAGAAGAGAAGGAGCAAAAAGTACAAACTGCCAAAACAGATAAAACCTCTGCATCACAATGAAATAAAAGCTGAGCCCTTTTAAGGGAAATGGGCTTGGAAACAGAATATTCCTCTGTACTGTTAGCTCCTTGTGGATTCAGAAATAATGAAGAGCATAATCTGACCTACCTTCACAAAAGGCTCCTGGTCAGGTCTGGCACAGTACAGGATCTGAATGTCCAAGGCCATTTGGTTTAGTCTCATCGTCAGGTTGAGACTCTCTCTCACAGCCGCTCTCCCTCTGGAGGGCAAAGACTTTCTCTACCTTCAGAGGCAGTTAGCAACCTAAGTGACTGCAGTAACTGGAGTGGCTGCTACAACAGTTTCTGCTCTATCTAGTTTCCTGCATGAGTAAGTTTCTATTTCCCCTTAGGATAGGGTTCACTATTCTACAGGAACACACCCAAATTAGGATTGAGAGTAAACACTCACTTCCTGTTAGATATAGGCCCAAGGCTATAAAGTGAGCTTTCACCTATCAAACTTAATTTCCTAATTGAGGTTAACAAAACTTCTTTGTTTTAATCTTCTCCCCATATCCCCTCCTCCCCTTTCTGGTGCTTTGCTCAGTCCCAAAGCTCACCGGAACGGCTTCATCCAAGATTTTGGTACCTCCTCAAACCTGATAAGAGGTAATTACTGCTCTGAGAAACATGTATTTTTTTTTTTTTTTTTTTTTTTTTTGGAGACAGAAGACTGGCTAGGCCAGTCACTTAGTAGCCCTGTGACAATGGGCAAGTCATTAATTTATGATTCTATGACTTCTTTGTACCTAACATTACATAGAAGAATCTGGAGCAACATGAAGAGTCCAGGCATGAGTCTGCTCTATTGAATAGGAATCTTCAATTGGCTGAGTATTCAGCAGACGGAATAACAGTGTGTGCTTTGGCTAACATGCTTCATCTTGTAAGGAATGTATAACCGAAAGGAAAGTGAAGGAGCATTTGATTTCTGAGATGATACAAACAGGGCTTTCCATTGGCAGGCAGCCTGGCAAGTTGAAATTAGCATAAAATTGTAAATTTGCTGTTCTTCTCAGCGGATAATGGCCTTTTAATTATCAACCAGTAGTGAATATCATAATACCAGCCAAGGTTTCTATTGTTTTAAGATTTACAAAGCACTTGGCTCTCAGCAATCCTATGAGCTGGGCAGTGTATGTAAGTACCAGGGGATCCTAATGGCCTTGCTCTGTAGTCAAAAAGCCATCTAAAAAAAGCTAAACTATGTCTACTATGTGCTTGAGATTATGCTAGTTCTTGAGTCTTCTTTGGTTTACCTCCACTGGCAGAAACTAGGTAATACATTAGTTTTAATGCTAGACTTGAGGTTAAGGAGACCAAAGTTCTAATAGTCCCACAGACATAAGTGAGCAGTGTGATCCTAGGCAATCCTCCACAAACATATACTAGCATATGCTGTGATCATTTAATCTTCCTGGGACTTAGTTTTCTTTTCTAAATGAGGGATTTGGACCCTTTACAATTCTAAGGTTGATTAAGCAAGTTTATGGAGCAAAAGAGTATATGTTGGTAGAAGTGATCACAAGATTGACAATAACACTTGGGTTGAAAATTTGCTTACAAAATAAATGAAACCTGAAAATGACCAAAATGCTTAAAGGAAAATAAACATAGTCCTTATATGCTTTAGGAAGATCTAACAGATATATGGATCATATACAAAAACAGGTGAGACCAGGTGAAGTTTTCTCAAAAAGTCTATGAAATGGAGCAGATCAGACTTTGGGCCTATCACGTGATCCCTTATTCCCCAAGGTCTGCAGGTTACATAAAGTCACATGATCTCAAGGCCTAGAGGTCTCTAAAGGTCAGAACCCAGGTCAGCTTCAAGAAGTGACATGAACTTAACACTGGTGACCACTGGTCAATAAAGATTATTTCCTTTTTACTCCATCCAATGAAAAGACTTGGGTTTTTTTGCTATTTAACCAGCTTTACTATTTCTGGCTGGTCAGATTAGGCACATGCTGGGAGCTGGGCTGCCTCCTGGGCATGCTGGGGCTTTTCCCTGAGGGGACTAAATAAATTCTCTTTGTTCCTATACATATCTCTGATTAGTTAAAGATAAGGGGATCTAGCACCCATCCCATACAGTTTAAGGGGGCTCAGCCCAGGATGTGTGGCTTCCCAGAGAGATAGATGGGATTCTGATTCAAGACAGATGCCAGATTGGGTTTTCTTTGATCATCCTTGAAATCAGTCTCTTACCTCCTTCTCTGTGACATATGGGCCTAGGCGAGACACTCAGATACAAACATAAAGCAAACACAAGCCTCCAAAGAAGCCTGAGGGCAAGTGAACAGCCAGGTAATTTATGTGCCTATAATCCAGGGGGAGAAGGAGAAAGGGCAGTGGAGCTGCTCTGCCCAAGGCACCGTCTGTATCCTTGGGCTGTCCTTAGGTGCCAGTTTGCCCTGGGATCACCAAGGCTTGGTGATCTAGGTTAAAGGGTGAGCCAGAAGGAGGTTCTGATAAATGGTACAGAGCAGGGGCACCCTGGTTGGCTGGGAAGGAAGGAGATTCCTTCCAGGCTTTATGGTCTGAGTGGAGAGGTTGGCTCTGTGTATTACAGGAGGTCAAGCCATAAAATTGGATGTTCTTCCCAAAGAGGCGTGGTGATCCAGCATCAAGGAGTAGCCCCTAGTAGGGGACCCCTGGGATCATCCTTTTTTTTTTTTTTTTTTTGAAGGGATGGAGCAGGCTACTTCAAATCTTGGGGACAAAAAAAAAAAAGTGCACTAAATTAGGTACATTTGTTGCGTGGGGGGAAGGGATGGTACTTTTCCATGTAATTTTTGTCTGTATTTGTGTTTTTGTTCAGAATGTCTGTGTTATGTCTGTAGTATGAGCTAGAACTTGTTTAAAAAAAAAAAAAAAAGACTTTCCTGTAGTCTCCAACTCTGACCAAAGTTTGGAGCTGCAGGAAAATTTTTGAGAGTAATGATTGGGGAGTTTGGCAATTGGTCATTTCAAGATTCCAAAGTGCTTAGCATAAAGCAAATGCTATATAAGTGTTAAATTCTTTATTAGATTTAATTGCTTCATACTTGCTAACTTTATATGGGTTTTTAGATGTGACCAACATATAATACTAACTTTGAGATTAAATGAATTTTGTGTGTGGGTGTAAAGTAATTTGGAAGCAAATTCAACTAAATTAAGGCCTCTTGAAGGAGTATAGTACATAGAGTAGTCTCTTTTTCTTCCCCTTCCCTCATTCCCTGACTGCAACAGTGACACGAGGGACAGGAGGGAGAGAAAGAAACTATGCTCAACCAGTTCAATGAAATTTGTTATTTGATATATTATAGTAAAAGCACTTTTATATAAATTGTAATCTTTTTGCACAAAATCCTTTTTGACTGTGGGGAAAAGAAGAGGTGATTTTAAAATTAAGGGACAAGAAAGATTGATTTGCAAAAGCAATTGATAGTTTGGTCTATCTAGTCAATATCATGGTTGAAATAATGAAACCTGGAATTGTTGAGAATTATTGGTGCGGAAGCATGTTAGAAGGAGGGAGGGAAGGAGAGAGAGAGAGGGAGAGAGAGAGAGAGAGAGAGAGAGAGAGAGAGAGAGAGAGAGAGGAGAGAGAGAGGGGAGAGAGAGAGAGAGAGAGAGAGAGAGAGAGAGAGAGAGAGAGAGAGAGAGAGAGAGAGAGTGTGTGTGTGCAAGCGTATGTTAGAAGGAGAAAAAGGGCAGCAGGTTAGAGAAAGGGAAATGGGTTACAGGGGGAGAGACCGCGTGTTGGAAACAGGGAGACAGAGACAGAGAAACACAACATGTTGGAAAAGGGGAGAGGAGTAGGTTAGACAGAAAAGAGCAAGCTCCTAGTGGAACTTGCCATTTGCTAGGAGACAGGAGGCACCCCATGAGGTTGAGGCATGTCTTTGGCTGGTGGGCTGGATCCTGAGGGAACTTGTCACTCTAAAAAGAATCAGTTGTGATAGGTGGGGTTGGGAAGCATGATGGAGTTGGGAGAAATGTCATGTGGAATGGGGGAAAGGGTAAGGGAAAAATCTGTCAGTTTAGAAAAGGTGATCATTTAACTCTCCCCACCACATCTGAATATAACAAATGTGATCTATAACTTTCTTGGAAGTACTTAGAGCAGAATTTTAACCTGATTTGATAAGGATATTTCCAAAAAGTTTATAGGAATTCCTCAATTGGAGGAAGTTGAATTAATATTTTTTAAAAATGAAGAAATTATTAATGTTAATTCTGACTAAGGTTCTTTTATATGAAATTAGAATAGCCTATATTCCATATGACTTTTAATTGTATTGAATCATTTTAAAGTTATATCCATTATTTAAAGGGACTCTGAGAATAATAGTTTTTGCTTTTGTTCCTTGTTTCTGTTATGGACAATATGCAATTTAGAATTTTTCTACTTAGTGAGCATTTTAAAAGCAAAATGATTTTGTAATGTTGAACTTAAAACCATCTATTTAGATATGAAAGATAAGCTGTGAACTTACTAGGATGAATCTTATACTGTTATCAATGTAAGGTCATAGCCAGTACCTGCTTAGGATATGTGATCCTTGAGAGCTAGATTCATCTCAAACTTTGACTGAGAATTGCTATTGAAAAATAAAATCTCTTGGAAATACAGCTGATATTTATTTGGAGTTTTAAATTCAGGTATGACTGTCTGATAGCTCATCAAGCCAGTGATCCACCATCTGAAAGGAATATGCCACAAGCTACTCAGAAGAAATTTTTGCAGATAGAAAGTAGTATCTGGGGAAGAATTGAGGACAGCCTTGGCCTCTGATGAGGTGGGATCCTTTTAACTCAGTTTTCCAGTGATGTTCTTTTAACAAAGAACCCACTTGATTATTCTGAGTCTGGCTTAAGATGGAATTGTTAAACCTAGAAAAATTACCTGAAGTAAAACTGAGTTAAGGATAATTAATTATGTATGTACTCTCAGGTCAACCCTGAAGGACCAGTTCTGATGCTATTTAAATCATGTTCCTGCTTTTTCTTCTTATAGCAAATTTCTGTAATCAGAGCAAGTGGTCAGTGGAAGGTATGAGGCACAATACAAAATTATAGATGATATTTTGATTTGCAGCCCAGCGCTGGAGGGTTCTCTGGTTGCTGTTATACAAAATCTCTTGCTTTCTTTGTTTGAAGACTCACTTTGCCTAAGTATTTGGGGCCACCTCCCACTTTTCCTTTTGTTCACTGGGAGAGAAGCAAACAATCTTAGCACAATCTGATCAGGCCAAAGTTTTTAGGACCCTGAAAGCTAAACTAATCTCCTGCCTACAGTTGTACATGGATGGAAGGCAGGGATAGGTCCTAGGGGTCTCTGGAACCCTATCTTAGACATTTTGCTTACTTCTCAAAGATCTACACTGATTTCAAATACATTTTTCATGTTTTGCATGGTCATGGGGCTACATGGAAAGAAAGGGGATTTTTGAAAGCCAAACAATTCTCCATTAAGTATGCAGGAAAAACAATTGCTAAAAGCTATTCATGGACCTAGAGAGATTTCTGTTGTTTCCCAAAGAAAGGAGAATTCACTTCAGGTGAAGGGAAACAGGCTTACAGATCAGCTGCCCATGCTGCTGCCTGTTTTCCCCTGACTATGGCACCTTTAATTCCTCCATATAGCTCCCAATCAAGTGGACTGTTAAAAGGGCCTGCACATGTGCCCCTTGTAGGGGCTTCAAACTGCTTTTGGTTATGTTAACACCTGTACTAATTAGGTAAAATTATCGAGATTAAGGGCTCTAGGATTTTTTGTTTGTTTTTTGGTAAAGGAGATCATACTCATTGAAGGGCACAATGTTCCACCTATTGCCCCTACTCCTTTGAGGAGACAAAAGCAGGAATTTGGGGAAAACATTCTTTGATATTTATCCTAGGAAAAGCTGCTTGTATGAGAGGCATTTATGATAGCCTCATCTTCCTCCAAGTCTTCCTCTGGGTGGGGCTCCTGGTTACTATCCTAGTAACCTCCATATTAGCTACACTTTTGTTTATTCTTTTTCTTTTTCTCATATTTGGTCCTTGTATTTTTAATATACTTGTGAGAGTTGCTTCTTCCAGGCTCCAAGTCATGAAATTCCAACTACTTGGTTCTGACACTCAGCACCAGAAACTGCTGACACCGCCTACAAGTCACTTGTCTCCTCTCCTCAGTCTGTACCCCCATCAGGCAGGGCCAGCTCTAAGTCCCTTATCAAGCCTGAAGCAGCTCCACAGGATGAGACCTTTGTCCCTTTATCCCAAATGAATCTGGGTCTGGACTGCTTGAGGTAGGAATGATGTGACAATGGCCCTGAGCTCCTGGGTCTCCATAGTGTTGTAGTTCTATGGATAACTGGCTGTCATATGCCAATCTCTTGATCTGTGATGACTGGGTTTCCAAGACAGATAGTAGGAGTTGGTGGAAGTGGAGTCTCTGATTCCTGCTCACTGCTTTAAACATCAATATCCTGTCAACTGCTTGCTTATGCACTTAATCTTTAGAATAGTTCAAGATTTATTAGCTAAAATGTTTCCTAAAAGCTTCCACTGATGTGTGGGTATTGATTCTAAATGGTAGAGGGCAGGTTACAGTTAGTACTGAAGAGAGCAACCAGTTTGAAGGCCCAGGTCACAATGATGCCCTAATGGAAAAAATATCAGGTTTGGTGTGAGAAATCTCCAAATGGGTGAAAAAGAATGGGGACTAAATGAGACCAGGTGAAGTTTTCTCAAAAAGTCTATGAGATGGGAGTAGAACACACCTAAGTTATGTGATCCCTATTCCCAGAGGTCTGCAGGTTACAGGAAGTCACACTATCTCAAGGCCTAGAGATCTTTAAAGGTCAGAACCCAGGTCAGCTTCAAGAAGTGAAATGACCCACAGGAAGCAGACAACATTGGTGACCATTAGTCAATTAAAAGTTACTTCCTTTTTAATCCTTCCAATGACAAGACTTGGGTCTTTTGCTATTTAACCAGGTTTGCTATTTTCTACTTGTCATGTCAGGCACATGTTGGAAGTTGAGATGTTTGGGTGTGTTTGGGCCTCTCCCTGCAGGGACTAAATAAATGCTCTCTCTTTGTAAATGAAGATGTCTCTGATTAGTTAATTTGGGCAAGGGGGTCTAACACACATCCCATACAAAAGGAAACTGCACATCCAATGTCACTGAGAGTAAAGTATAATAGACTAAGGAACAGGAATCTTGACTGCTAGATACTACAAGAGATTAGATGCAAAGGAAAACCACATTTAAACATAGAAACACAAGAAAGTTCAGGTTCATTCAATTCAATAGATAATGAATTTGTTTAAATTATAAATAATTATAAATAAAACAACTTCTAAAGTAAACTTGGTAATGAGTTCTCACACTTTCTATTCTAAGAAAGTAGTAAAAGACTACTTTAATTTCCTTTTATTCCTCAACTAAAAACATATATGTCTATATGTGTTTGTATATATATGTATATGCATATACATACATACTATATACAAACATATGTGAATATGAATATGCATGCATGTGTTGCTCCTGGAAAGAGGCTGGCTACAGAAATCTGTTTGCTTTTCTGAATATTCAATGACAGCTGTAAGAGTTATAGTGTGCACTCACCTCCCAGCTCTTAGCTGTTGGCTCACTGAAAAAGTTATCGACCATATTCAACTCTTCCTTTTCTACCACGACAAACCCTTGTTCTTTGGCATCTTTTCCATAAACTTCTGGAGAGCACTGAACAAAGAAGGTATACAAATGGTCTACCCTGAAAAACAGAGGAAAGGAGCATAGTTTATTGACCAGATATTTTAAAAAATTAGAAAAAAATTTGGGGGCTGAACTATGTCATTCTTCTGCTAGGCAAATCCACTTCACCAATTAGGAAATGAATTATCAAGCTGCACAAAAGTCATTTCTATCTGAAACTTTAAAAATTTTGAAAACAAGGCAAATGACAGAAATCAGAAGAGATAATGTGCTACTTAAAATTGTATCTTGTGGTTCACTGTTGCAGGAGAGTGGCACCACAATTCATCAGCCCTAGAAAGAAAACCTGATGGACCACATAATAAAAAGCTGGAATCCTCCAACTCTTCACATCAAATGTAGCTCTGTCTTCCAAGAAAGTGAGAAGTGTCATCTGAGCAGTGAACAACGAGATCATGCTCAGATAAAAGGCTATCTGTGGGTCAAGTTTTCATATAACATTTCTGATGAAGAGACAAGAATGAATAATATTAGAGAACATTTTATTTCAACCATAAGAAAGAAACTTTAACTTTACTGAGAAATAAATTTAATTCCTTTTTTAGTTTATCCTTAGCTTCTAATTTTTTTAATTAAAAAATTAATTAACAAAATCTATTTTTTCTTTCCATTAAAAAAAAGAAAAATAAAACTGTTGGAACAGATATGCAGAGTCAAACAAATCAAAACAAATCCCCACATTGGTCACATAAAAATGTTTTTCATTCTGTATCTGTTTCTATCTCTTCTCTTGTCCTCAGAAGGTGGGTAGCATGTATCATCCTTGGTCCACTGAAATAATGGTCCTTGAATTGATCAAGGAGTGGTCAGAGCTGAGCAGCACTTCAAAGATATTTTGTCTTCATAATATTGTAATTATAAATTGCTTTCTTTCTCTTGCTTTTTTAAATGAGAGGGTACATTAAGAATATGGAACTTAGGAAATGGAAAAGATTTAATTAGTTCATCCTGGAGTCAGGTGACTTTTAAGTTCATTGTAATCTTTTTACATAGAAGACATTTAGCAGAATTTCCACTATAGTGGTGGAAGTGGTGGTGCTGTCTCCCTTTTAGTCATAGGTTTTAGAGGATAGGAAGGATTTAAAATGTTAGAAGAGTAGCTCCTGAACACTTCATTAAAACAATCTAATAATGCATATTTAATGTCTCCTAAAATTATCAAGGGGAGTTCTACATCTAATAAAATATAAAGTTTGACCATAACTAAAAATATTTAAGTGAAGTGAACAATCTAAGAATTCCCCACATCCTCCAGACTTCAGTTAAGATAAGTCATTGATCTGGAATTATTCTTTGATTTGGCCACTGTTGATGATGTTGAGGACTCTTTTATCATTCTTTTTGCCTGTCCTTAACAACAGCTATCAAAAAAGGCAGAAGGGTAAAGAGGAGAAAGGGTAGAAAAAGAGATCATTGGTATCACTCTGAATTGTGTCTGTTCTTAACAGACACTACAAAATAGAGCACTGTGCTTTCTAATCCCTGGAAATATTCTACCTTGGCAGAAACACCTAATTATCTTTCCAAAAATGTCTGATATAAGGAAGTATCAGTTTTACAATGATGTGCATTACCTTTTCCTATGTTCAAAGACACAAATTCGTGCCTAAGCAACTTTAGGATTAAGGATCATCACTATCTAGAATCACTACCGGAAGAAAGGATATCAAAGACCAATAGTCCAAATTCATCATTTTACAGATAAAGAAATAGAGGTGGAGGAAAGTTGTTTTTTGCCCAAGTTTACATAGCCCTGAGTGATACCAGTGGTGCTAAAATAATACCTGTAGGAAGCACTAGAAACCATTGGCAAGCTGACGCATAAGAAAGTTAAGGTATATGTGATCAGGAATAATTCCATCCTGTCATAGGTAGCCTACAATAGATCTCTAGGCTCAGTTAGGGAGAGTCAAAAAAAGTTGTATCAATACTAGATTTAAGAATATCATACCCAACAGAGCATTGCAAATCATTTTAAAGACCAATTAATAGCAAAGACAGAAGTGCTACTTTGGGGAGGGATAGAAGATGATAAATTTCTGAAGAGAATTAAGGGAGATGGAGAGATCAGAAAAGCACATTCTGAAGTGGGCAACCCAGAAGTGAGATTTATATGGTATATATAATACACTCCTAAATAATACAGTGCTTCTTGTAATATATCTAGTCTTGGCAGGAAAGCCAATAGGGGGGGAAAAGCATTACAATTCAATTGATAGCAGGGCTACTGACTTGTAAGTCTAAGGCCTCTGAGTAAAGAGGGTGAAGAATCTACATTTATTCTCCTTTCTCATATCTCCTTCCAAATATTCCAGGATGGTGATGAAGCATTTTAAATTTTAATTCAGAAACATATTTCTTTCAGTTCTAAAACTGTATTTCCTTAATTTGCTCATTATTTGATCCTATGATCTAAAAGGTGTTGTTTCCCAGTTTGGCCTGTAGATGGCCTCAGAATCCAGATTTTAATCAGTCCACATTTACTTTTGGATTCCAATAGGTAACCTGTTTTCTTAAAGTGAACTAATTAATTTGGATCTCTTATTTCATACTACATTTCTAGGAATTTGTAGAACTACTAAATGACCTATACTTCAAGGGTAAAAACCAGAAAGGACATATGTGTAAATACTATGGTTGAATTCCTGAAACCACACATTTTCATTTCTAGTTCCTGCTTCTCATCTTTGAGGAAAAGATTACACAAGAAAAATAACTTACATTTTTATAATATTTTAAGGTGTGCAAAGTGCTTTTCCCACAAACACTCTAAAAAAGAAGTCAATGCACATATTATTGCTCAGTAGATTCTTGCTCTGCTTCAGAGCAGAGACCATCTTATTTTTGTCTTTGTACCCTGATTCTAGCATGGTGACATTAGTATCCAGGTCTAGGGACTCCATGTATGTTGGTGGTTAAGAACAGCAGGAGTCAGAGCCAGAAGTCAAATTTTTTTTTTAACCTGGGCTAAGTGGCATGCAAAATGATCTCAAATAAACTTTTCAAGGTTAAAAACAACCTTAGGGGTGTGGGAACAATCCTAGTAGCCATAGGTGGAAATTCCATGACACTGAGGCTATGGGTTGATCGTGGGGCAACAGCTCACTTGTGAAATAGCCAGGGTGTCCTGGTAAATGTTTAACTAGTAGCTCTCCAAAAAAAAATGTTCATGACATATTTTAAAGTTTAAACTGAAATGTCAGCATTTTCTCTATCACATTCTTAAATCTAGAAATCAACAAGAACAATAAATTAAATTTTGATTTGTAGCACTTGCAGATTTCTGTATAAATGTTCATAGTGCAAATGTAACAACTCTCTTTTCAGAGCTTGTATAAGTTGGTTCCAGAACACACTGGGGTATAGCCCAATGGTGGAAGTATACCATCTTTCTATTTGAATTATTTTTGTTAAATAAGAGCTGAGCTCTGTAGTTTCTATGTTGCTGGGCAAGAACCTGGGTATGCTGAATACTCCTTCGTTGTTTCCATCCTATCATCCTGTTCCCAGCTCATAATTATAAAGGTGGTCAAATCATTTACCCTTCTAGAACTCTAAGGTTAGCCAGAATGGAGATAAATTATATTAAGACAAAATCCCTCAGGGGAAGGTCTGCATCTGTATCGTCTCAATAGCCACCTTATTACTTCCTGACTCCCCTACTCACCTCTCTTTGTTCCTATTTTAATGTTTTCTCAACCTTAGCAGAGAGCTCTAATTTATGCAGAGCTGCTTCTTCATTCAGTTTTAAAGAAAAGGTATATTTCTTTCTTTGGATACAGAAAATTTGGTAATTAAGTTTGTCCTTTGTATTTCATGGTCATTGCTACTAGAAAAGTTAGGCAACAGTGAAAATGGCCTGGATGTTGTATAGTCCTAATGTTGATGATCTGTACAAGAGGAAATATTTTATTTCTAAACTTGGTAGCTATACTGGCATTTCATTCTGTAATGGAAAGAACTTTAGATTTGAGAGTTCAAATCCCCACTTACTAGCTATGATTTTGGGCAAAACATTCAACCTTTATGAGTCTATTCCTTCATTTATAAAATATCAGGATATAAACACTGTTACAGCATTGTAGTACTGAACAATACGTATGGTACTGAAAAGTACCTTAAGAATCTGACTTATTAATAGCCACAAGAATTATATAAGATTTCTGTGCTGTTTAAAAACTCATGGCTATAGCATGAACAAATGACCACCCATTCTAAATATCTCAGAATTTCATCTTTTGAAAGACTTAAGTGATAATGGAGGAAAGGGGAAAGAGCAGTTATCTGTTCCAAGAATTACAAAGTAGGTCACAATAGTGACATGACCTTTAATAGTGAGATTATTATTTTTGTATGTCAATAGTCAATAGATGCAGATAGGAAAGTCAGTTTCTACCCCAAAGTTAGAGAGTTTATCTATGATTTACCCAACTTGGTATTATTAAAAAAAGAAGATTATACCCAAGTACCCACTAAATAAATTTGGGTGCTCAGTTAAATTCTTAAGAGAACAAAATAAAAGCCAAAAGTGAGTTTATAGGGTCCTCATTATCCAGATGAGAAAATGGAGGCCCACAGAAGTTACATGAGTTGTATAAGATCATAGGCAGTAAGAATTTAACCCATTGTCCTCTGGCTCTGAATGTTATACCCTTTCCATGACACTACAGTACATAAGGTGATTAAATACAGTCTAAAGAAGTAATTGAATTTATGAGTTTATGAAATAATACAATGAAGAAAACTGGCTAAATGATCTTTCTAGAAGATATTTATGGCAAAGTACCTCATCTTGGTGGCATAAATTTTCATATAATTATTGATATAATATTAGATTATGTTTATTAAGGATAAGGGATGATTATCTTATTTCATATGTAGCAATCCTAGAATCTAATACAATGCAAGACATATTTTGCATTCTTATTTTTCTCTGATATATCCAAAATCTAGATGTATAAACACCAAATATTTAAGAACTGGTTACCAAAATGGTATATATTAAAAGTATCAATTTAGAGAATGAAGAAATACTATTATCTGCTGTTCTACTAGTTTTGGCTTTAAAATAATGGAACATATTTACATAAAAAATCAAATGAATCTTCTATTTTGAAAGGAATCAAGTACCAAAAATCAATTTAATATTCTTATAAAACATTAGACAGATTGCTAAGTGGGGCAATATTTACTCAAATAGTACTTCTGATTTGAAAAAACACAGTCACTTAAAATATTTTTCTTTTCAATCTAGAATCATAACTTTATTGTTCAGTTGTATCTAATTCTTTGTGAACCCTTTTGGGGTTCTCTTGGCAAGGATACTGGAATGGTTTGCCATTTCCTCTTCTAGCAAATGAAAAATTAAGGCAAAAGGGGTTAAGTGACTTGTCCAGGGATACAGTTAGTAAGATTCTTGAGTGGAGTCTTCCTGATTCCAAGCCCAGCACTGTACATAACTAAGCCAACTTGTTGCCCTACAACACAACTCCTTCAAGCTAAAAAGAGCCTCACAGGGAAGCAGCTTTAGATTAGAGACTCAAAAAGCCATCTAATCTAAATGCCCAATTTTACTTGAGGAAACTGAGGCCTGCAAGGTTTAATTAGCTTATTCAAGATTACACAAGTAACAAATAGAATACTTGGAATTTGAATTTAGGTCTTTAATTTCAAATCCAGAATGCTTTTACACTGTTGTAGAGTATTGAGTTTAACTCTGTGTACCATATAAGAATCCCCTGTAGAAGGTCTATACTATAGTTAATACTACTTGATTTAGAATTTACAGATAGGTAGCTTGTATTTGAAAGACATTTAGCATCTAAATATGGATGTCAGTAGTCATTTATATACATCTTATTTTCTTATAAGGGCCATTTTTTCCTCAAGTAAGGAAGAAGAAAGAGGAGAAGAAACTTCAAGAAGAATAGAAGGAGGAGGGGGAAGTGGAAGGAGGAAAGGAGATAGTGGAGGAGGTCAGCTTACTTATTATTCAACTACTATAACCAACTAATTCTGCTGGGATTAAACATTTATACACAGGTTGACAAATTGCACATGACTATTATTGCTTAAATCAGTTAGACTTAAAAAAATAACTAGAACATCAAATTAACTTGAGATTAAGATACTATAGATAATTAAACCAAAGAGGGAAGAGGGGAAAGCCTGACATCTAAACAGAAATTATTGCTTCTTTCAAAAAAAGGTGAAAAAAAGCTACAGCACAGTGGCTTGAATAGCCTTTAAGAATTACTAGGAATAGAAATAATTTCTTCCAGGCTTCTTGATTAGTGAAAAGTGTATATTACTAGCATCCTTCTCACCTTTCTAGTCAGGAATAATATCTAAAATATAAGTTGCAGTGGATAGAGCATCAGGTTTGTAGTCAGGAAGACATGAATTAAAACAAGATCTCAGGTACTACCAGTGTGGGCCCGGGCAAGTCACTCAACCCACTGCCTGCCTCAGTTTCCTCAATTATAAAATAGGGATAATAATAGCATCTTACCTCTCAGAGTTCTTGTGAGAGTTAAATGAGATAATAACTATAAAGCACTTAGTGCCTGCCATGTAATAAGCATTATATAAATGTTAGCTATTATTATTAAAATGATATATGTGATATACAAAACAATACAATATTTAATACTGTGTTGCAATGATTTGCTTCTTTTTAAGCCTGTGAGACAATGTAATGGTTTCTAAGGCTTACCTAGATTCCTCCTCTTTGGCTCTAAGGATTTTATTTTACATAAAAGTTATGAGTTCAGTCACAATTAGTCAGCTTCTAATTAAGCCAAATTCTAAGAGCTGGCAGAGCTCTCTGCCTACACTTGCATCTATATCTTTAGCTAAACCTTGGTCTCTCTGCAAAAGGTAAAATTCCATTTACTGGAAATAGATAATGAGTCAGCAGATTATATCATAGTACATGTAGACAGGCAGAAATTGAGAGAAGTTGGGAAAAGAGCTGACCTTTTCAAGGGACTTCCCACACAGCCTGGCTCTTCCTAGAGGCAGCTGGGGGCCAGTGAATATATTTCTGACTTGGAGTCAGAAAGTCCTCAGTTCAAATTTATCCTCAGATACTTACAAGATATGTGACCTTTGGCTGCTATGGTCGAGTCTAGCTCCATCAGTTTGTAGTACTTTAGTGTTTCCATGGTCTTTTGTAGACATGCTTCTAATATTTGTTCCTCAGGTGCACATCCCAAAATATCATCCATATAATGTAACAATATTACTTTTGGAAATGCTTTTCTTACTGGAGCAAGAGCAGCAGCAACATACATTTGGCATGTAGTAGGGCTGTTTTTCATTCCCTGTGGTAAAACTGTCCATTCATATCTTTTATAAGGCTCAGCCAAATTAACACTAGGCACAGAAAAAGCAAAACTTTTCATATCCTCCTTATCTAGAGGGATAGAATAGAAACAATCCTTAATGTCTATAACCCAAAGAGGCCATTCTCTTGGCAACTGAGTAGGAGATGGAAGTCCAGGCTGAAGAGTTCCCATAGTTTCCTTCTGTTCATTTACTCTTCTTAGATCAGTTAACATCTTCCATTTCCCAGATTTCTTTTTCACCACAAATACTGGGGAATTCCAAGGACTTAGAGAAGGCCGCAAGTATCCTTGGCCAAGTTGTTTTTGCACTATGTCAAATAAGGCCTTAAAGGCCATTGTTCTACCCACACTGGTGAATCAGTCTTCCACTGAATAGGAACCAGTGAAAGTGCAGGTAGGCCTTCAACAGCAGCCCTGCCTAAAAAGCTGAAGTGCTTATTTGTAATCCTATCTGCTGTAAAATGTCTCTTCCCCACAGATTGATGGGGATTTTTTCAACTACAAAAGGAGTAAAAACTCCTGTTTCTCCTTCAAATATCCATCTCAAAGGCCTAGCACTAACTTCTGCAGCTATTGATCCTCCTACCCCAGACATGTAGGTGTCTGCCTTAATCTTTGGCCAGTGACTGGGCCAATTGGCACCTCTAATAACTGTACAATCTGCACTCGTGTCTACCAATCCTTCAAATGGTATTCCATTTATATAAATAGTAAGCATAGGTCAGTCAGCTGTCACAGCTGCTGTCCAATATATTCCTGGATTTTGTTCATTGGAATCAGAATCTGGGCGACTATCACCAGGTTGCTTATTAGGGGTATGTAACAATAAGCCTGATGCTACTACTTCTCCTGGTTGATAAATCACACATTATCTCCCTGTGTTAGTGACTGGGATATTAGCTACACGTTCTCCAGTTTCCCACATCAGTGTATGGATGGACACTGTTTTGTAGGCACTCTCAGAAGGTGAAATGTTCACGCCTACTGTGCCTGGAGGCAAAGGATCCATAGGCTCAACAGGAACAGATTTCACTTCTCCAGGGAGTATCTCAGTAGTCTTTACTGCATACAACTCTATTTTTCCTAATTTCAATCCCTTTCTTCCATCTGATTGCCTTTTGGCTGATTGATCATGTCTTAAAATTCTCTGGATGTAACATCGGCTGCCATCATGCCCCACTTGGGGGGCCGAAGCTGGGCCCCATCTCTCATTTTCCTGGGTCAATCTACATTCGGAGGCCCAGTGGAGACCCTTGTGACATTTTGGACATGGAGTTTTAGGTCTTCTCTCACCCTGTCTTCTCACTGTATCTCCATATCTATACTGAGCTCTTAGATGACCAATTTTTCCACATTGAAAACATCACCGAGTTTCTCTAGAAGGCTCTTGCCATGAGGGACCCTGTCTTTCCACGTTCATCATTGTCCGGGTGTAAAAAACATTTGTTCCCACTGTAGCACAGCATCTTATGATCTCCTCTAAAGGAGCATCTTTGTTTAATCCCCATATAATTCTTTTGCAAATCTCATTGGCATTTTCCTTAGCCAGATGTCTGGTCATTATTTCTGTAGCTGCATTTTCTCCAATAGTTCTTTTGATAGCAGTTTGCAAACGTCCCACAAAAGCCGCAAAATGTTCATTGGGACCTTGCTCTATTTTAGTGAAAGCCTCTCCCCGATCTTTCTGTCCAGGGAGGACACCCCAAGCTTTTATAGCAGCCTTAGCAATTTGCTCATATATTGTCATGGTATAATTAATCTGTTCTGAATTCTCTCTATACCGAACTTCACCAGCTAAGTGCTCAAAAGTGAATTGTGTGTTAAATCCTATTTCCAAATTGCATCTGACTTGAATTTTACATAATTCATGAAACTCCGCAAGCCATAGCAAATTTTCTCCAGGTTCCAGGCATATCCTTGCTATGGATTTCCAATCATTCGGGGTTAGGACTTCATAAGACAAACCATCTAGTAACATTTTAACATAAGCTGATGTAGCCCCATAAAGGGTACAACCTTTTTTCAAATCCTTAATTTTATTCAAATCTAAAGGTGTATATCTTCTCCTTTTTTGACCTACAGAGTCAATCTCTTCAATCACAGGATATGCATGTATAAAATCACTTATATCCTGTCCTTCTCTCTTAGCTTTAACCAATGCTTTTTCTAATCTTGTCATAGGCTTAGGCTGCTTCACAGGCAATTCTGTTTGTGTTTCTGCCTCTTCCCCTCGTCCTTCTTCCTCCACCTCTGAAGGTGGAGTTGATGTGGGCCTGTCAATAATCTGCTCTCTAGGCAGGGTTGAAGCTTCTTCAAGAGAATCATACCCTAATTCCTCATTTAAATCCTCTTGCTCTAGGGCAAGATCTTGATCTTTCCTTTTTTCCTCACACTTCCTCCTCTGTTCATTTTTAAAACTTTTCTTTCTCCTACAACTTGCTTGATAGTTTAAGGCTAATTGAACTATGTTGTAGATATAAAATACCTCTGCAGATATTGAACGAGGCCCATTTTTTGCTTGAAATTCTTTCATTTCAAATCCCACTAGCTTCCATTTATCTACATCTATCTTTTCTTCCTCTAAGAACCAAGGGGATGTGCGTCTTAATGCAGCCAAGAGTTTAGCAATCTGTACCCAGGTTACAAGTAAACTCTGCTCCTCAATTATCTTAATTATACTCTATATAGTACCACTCCTGAATGGGGCTGGAGCTGAGGCTGCGGCTGAGTCAGCTGAGGTCGAGGGATTGTCTTTAGCTAACATCTGCCCCATTTCAGCTACAAGAGATTGCTGGTTTAGCCCTTAACAAGTTAAGTTCCTTATTTATCTATTAGAACACTCACTTAATCTTTAATAAAGTTTCCTTGTTACTCACGGTTCTGGGTCAGAGAGACTGTGATCTGGATAGGAGGCTTTTCCACTGGAATCAGGATTGTGTCTGTCCCTGTTCGGGCGCCAAATTGCTATGGTCCAGTCTAGCTCCTCTGAAGGGCTCAGAATAAGTCCTTGTCAGGATAAGGAAAAGTCCTTGCCCCACGTGTGGACGCCAATTGTAGCGTGCTGTTGTCTCCAGAAGCTGCTGATCGCTCTCTGGGAAGAGATTTGCTGTTGTCAACTCAAATCTCTCGGACAGATTCTTCTTCCTGTAGAGAACCGTTGTCTCCAGGTAGTTGCCGTTAACTCTTGTCCAGAGAAGTGACTTCCCTTCCTGCAGAGAGCCGCGTCAAGCCTGATGTAGCACAGAGACTTCTCCTCTCTCTGGAGTGTTGTCCTCTTTTATCCTCCCAGAGAATGGGCGTGGGATAATGCAAGGGCTTCTGGGAAGAAGTACTCCAACCAATGAACTTGCTCCTCTTAGGATTCCTAAGGTGTAAACTCCCTTTAAAGGCCCAAACCAAAGGTCTGAGCCAGAGAACTGTCAAGTCAACCTGAGTTCTCACCTTGTAATTGTCCAGACAACCTGAATTCTCACCTTGTCACTGTCCAGACAACCTGAGTTCTCACCTAGTAATTTTAACATTTGGCAAATCACTTTACTTCATTTTCCTCTGCAGTAAAATAGCAACACTTACTTTGCAGGGTGGTTGTAATGATCAATTGCAAGATAACTCTTTATTCTCTCTTCCCCTCTTCTCCAAGTCCTGTAGAGCCAGTTACTCTTTTCAGCCTCTTTTTTTTCTGCCACAACTCAGTCTCTGTCACAATGTCTTTGATTGATTTAAGGAGGCATATAGAGCTTATTCACATTCAGTTCTGATTATGTAATTAAAATGTTCTCTCAACTAGATAAGGCAACAAACTGGATATTTTGAACTCTACTCTTACTTTATACCCTTCACACACACAAACAACACATATATGATGCTAAATGCATATATCATATATAGTCTACAAACCTCATAGAATGCTATACTAAGTAGAGAACAAATATTTTTTGAATGAAAAAACCTCACATTTTGATAAACAGTTTAGAGACATGCAGTGGAATAGTCTAAAGAATTTTCCCCAAAGTTTATGAACTTTTGCAAAAATAAAATACTCAAAATTGGAAATTAGATACAAAATTGGGTTTGTTTTGGAAGTAAAGGGGAGGTGAGAGGAAGAAACAATAAAAATTTGTTAATTGGCAAAATTTTTTTATTAAAAAAAGATTTAAGAACTCTGATCAATATAAAGATGATCCATGATTTCAGAGGAACAATAGTAAAAAATGCATCCTACTTCCTGAGAGAGATGTGTTAGATTGAAATATATATTTTTCAATCGGGACAATTTGTTTTGCTTGACTATATTTTCTACAAGAGTCTCTTGCTCCCTGTCCTTTGTCTCTACTTTTTGACATTTGGGAAGAGAAGATGGGAAAGATAGAAAATGCATTTTTATTACTTAAAAAATGTAAATTAAAAAATTATAGAGATAGGATTAAATATGTATCAATTTGTCTTGGTGTCTAATTTAGCAACACAAAGAGAGGTGGTATGAATAAAGATTTATCCTTGATGGCAGAAAAACCTAGGTTCAAGTTTAACATACCTTGGTTATGTGACCCTTGATTTCATATCACTTAATATCTCAGTGGTCTAGGAAAGTCTCTAAGATTGAGCTGAAGAGAAAGTGCTCACCAGAATTGTTAGGGGAAGTTTCCCTATCTAAGTGCTTTTATACCAATAGAAATACAAATTAACTTTCCATCCCTATGCTCATAGAAAAAGTCTAGGGATAGAGATCTTGTATGTTTTTGGAAGGTGTTTCTGTGGCCTAACTCTAAGGTACTATAGAACTTTCAGGAACTCTTTGAGAGTTTATGAGTCTTTGATAGTTCATAAGGAATAGACTAAATTCCTGGAAAGAGATAGGGAATGCCCAAAGTGACTGCTTAAATGTCTAGCTGGTTGAATAGCCCTGAATCTAGTCCCAAGGTTTCAATTAGCTTTAAAAGTGACCAGTGTCTTGAATGATTTTGTGCATTGCCATAAGCATCCACTCTTAATAGCCAGGTTAAGGACATGAAAAAGTAGAACAGATGGACAAAGAGGAGGAGTTTTTCCTCACTCTTTATTTCCTTCCTCACTATAATATTTCATGATAGTGACAGGACATATCTAAGATCAAAAGAAGTTCTAGACCCCAGATTCTTTCTCTTATGTGAGGACAGCAAAATTATGATTTATTATCAGGAAATGTTTGATTTGTATATTTATTTTATATCTTTACATATCTGGGGTTGCATGAAAATTTCTTGGGCCAAAAGGTGTTGCGAGTGGAAAAAGTTTAAGAACTCTGCTCTAAACCACAATATAACTGAGGTAGGAACAATTCAGTTCACGAAAAAACATGACAAAAGAAAGAATAAATTTTGAAGCACAGAAGAATGAAATTTCATGTATTTTTCACAAGGTTTAAATAAAAAAAAAGTTTAAGTAAAATACATTTCAGAATTATGTTCAAAATAGTAAAAATAAATTAATTGAGTGAAGAGATAACATATTTGGTCTTTCTAATTCCAAAACTTAATTTTAGGCTTGACTCAATAGCAACCCTTTAATAAATACAGGTCAAATTGAAAGGTTATGTCATATCCTAAAAATGTACAAAGAGAATCTAGTGGAGAGGATGACTACTGTGTTCAATTCTCTCAGAATGAAGCTACAATC
This sequence comes from Sminthopsis crassicaudata, assembly GCF_048593235.1. Taxonomy (NCBI): domain Eukaryota; kingdom Metazoa; phylum Chordata; class Mammalia; order Dasyuromorphia; family Dasyuridae; genus Sminthopsis; species Sminthopsis crassicaudata. The sequence continues at coordinate 174,107,839 of NC_133620.1, forward strand.
ACAAAGGCAGGCAAGCAACAATTTTTAGAGTGTGCCAGGCACAAAGATCAAACATTTCTAGACAATATCAAATACACAACAGAAAAGCAAGCAAGAGATGTGGGAATATCAGGTAGGAGTCAAAAGGGTACAGAAAAATTTGCTTTGATGGTGAGATGTACCACAAATTACTTCTGATAACTTACAGCAACTTAATAATTCTAAGCACTGGGAACACCAAACTCTATTTGCTAAGACCAGACAGACTGACTCTTTCCTTCTCTCTGGTTCTATGCTTTAGAGCCATATAATTGTCTGCTTCTTCCAACACATATTTAAACATTTCCCCTAGAGTAGCACTTTCTCTGTACACCTTCCTCCCAGAGGGGAATATCCTGTGCCTGCCAAGTGCTAGTATCTTTTGCTTAGCAAATAGTAAAATCATTAACACATAACAGAAATTAAAAACTGTCATAAACCATAGAGCTGGAAGGGACCTCAGAGGTCATCTGATATTCTAACAACAAAACACCAAGAAGAAAATTTTTACTGAAAGATTGTGAAATTCTTGTTGGGGAATTATTTTTGAGGGGATCATCCTCACTTTACAGATTAGGAAACTGAGACCTGAATAGTTTTAGTGACTTGCTCAAGATTGTATAGATGGCTAATGTCAGAGATGGGATTTGAACTCATTTCCCCCAACTCTAAGTTTAGTACTCTTTTCACTGACGCATACTAAATGAAGATGAAAGGCTGTTTCCAAGTGTCACATAATTAAAAATAAGTTTAAAAGATAAAACTGAATTTGTCTGGTTGTTTGCTGGACAAAGACAAATAAGTTACTGTGACTATAAAATGGAATTCTTCCAATGACCCATTTTCTACAGACCATAAAAACCATAGACCAAAAAAAACCAAACCAAAAAAAAAATCCACCAACTATTATATTCACTATGAAACTGAAGTAGTTACTAGTATAGAACATACAATATTGCTGGAATTATTCTGCAACTATTACCATAAGTGACTTTAGTAACACTGCATCATGCAGGCAGGCCTTAACATGTAAAACAGACTTTAATCTAGACATTGAAACTGTTTGTTTAAAACTCAGCACAAATTTTGGCAACAATGTTCAAAATAATATAAAAGATCCCAAGATAACATGCATATATACATTTTAACTCTTCAAAAGTGAATTAAAACCTAATATAATAAAGAAGACAATTATAAGTTTTATAATGAATTCTATGGTAAAACTCATTCCAAATGCTAGCTCTGAATGGGAAAACCAGAACTCAACTCTTCTTTTTCTGCATAACTTTTCAGTCATAGTGGGTGAGTCAGAGTGATGGGCAACTAAATGGTGGTACCGAAAGTACTCCAGCCTTTTGAGGGGTGTAGATAGAGGAGACAAAATTCTATTAGTCAAAGGAAGAAATTTGGCCAGGATGGTCATTCATATGTTTTGTCTACTGTGTTAGATCTTTGACATACGTCATAAGATGAAGAATATCAAAATAATTTACCCTTCCTTAATTTAAATCTAGCTTTAGACACTTACTATATGACCCTAGGCAAGTCACTTAATCCTGTTTGCCATAGTCTCAGATCTATAATATGAGATGGAGAAGGAAATGGCAAATCATCCAGTATCTTTGCCAGGGAAACCTCAAATAGAGTCAAGAAGAATCAATTGTGATAGTAAATGACTGAACAATAACAAATGTATCTTAAAAAAAAAACTCATTCTATTTTGTTTAAAATGCATTTTTAAAACAACAACTTGTTTACAACATACTGGGACAAAACAAGATCCACTCTTATCTCATGGATGTGCTTCAGTGCTACATTAAAAAATAAATCCTTCCTTAAAGTAGTCAGACACTACTGAAATAAATCTGATCGTGCTTCTTATTTGCAGAGAATTCTTGCTTAATACTAGGCCTTTGACCTGGTGTAAATTTTCAAAATCTTACAATATGAAAGGTTATTTTCAGACACTATGTGAAATGAATCTGATTATGCATCTTATCTGTAGATAATTTTTCCTTAACACTAGCCCTTTAGCAGGTCTAAGTTTTCAAAACCTTACTACACAAAAGGTCATCTTCTTTCCTTTCTAATACTTCCTATTACAAAAACAACACAATATTTTATGAACTGATACAAAATAATTTCAAGTTTCAGTTTGAACTATAAATGAATTTGCTTCCAGCAGATATATTTTATATTGTCTATAGATTGGACTATATGGTCTCTAAGGGGTCTTAAGATTTACAAAGTCTATGATTCTCTTAGTGAATTAAGATTGGGAGAAGGGAGAGAGGGAATCTATGGGTCTAATGACTTGAAAAAGTATTTGCATGACCACTTTTTCTACCACTTAAATATAATTTATAAGAATATCTTCAATAATTTAACCTACTTAAAAAAAAAACTTTCATTTTTGGGGCACTTAGGTGGTGCAGTGGATAGGGCACTGGCCCTGGAATTAGGAGGACTAGTGTTACATACAAGTTCACTTACTAGTTGTGTGACTCCAGAGGCAAGTCACTCAACTCTGATTGTCTCTAACAAAACTAACTAAACAGAAAACTTTACTTCTTGAAAATATTGTCAGTATACAATTTTCATAGACTTTGTCATCTAAGTTCATTATACAAAATTCTTAGGACCTGTGGGAGGAAATCAGAATATTATTCCCTTCAAAGGGAAGGAGAAAACAAGGTAAGGAAGGAGGAAGGAAAGAAAAAAAGGGAGAGAAGGAGGTAAGGAGGGAAAGAAGGATGGAGGAAGGGAGAAGGAAAAGGGAAAAGAGGAAGGAAGGAGGAATGGAAGGAGGGAGGGAGGAAAGGAAGGAAGGAAAGAATACCTGTCAGATTACTGCTTAAATATTTTTCCCAAGATTATTTTTCAAGGCTACAATGGTTACATATTTCCTTACTCAGAGACATATATATCTCATACTTCACATTTATAGAAGCATATGATTTCAGTGCTGAAAATAATTTTCCATTTAGTTTCAACAGCAAGAGGGAAAACTAAGAGATATGAAATGACTTGCCTAAGATCACCTAGAGAGGTATAGCGGATCTAGGACTGGGACTTAGATCTTTCTAAGATCATAAGAAATTTCAAATAACTTGGATAATAGCTGGAGACCTGGAAAGTAACTTAGAAACCATTTAGTCCAATCCACAAAACTGAAGATCAGGTTAAGATACCTGTCCCAGTTATGCAAGGAACAAACAGCAGAGCCATAATTTGGACAAATTTTCTGAATCTAAATCCAACTCTGGAATTTTTATATTTTCCAGAAATTACAAAACAAAATCTAAATCTGAGAGCAATATAGTTAGAAATGGCACACGCAATAGTTTTTTTCCCCCCCATTTGTTTTAGACAAATGGTAATAGAGAATTTTTGATACACCTGTACTACCATCATCATTTCATGGTATCTGAAGTTTTTCTGCTATACGTTTTAATCTACAATCAGTTTTAATAGGAATTGCACACATGTTGAACTGAAAAGAAAAAGTTTAACACAGATCAACTCAGTCTTAAGATTATGCCCTTTTTAATAAAATTCAATGGAAATAGAGAATTTTTCAAACCTTATTTAAAAACTAGATTAATTTTAAAAATATGTCCAAGGAAAATTTCCAGTTTTGCATTGTTATCAACATACCTTTCTCGAGGAACTGCAAACCAGTACTCTGGTTGCTTTCTTCTCTTGCCGAATTGCTGTACCATTGTTGTGCTATGAGTCGCAAAGGATTTTCGCATAGGTTTTCCCACTTTGATACACAGAAACATTGGTGGTGTTTTGCTCTTCTCCTCTTTTGATGGAAGCATATCTGAACCATGTTAAAACAATTTTTTTTTAAAATCCAAATATTCTACTAATGATATATAATAACATTGCAGTTTTGTAGCTTGAGTAAAATAACAAATATTTTAATTAAGGAGTTAACAGAGACTGTTTACACAAAGTGATTTTAAAAGATCTTGTATAGGATAAAGACTTCCAATAACTTAATTACACATATCAGATTATTATGAAGGACATTTTGGTAGCACTAAAAATGAAGTTCTTTTTTTCTTCCTAACAGTAGGATTTAAATTCTCTCTAAAAACACCTACGATAGCAATATGATTAATTTATATTTTTGATAGGTGTGCAAACTATTTCAATATTGTTTTACAAAGATTCATCTGAAAGATTAATAAAAAGTAAGGGAAAATGAAGAAATAAAATGTATAAATGCTATATGTATTCACATATGTTTTTATGAACAATATCTTATCTACTAGAAATAAAAGAACTACCTGTGGATACCCCTCAGCACTTGTGGTATGATACCCCAAGTAGCAGTTCATTTGCCCTGATTAAAGATCTCAATTTTGTTGTGAAAAAAAGAAAAAAGAACTTCCTGGATTAGATTATAAAGCTAAATAGATAAAATCTAAATGGACTAATATAAACTCTTTGAGGGCAAGGATTCTTTCATTTATTTGTATTTCCAGTGTTAATAAATGTTTGTTGAATATTGAATAAAAATATTGCTTGTGAATAATGATAAGATTATGGCCTACTTCATAAGATGAAAGGAACATAAATACAGAGTTAGAAGGGATCTGAGAGCAGATCTACTCCTAGCTCTTCATTTTACAGATGGAGAAACTGAGATCTAGGAAGGCTAAGTGATTATCTCAAAAACACATGGTTAGTGACTGTCAGAGATGAGATATTGTATTACAATAGTATACATTGTCCTTTTGCACTGCAGAATTGAAAAAAGTTTTCAGAAACCATTTTATACCCTTTTTAGATCCAAACTAATCAGCCAAAGTTCCTTGAGAGGTCAAAACCAAATTCCCCTCCCATTTCTCTGTCTCTCCCCATTCCTATCCAACAACAGTAACTTCCTTCCATCCTAGGAAAGTTTATTTTAAATCCAGCATCAATATATAAACTCATTTCTTAATCCTAATTGATAAGATGCTCTATTAGACATATAAGAATCTCTTTCAATATTGACTTTGAGCACTTGGAACATTAAGCAGACAGACAGATACATACACACATATATACTCTTACCTTCAATGGGTACCTGAATTCTCTTTAACAGCCACAATCTGATTTCTGATTTACTATCCACCTGTGCCCCTTGGCAGCCCTTGTCCAGAGAGGATTCCAATGAGGCATTCAGAGACTCTTTAACAATCCTCTCTTCTGTAGATGGACCCATTTGTGATGAAAATGGCTCTTTGTCATGGCCTTTACCTGGCTTTTTGTTGCCTTCAACAAGTGGTTCATTTGCCTGAGGAACTGAGCTACTAAGAGTAATATCTATGCCTAAGGGAAGATTGCTTTTGCCATCACTAATTTCTGCTTTTTCTAAATTTTCAAGTAACTGTGACCCTTCCTTGTTTTTATTAAGGTAAAATTCAATAAGTTTGACTTTATCTAGATCTTCATGGAGGTTCAATATTGATTCTACCTTATTTTGAGAAGAAATGGCATACTTGTTGCCTTCGGGGCCTAAATCTTGTTTCTCACAAGTTTTTAAATCCAGAGCACCTTTTAGCTCAGTATCATACTCTGTTCTTGAAAGATTCAATTCTGGCTGGTCCAATATTTCTAAAGTGGAACTTGTCTCTCGTAATCTGGTCTTTCTAGACTCCTTTGAATCAAGACAAAGGCAATCCTTTGGAGTATTCTTTTTGTCACCTCCACCCTCAGTTTGGGAGGAAAGTTCTTCCAGGTCAACAAAATCATCATCATCTCCTAAAAAGGAGTTTTCTTTGGTTCTAGACTCCATTGTAATTTTTGCTTTGGAAGATTCCTTAATGTCAGCAGTTATTGTAGACAATTTGTTAGGTTCTTCCTTGGAAGTTCCCAAGGTCTCTGTTTCCCTTAGAATGGAATTACCAAAGGGCTTAAGAAGATTATAATCTGTTGACTTTTCCAAAGGTTTTACTGACTTGGAAATTAGGGGAGCAATGGTTTCTCCATTCTGCTGTCTTTTTTCTTTGTTGTGAGATTTGAATTTACTGAATGGATTTATATCCTTCTCGGAAGCCAGGTCCTCCCACTCTCCAGGCCTGTACAGAGGACAAAGATCCTGTGGTAGGTCACTGTCAGGAAGAAATGGTGGATGCACATGGAATGTTAAAAAATAAAACAAAAACCAAAATGGAGGAAAGATTAAAAGAAAAAAAAAAACACCAAATGGACCCAACAAAAAAAAAGATAACTAAAATATGTTAAAATGATTTTAGAAAGATGAATTTAAATCAAGAAATAATAACATCTTCAAAATTAAACATAAGGCAACTAAAACAATTATGTTAAGAAAGAAAAATGGTGTTGTGCATCTTAGTGGAAATGTGTGAATGATTTTTGAAGTCATATTTGACAAATGCAGAACAAGAACTGTACTTCTAGATTTCCTAAAGGATAGGGCAGGGAGGGAAAATATTGGGATGGGAAAAAAATACTAAATACTTTTTCTTGATAAATACTCTAAAAACTATTATCAATTTTTTATGCCTCATTTACTGAGTAAATGTTACTTGAATCATTACTATATAATTAACACAAGAACATTGCTAAAATCCTTTGCAATCAATCAATAGCATTTATTAAGCACCTACTAGACACTAGGTTCCAAGGGATAAAAATGAAGCAATAATTGTCTTCAAGGATATACAATTATGTTATGCTACACAGCAATATCATAAATAACATTTCCCACAAATGGACTTCCCTGTAATAAATCTCCTTGGGTGTAATATAATTTGGGGCTACTTACTACTTAGATTTATGTTGTAGTGAAGTATTAGAAAACAGCTGTAGTTGTAAAGACTTTCAGAAAAAGTACCTGCTTATCAATTGTCTGATACATTTATAAAATTCATCTAAGTTTGCTAACTACCAATTTTTTTTAGTGGGGGTATTCATATATAAAGTGCTACTGCAATAAAGTAATTTCATGGCAATAGTTTATGTTGCTGAAATCCCATGTTATTTGGATATTATCAAATGTTGCTTTTAATAGATTCTTTACTATAGAGAATATAATGTACATTCTCTATATCACATATAAAGAATTTGCTTCTATAAAAACAGTAACTATACACTTCTTTATCCTGGTATTCTTTTCTCCCCAATTTACTTTAATTATTAAAAACAGATAATTTAAATGGGAAACTACACATAGCATGAATCTGAAGAAAATGTGCCACTGTAACTTCACTTTCCATTTCCTCCAGAATCAGATATAAAATATAGTGAAGAGGAAAAGAAGCTATTTTCAGAAGATATAGTTTTATTTGTAAAGGATTAGAACAAATACAGATAATATTAGCTTTTTCCAACAATGGCAAAATGATAAATCAGCCAAAAAAGTATTATTAATCTAAGATCTTTTAAGGCAACTAGTTCATACATCTACAATACAAGCTGGAAGTCCAACGCTCATTGGCATATCAGACTTTTGAAACTACAAATGCATTTTCCTATCACCCATTATGTCATAAGATGGATGGGTTCCCAGGCTAGCCTTCCAAAGTTTATATAACTCATTAAGTACTTGAAATACTGTATCTGGACTAAGACTATATTTGAATAATCTCTGGCATTACCAAAGTACTTCCACATACATGATCTTATTTGATCTTCAAGTAAGTTGGGTAGAGGTGTTAATATTGCCATCTTGTAGTTAAGAAAATATAGATAAGAAAGAAGTATTAATAGGTTAAGTAACTTGTTCACGGTTATATAGGAACTAAACAGAACAAGGACTCAAGTCCTCATATCTCATGCTGTACTACTATTACTATCCACTATTAGATTGTAATCACCATACTGAACCACATTTCTAAGAATAAAACTATTCAGATGATTGACAACCCAATTCTAGCTGCATGAGTTGCAGCTTTGATGTCAGGGCCTAGGCAAAGAGAGCATGAAAAGCTTTTGACTAGGTTTTTTTCTGTCTCTTATAAACTATAACATAGAAAGTGGGCTCTGAGTTTCTTCCCATAATTCTTGTGCCCAACCAGAGATTATATATGCCCTTCTGGAGTTTTCCTAAGCATTTTTATTGTTAAAGTATAACAGAAGAAAACCAGAATTTCATAAAGCCTCAGAAATCTGAGGATCAAAGTCATTCCTGGCATTTGTTGCAGTATACATTGGGCTAAATGATCTTCCTTAGTTTTTGTTTGCTTTAAAGCTATATTTTCAGTCTGATGTTTGAGAGTCAGAATTTCTCAAGTTTTTATTCTGTACTTTCCCTTTAGGAAGGTTCTCATATCTCCCTCCCTACATTCAATTTAGGAAACACAAATACAATAATGGTGAATGTTTGGATATACAAAGAACAAAAGGTACAATCCTAGATTGTTTCCAGTTTTCTAACTCCACAAAAAGAGAATTACTCTATAGTGAGGATATTAGTGTTTTGAGGTATGAAAGTGAGATGATAGGTAGGCACTGCATAGGTACAATATGAAAAGTTACCTTTCCTTTCTGACCATGAATCTTCAAATGATCTAGAACTACAATAAATCTAGAAGAAGGATCAGGGTTCTATAGATAAAAAGGAAAAAAGTAGATTCCTACACAGTATCTATTATACTGAAGAAGAAGGAAATCATGAGGAGGAAGCTATTTGGCAAGAACGGCTTTATATGGAAAGGTAAGTTGAGAATAGGACAATTAGATGGCCTAGTTGATAGAGTGCTGGATCCTTGAGTCAAGATGATTCTTTTCATACCTGGAAATGACTAAGCAAAAGTTTGGAGTATTCCTGGTTATTGAGAGGAAAATTCTATTAATTTTGCTGAAAGATTTATATTAAGAACAACCATTTTTCCCATTGTTTTTAGCCCTTATTTAGTTAATAAACTGAAGTTTTTCAGCTGAATCCTTTTCTTCTTTCTTAACTCAATTTTGCTTATAAAGTAAGCTGTTATTTGAGAGAAAGAAGATAGAAAATGAATGTATATATTCTTTTCTGGTTCTCTTTTGAAGGCATAACTATTTTTATCTTTTCCTTTTACTCCATATTGTTTACCACAATTGCCTGGGACATAGTAAGTACTTAATAAAATCTTGTTGATTGATTTTTTTCCCCCTTTTTCTTCCTGGTTCATTAATTTTGTTATTTTTTCTTCTTCTGATATTTCAGTTTTATTCTTAAAAACATTAAAAAACTGAGAAGTTCAGATACAAAGACTCTCAATATGCTGTGGAATCTATTATACTTCTTTGTAATACCAAATTCTGTTTTTCTTCCTTTGCATTTCTAAGTATATTACAATCCCCCCAAAATAAAGAATTCCTCTTACGATGGCAATGCATCTTTAATCTTCATGTGGGAGATATCATTGTAGAGTGCAATGGAAACAACTTCTTCCATGGGACAGATGAGCCCATATTCTTCACATCCATTCTCAATGACCAGAGGATCAGACTTGTGAGGATCAAACATGATATTGTTAGGTGTGACTATCATGACACCACCAACTACACCCTTAAAAGAAAAGGAAAAGAAAGAATTAAACCTATTGGCATGTAGACTTCTAACTACCATGACAAGGCTTTTTATTAATACATATTAATATCACAATTCTTCCAAGTATAGTACAACCCCCATGCTTTCCTTTATTAGGATATCTTAAGAAACACATTTAAGATTTTAAAAAATATAATATTAGATGTGGCACTTATAATAGAAACTCACTGAACTCAGGATGATGAGATCTTTTAGTAATAGCTTTGTCTTTACTTGTTAACAAAAATTAACAAAACATTAACATTTTGTTGAGTTTTTATTTTCTGAGCTTTGAATTAATTAATTTTAACCTTAAAATTCCATGATCACAAATTAGTTCATTACAGTCATCAAACATCAAGAGTAAACATTGCTCTCTTTACAATGCCCATGTTTTCTTCGGCTTTTTTCAAGCGCCAGCTAAAACTCTCACCTTTCACAGGAAAATCTTTCCTAATCCTCCTGAATTCTAGTGCTCTCTTCTATTATTTCCAATTTACCCTTTATACAGCTTGTTTGTATGTAATTTTCTGCATGTTTTTCTACCTCTTTATACTGTGAGCTTCTTGAGAACAGGAATTGTTTTTTGGTGTTTTGTTTTTTTAATCTCCAGCACTTTGTATAGGAAATGATTAATAAATGTTTATAATGATTGACACAATGTATCAGAACCATAGCTACTATGAAAAGTACAATATAAAAGAGGGCTACAATTTTTTTTTAAACTCAGAAAGACAAGTTAATTTTGTCATCTGACCACAAAGCAAAGTAGTAACTTGTTTACAAATGAATATTCATCAGTTTGTCCAACTAAATAGGCATTTATCAAGAACCCAGCTTCTCAAATGGATATTCATAACCCCATTTGGGATCTTGTAACTGAATGGGGAGAATAACAAAATTATGATATATTATCAGTACATTTTTCTTGGTATACCTAGAGAAAATTAGTCCTATAAAGATTAAGTGTTTTTTCCAAAGAGTTGCCATTTGAACCCAAATCCTTTAACTTCAAATCTAGAACTAATTAGATGGGGAAAAACCCCCCAAAACTTCACTAGATAAGAGGAAAGGTAACAAAGTAAAATAATATACAAAAAGTTAAAGCTACTTAAGCATAAAATCTTCCCTTTTCCTGGTTCTTCTGAAGAAAGACAACTGGTAGATATCATTATTCCCTTAATACATCTAAACTAAAAGGAAGGGAAGATCAAAAAAGTTCAAATTAAGTGAGGTCTACAATCTACCTGTTGAGAAAGTAGGTTGATGCTGATTTATAAGCATAGTTTAGAATCCATTAAGGATACTAAATGATATCAACAAGGCTGGCTCTTTTTTTTTTTTTTTTTTTTTAAACAGGAATTTTAAAGGCAATAAAACAGATAAAATGATTTGTCTAAGGTGGCTCAAAGCCACTTCTCCCAACTAATTTGAGCCACTTCAAGAAGAGAAATGCAAGAAATTCAATAGAGCATAACTATTTCATAACATTTCAGTAATGTTGTGAGCTACAGAACCTTTGGACAGAATTTTGATTATTCTTCAGTTCTAATCATCTCCATCACACTTTTACTTTTAATACTTATTCCCCCAAACAACCACAAATGCTACTTACCTTGCCATCTGTGAAATAACGACAATTCATTTTTAAAAATTTTACAACTACTGGTTCATCTTCTTCAGAGGTGGAGGATAGGACTCTCTCAATTGGTTTTAAGGCTTTTCTTGCTAAGTCAGCATCCTTTAAAAGGCAAACATTTCAAAAATTAAAAAAAAAAAGAGTGAAAACAATTTCCCCTTCATTTTGTTTTGAAAATTCAAAACAGCCCTAAGTTAAATAAAATAAAATTCTACCCTATTTCCCTATATTTAACCTGATTCATTTCAATTTAAAATGAAAAAAAATTACAAATATACTACCATCTTTTCAAAATGAAATATGAATAGTAATTTTTATTTATTTTTTAAAATAAAAAAAACAAATGGCATCTCACAAGAATTGATTAAATGCTTCCATAATTATATTAATATGAATTTAGCAGATTTTTAACCCCTTAATCATCTATAATCGATCATTTTTTCTTTCCACAGTTTTTATGATTCTCTTATCTAAAATCTCATAATGTACTGCTTAAACCAATTTTCACCTTCTTACTAGGGAAATGTGAATGTAGTCTTATTAAAATTAGGACACTGAAGTATAAAACTATGCAAGAAAACAGTTCCTAATAATATATGTAACGTGATTCTTGGTTAGATGATATACCTACAGGAAGTTTATCATATTCTGCATCTGATGATGAAGGAGAAATAGTAGCACCAGGACTTGATGAAGTTAACCTTAAAGTACTGGAAGGAAAATCAGTATCTGGCACAAAAAGGACCTGAGAACAGGAATTAGGAATATGTTAAGTATGCAATTCAGTGTTGAGTTCAGTGATTACTTACTAAGTGCTATATTGTTCATAAAAGATCAGTATAAACTGGCTTAGTCAGAGCAATTTTCATAGAGGGGTGAGGATTATTCAAGAAATAAGTTACCAAAAACTGAAACTTTAAGATGAGGCCAAAAATGAAATATAAAAATCCATATGCTGTATTTTTCCCAAATGTAAGAATTATTTTTTGGTTAAATTAATATGTTCCTACTGTCTACCATCTTTAAGCTCATGAGTCTACTTATTTTTGTTAATCAAAATTATAAAATCATAGCAGTGTGCTATTTTCTATTATGGCTCATGGGTCACATAAAGCTTTTCAGAGCTCATCATGTAGACTTTGGAAGAAGTATGGGGGGCAGGGAGGAATTACCAAAATTATACTATAATTGAGATATTAGATCATTTGAAGAAACTAAAATTTATATATATATATATATATATATATATATATATATATATATATATATATATATATATATATATATATATATATATATATATATGCATATAGCAAGTGATAGTCCTCTGTTGAATCACCAGTTGAGAAAACTTTTGGGAGTCATTACATTAAGCCAAATCCTATCATATAAAAAAAAAAATTAAGTGACATAATCTTAATAGTATTTTCAAATACTTGTATAAAAACTGGCAATGTGTTGTAAATGGAAGTATTCAAATAGAAACAAACTCTTAACTTATTAGTTTTATTAAGTATTTTAAAAGCTGTAAATCAGTTGTGAGGGGTAAAGGAAAAGTAACTGTAGCCTATTGTTAAGGATATTGGTTAACCAAAACAAAGCCAGGCTTAACCAAAACAAAGAAAATGCCAGTCTTGGTAAATATACCATACATTTCAGGACTAAATGTTCTATGAAATTTCTCAGAAGAGACCATTTGTCTTGAGGAAATATAATTAAGTTTTCTCACATTTTAGCACTAACCTGTCTGACACAACTAGTCAAAAGATAAGAATAAGGAACTAGTTAAGCTTCCTCAATGGATTTATTATCTATATAGTACTCATTTCTAGGGAGTGTAACACTTATAATCTTAACATTTGAGGAAAAAAAGATTGAACCTTACTTCTGTACTCAGTAAAAAGCATTTAGAAAGTGGATCTCTAACTTACAGTAAGTTCATCCAAAATGTATAAAATCATAATAATACTAAAAATAATTACCTGGCCTGGAACAATAGTGTGTGTGAAAAGCTTATTCAATTCCACAAGCTTGTTTGGAGTGATGTTAAATTTCAATGCTATTGTATTAAGTGTATCTTGGCTTCCAGCCTAAAAAAAATTCAAGGCAAAAAGTCAACATATTTTTGATAGAGAACTTTTATCTTTTTGAAATATCAATATAAGCCACAGCAATACTTATGTAATAATATACTCAAGAGAACAAGAAGATTCTTCTCCCTCTTAATTTCTAAAGATAATACCTCAAATCAAATCATTTAACATGATCCAATTCAGTGCTTCTGGACTTTTTAAAACCAAGGGTATATTTATACCTTTCTTAATTTTCTTTGACATGATTTGGGAGAAGGAAAAAGGTGAAGCACACACAGAGGCAAGTAACAATTGATAACCAGTATGTCCATCCTCCTTGGGCTTCCCCATGGTAACTTAAAATAGAGATATTTGTCATCAAATTTCTTAGGGGTGGCATAGAACTTTTTTACTTAGGGTTACAAATTTACAACATATAAAGGATTAGTTGAAACATTCTAGAAAGCAATTGGTAATTATGCCCCAAAGGCTATAAACTTGTCCATAATTTTTGACCCAACAATACTAGGTGCATTAAGGTCCTATGGAGATAAAAGAAAAAAGGAAATTACTTATTTATGGCTTATCTATTTATGGTAGCAAAGAATTGGAAACTGAGGGGATGGCCATCAGTGGGACAATGAATTAATAAGTTGTGGTATATGAATGTGATGGAATACTATTTTATTATAAAAATGAAGGAATTGGTTTTAGAAAAACCTAGGGAGACTTGTATGAACTGATGCAAAGTGAAGTGAGGAGAAGGCAAACAATCCAGAAAGCAATTGTAATATTGCAAAAATAATACACTTTCAAAGACTTAGTAAATCTTTTTTTTTGCATTTCAATAATACTAGCTTTTTATTTTCAAAATATATGCAAAGATAGTTTTCAACCTTCACTCTTGCAAAACCTTGTGTTCCAAATTTTTCTTCCTCCCTCCCTCCAACTCCTTCCCTAAACAGCAAGTAATTCAATGTATGTTAAACATGATGTACAGTTCTTCTATACATATTTCCACAATTATCATGCTACACAAGAAAAATTAGATTGAAAAAAATGAAAAAGAAAACAAAAAGCAAGCAAGCCACCAAAAAAGTGGTTGTGATCCACATTTAGTGCTCACAGTCCTCTCTCTGGGTACAGATGGCTCTCTCCACCACAAGTCTATTGGAACTGGACTGAATTACTTCATTGTTGAAAAAAAGCCATGTCCATCAGAACTGATCCTCATATAATTTTGTTGTTGCTGTGTATACAATGTTCTCTTGGCTTTACTCACTTCACTTAATATCAGTTCATGTAAGTCTCTGCAGGCCTCTCTGAAATCATCCTGCTAGTCATTTCATATAATACAGTAACATTTCATATACTATAATTTCTATAACATTCATATACCATAATTTATTCAGCCATTCTCCAACCAATAAGCATTCACTCAATTTCCAGTTTCTTTCCACTACAAAAAAGGATGCCACAACATTATTGCACATGTAGGTCCTTTTCCCTCCTTTATAATTTCTTTGGGATATAAGCCCAGTAGAAACACAGCTAGATCAAAGGGTATGCAGAGTTTGATAGCCCTTTGGGCATAGTCCCATATTGTTCCAGAATGGTTGGATTAATTCACAACTCCACCAATAATGTATTAGTGTCCCAGTTTTCCCACATTCCCTCCAACATTTGCCATTATATTTTTCTGTCCATGTTAGCCAATCTGAGAAGTATGTATGGTATCTCAGAGTTGTCTTAATTGGCATTTCTCTGATCAATGGTGATTTAGAGCATTTTTCATATGACTAGAAATGGTTTTAATTTCTTCTTCTGAAAATTAAGACTTATTAAATCTGATCAATACATCAGTCACTTAGAATTCCAAAGAACTCACAATGAAACATGATATCCCATCTATAGACAGAGAGCTGATGAATTCAGAGTGAATAGTGAAGCATATTTTTCTTTTCCTTCTTTTTCTTCCCTCTTCTCTCCTTCTTTCTTAATTAACCCTTTTCCCTTTTCTCCTTTACTTCCTCCTTCCCTCCCTTCCATTTTCCTTTTCTTCCTTCTTTCCTCTCTCTCTCTCTCTCCCTTCCTTTCTTCCTTTCTTTTTCAAATATGGCTAATGTGGAAAATTGTTTTGCATAATACATATTTGTAATAGGTTTTTGCTTCCTTTGCTTTTTCATGGAGCATGGGAGAAGATGAGAGAAGGAAAAATTTCAAACTAAAAAATGGTTTAAAGTATCTGTGGTTTAAAAAAGTTAAAAGGAAAAAGAATCACACCATGTACTATTTACAACTAAAGATTTGGCTATATTATATATATACATATATTTTAAAAAACTGGGAAAAGGATGAAGAAAAGAAAAACTATCCACTTTAAAAAAATTCTAGTTACTTAAATTATAGAAAGTCTGCTCATCCTAATTTTTTAAAAGAATGGATAGGCCTTTAAAGTTAAGTGATACTAGACCAAATCAATTTGCACTTGAGATAAGGACATGAAATTCTTATAAATTTGTTAAAGATGCAGTTGGAGGATATTCCTATTCATGTATGAGGTAACTCTAAGAACCATTGGTACTTCTGAGATTTTGTAAAATTTTTTCGATGGGAAGAAATGTATTCATCTGAAAAAATAATCAGAGACTGTAGGAGGTAAAAGAGTGATATAGAGAAGAGACCGATATATAGGGCACCCTGACAAAAGCAACTTTGGTGGGAATGCACATGAGATATATTCTAGAATCACAAGAAAATCCCAGATGTTGTGATGCATTATTTAGTTCTTATGCACACTGAAGTACTCAATAATGTACTTGAAGCTGAATGCTTTTCTTGATCATTGCTTAATAAAACTAGTGATGATATTTGAACTCTTGAAGAAGAATCACAAAATAAATATATAAAGAAAAGAATTTCTTGTCAAGATGTCTGACTGAATGTGAAGTATACAACTCCTTTAGCAAAACCCTGAAGTTTGCATGAAAGAGAAACAAGTAAATCCTTCCACATTTAGCTTCCTACCAAAAATAATTCTGCTTCAAGAATGGCAAACCATCTTATAAATGTGTCCTTCTTAGTCACAAAGAGGATCTCGTGATGCTTCTAGATAAATGGAACAATTTAAATCCACAAGTAGCAATGAGTTCAGGAGGCTAATGCTGCTCTTTTTCTTTTTGAAAGACTTTAAAAAAAATTACAATCATTTAATAGGCAAGGACCATATGGTTTGAATTTTTAAATTACGCACAACATTTCGCATAGCAGGTATTTTCTATATTTGTGCCTTTTTACCTTTTATAAGCTTAAAACACAAAAAAAGAGCTTTATTTTACACATAGCAGAACACAAAAGGGAAACTTATGTGAAGTTATAAATATCCATTTTATACCCCCCTTGCCTTAAAAAAAAGTACCAGATTCTATACATTACTTTGAAAATTAAAAACCAACGGAGAAAGAAAAACCAAAACCAAAACCAAAACCAAAAACTGATGACAAGTTTAGTCAAGTCAAATCCACTCCAGAACTTCAGCCAGGAGCTAGAGAATAATAGATAAGAAGGACTTGTATTGGCCTCACAAGGTTAGCCTCCAGTCTGAACAGAGACATCTAGGGAGATGAGTAGAGTATAAGACTCTGTGTCAAGAAAATGCTTAAGTGGCTCTTGACACAGTTCCAGGAAATGGACCTTAGAAGCTTGGAGAAAATGGTATGCTGAGCAACAACAGTACTAAACTCAGCAAGAAGAAGGGCCTGGGCCTGGAATAGGGAATTCTAATTCAATAAAAACATCAATTGATATATAAATTATTGCAAATGTAATTGCAAGAAGACGCAAAGAAAAAAAAAAAAGGATTTTCCATAAGGACTACATGAATATCTAGAAAAAAGAAGAGATGAAAAATAAAATAAAAGTTTTTTAAAGAATTAGATGAAAGAAAAAGTGCTTAGAAGAAAAAATGTTAAGAAATAGCCTGAACACTTGAAAAGACCAAATAAATCAATGATTCCACAATACAGCAAAAAATATGAGAACAAAATCAAAAGATTGAAAGACAAAGAGAAAATGTGAACTAATTTTTAAAAAATTATCTAACCTGAAAAATAGGTTAAGGAGAGATAATGTAATTATTAGATTTTTTGAAAACCAAGATTAAAAAAAAATCTAGGTACTTTATCTTAAGAAAGTATAAATGAAAAATATCCAGAGATCTATTGGAAGTTATAGGAAAGGAAAGGTAGAAAGAATCAATTGAATTAATGACTTGCTGAAAGGACCCAAAAGGAAAAGACCTGCAATGGTTATAGTCAAAATTCAGAGCTTCCATATTAATATATATATATGTATACACATACATATACACATACATACACATACATATACACATACTAGTACTACCCAGAAAGAAGGAGTTAAAGAACTAAGAACTATAGTTAAAATTATCCAAGATTTGATAAATTCAACTATGAAACAGAGGTGATCTTAGAATACAATATTCTAAAATGCAAAAGATATAAATATTGCAACCTAGAATGATTTCCCCTGAAAAGCAAAGCATAATTCTCCTAAGGGAAAAATGGCTCTTTAGTGGAAGAGAAAACAAGTATTCCTGATGAAATGAGTTGAGTAGGAAGTTTGAAATAGCCAAGAGAAAGTAAAAGGGAGAGTATACCACCATAGAAAGAAGATGGAGTACAACTTGTTATTTCTTGTAATTGATGTGTATATATTATACATATATACTCAATAGTTTGGTGTAGAAATACATCAAACTCAACAGGAAAACAGTAGAGATGACAGAGGGAGAATCCAAGGCGGGAGACAAGGGGTGGTGGGTAGACAACCTCCTAAAAAATGAGGAAGAGTCGAGCAAATCATGGTATGTACATGTATGGAATTTTATTACACCATACAAGACAACGAAATATTGAGTGATATGAACTGACAGAGTAGTGAGCAGAGAGATAGCAACTTTGTAAAGAAAAGGAAAGTGGGAAGACTTAAAAACTTTGACCAATGCAGTGGCTATCTTCAGAGAAACTATGATGAATATGTTAGCTACCTCCTGACAAAGATGTAATAGTCACAAGGATCACACATATACTTTTTTGGATCTGACCATTTTGTGAATTTAGTCACAATTTGTTTTCTTTCTCCCTTGGTTTTTAATTTTACAAGTAAAGTACACGATTATATACAATTTGTTTTAAAGCAAAGAGATATATAAAATAGAGGTTTTAAATTTCTTTTTATTTTTGCGAAAGTATTTTATTTTTCCAATTTTATGTAAAATAGTTTTTTAATATTCATTTTTGTAAAATTTTGAGTTCCAAATTTTTTTCCTCCTTTTCTTCTCTTCCTCCTCTCCCAAGATAGCAAGCTATCTGATATAGATTATGTATGTACAATTATTTTAAACATATTTCCATGTTAGTCATGTTGTGAAAGAAAAATCAGAAGAAAAGGGAAAAACCATGAGAAAGGAAAAACAACAATAAAAAAAATGGTGAAAATAGTATGCTTCAAAGAAAAATCTAAGCAAATAATAACATTTATCTAGATAGAGATTGTGAGGAAAATTACTGTCAAATTTTCCCAGCAACTTGATTACCAGTTGAAACAATAAAGAATATGTTGTCCATACACACAAATACCAGGAAACTGCTTCGGGGAAGTGGGGGAAAAAAAGCTCCCTCATTTTTGGAGAGGGAATAACTTTTTAAAAATACTTAAGTGGCTAAGTTTACTTGGTGCAGTTAAGGATTAAACCTGTCATTTTTTATATGATATTGCTGTTACTTCTGAAATAAACTTAAGTGATGTTTTATTCTGGTAAAAAAAAAAAAAAAAAAAGAAAAAGAAAAAGAAAAGAAAATAGCATACTTCAATCAACATTCAGTTTCCATAGTTCTCTCCTGAGATGCAGATGGCATTTTCCATACCAAGTTTTATTGAAAGATTTATAAATTCATAAGAGTTCCTCTTTTTCTCTTCTGTTATGTGTATGAAAATGATTTTTTTGGTATTTTAAATTGATAATAAAGAAATAAAAAAAGTACAAACACTGCTATGTGAAGTGTTATACATAATTTAAAAGCTTAAATTATATAGTCTTATCTATTAAGTGATTACAATTTTCAAAAATCTTTCAAAATAAAAGACAATATGAGGTTCTATTGAGGTTTTGAGGTTATTTCCTCTCCAAAAATGAGGGAGCTTCCCCCCCCCACTTCCCCGAAGCACAGTTTCCTGGTATTTGTGTGTATGGCCAACATATTCTTTATTGAGGTATGATGAGGTATATTAAATACTTTATGGATGATGGTGGCAGAAAGGAGGCAACTTCATGTTTTTAAATCTTTTATTCAGTAAAGTTGGCTAAAACCAGATAAATGTTAACTAAGTAGGTCATGTGTTACTTCTAATGTTTTTCATGTAAAAGAAATTAACCTTTAAGCCAAGTTCAAGAGGCAAACTTCATTTTTATACATTAATGAAATTGTAATTTGAATGAAATGATTAATTTGTACAAGGAAATGTAGTATAGTGGAAATAGTACAAGATTTGGAGTTAGAGGATAGAGGTTTTGAACACTGGCTCTATCATTATCAGAAAAATCACTTTCTCTGAGCTTCTGCAGAAAATGAGGAGAGTAAAATGTAAATTACTTATCTTTCAGAGTTGTTATGGGAAATAAAGGAAATTATGTATATAAAATGCTTTGTAAGCCTTAAAGTGTGATGTGAATCATTTATGTGTGACTGCCCATTAATATTTAATCATTGAATCATGAGAATTTAGAGATCAGTTGCATGAATGAAAACTTAAGAGAACATCAATCCATCTAGTCTTCACTTGAATAGAAAAAGGAAAAGAGGGCTAAAGAGGTGAAAAGTGACTAAATACTGAACCAAATCACATTGGTAGTAAAAAAGCAGCATTAGCAGATTATGAATGTCAGGTGTGAATGACTTTGCTATTCTCAGCAATACAATGATCTAAGACTACTGTGAAAGATTTATGCTAAACATATCTAGAGAAAAAAAAATGACTGTGTCTGAATACAGATTGAAGCATACTTTTTAAACTTTTTTGTGGGTTTTTTTTTGGGGGGGATTGTATTTTTTTATCTTCACAATATGACTTTTATAGAAATGTTTCACATGTACCTTTTCAATGGGATGAAGTTGGGAGGAGGAAAGGGAGAGAATCTAGAACTCACAAGTATTAAAGACAAATATAAAAAAAATTAAAAACAATTTTAAAAAGAGAATGAAAGCTTTACAAATTAGGAGGGCAAAAGACAATTTATTTGCCAGATCTTTGGAGAAGAGAGGAATTTATGACCAGATAAGAAACAGAGAACAAATAAGAAATGCAAAATTGGTAATTTTATTTACATTAAATTAAAAAGGGTAAAAAACAAAATCACTGCTGCCAAGACTAGAAGGAAAGCAAAAAGGTGGGAAACAATTTTTACCACCTGCTTTTCTGATAAAGGCATCATTTCTAACATAAATAGAGAAGTAAGTCAAATTTATAAAAATACAAGTCATTCCCCAAGTGATGGATGGTTAAAGGATATGAACAGACAATTTTCAGATGGAGAAATTAAAGAAATCTATAAACTTATGAAAAAATACTCTAAAGCACTATTGATTAGAGAAATGCAAATTAAAATAACTTTGAAGTCCCTCCTCACACCTCTTAGATGGGCTAAGATGACAGGAGAAAATAATGATAAACGTTGTAGAGGATGTGGGAAAATTGGAACACATGCATTGTTGGTGGTGGAATTGTGAACTGATCCAGTCATTCTGGAGAGCAATTTGAAACTATGCCCAAAGGGCTATAAAACTGTGCATACCCTTTGATTTAGCAGTGTCACTTCTGGATCTGTATCTCAAAGAGATTATAAGAGGGGGAAAGGAACCATATGTGCAAAAATGTTTACAGCAGCTCTTTTTGTGATGGCAAGAAATTGGAAATCAAGTGGATGTCCATCAATTGGGGAATGCCTGAATAAATTGTTGCACATGGATGTAATGGAATATTATTGTTCTATAACAAATAATGAATGGACTGATTTCAGAAAAGTTTGGAAAGATTTACATGAACTGATAATGAGTGAAGTGAACAGAACAAGAAAACATATACAGGAACAACAAGATTATACGATGATCAACTATGACAGACTTAACTTTTCTCAGCAATATGTGATCTGAAGATAGTTCCAATAGATTTGAAATGGAAAATTCACATCTAGGGAGAGAACTATGGAGACTGGATTGAAGCATACGATTTTCACTTTTTTAAAATTTGCTTTTTTTTTTCTCATGATTTTTCCTTTTTGTTCTGATTTTTCTTTCATAGCATGACTAATATGGAAATATGTTTAAAATGATTGTTTAAAAATGAAAGCTTTAGAAATACTCTTATTAATTACCAATAAAGAAAAATTCTGAGACAATGGTAAAGAAATCCGGAGAAATATCCCTACACCAGTGTTTTCAAATATAAATGGATATTTATTCCTCTTGTAAATTATTGGACTGACACTGGTTAAACACTTGCAAAAAGATAACATCTCTGTTAAAGGTATTTTTTCTGTTCTAGAAGTTTTCTCCAAAATTAGTATATACTTAATAACAAGGTAGCTAGGTGACTCAGTGGATAGAGTACTGGACCTGGAGTCAGAAAGATCACTTTGTGACCCTGGACAAGTTACTTAACCTTTGCCTACTTCAGTTTCCTCATCTATCAAAAGGGGATATAATAATAATAATAATAATAATGTTATCTTGAAGATAAAATGAGATATCTTCAGTGCTTTGCCAATCTTAAAGTGTTACAGAAATGCTAGCTAGGTGTATGATAGTAACAGTGGTTGTAGTAATAATAATAGTGGTAGTAGTGGCAATGATATTGATGAGACCTGTGACAAAACTATAATTTTGATTATTATGCTAAGTTGTATGAACATTCATAATCATCTCATTCATACTTACTGTATATTCCATAGTGCCACGGGGCTTTTGAACCACCATCTTCTTTTCTTTCTTCTCATTGGTTTTGTTCTGGCTGTCATCTAAAGGAAGGATGCATTTAAATATACTGATTTAAGATGTGTCAACTTTTTACCAATTCAAAACTGCTCTAATTATAGGATCCCAAGGGACTTAGACAAGTCATTTAATTCAATCTTTCTGTCTTCAGGCTAAGTAATGTCAAAGAGATGATAATCTCTCATGCTTTCCAAAAAGGAAATTTGACAGCTTCTTTTAGTAAGCAATCATAATACCTTAAAGATCTCAGAAAATTATTTCTTGTCAGACAAAAAAAAAGACATTTGACTTACATGAAAAAAAGCTGCTTCAAGGTAAAAATGCCAAAACTTCTACTAAAGATCCCTTATAGCACTGAGCTAAGGAAAAATGATGGAAATTACAATAGATTGGAATAGCTATTCTTGAATTTCAGCTCTTTGATCATGGATAAGTCAATTAAGCTTACTAATCAGGTTCTTAATTTGTATGATGAGGTTACAATAATTCAGTGTACAGTGTCTGGGAACTCTGGAATTTCCAAGACCTTTACAGGGCTTCCATGAAATCAAAACTATTTTCATAAAAATGCTGTTTTAATTTCGATTATGCTAAATATTGGTAGCTATAACAAAAACAAAAGCTCCTTGAGGGAGCCCTGAGTAATTTTTAAGCATATAAAGGGATCATGGACAACTAAGTTTGAAAATCACTGGACTAGAAAGCTCTACTGTCCTTTCTGACTCTAAGTCCTATGACATTTTTTAATCACCTTTCTCACATTGTCATATGGAGGAATTACTTTGTAAACCTTATAACGATCTACAGAATGAGTTAAAGTCCCCTTGACATTTTCTACTAGAGTCCCTCTAAGTTACTTAGGTGTAATCAGTTAAGATTTTTATTTTCAGTGAATCATTTCCACTGGCCTTACATTTCCAGGATCTGAGATACTAATTTCTTCTTCCCATTTGAAGTATTTTGGGGGTGAGAGATCCTAAGCCTATGCCATGTTAGAAAAATTTAAAGATATGAGCTCATTAAAGTTTTCTTATACTCAAGCAGAATATTGGTTTCAAAAGAAATATACTTATATTTCTTCTAGCATAGTAGTTTCAACACAGTAGGGACTTAATAAATGTTGCCTTGTTGGGGTCTTGACTTGTTGATATGCTGTTCAAGGTAAATTTATCCTCTACATTTCGTACACACATAAAATAGTTTTCCATTAATAATGTATAGAAAAGCTAAACAGAGCAATAGTGGAAATAGCAACAATAATAATTTTAAAAGTGCTAGCATCATTTAAAAAATGTTCCTTCCCACACTAGATTAATGGGTCAAAAATGTTAAATGTGGACATGAAAATACAGATGAACAACATCCTAGTTAAGTCATATAACTTGTCATATTTCAGTTTCAAAGATGAATAAGCCCTCACTCCTTTGACACTAACCTGACATCCCCTCCTCCCCAAGTCAGTCCAATTACCTTCATTCTATCTTGTTTTAAATAACCACAGATATAACATATACTTTATAACTGCTCCCATACCTAACCAAAAGGAAAACCTCCTTGTGCAGTCTGTAAACATGAGATGGGGCTTCACCTCTAGGAAGGTGCCCAGTAGATGTTGCTTTGTGTTTCTTGGGTTGATTTTGCCATGGGACCCACAATCCAAAACTTCAGGTAATGACTTGTAGCTTTTTCTGTCGTGAGAATTGTATCCAGATGGCAGGGAGCCAGATCTCTCCATTTTCGGCTTCTGGACTTGAAATTTCATTCGCAGCCAGAATGTGGCTGACTCTGGCTCTATGGTCCATATCATAGCAGTGCTCAAATGCAAGCAACTGTCAGTTTAGCAGCCTAGAATGTAGTCAGGAGCCTTCAAAAAGGCTGAGACCAGCGTGGGGAAATATGATTCCCAGACAGTCTAGCTGCAAAGAAAGCAATTAGCCTTACACAAGCTCCAATCTTCCAGTTAGCACTTATTTCCCAAGCACAGTGCAAGGAAAATGTGGGGTTAAATAACAACACCACAGGGAGGCAGCACCCAAAACTCCACCCCTCCCTAGTAAACCAGTTGTAGGGTCTTGGGATGAACATGTCCCAGGTGGATCTAGCTGGCTGAAAGGTGGACTCCGCCCGATTCTTCCCCCTCCCCCCAGATCCTGCCCCAGGCACCTAAGAGCTACCCGAGCATTTACTAGCAGTCCCCATTCTAGGAGATTACCAGATCTTTGAATTTCTGCACATAAAAAGACTTTCCTATACTCCTCAATTTTACAGCCGGAAGACTGAGTTTTCACTTTCTATGTCCACATAAAGAATAGATAACAAACTTCCCCAGAGCAAAATTTTAACTAAACACTTAAATATTGAAGGAAGGAGGGGTCGGGCTTGGGCCTGCCTGAGGCTGGGGGAAGAAAGGAGAATAAATTGTTGCTGATATTACTGGAAAGGAAGGTGCCTAAAGAATTGTTCCTAAAAATCTATGTTCTAAATAGGTAATGTCAAATTTCTATTTTAAAATCCTTAGAAAATATGTATGTTAAGAGAGATTTGGGAAGATAGAGTTATTACATTCCTGAGGAAGAAAAGCAGGGCGTCCACTTTAACATTTCTAAATTCCCTCTTTGTGATAGCAATATCTCTGCTCCCTAGTCATGTGCATTGTTAGCTATAAAAACAAATATACTTAATGGTGCCTCTGATAAAAATACATAACTTATACTTAAAGTTCAGTACAAATGTCTAGTCTCCCAGAAAGACTATTGGGCTGTCATAAGATAACCAGATTTATAACTGGAAAGGGACCTTAAATATCCTTTAATTTAGATGCCTCATTTTATAAGAGTTCCATTTTATATATATATAACATATATATAAAATATTTATATAAATATATATATTCATAAATATATATTTATATACTTATATAAATATATATTTATATAAATTATATTATAATTATATATTATATATATAGTTCCATTTTATAAGTTCCAGAGAAGTAAAGTGACATAGTGATAAAAATAGTAAGCAGGGCAAGAAATGAAACACAGATCTTCTGATACCCCGTTCTATAATCTTTCTCAGATTGCCCTCCCTTAGTTTCTCTGGCATTATGGAAGAAGTAGTCTAATGGCTTGAATCAACAAATCAATATAATGTTACTAAAGCAAAAAACAAACAACAAACAAAAAAATAAGTTAAATTCATATGGATCACTCTTCCTTTCTGATGAATAATATGTAATTTTTTTTAAAGAAAAAAAAAAGTACTTAACCATAGACTATTAAATAATTTGAATAAAGTGTTTCACATGTGCAGAATCAAATATGGCAACCACATACCATGTAAAGTCCAATAGGAAATGTGCCAAGCTATCTGTTTTCCATTGCTGTATTTTTTTTTTTTTTAAAGCATATCATTAGCATAGGATAGTTTTGGAATTCCTCTGTCAAGGCTGAATTTGTTTTCAGAAATTATAATTTTAAAAAGTGAAAATTT
This sequence comes from Sminthopsis crassicaudata, assembly GCF_048593235.1. Lineage (NCBI taxonomy): Eukaryota > Metazoa > Chordata > Mammalia > Dasyuromorphia > Dasyuridae > Sminthopsis > Sminthopsis crassicaudata. The sequence continues at coordinate 174,133,666 of NC_133620.1, forward strand.
AAGAGAAAGAGCTATGATCAGAGATCAAGAATCTCTAGAACAGGGAACTGCATTTGGTAATAAAGTAATAAATCAGCAAGAATATTTATTTATAAATTTTTTATTTATTTATAAGTTTATAAGTTTCTCTTGTGGATAGGACTGTAGCATGGCATGAAATTATAGGTCTAAGAAAAACTTTATCATTTGGTCTGATATTCCAGGCACTATAGAGGACATACAAAGACAAAAATAATGTAGTCTCTTCCATCAGGGAGCTTATGTTCAATGGGGAATATAATATGCACTTATATAGCTATATACAAAACATAACCTGGGGAGTGGGGAAGGGAAGAAACGGAATTAGCAACCAGAAGAATTAGTAAAAGCCTCATGCAGAAGTGGATTGTGTAAACTAATTTTTTAAAATAACAAAATAAATGCCATTATCAGACAAAATTTATTGAAAAATTCCTAAAGAAAAAAAAAATCTAGTCATTTGAAAAGCCATTTGGGCTATTGGCTAACATACAGGTTAATTTAATGTAATTGATTAATTTTATATAGTATCTTTTAATAAAAATTATATTTAATAAATCATTAAATATAGACACAAAATTATTAAATGATAGACTATTTTGCATAATTCTCTCTAAAGAACTAGAAAATGAATATGTAATAAGGAAAATATTTTATAGAACCTATATCTTTTATGCCAAATCCCAACAGTCTAATTCTATTTTTTTATTAAGCTTTTTATTTTCAAAACATATGCATGGATAATTTTTCAACATTGACCCTTGCAAAACCTTATGTTCCAAATTTCCCCCTCCTTCACCATACCCTCTCCCCTAGATGGCAAGTAATCCAATATATGTGAAACATGTTAAAATATATGTTAAATCCAATATATATATATATAGAGAGAGATACTTTAAAATTATCTTGCTAACAGTCTAATTCTAGAGGGAAAAACCAATAAACTTTCTTCCCATAATTGTTCATGATTAAAGTTGCTTTTTTAATCAAAAAAGCCTATATTTCTGATTTATCATGAATGGTGAGCCAAGATTAAGAATTCCCCCCCAAAATAGAATTTGTATTGTGAACTGCCCATTCAACAGCATAGAATGTATCAATCAAAATCAACACTGAGTCAAGGATTAAAAATGAACTACATTCAATAGTATTTTCTCTACTATTATAATATAGAATGTCCCAATGTCACAGCGAATATTCTTTTCTTCTTCAACATTAAAATTTATAGATACAACCTTCTTTTGCCAAAGACTACCTCTTTCAATTCTGTAAATAATTTTCATAATTGGTAAATCAATCATAGTTTATATCCAAAAACACTGGTTGTAATCAGTTCCAAGAGCCAACATCTAAGTAATGATCACAATCCAGCTTGATTCTGATCTGAATTCCCTCAGGATAACATCTTCCTTCTGGTCACAGTAAACATGGAAAACAGAAACTGTAAAATCCCTAACATTCATTTTTTCCCCCTAATCAATTGACTGATCTTTCACTTTGGATTTCCAAAATAATACTTGTGTAATGACCATTGTCTTGTAAACAAAATACTGTATTAAGTATTAGGAATACAAATAGAAAAAGGAAGACAATGCCTGCTCTCAAGAAACTCACATTTTTTAACAGAGGAGAAAATAAATATAGAAAGTTTCAGCTACAACTAAGATAGGCAGAATCCCATGGTCCTTAGAGTGCAACAGTCTCATAGATGGTAATTTATTTTCCTGAATATCATTCTCATAAGCAAAAATCTCATCTATTTCTGATGTGAACTCATTTGAAAAACTTTGCCAAAGATTTTGGTGGATGAGAATTTTCTTTTCTGGGTCTTCGGTAGCTTTGACTGAAAGACTTAGAGAAGCTGTTGCTAGGCTTCATCTCCATAAGGATTTGCATTCCAGAATGATGGCTTTTAGGGAGAGAGATAGAAGTTTATTCAGCTTTAATTCATCTCATTCAACACTGATAAAGAATTAGTTAGACCCTTGCAAAAGTCTTCTTCAGTATAATGTGAATAATGAACTTTTTGATTACTACCCACATAAATAGTTGGCATTGAAGAAGAAAAAAAATACAATTTGAGTATTTTAATTTCTGGAAAATTGAATAGTTTTGATACTTAAATCTGACACAATATTTCATCCATCTTATCTAAGACAAATCTTGATCTATTTTGGAGAAGAATAATCTTCACCAAGGATTTGGAGAAGGATTATCACACCAAACCCACCCTATAGTTCCAAGAACAAAATTTCTTAACCTATAGTTTTGTATTTCATTTCAAATATCAATGCTACCACTGCAGGCATGACAAAAAAAAAATTTTAAAAATTCTATATATAGTCATTAAGAGTCAACATTTTTGGTTCTTTAATTCAGGGGATTTCCCTGCATACCAGGGAAAAACTTCTCTCAAATATAGATAGCCCAGAGAAAAGACTTCTTTAAGTATCCTTTAAAAAGACTGAGCTTTTTAGCTGAGTTTTAAAAGAAACGAAGGATTCTAAGAGAGTTGAGGAGAAATACGTTCCAGATGTGTGCATTGGGCTTTGAAGGCTGATAATACTCTACTCCTGGTGCTTATTCATACTCTTCCACAGAGTAACACTGGCCTTGTGGATATTTCAACTTGAATTTATATACTCTTGGAAAAAGGAATGCAGCTAAATTCTCTGTACCCAAGATGAGAGGAGAAAGCTTTGGTATGTATAATTTCACAATCTGCTGAGCATGTGTAATTCAGGGATCACTGATAATAACCTTTGCTCTCTTTCTCACTTTTATCCTCTTAAAACCTCTCTCTGAAGGGCTGAATAGAAGTAAATGAAAACTGTCAATTCTCCCCTAAACTCCATTTTCTCTTCTGACACTATAACCAATCAGATATGGGCCCATACCAACACATGCCTAAACTATTATTGGTCTTTCTGCCACATATCTCTCCCTGTTCCAGTCCACCTTCCATTCAACTATAAAAGTAATTTTTCTAAAGAGTAGATTGGATCATGTCACTCTCTATAGTGAATCCTTCCTCCTCCTATCAACTTTTTCAATCTTCTCATTCCTTAGTCTTTTCCTTCCTTCTACTCTTCCCAAAGAATTTTATAATTCAATGACACTTGCCTTCTTGCTTTCCCTTACACAAGACTCTTCATTCTCCAGACTCCATGTATTTTCAGTGGCTGTTTCTCATGCCTAGAATTCTCTCTTCATCCCCTTTCCCTAACTTTCCTGCTTTACTGTAAGACTCAGCTAAAATCATATCTATAGGAAGCCTTTCTTGATCCTCCTCAATGCAAGTTCTTTCTCTCTTGATTATTCCAAATTTATCATGTATGTCTTATTTTTACCTAGTAGTTTTTGCAGGTCTCTCTTTGATTATACTACAAAAGTTCTTGGAAACAAATGACTGATTTTTGTCTTTTTTTCTTTTTTGGAATCCCTAGTATTTAGTACAGTGACATGTACATAACAGGTGCTTAGTAAATATTTATTAATATATCTCCTCAGCCTTGGTACTCCCCTTACTACCTTTTGCCTGTCTTGACTAGACAGTGGGGCCATGAACTTCAAATCTCTGTTTCAGAGAAAAGTTCACTTGAGACATTTCATTTTTCATCTGGCTGCATCACTTTGGAATTTCTATGACTGACTTTTCTACCATGTCTCTGAATCAACAACTTTCCTCCTAATTCTCCATCTACTGATTTTCAGCTTCTTTTGTGTGCTGCCTTTCCTGATTAGATTATAAGCTCTTTGAGAGCAGAGGTTGTCTTTCTTTAAAAAGATTTTATAATTAATACATACACATAATATAATTATATATATAAAATCACCAACACTTTAAACCCAGTGCCAAACACATAAAGAGAAATCAGATAAGTTAGGAAGTGAATATAAAAAAGAAGAGAATTCCAGAGGTGAGGGACAGCCAGTGAAAAAGCATAGGGTTAGAAGATGGAATCTGTTGTTTAAGGAACTTGTAGAAGGAGACCAGTGTCATTGAACTATAGAATTCCTTGGGAGAAAGTAAAGTATAAGAGATTGAAAAGGTAGGAGGAATCAAAATTGTGAAAGACTTTACCAAATTAAATATTTGATCCTAGAGTTGATAGGGTGTCACTGGAGTTCATCAAATAGAGGGCTAATGTAGTCAGGTCTATTTTACAAAGATCAATTTTGATAGTTAAGTAGAGGATGGACTAGAATGGGGAGAGACTTGTGGCAGGGAGACTAATTAACAGGCCATTGTAATAGTCTAAGCATTCGGGAATGAAGGTAGTGGCAGTATTAGGAGATGGGGAAGTACATACAAGAAGTGTTACAACAATAACCAATTATCACTGGTTACCTTTTTGACAGCTATATAAAAAAAGTAAAGGGGAACAATAAGTGTCTGTTAGAATTACAATATTAATTTCATGTATATATATACCACGAATTAAATTTGTAGTGGGGAATGATTTGTGAAATGTTGAGGAAAAAAAGCAAATAAAAGCAACACTAAAAAATCAGAAATATAGACAAAATTAAAAAAAAAAATTACCTTAGTATGTATGTCCAAAATCCTGAATATTTAACTTTAATCTCTTAAAGCAGTAATGTTGAAAGATAAGGAAGATTATCAACTGAAACTGAGATGAGCTCACCATATTCATGAGGCAATCAGACCTAGCTAAGGTTTTGGGAGAGAGATTCTAGTAAAAAGAATGAGATGTCACAAGTATCCTTAGCTTCAGTTAAGAGATTAGTTATGTTCCTCTAGGCAAGGATTCTGAAATGTTTTAAAGGTTACACTTTAAATTCCCTTAGGTTTCTGTTACCTTAAATCTAGAGTAATTTAGGGGAGGAAGAAAAGACAATGGCACATAAAAAAATGTAATTTTTTTTTTAGTAGTTCTCTGAACAGCTGCTAATGTAATTTAAAAAAAAATCATTAGGCCCTCAATTCTATTGGGGTTAATGTATACAGCTTTGTCATACTTATTTTCCCTTTATTATGTTTGAAAAATCCATTTGAATTCTTGTTCTTCATTCTGGTCTTCTTAATGTTAGAGATTGGGTGGGTGGGTGAATGGGAGAAAGAAACAAGAATTTTTAAAGTGCTAAGTATGTGCCCAGTATTGTGCTAAGTACTTTAATAACAGAATCTCATTTGGTTTTCACAACAACTCAGGGAAAGAGATGGTACCTCTATGTTGGAGCTGAGGAAACTGGGACACACAGAGGTTAAATGGTTTGCCCAAGATTATCCAATAGTAAGTATCTATCTGAGGCTGGATTTGAACCCTAGGCTTTCTGATTCCAGGAATGCTCTTTGATTTAGTTGAAATCTGCATGATTTTACTAGCATAAAAAAAGTTCTGCATGAAGAAACAATGAAGATTGGTACCTCCTCTGAAATTTACAGTCTTAGAGAGTGATTTGCCTAGTCACAAAGGCAGTATATATAAGAGATGGGACTTAAAATCATCTCTTTCCAGTAGGTCCCTCTACTTCATAATGTTTAAAACAGCAATCATCTCACAAATGTAGGAATAAAAAAAAAAATCACATCCTTTCATAAATATGTTTGATTTTTTTAAAAACTAAAAGTATATACAAAGGTCTGATTCTATAAAGACATTAAGCTCCTAGGAGGTCAATTATCTATTTCTTAGGTCTAATACATGTGAGTGGATACTCAGACTCTAATCATTACACTAATCCATTATTGTTTTAAAGATGTGCATTAGGAGAAACACACAATAGGAGACTGTTAAGATACAACTAAGAAACAGAGACCTGAATTCAAATTCCATCTCAGACACTTAGTAGTTGTTTGATCTTAGTTAAGTTAATTAATTTTTGCCAGTTTCCTTAACTACAAAATGGTATAATTTCCTTAACTATAAAATGGCATATATAGACATACATACATATCTCTATCTATCTATCTATCTATCTATCTATCTATCTATCGATCTATCTATCTATCTATTTATATCTATATCTATATTATAATTTCCTTGATTACAAAAACTAAAAAAATCCCCAACATCTCCCAGGAGAATTGTGGAGGATTAAATGAGAAGATATTTATAAAACATTTAACATAATAGAGCTAGTGCTCTTAAGCACATAGTAAGTATTAAATACTTGTTTCCTTCCCTTCTTTTTAAAGTTGACAAATCACTAAGAACAAGTTACTTTAGAAAATATTTAGCCTTAACATATTGACATGCTTACACTAATCTGTTGAATATACCTTGTAACCTTCAAGTTTACATGAGAAATCTTTTTAATTTGGGATTTCCTTCTTCCTCATTCCCTCCAGCTTGAAGTGATTTCTCCTTTCTCTAAATTCACTGAGGTATACAGAAAATTCTACTTTGTATTACATTTACTAGATTTACAGCTCCATGTGATCAGGGGACTAATCTCCCATTGATCTTTATATAATTATCCATTCCACATCACAACTTTCCCCATTCCAGTTTCTATATATCATGGGTGAGCATAAGAAATTAAATAGGAATTTTGGAGAGTTTTGTGGAAGCCACAGATGACACCTGAAGGCTAGTAGACAAACACAGAAAAAGTTTACAAACTCAGAACTGCATAAAATATATGCATAGTATTATATGATATCAACATATTTTATCTTTTAATAACATCATAGGTCAGACTTCTTCTCTGGCAGTAAGAGAGGGTCAAAAAGAATTTACAGAGATTTTCTAGATCAAGAGGGTGCCGTGTCCCTAACCCCTGTACTACTAGTACAATGAATCACTTGTATAAACAGCTCAATAAATATTTATCAATTTGAATTAGGCTCTTGTTGGCAGAAACTAGATAGTCCTCTCTTTTTCAACAAAGGTAGGTAAAATGCACTAAAATAATTTTGATGTTGCTTTTCAGATCCATTCTGTTAATGACTTGGGAAAATATTTAGAGAAGCTTGCCTGTTATCTTTACAGCTTTTTATTCCATTTATTGCCATAAATTACAAAGTGAAAATAAGTAACATTAAAGATAAAGGACACTAAAGAAAGAATTTCAATAATGCCACTTTTGAGATTTTAAAAAATAATAGAGGAAAAATTCTTAAATTATTTATTCTGTTTGATACAAAGTGGACTAGTGTAGGCACAGCCTCAAAACTGTGGTATCTCTGCTGTTTTAAGATTGCAGGATGCTCTCACATGCCTTTCAGGAGGGTAGCACTTATAAAATTTGTTTGAAGGTAAACTTCACAGATTCAATCAAGTGTCCCTTTATTACATCTAGCTCCCAACTTCCAGCCAAGATGTCGGAGAGGACACATACATCTACTTAAGCTCTATCTTTTCTCTCAGAATAATTTATCTCATGACAAGCCTCGGAATTAGTGCTTGATTGAAAAAAAAAACCCACAAATAATTACAAGAGAAGATATCCTGGAAATTCACCAGAAAAGGTCTGTTTTTGCTTGAGGGTGGAGATGTTAGATTGGGTGCAAACTGAAGGCAGGCAGTGACAACACTGAAGACACAGTAAGGCAGGCAGCTCACAGCTGAGCAGATCTGAGGGGGAATGAGGTGTGGTATTAGCCATTTTTGTGGGAAGAGCTTTACCACAGTGTGTTAACTTTGCCCTGGCAAGCAGAGAAGCTAAAACCACATGGGGTAAAGACTATAATCCCCAAAAGCTGAGATTTCTCAGAATCTGGCCACACCCACCCACAGTATCTCAGCACGCTTTCAGTCTCAGAGCCAAGCACAGACACAGTGCAGCCAATACTGTCCTGCTAGTGCCTCACTGCTGCCCCTGCAGTCTATAGAGGAAGCTTGGTAATACCATCCAGCACCCCCCTCAAAAAAAAGCAGACTGCATTTGTTTTTTTTCTTTTTTGTTGTTAGTTTGTTTTCTTTGATTCTTCTTTGACAAAATGAACAAAAAATTAAAACAAACTAACTATTCATAGGTTTATATTGATAGAGAGCAGACTTTAAACCCTGAGGAGACTAAAAACAGACTGTCTCCAGATGAATCCCCAAACGATGATATGATCTGGTCTTCAACACACAAGACTCTCATAGAAGAAATTAAAAAGGCTCTCACAAGAGAGCTAGAAGAAAAATGAGAAAAGGAAAGGGAACTTGGCAAGAGAGTCTGGATAAATAATCCCATTCATTTAAAGATAGAGTGGATAAAGAAATCAAATTCTTGAAAAACAGAATTAGTGAACTGGAAAAAAGAAAATAGCTCTCTAAAAAATAAAATTGGCAAAATGGAAAAAAATTCCATAGAACAAAACAACTCACTTAAAAACTCAATTGGACAATTAGAAAAAGAAATAAAAAAAGTGAGTGAAGAAAATAATTCATTGAAAATCAGAACTGAACAAATGGAATTGAATGACTTGAGGAGACACCAAGAATCAGTCAAGCAAAACCAAAAAAACGAAACAATGGAAAAAATTGTCAAATAACCTTCTTGGGAAGACAACAGACCTGGAAAATAGATCTAAGAGAGATAATTTGAGAATTATTGGACTTCCTGAAAAATACAATGAAAAAAAGAGCCTGGACACTAATTTCCAGGAAATCATCAAAGAGAACTGCCCAGATGTTATAGAAACAGAGGGTAAAATAGACATTGAAAGAATTCATCGATCACCTACTGAAAGGGACCCAAAAATCAAACCCCCAAGAAATATAGTAGCCAAATTCCAGAACTATCAGACAAAGGAAAAAATACAAGTTGCTAGAAAAAAATCAATTCAAATATAGAGAATCCACAATAAGGATTACTCAGGATCTAGCAGTGTCCACATCAAAGGATCGAAGGACCTGGAATCTGATATTCTGAAAAGCAAAGGAACTTGGTATGCAGCCAAGAATAACTTACCCAGCCAAAATGAACATTTTCTTCCAGGGAAGAAGATGGACATTCAACAAAATAAGTGAATTTCATCTATTTTTGATAAAAAAAACGGAACTAAACAAAAAATCTGACCTACAAATATAGAACTCAACAGAAACCTAAAAAGGCAAAAAGAAATCTTGGGAACTATATTTCTACTATAAAGATATATAAGGAACACATGTATACTTTGTCCTAGAAACTAGAGGAAATTGTACCAGAAAAAGGGTAAAGTGGGGGTATTACATCTAACAAAGAGGCAAAGGAAACCTATTATTTCTGAGAGAAAGATTGGAAGAGGATGAACATATTTTACTGTCATCAGAATTGGCTTAAAGAGAAAAATATTAGGCATATTCAATTTATGGTGAAACTTCTTCCACCTCATTGAAAAGTGGGAGGGGAAAAGTGAAAAGGGAAGGAGTAAGCTAAGCAGAAGGGAATACAGAAATTGTGAGGAAAGAGGATAAGAAAGGGGGAGGAACTCTAAGTTGTAAGGAGGGATACTGAAAAGGGAGGGCTGTGAGAAGCAAGTGGTGCTCACAAGTTTAATACTGGGGATGGAGGTAAGGGGGAAGGAAAGGAGAAAAGCATAAGTAGGGGTTAACAAGATGGCAAGTAATACAGAATTGGTAATTTTAACCATAAATGTGAATGGAGTAAACTCCCCCATAAAGAGGAAGTGGGTTAGCAGGCTGGATTAAAAGCCAGAATCCTACAATATGTTGTTTACAGGAAACACACTTGAAGCAGGATGATACATACAGAGTAAAAGCACAAGGTTGGAGCAGAACTTACTGTGCTTCAGGTGAAGTAAAAAAAAGCAGGCGTAGCCATCCTGATCTCAGATCAAGCAAAAGCAAAAATTGATCTAATTAAAAGAGATAAGGAAGGGCATTATATTTTGCTAAAGAGTAGCATAGATAATGAACAATGTCAATATTAAACTACAAACCAGGTGGCATAGCATCTAAATTCTTAAAAGAGAAATTAAGAGAGCTGCAAGAAGAAATAAACAGCAAAACTATAATAGTGGGAGATCTCAACCTTGCACTCTCAGAATTAGATAAATCAAATCACAAAATAAATAAGAAAGAAGTCAAAGAGGTAAATAGAATACTAGAAAAGTTAGATATGATAATCTTTGGAGAAAACTAAATGGAGACAGAAAGGAGTACACTTTCTTCTCAGCAGTTCATGAAACTTATACAAAAATTGACCATATATTAGGACATAAAAACCTGAAACTCAAATGCATTAAGGCAGAAATAGTAAATGCATCCTTTTCAGACCACAATGCAATGAAAATTACATTCAATAAAAAGCCAGGGGAAAATAGACCAAAAAATAATTGGAAACTAAATAATCTCATACTAAAGAATGATTAGGTGAAACAGCAAATCATAGACATAATTAATAACTTCACCCAAGAAAATAACAATAATGAGATGTCACACCAAAATGTATGGGATGCAGCCAAAGCAGTAATAAGGGGAAATTTCATATCTCTAGAGGCCTACTTGCATAAAATAGAGAAAGAGAAGGTCAATGAATTGGACTTGCAACTAAAAAGGCTAAAAAAAGAACAAATTAAAAACCTCCAGTCAAACACTAAACTTGAAATTCTAAAAATAAAAGGAGAGATTAATTAAAAAAAACTAAGAGTTGGTTCTATGAAAAAATCAACAAAATAGAAAATGCGAAGGTCTGGTCTAGCTCTTCTTGTCAGGATAAGCAAATGTCCTTGCCCCACGTGTGGACGCCAATTTGTAGCGAGCTATCGTCTCCAGAAGCTGCTGGATCGCTCTCTGGGAAGAGATCTGCTGTGTCTACTCAAATCTCTCAGACAGATTCTTCTTCCTGTAACGAACCGTTGTCTCCAGGCAGTTGCTGTTAACTCTTGTCCAAAGAAGTGACTTCCCTTCCTGCAGAGAGCCCCGTCAAGCCTGATGCAATTCAGAGTCTTCTTCTTGAATCCTGGCTCTGAATCTCCTCCAGCTCTTATCCTTCTCCAGGCCGATCTGCCCTCTGTGCCCAGTGCTGTCTCTTTTTATCCTCCCAGAGAATGGGCGTGGGATAATGCAAGGGCTTCTGGGAAGAACCACCCCAGCCAATGAGCTTGCCCCCTCTATCAAGTCAACCTGAGTTCTCACCTTGTAATTGTCCAGAAAACCTGAATTCTCACCTTGTCACCATCCAGACAACCTCAGTTCTCACCTAGTAATCCCAACAAGAAAAACCTTAGTAAATCTGATTAAAAACAAGTAAAGAAGAAAATCAAATTGTTAGCTTAAAAATGAAAAGGGAGAACTCACCACAAATTAAGAGAAAATTAGAGCAATAATTAGGAATTACTTTGCCCAGCTTTATGCCAATAAATTTTATAACTTAAATGAAATGGAAGAATACCTTCAAAAATATAGCTTGCCCAGATTAACAGAGTGTAATGTGCTGTCGTCTCCAGAAACTGCCGATTGCTCTCTGGTCTAGAGGAGAGACTTCTTCCTCTAGACAGCCGCCTCAAGTCTGGCCTAGACAAGACTCTCTCTCTCCTCCAGAGAGCCGCTCTAACTCTGACCTAGAACAGAGACTCCCTATCTCTGGAGTGCCGCCCTCTTTTATCCTCCCAGAGAATGGGCGTGGGATAATGCAAGGGCTTCTGGGAAAAATTACTTAAACCAATGAACTTGCTCCTCCTAAGCATGCAAGCTCCTCCCCCAGGAGTTCACAAGTAAAACTCCCAGTAAAGGCCGGAACTAGAGAATTGTTAAGTACCAACTTAGCACTTAGTAAGAACCTAATATCTCATTATCTCATTAGTACTTAGTAAGAACCTAACAACAGAGGAAGAAGTAAATTGGTTAAACTGTCCCATTTTAGAAAAAGAAATAGAACAAGCTATTAATCAACTCCCTAAGAAAAAATCTCCAGGACCAGATGGATTTACATGTGAATTCTACCAAACATTTAAAGAACAATTAACTCCAATGCTATATAAACTATTTGAAAAAATAGGCAATGAAGGAGTCCTACCAAATTCCTTTTATGACACAGACATGATACTGATATCTAAACAAGATAGGTTGAAAACAAAGAATGAAAATTATAGACCAATCTCCCTAATGAATATTGATGCTAAAATCCTAAACAACACCTCACCCGGCCCGGACACGGAAAGGATTGACAGATTGATAGCTTTTTCTCGATTCTGCAAAAAGATTACTGAAAATCATCCCTAGGATAATACACTATGACCAAGTAGGATTAATACCAGAAATGCAGGACTGGTTCAATATTAGGAAAACTATTAGTATAATTGACCATATTAATAAACAAATTAACAAAAACCATATGATCATCTCAATAAATGCAGAAAAAGCATTTGATAAAATACAACATCCATTCCTAATAAAAACACTTGAGAGTATAGGAATAAATGGACTTATAAAATAGGAGCATATATTTAAAACCATCAGTAAGCATCATATGTAATGGAGATAAACTGGAACCTTTCCCAATAAGATGAGGAGTGAAACAAGGTTGCCCACTATTACCCTTATTATTTAATATGTATTAGAAACGCTAGCCTCGACAGTAAGAGTTGAGAAAGAGATTAAAGGAATTAGAGTAGGCAATGAGGAAACCAAATTATCACTCTTTGTAGATGATATGATGGTATACTTAGAGAACCCCAGAGATTCTACTAAAAAGCTTTTAGAAATAATTCACAACTTTAGCAAAGTTGCAGGATACAAAATAAATTCATATAAATCCTCAGCCTTTCTATACATCACTCAAAAAATCCAATAGCAAGAGATATAAAGAGAAATTCCATTCAAAAAACTGTTGATAGCATAAAATATTTGGGAATTTATCTACCAAAGGAAAGTCAGGAATTATATGAGCAAAATTACAAAACACTTTCCACACAAATAAAGTCAGATTTAAATAATTGGAAAAATATTAAGTGCTCTTGGATAGGCCGAGCGAATATAATAAATATGACAATACTCCCTAAACTAATCTATTTATTTAGTGCTATACCAATCAGAATCCCAAGAAACTATTTTAATGACCTAGAAAAAATAACCACAAAATTCATATGGAAAAACAAAAGGTCGAGAATTTCAAGGGAATTGATGGAAAAATAAATTAAATGAAGGTGTCCTAGCTGTACCTGATCTAAAACTATATTATAAAGCAGCAGTCACCAAAACATTTGGTACTGGCTAAGAAATAGATTACTTGATCAGTGGAATAGATTAGGTTCACAGGACAAAATAATCAATAACTATAGCAATCTAGTGTTTGACAAACCCAAAGATCCCAACTTTTGGGATAAGAATTCATTATCTTACAAAACTGCTGATAAAACTGCAAATTAGTATGGCATGGACCCACACTTGACACCATACACCAAGATAAGATCAAAATGGGTCCATGTTTTAGGCATAAAGAATGAGATTATAAATAAATTAGAGGAACATAGGATAGTTTACCTCTCTGTCTTGTGGAGGAGGAAGGAATTTGTGACCAAAGAAGAACTAGAGATCATTATTGATCACAAAATAGAAAATTTTGATTACATCAAATTAAAAAGCCTTTGTACAAACAAAACTAATGCAAACAAGATTAGAAGGGAAGCAACAAACTGGGAAAACATTTTTACAGTTAAAGGTTCTGATAAAGGCCTCATTTTCAAAATATATAGAGAATTGACTCTAATGTATAAGAAATTAAGCCATTCTCCAATTGATAAATGGTCAAAGGATATGAACAGACAATTTTCAGATGATGAAGTTGAAACTATTTCCACTCATATGAAAGTGTTCCAAATCACTATTGATTAGAGAAATGCAAATTAAGACAACTCTGAGATACCACTACACACCTGTCAGATTGGCTAAGATGACAGGAAAAAATAATGATGAATGTTGGAGGGGATGGGACACTGATGCATTGTTGGTAGAGTTGTGAACGAATCCAACCACTCTGGAGAGCAATCTGTAACTATGCCCAAAAAGTTATCAAACTATGCATACCTTTTGATCCAGCAGTATAACTACTGGGCTTATATCCCAAAGAAATACTAAAGAAGGGAAAGGGACCCATATGTGCCAAAATATTTGTGGCAGCCCTTTTCGTAGTGGCTAGAAACTGGAAAATGAATGGATGCCCATCAATTGGAGAATGGTTGGGTAAATTGTAGAATATAAATGTTATGGAATATTATTTTTCTGTAAGAAATGACCAGCAGTTTGAATATAAAGAAGCTTGGAAAGACTTATATGAACTGATGCTGAGTGAAATGAGAGATCATTATACACTTCAACAATAATACTGTATGAGGATGTATTCTGACGGAAATGGATATCTTCAACAAAGAGAAGATCTAACTCAATTCCAATTAATTAATGATGGACAGAATCAGCTACAGCTAGAGAAGGAACATTGGGAAATGAGTGTGAACAGTTTAGATTTTTGTTTTTCTTCTCAGGTTATTTTTACCTTCTGAATCCAATTCTTCTTGTGCAACAAGAGAACTATTAAGTTCTGCACACATATATTGTATCCAGGATATACTATAATATATTTAACATGTATAAGAATGCTTGCTATCTAGGAAAGGGGGTGGAGGGAGGGAAGGAAAAAGTCGGAACAGAAGTGAGTACAAGGGATAATGTTGTAAAAAATTACTCATGCATATGTAACGTCAATAAAAAGTTATAATAATAAAAAAAAGAAAAAATACATCTAGCTCCCTTTATTCTGGATTTATACTAAATTATTTTATTAATTAATTTGATTTTTCCAATAAAACTCTCATTGGGAAGAGCATCTGTATCTGTATTTCAGCCAACCTGAGCTACTTGCTCATAAATTATATAAATTACATATATAAATTGTATAAAAATTATCATATAACATATACAAAGTAAAGGGAGAGAGGTAGGAAAGGAATTATAAATTAAGCAGTCTACTACCACCTTGTACGCTTATCTATATATAAATAAAAATAAAAAACCACTATCTATGGCAGAAGTTCATAGTTTCTGATTTAGCCTTCTTCCTTATACTTGTCTCTTGAATTGTCTGTAATTATTAAAATCACAATAAAAATTAAATAAAAACACTCCACCTGCCATTTTTATGCCTTTCCACAAGCTAGAATTCATTCTGTTCTTATCTCTGTCTCTTAGAATCTTAGGTTTGTTTTTTTTTCTTAAATAAGGGCCAGTTCAAGTGTTATCCCCTAAGCAAGATCTGCTCTGAAACCCCAGTTGTTAGTGTTCTTTCTCCCAGAAATTTATATATATATTGACTTTGCATATATCTCTCATTGCAGTATAAATGCATACTGCCTAGGTGCAGACTCCATCAGCTTGCTTGACTAACAAGCTCTCTTGGTGTGCAGAAGCTAGGGAGTTGCTTTCAAGAAAAATTGTGATGAAATATATCTTAGAGAGACTGCAGAGCCTACGCAGACATTCTGTAACTGGTTCTGAATGGCTGACCACATGGTGAGGGGGAGATCTTTTTTTTCCCTCCAGTTGGTTGTGCAAATAATGAAATTGTAGACCTCTTCAAAAAAATCTGTTAGCTTCAGCTGCTATTTCTTTGATCTATTTGTGTATGAGGGAATTGGATTATTTTATCTCTCCTGGAACCCAGTGAGATATCATGTGATAAGAGAAATGGCTTTAGGGCTTTCTTTTCCTCATAAGGTTTCCTAAGAAACAGGCTTTTTCATTCATTCTTTTATGTTCCAGATGCTAGAAGGTGGGTTTCTTCATTAGGAAAACAAGCCTCTGTAATACAGCAATAAAAACTTAGTGTAGGTATTGTAAAATATTAATGCCCCAAGAAACAAAGAGAAACCTTTGATGACCTTTGAAACCAACTCAACCGTAACTAAAACTTGGACTCATTGGGCAGTGATGGTACATCTGAACATAAATTTGGTGAAACCTACCCTATGTGAGAACTGAACAGTGCTATACCTCCTTTACATGATATGAGAAAGAGTATGCCCCAAGGAACTGGGAGAAATGTTTATTTTTGCTATATCTCTAAAGTAAACATCTTTTTGTAAAAACTATTAATGTTAATTGGTTAAATGAATCTGAAGGCTAGGCACAGGATCCTACTGATAGTAATGGGAAGGGGAGAGGTAACAACAGTCTATGGAGGTAGAAAAAACTCCTTTCTGAATTTTCTGGAAATTTGAGTGGGCAAATATAACTTCCCTGATTCTGAGAAGGCTAGAATATTCATGTTATATATATATGTTTTATTTATCTATCTTTGTGTATCTTCTTTCTCCAATAAAATAAAAGCTACTTGAAGCCAGGGATGTTTGCACTTATTTTTATATCCATAGTACCTAGCAAATAATAGATATTTAAGAAATTTTCATTGAAAAAATGAATGGCTGACATAATAATCTGGAAGTTATATCATTTACTGTAAATTAGTAAACTGATATTCCATTTAGTGATCTAATGAACTGAATGAACTTTCCAATGCCTAATCAGCTCTGGGAGGGATTAAATTGAGCCCCTAACCTCCAGAACTGTCTAAAACATGTTCTTTAAGATACTTCATCAGATGGACAGAGGTAGCTACACCCAGAGAAGAAACACTGGGAGGGGAATGAAAATTGTTAGCACCAATATCTGTCTGCCCAGGTTGCATGTACCTTCGGATTCTAATGTTTATTGTGCAACAAGAAAATGATATTCACACACATGTATTGTATCTAGACTATATTGTAACACATGTAAAATGTATGGTATTGCCTGTCGTCGGGGGGAGGGAATAGAGGGAGGGGGGGTAATTTGGAAAAATGAATACAAGGGATAATATTATAAAATATATATATATATATATAATTAAAAAAAAAAAACAAACACATTTTTTAATATTCCCCATCTTTCAAGGCTACTTGTAGAATTCTGAGAAAAGACCTTGAATAGTGGCAATTACAATTCTTTTTGCAAGTTTCTAATAGAGGTTGCCTTGTTTTGAATTTTCCAAGCTTCAAACAACATGGAATAAAATATTTGGGTTTGGGATTTCCAACCAAATCTTAAAAAAAAAAAAAAAAAAAAAAAAAAAAAAAAAGATACTTCATCAGAGTAGCCAGTCAGTTTCTCTTTAACAATATCTTTTAACAGTAAAATTTCTGAATCAGAGGGAAAAGTAGTTCTGAAAGACTAGCAATTGGAACTGTGTGTACTATTCCAAATCAATGATATTCTAAAATCCCCTCTCCTTTCTGTTGCAGCTCTATTTATATGTATATGATTCTTCCAATTTATTAGGAAAAGAAGTGCTGATGAATAATATAATAACTAAGAATGTATTCTTTCCAGTAAATAGTTTTATGACATAATTCTAATTAAATTAAATAACATAATAATAGTGGCTGGCTCCCTTTTGCCTCTAGGGTAAAATAACAACAACAAGAACAAACACCTAACAACAACCAAAAACTTCTTAATCTGTATTTAAAGCCTCCAACAATCTACTCCAATCCACCTTTCCTGCCTCATTTCACTACATTTCCTTTTATTTACTAAACCACAAAGCCAAACTATACTACTTCTTCCAACTCAACATGCCATTTCCTGCTTTGAAGAGAATACCTCATTCCATGAATTCACTCAGTCCTCAAGGTCATTAAGAATTCTCTTCTTTTAAGGCTGCATTTAGGCTCTATCTCCTGTGTAAAGTTTTGCCTCATTCCCACCAACAGGAAATCTCTAGCTCTTCAAATTTTCCTATAAAACCTCTGCACTTTAGATTTTCTCTGCACATTTATATTATACTTATCTGTGTATATAGATTACTTTCATTAGAGAATGTAAATTCTTCTTCTCATTAGAATGTAAATACTTTGGTTTTTAAATATTTGTAACCCCAGCATGATACCTTACATATTTTAGGTACATAATAAATGTTTACCAAATTGCACTTACTGGAAAGCAAACTGAAAAGGTTACAAGAGAACTGCCATAGACTTGCCAAAATCAAATGCAATTCAATGGTGAAAGTATGTGAACATTTTATTTTCTAATGCCTATATTATATTCATTAAGAACATAAAAAAGAACAAAAAAATGAAAATCTGGAACAAATGAAGTATGAAAAGACTAATCCAAATAATAGACTCATATATCTAAAGCTAAAAAAGATTTTAAGATCTTAACTGCTATGCTCTTAAAGATATCAAGAGAATATAGAAAATTATTATTAGGGAAATAGTAGTTTCATATAAAAGATAGTGACATAAAATAATAACTACCATTTATACAGAACTTTAAAGTTTGCAAAACACTTTACATATATTATCTCATTCAGTCCTCACAACAATCATGTAAGGTATTTACTTATTATCCTCCTATTTAGCAGATGAGGAAACTGAGGTTGAGAGAGATTAAGTGTTTTGCCCACTGTCACAAAGCTAGTCAGTCTAAAGTAGGATCTGGACTTGGGCCTCCTTCGCTTTAACTACAATATTCTATCTAGTAAGTCAACTAGCTGCCTCATAGTTTATTCCCTAGCAAATAATAGGGACTATTTGATTTAATCTTTATATTTTCACAGTACAGTGGTCTGAACATAGAAGTTACAAATATATTTTTAAAGTAGCTTAAATTTAAAAATATATTCTTATTTGATAATTTGGGAATAATGCTAATGCAGTTAAATTACTATGCTACAGTAAAAAATGATTTTTGTAAATGGTTTAACTTCATTTAATTATCAACAGAAAACAGGGGTGGGGACATGTTTAAGAAAAAAAAATCAAATACTTTTCCATGAACTTTTTCCAAACATTACTATTTCATTTAAAAAATTATATTCACTACTTTGCAATTAAGAAGGCTTAGAAAAATATTCCTCGTGGCTTATTGTTTTCAGAAGGTAGTAACCTGAAAACAATAAGGAACCAAGCCTTCAAATGATGCCCCATAATCTAATAAGTACTTGGTGCAGAAAGAAGTATATATAATAATTAGAGCGACAGAAAAGAAAAAAAGAAAACACAATGCTTACTGCACCACCTACTGGTCCAAAATGACAAGTCCTACCTTTTTACAGTAGAAACACTGAAAATGACACTCTAACTTCATTTAAAAAAAAAAAAAAAAAGGAATAGAATATTAAGAATACAGTAGACGAGGCTCTGTGCACCATAGCAAATATACCAAAATATAACTTTTGTCAGCTTTTGAGGTCTGATCTATGCAATCAGTTGTAATGACTGTTAAGCTTAAACTCTAATGGCATATCTAGTAAGATTAACCAAGAAGGAGGGTTTGTATAAATTATTTTCCTTTCCATAAAGCCTAAGTTAATTAAGCAAATCAGTTTTTGAAAGGCACAAGAAATCTCTAAGAAATATATGGTTTAAGAATGCAAATTTTCTTTTTTGGGGGGCCATCTTTTTTTATTATAGCTTTTTACTGACAGAACATATGCATGGGTAATTTTTCAACATTGTCCCTTGCAATCACTTCTGTTCCAACTTTTCCCTTCCTTCCCTCCACCCCCTCCCCTAGATGTCAGACAGTCTCATACATATTAAACATGTTAAAGTATATCTTAAATATAATATATGTGTACATATTTATACAGTTCTCTTGTTGCACAAGAAAAATTGGATTTAGAAAGAAGGCAAAAATAACCTGGGAAGAAAAACAAAAATGCAAGCAGACGCAAAGAACGCAAATTTTCTTCTTAAGTTGCATAAATAAAAAGAAAATAATTATGAAAATATGTAGCTTTTGCTAAAACCAAATTTGCTTTGCAAAAACAAGGTAGTTTATATCAATTTCAATTATTTGTTACACAAAATATCCAAGTGAATCTCTATCATTAGCTTAAGACAATGTTAAAGTAGCACAATCCAGTCAGGCAAATGTCTGCTATGTGTTTTGGCTTTTTATTTTGCTATGAACAAAAATGGGACTTACCAAAAATGAACACCTTATCTAGAATTTTCATATTTGCCTGTAATGTGTACAGCATCCAAATACCTGTCTGCCTTTTGTCAGGGATACTTGAATAGAAAATTATACTCTGTGGAATCTATTACATATATTAAATAAATTTCTTTTTGATAAGGAAGTAATGATACTGACAAATTAAACTGTCTTGACTATGGGGAGAGTGTCTCCATTACATTAAGAAGCTGTCATATTATAAATGAGATAATTTATAGAGCAGATGATGTTATTCTGCCAGAAATTATTACACATCTGTAAACCTTTTAAGTGATAGAGTATTTGAGGTGAACTGAAAAAAGAAACAATAAATTACCAATGAAAAAAGAATGCAAACACTTCAAGATGTTTGAAGTGAAAATGTATAATGCAATCATACTCCCCTTCACCTTCCTTATAAAAATGAAAGGAAATTTATGATCTTGTAAAATATAAAAGGAAGATTATTAAGAACATGGAAGTCTGTTTCAGTAGGTTAGTATTTATGACTTTTCTAGACAATTAAATGACTTGTGATAAACTATCCATTAAGCCAAGTTACAAAAATGATTAATTTAAAATTAAACTAGTACATAAAGAAAAAGATTATGTTTTTGTTATCAGCAATTTTTTGACTCAGAAATTCAATTGAAAAATACAAACTGTTACTAATAGTGTGTTTATATGTTTCTATTCAATTATTCTATTATCTATGATATTAAAAATAATGCTTTCTTAAAAAAAGGGGGGGCAATGGCTCATTAAGTAAGTTCATTAGAGAAATAAATAAGTTTCTAACACACAATTACTAAAACCACAGCAAACTGTTAAGTTTAGGATAGTTTCTCAGTTTTACTAAGGTAACCCAGGGTTACCTGTATGCTTGCGCTTAGTAGCACCTTTCAATAAAGTGAGGTTATATTTAGAGTTTTTAAAATAGAATTATACAGGCAGACTTCAATCTCTGCAATAAAGGTGTTTCTGAGAAGTTTATATGAAATCTGAGTCATATTTTAAAAATCAACCAATCAATCATCAACTAGAAAATGGTTGAACATGTTATGGTAATATTATGGTACATGATTGTAATACAATACTTTTTGTGTAATGAGGATGGTTTCAGAAGAACCTGAGAAGATTTATATGAAGTCACACAAAGTAAAATGAGAAGTAAAAGAATGTTGTATATAGTAATAGCAAAACTGTAGCATCAATTAAAAAATTTAGCCATTCTGATCAATACAGTGATTCACAATAATTCCAAAGGATTCATAATGGAAAAATGCTTCACCTCTATTCACCACTATTATATGTGTATAATAGGTATCACATTTCTCTCCTCAATGGATAGAGTGGGAGTAGAAGAGAGAGAATTTGGAATTGAAAATAATTTTTTAAAAAAAGTTCGACAGCTTTTATTGGAAAGAATCCTATAGTAAAACTACTGAAGGAACAAAATAAAATAAATTGAACTTAATATTCAGATCAGTAAGGATTTAATAAACAGCCAGTTACTATGTGCTAAATATGAACTTTTGACCTGAATAGACAAAGACAAAAATAAAAGTCCCTATTGAGAGGGTAGAGAAGGGAACAAACAATACTCAAAGAGATAATGACAAAATTTAGACAGGATAAATACAAAATAACTCCATTAGGGATAGATCTGAGAGGGGAAAACACTAACCATTGGAAAGATCAAGTAAGATTGGCCGAAGAAAGTCTCACCTGAATGGTTCTTTGAAGCCGGAAATTTTACTAAGACATATGTGAAATGTCAATATGGAAAATCCTAAGCAGGTCAGTTTGTCTGGCCAGTATGTGGAAAGTAAAATAAAATAAGACTGCAAAAGTAGGTGGTAAACAGATAGTGGAAGGCTTAAAATATCAGGCTGAGGAGTTTGAATTTTATTCCCATAGCAACAGGAAGCATTTTAGATATTTGAGCAGAGTCAGAGCTGTGCTTTAGTAATAAGAGTTTTTAATTTGGATAAAGGATGAATTGGATGAGGGGGAAGAGAATGAAGGTAGAAGGCTCATTCAAGAGGCTAATGCAACATTTCAAGTTGGAGATGAGAGTCTGAGATAACAACAACAACAATATTTCAATATGATAAAACAACTAGCATTTACTATAACACTTAAAATACTTTACATATATTAGGCAGCTTGGTGATACAGTGATAGAGTGCTGGAGTCATTTAGAATTGAGTCCAAATCCAGACTCAGACACTTATACCTCTTTATTTTCTTCAACTCAACAGTACCACTTTCTCAGGATTGCTGTAAGGATCAAATGATTTTATTTATAAAGTGCTTAGCAGAGTGGCAGCCACTTAGTAAGTACTTAGTAAATATTTGACCCCTCCCCTTTAAAGTTGAACAATTATGAGAAACTAATTACTTTAGAACATATTTAGCCTCAATATATTATGCTTTGTTGATGTCCCTTCTGGCTACTATTATCCCCAATTTATATGAACCCAGGTTCTGGAGGTGAGAAATCCAAGGTTGAGAGAGGAACTGGAAGCCAAACTGCAAGGAGCTAAGAAGTGAAGGTGAAATAAGAAAATGGAGGCAGCAGGATTTCATAAGAGATTGATTTGAACCATTACTAGCAAAACCAACCTTAGGAATCCTAACCTGACTATGTAGCAATTTAGGGAGATGGATGGCAAAGGAAAATATTACTGGTAAACCAATACTGAGAGATCAAACCAAAATAGCAGAATTGATTAGTATTAGGGGGAGGGGTAAATTGGTCAGCCAATCAGTCAAAAAGCATTTATTAAGCACCTATTAAGTGTCAGACATTGAAGTAAGTGTTAAAGACTAAAAGACAGGTAAAAATATCAGTTGCTCTCAAGAAGCTAAAATTCTAATGGGAAGGAGAGTGTGCAAAAACTATGCACAATAACAAGAAAATGATATTCACACACATGTATTTTACTTAGACTATATTGTAACACATGTAAAATGTATGGTATTGCCTGTCGTCGGGGGGAGGGAATAAGGGAGGGGGGGTAATTTGGAAAAATGAATACAAGGGATAATATTATAAAATATATATATATATATAATAAAAAAAAATAAAAAAAAAAAAAAAAAAACTATGCACAATAAGATATGTACAGGGCATATTGCTGGTAATCTCAAAGGAAAAGTACTAGCATTTAAGGGGACCTTAACAGGCTTCTTGCAGAAAGTAGAATTTTATCTGAGACTTGAAGAAAGCTAGAGCAACCAGGAAGCAGAGATGAAGGAGAGAATTCTGAGTATACAGGATAATCAGTGAAATTACATGGAGTTGGGAAACCAGAGCTGTATATGAGAAACCCAAAAGAGACTACTATCTGAGAACGTGAAAGGAAGTAAAGTAAAAAGAAAGAGAAAGGTAGGAAGGGGCTGGGTTATGAATTGCTTTAAAAATCTAACAAAGAATTTTATATTTGATCCTTGAGATAAGAGGGAATCAGGAGTTTACTGAATAAGGAAGTGACTTAGTCAGACCTATGGTTCAGGAAGGTCACTTAGCCAAAAAGAAGATAGACTGACATATGAAAGATACTTAGAGCAGAGAGACTAACTAGAAGGCTAATGCAATAATTCAGTTGTGAAGTAAGGGTTTTTCACTAGGATAGTGACAGAGTCAAAGGAGAAAAGGAGGCAAATACAAGAGATGCTGATAAGGTTGGTGGCAACTAATAAGATATGGTGGGAAGACTGAAGAATTGGGGATGACTCTTAGGCTGCCAGCCTAGATGGCTGGGAGTATGATGTTACTTAAAAAGAAAGGGAAGATGGACATAGTCTGACATGAATTCTAGTTTTTAAAAGTCCAAACTCTTTAGAAAGGGTTTGGTAGAAGAATTTTGTTCAGTTATTTTCCAGTTGTGCCTCACTTTTCTTGACTCCATTTGAAATTTTCTTGGCAAAGATAAGGGAGTGATTTGTCATTTCCTTTTCTAGCTCATTTTACAAATGAGAAACTGAGGCAAAGTGGCTTGTTCAGTGAGGTCACACAGTTGGTAAATGTCTGAGGCTAAATTTGAACTCAAGAAGATGAGTTTTCCTAACTTCACTGAACCACTAACTTGCTGCCCAGCATTGAAAGGATGCACTGTTTCAGTTTTGTCTTTGTATCCCAAGCTCTTAGTAAATTCTTGTGGAGTCTTTAGCTGATCTCAAACAAAGGAAAGGAGGTCCATCAAGGAGGTATAGGGGAAATTCTACGAACAAAGAAGAAAATAATTTTAACAAAGAGGAGAAACTGGAATTGTCTGAAGAGATCACTGTAGATACACAGGGAACTCATCAATCAACTTAGAAAATCTGGAGGCAAAAGCAGATAATAGAGGATGAAGGATGAATAAAAGAGCATGCTATAATTCTATAAAAATGGTATCAAATATACTAAAATTCAGGATGAGCTGGAGCTGACAAAGGGAACCAAAGGCATCAAAAAGATTTGTTCTTTTAAAGCTATATAATTTGGAATCTCAAATAAGAAGTGAAGCACTTCTGGGGCGAGATGTGATGATGATCGTTGAGAGAGAGGGTAGTACTGTTCAGTTTTTATTTTGCTTCTACTTTCTCTGTCAAGGAGAATGACCTTTCCACTGGAAATAACTGATGACAGTAAGTTAATATAGTGCCAGACCTATGCTATACAGTTTTTGCAAATATTATCCCAATTTATCCTCACTCTAACAGGTAAGGATTTTATAGATGAGGAAACTGAGGCAGACAGTGGCAAAGTGACATTTCCAAGGTCACAGCTAGCAAATGTCTGAGGCCACATTAAACTCAGATTTTTCTCACTCAAGCTTAGTGCTCTATCAACTGTGCCACTCAGCTGCTTACTAAATAAGCATATAATAAGAGAAAGAATCTACTTGCCCTTAATGAATTCAAGTAAACCTTACACAGATGAAATATTTCCTTAAGTTACTTAGAGAATTTATGCATGTGATTACTGAATAATCATCATAGTTGAAAAAGCATGGCGAATAAGTAAGGTACATAGCAGAAAAAGAACAAATACTTTCCCAGTTTTCAAAAAAACCTGTGAAGAACAGGCTAGTGCACTTGATTTTAATTCCCAGAAAAGGTGTGGTCAGAGAGTAGTTTGTTTTAGTGAACTGTGAGTTCACTGTGAATCAACAGTGGCAGACAAAAAAGAAAACACATGGCAATTGAGAAGCAAAGCTCCCTGGAGGGGAGGCATGATAGTGTTCTAGACCACAACAGGAGTAGTGTGTTTAGTTCAGAGTGCTACAGTTTAAACAGACCATTAATGAGCTGGAGATCGTCCAGAGGATGGTGAAGGGCTTTGAGTCCATATCATGTAAAGAAAAGTTGAAGGAATCTGAGATGTTTAGTTTGGTGAAGAGAAGATTCAGGAGGGATCTGATAACTGTCTTTAAATATCTGAATGTAATGAGTAAAAGGGATTAGATGTGTTGCGCTTGAATCTTGAGGATAAAATGAAGAACAACACGAGAAATTGGCAAGGAGAAAAACTTAGATTTACTGTCAGAAACAACTTCTAGTGATTGGGAGATGGTGGTACCTTCAGCTTGGAGGTCCTTAGGTATTGTCTAGCTAGCTACTTGTAGGGTATTGCCATGTGGGGGTTCTTTTCTTGGATAGGTTGGACTAAATGCCTGCTTAGGTTTCTTTTAAGACTCAAATTCTGTATGATTATATGACCTGAAGTCATTATGATTTTTTTAAACCATGGTTTTAGGAGTGAAGCAACAAAATAGTTTGAGAACAAGAAATTGTGATTAAAAGGTGATTTTAGAGTTTGAGATTTTGGACAAAGAAGAGTTTTAGGGAATTAGTTAGATTAGGTAAAAATTGTAGTCATCTTTTTTGGTGTCTGAGGTAAAGTGGAGACCTGTGGAAGCCGAGGATTTTAATGAACTGGAAGGTAAGAATTCAAAGGCATTTAGGATCTTGCCCTAAAGTCAGTGAAGGTATAAGGAAAGCAATCTGTAGTAGCCAGATGATAACAAGAATTTAGAAAGTTTGATAAAATTAGAGGATGAAAACTTTATTTACTTTATTATTATTATTTTTTAGTCATTTTTTAAATTCATTTTTCCAAATTATCCCCTCCCTCCCTCCACTCCCTCCCCCCGATGACAGGCAATCCCATACATTTTACATGTGTTACAATATAATCTAGATACAATATATGTGTGTAAATACCATTTTCTTGTTGCACATTAATTATTAGCTTCCGAAGGTATAAGTAACCTGGGTAGATAGACAGTGGTGCTAACAATTTACATTCACTTCCCAGTGTTCCTTCTCTGGGTGTAGCTGTTTCTGTCTATCATTGATCAACTGGAAGTGAGTTGGATCTTCTTTATGTTGAAGATTTCCACTTCCATCAGAATACAGAGGATGAAAACTTTAAAGGAATCTCTTTGTGGTAGAGTAGTTGTGGCAAAGTAATAGTCTGAAAGTGTTTTTTTGTAGCAAGGAGTAGTTTAACTCCTCTATCTGCCCCTGTATAAGTACAACCATCATTTCCATACTAGTTCTTATTACACACCATTGTAAAATGTAGGAAATGACTTCTTGAAAGTAACACCTCTATTGCCATGCTTCCAAGTTTTTGTTTCATAAATTCCTTTCCTTCACCTTTTTCCTAGCCTTATTCTCTCTAAGCTCATTTCTTCTCCTTTCTTTCATTTTCTTACATTTCCCAGTTCATCACCTCTGTTCTGGCCTGCTATATATAGTCAAGACTGTATCCCCCCCACCAGGAACACTTTCCTTTGCCTTTTTCTCAGTCTTGCCCATTTGTATTCTCACCCAAGTTTCAAAATACAAATTAATTCAGTTCAATTAAAAAAACCCTACATTTAACACTATTATGTGCTAGGATTTGTACTACCTGCTGTTGTACAAAGAACAAAATTACCTTTCACAAATTCTTCCTCAATTCCTCCAAGTCAGAAATTGTATTTCAGCTTGATTCAATAAGCATTTATTAAATACCAATTGTCTTTTCCTCCTCAGAATTTTCATAGAACTTCAAATCAACAAGTATATTAAAAAACAAACAAACCTATAATCTACATGGTATTTTGCTAAGTAAGCATTGAGGATACAAGGAAAGAGAAAAACAATCTCTGCTCTCAAGAAGCTCATAGCATTCTTATAGCCCATTGTATATATTTGAATATACATGCTATATCTCATAAAACATTTTAAACTTCTTAAAGAAGCAAAGGAATAGTTATATTTTCTTTCTGTACTCCTCAGTACCTAGTACTGCACTTTACTTGTAAAAGATTATTAATAAATATTAGTTGGATGGAGAATGGTTTCAGTTATATTTATAGAAGTTATATAACACTAGAATATGTTATTAAGGGAACAATCTTCTCCCATTAGAGACTTGAAAGTCACACAGGAAACCTTCTTTCCAGGTTAGCTTAGACCAGAGATTCTTTACCTGAGGTTGATGAACTTTTTTAAAATGAATATTTTGATAAGTATATTTCAATATGATTTGTTCTTTTGTAATCCTATGTATTTTATTTTTATGCATCTAAAATATTATTCTGAGTAATCTGAAAAGCCTATAAATTTCAACAGAAACCTGCCAAAGGGATCCATGACACATTAGAAAAGATTAAGCACCTCTGGTTTAAACATAGTCTTGTTTGGAAATCAGGCATGATCATTTTAGATATGCACTCAAAGATCTTTTTCAGTTCAGTGGTAGTAATTCAATTCAATTATATTTAATTTCCTAGAATGAACATAATATCTTTTTTTGATTCTAAAAAGTTTCAACATCTGTTTTAGTTTTCTCATTTCCAAGGTGGATATAATATTCTCTGAGTTTCAGATTAGAAATAGAAAATCTGAGGATAATAAAATGAAAGTTCTTATAAAATATAGCATTTCCTATATTATTCCTCTATTTCTTTGACCTGTTTCTAATTCCCGACTTTATCTCAGATTAAACTATGAATTATCACAAATACTCTAAGATACATATCTGTTTGTTAGTTGTCTACTGAGGGACTGCAATGGAGAAAGTCAGCAAAGAACCTAGAATATATAGAACAAAATAGACTTGAGATTTGACCCTCCATCTAAAATTAGGTAAGAATTCATCCCATCTTTGTAGGTTTTTATCTGTAATTGTAAGAAATTTTTATAATTTTAATCTTTTAATTAAGAACTCTTTATAAGCTCCCAAACAGGGGTCGGTCAAACAAACCATCTGACTTAGGACCATTTACCCCTGAGTTACAGACTTATGAGTAAGCAAGATTTAGGTAAGATGAATTGACATTCTTTACAGTGAATTTTCTGGTCTCCAAAGTCAAACAGAGGTCAAACAAATGAAAAGAACTCATTTCAGGGTCACCCACTTGGAGTAGGTAAATGTAGTTTGGGAGATGTTACCAAACTCCCAGATTACAAAGGTAGGGACTTCTCCCTTACCAGTATAGTTAACCTTTCCAGACATTAGGATAAACATATTTCTCACAAGAAAAACAAAAGCAACTAATGTGTTCTCCATGCTAAGACATTTATTATTATAAACTTTTAAGGAATATGTAAGCTAAAATTTTTTTAAAAGGTTGCTTTAAAAATCAAAGTATTATTATTATAATTATTATTACTTACCTATGTTATAGTATCTCTTTAGCTCTGTACGCCTAATCTCTTTTAATTGATTGTTTTTTCTCTTTTTTTTCTCTTCATCGGTTAAATATTCTACCTCCTCCACAGGAATACTGCAATTATCTTGTTCTGAAATAACTGCTTTAGCATCTTCTTTTCCAGCCTGAGTCTTAGTAGTTGTGGTGCTTCGAGAATTGGCTGACGCTGCCTCAGCATTTTGTTTGGCTTGTTTTTTCTTTTTCAACCTAGAAGGGGGTGAAAAACATCATTAGAAAAGAACTACTTTGTCAACTTTATTGATCTACTTTTTTGGTCTTCATAGGTTTCTGGAAAAATTAACCTATATATTAACCTATTTTTAATCGGTTAATTCATATATTGAAGTCCTTTCATATGCTGTTCTCAGTTATATGTTCCTGCTAATTACATTTACCTTCCCCATTTGCAACTATTAAATTCTTATAATGCTAAAAAATTGAACTCCTTCCAGCTTATTTTTTAAAAATTCTGTGAAAGGGTGCATTTTTTAGCCCTGAAGAAAGATAAAGACTTTTCTAGAAGATACAATTTTTGCTTAGAGATACATAAATTCTCTTTTGTATTGTCACAATAGGTGTTTCCTATACAAAGTATAAGTTCATAATTAATGTGTTTGGTTTTTTTTTTAAGTTTTTTTATCTACCAAGTGAACTGGAGAAGGAAAGAAATAGGAAACCATTTCAATAGCTTTGCTAAGGAAATTCCAAATGGGATCATGAAGAGTTAGACATCAGTGAAAACTTCTTTACAGAATGATTGGCCTAATTCATAATTTCACATATCCCAAACTAGAATGCTTGTCCTCCCTTTGCTCTTAAAAGATTGATTACTCTCACCTTTTGCTGTCTTTTACAATTTGCTGAGTATAAGATGAAACTTCAAAATTGTTTTGATTTGTATATACTTATAAACTGTTTTGATGAATCATTCAAATAGATACTAATAATTGTTTATAATTATTTTGAGAAACATTTGTTCACATCCTTTGACTACTTAACTTAAATGAATAAAAAATTAAGACAGTTGTTTTTTCATAAATTTAGGCATAGTCAGTATTTCAGTTCCTCTTCTACATTTCCTTTGTTCTTCTGGGCACATGTGTGCTAATGGAAAAAACGTGCTAAGTGGAAACAAGTGAATGGAATTAGTTGATAAGCAATGAATTTTGGGTTGAGATTTGCCAGTGATTTGCTTTGAAGAGAAAGATAAATTACTCCAACAGTCTGTTTTAATATTTTTATTCATAAAGTTGAGGTGATCAAATCTGTCTCTTCACAACTCATAGTGATGACATGAGGATAAATTAAATTTTATAGTACTTGTAAACTATTTTGACTTCCTTAGGTAAAAGCAATGAATTCCAACAATTAATTATGTTGCTTTTGTTCATTATTTTGCAATCAATATATCATTTTTTTTTACTGGCTAATAAATGAATACGTTGCTTGGGGATATAATGTATATCAGATAAACTTTCTTCCCATCAATGCAAACCAGTTATTATTATTCTTGGCTATTTAAAAAAAAAAAGAAAGAAAATTCCAGGATGGACAAAAGGAGTATTGTGAAAGAATCATATTCAAGAAATAGTGAATAAATACTTTTCTCTTTTCTATAATGATCAAATTTGGAAATATTACTTTGGTACTTTTGATTAAGTGAGTCACATAAAATCCCCAAATAAAACAACTTTTCTTTTCTTTTTTTCCCCTAAATTAAAATCTGGATTATTATAGAAGACTGAAATTAAAACTTAGTATCACTGACACTATGGATACAAGCAAACCAGTGAGTAGAGTTCCAGAGAAGAAGTTTTTCTACAAAAAAGAGACAATGTTATATAGAATATTTCCACTACTGTATTATGTTAGTTTTGCTATGAACTTTTGTTACTCTTAATGGATAATATCAATTGAACCTGGATTTCCCCCCTTCAAAGAATTACTTTTTTAGGAGGGGAAAAAGAAGAGAGTAAAGGCTATTTCAATTTAGTTTGAAATTTTTAGTTACTTAACAATGCTAATATTTTTTTTTTTTTTACTTCAAACTGAAAGTCATATATAAGTGACCACCTTCCTTTGCATTCAATATAATTAAAGTTGCCTCAAGGGCATATGTTTTTAATGAATTATCACTAAAATATGTGTAGAGGGTCTCTAAAAATACTAAAAAATGGTAAATTCCTTTACTTCTTTTGTTCCTCTCTCCCTCCACAGAAAATTTTAGTCATAAATCAGCAAACCTCAAAAAGTCATACTTTCACAAAGAACTGCAAAATAGCAATGATATCAAACTATTTGTTCAAGAGAAGTTTTAAAGTTAAATTTGGATATTTTTATAATTAGTTAACTCTTATTTTATTTTATTTTATTGAAAACAAAGTCACTTTATTATAAAATTTTTTGACAGTATATATGCATGAGTAATTTTTTTTATAACATTATCCCTTGTATTCATTTTTCCAAATTTTCCCCTCCCTCCCTCTACTCCCTCCCCTAGATGACAGGCAATCCCATACATTTTACATGGGTTACAGTATAACCTAGATACAATCCAACTTTCTTGTTGCACATTAAGTATTAGATTCCGAAGGTGTAAGTAACCTGGGTAGATAGACAGTAGTGCTAACAATTTACATTCACTTCCCAGTGTTCCTTCTCTGGGTGTAGTTGTTTCTGTCCATCATTGATCAACTGGAAGTGAGTTGGATCTTCTTTATGTTGAAGATATCCACTTCCATCAGAATATCTCTTCATACAGCATTGAAGTGTACAGCGATCTTCTGGTTCTGTTCATTTCACTCAGCATCAGTTGATGTAAGTCTCTCCAAGCCTCTCTGTATTCCTCCTGCTGGTCATTTCTTACAGAGCAATAATATTCCATAACCTTCATATACCATAATTTACCCAACCATTCTCCAATTGATGGGCATCCATTCATCTTCCATGTTCTAGCCACTATGAAAAGAGCTGCCACAAACATTTTGGCACACACAGGTCCCTTTCCCCTCCTCAGTATTTCTTTGGGATATAAGCCCAACAGCAGCAATGCTGGATCAAAGGGTATGCACAGTTTGATAACTTATTGAGCATAGTTCCAAATTGTACTCCAGAATGATTGAATTCATTCAGAACTCCACCAACAATGCATCAGTGTCCCAGTTTTCCTGCATCCCCTCCAACAATCATCATTGTCTTTTCCTGTAATCTTAGCCAATCTGACAGGTATGTAGTGGTATCTCAGAGTTGTCTTAATTTGCATTTCTCTGATCAATAGTGATTTGGAACACTTTCATATGAGTGGAAATAGTTTCAACTTCATCATATGAAAATTGTTTGTTCATATCCTTTGACCATTTATCAATTGGAGAATGGTTTGATTTCTTATAAATTAGGGTCAGTTCTCTATATATTTTGGAAATGAGACCTTTATCAGAACCTTTAACTGTAAAAATATTTTCCCAATTTGTTACTTCCCTTCTAATCTTGTTTGCATTAGTATTGTTTATACATAAACTTTTTAGTTTGATGTAATCAAAATCTTCTATTTTGTGATCAATAATGATCTCAGTTCTCCTCTGGTCATAAATTCCTTCCTCCTCCACAGGTCTGAGAATTAGACTATTCTCTGTTCCTCTAATCTATTTATGATCTCATTCTTTATGCCTAAATCATGGACCCATTTTGATCTTATCTTGGTATATGGTGTTAAGTGTGGATCCATATCTAATTTCTGCCATAGTTAACTCTTATTTTAAAAGGAAACATGGTATTTCACCCTCAACTATCTTCATCTCCTGTTTATCAGCAATATTAAGAAAAATTTGGAACTCAAAACAAAAAAAAACAAAAAAAAAATGAGCACAACTGCAAAAAAATTCCTCCTCCCAGGAAGGGAAATATTTTAAAAGGTCTTTAAACTACATTTTTCTTTAAAAGGAGCCCTTCAAGAGTCTTACTTACATTCTGATAACTAAGTAATGTCTAACTACTTATAACATAATTAGTAAAATGACTCTTCAGATGTTAACAGAATTACAGAATTTAACAATCTTATTTGTGGGTCACTCCACAGTCTATTACTTGACTTATTCTTATAGCTAAGCTTATTATCCCTGAGTCCTAAAGTAATTGTAACTCTCAATCAAATAAGCTCAGAGCCCCCATACCAATTCATCAATTATTATTTAAAATATTGGAGAAACCTCCTTGTCCAATAGTAGTTACTGATGGGTTTAAGACAGGTTCTCAAAATTGTTTTAATCTTTGTTCCTCTTCTTATTAATGACTTGGAAAGTTTTTTGTACAGCAATTATAATAGCTTTTTTTTTTTCACCTTTGATACTGCTTGTTCACATCTTTTGACCATTTATATATTGGAGAATGGCTCATTCTTACAGATTTGAATTAGTTCCCTATATATCTTAAATTCCAGACATTTGTCAGAGAAACATTCTTCAGAGATTTTTTTCACAGTCAACTATTTCCCTTTTAATTTTGCCTATACTTATTTTGTTTGTGCAGAAGCTTAAGTTTTAATCAATTTAATTTAATCCATTTTATCTCCAGTGATTCTCTCTATATCTTGTTTAGAGAAGAACCTGGGAGACATTTTTAAGATACAGTTCCAAAAGAACTGTAAAAGGAAAATGTTTTCCCCAAACTACAATCACGTGGTATAGCTATCATTTAAATTCTAAATAAATCCTCCAATTTTCTGCAAATAGGGATTCTGAGATGATTCTTACTGAAAAAAGAATTCATTTGGACTTTCATTTCCCTATTTTATTGCAGTATTACATCCTACTCAAAGATCTTTACCATGAGATTTATTTCTTGCTAGGATCTATGTGTAATTAATAAAAAATGAACTGGAGACAAGGATGGGAGGAATGGGTGAATCTGAGACAAATTGTTAACAGTTTTGTTAGTAATTAAGGGAGAGGTTTTTTTTTTTTTCTTTTGTGAATGTTAAAACAAGGAAGCTAATAAAAGAATTTTAACTATATCTTTGTGTATAGAATTAATGGAGTGAAGACTTCTCAAGGGAATATAGCCTTAAACTATACTTTAATTGTGACTTGAGACTTTATAATAATAGAGCTAAAAAGTTGCAGGTATTGTCCCCGCCAGTTTTCCTGTCACTTCTTAATTAGCATTAAAGTATTTCTTTTAAAGGTGATGATAGCTTTGAATTATATATGCTGGTATATCAATTTTCTAGGGAAATTTAAATTAAGAGTTTATTATTATTGATTTGTATTCTTTTGCTCCTGAGCTAGACTTCTGCAATTAGACTGTAAACCGGGACTCCCCCAAACAAGGGGAAAAAAGCTAATGGAGGGGGAAAGGGGGCTCTGAGGCCTTCTGCATGTGTGGGACAGGTCGGGTGCAAGACCCCCTTCCCAATTAACTAATCAGAAACATCATCAGGTACAAAGAGAAAGCATTTATTTAATCCCTGCAGGGAGAAGCACAGACACACATGGGAGCCATCCTAACTCCACTATGTGCTCCTGGAACCTGGCCAGCTTCCAGCTTGTCCAGGGTTGAAAAGCAAAAGACCAGATCCTTTTCATTGGATAGACTAAAAAGACATAACCATCCTTGACCAATGATCACCAATGTTGGCTGTCTCCCACAGGTCACATCACTTCCTGTACCTCAGGACTCAAAGTTCATCCTTCCAAAGATCAAATGACCTCTCCAGGGTTCCAGTTCTGGAACACATGGAACATGTGACTCAATACTGAGAAATACTTCATCCAAACAGTCCCATTCATGCATTTAAGCTGTTTAATCTTGTGTTTGTTTCTAAGTTATGCTTTGCATTCCTGAATGACAAACACCTTGTCAAATGGGAGATGTCCTTTCTTGAGAGACTGTAATAACCACCTTTTTGCTTTTTCTGACTCTGAGTCTCTTTTTATGTATACTATTGCCCCACACATTGGGATTCCAGTATATTTACAAGGGATAACCTTCTACAGAAAGATTATAGCAATATCTTAAAGACTTGACTCATTATATCTGAAGTAGTAGAAATGACTTACTCCACAAGCTTGTATTAGTGTTTTTTAAAAAATTATGTATATACATATATGTGTGTACATATACACATGTGTGTATATTTTTCTTTCCCCATTTCTACCAATGTCCTACTGAAATTCTTCTCAAAAACTAAATGAGGGAAGAAAGAGTTGAAGTGGTTTATGGCTGAAAAAAATTATATTAGTCTTTAAAGCTTTTTTCCTTTTTACAAAAAGAAAAAGAAATGAATCGGGGCAATAAGCAATAATTAAAACTGAACTAACTTTCCTGTACTTTTGAAAGCTTAATTCAGCACAATGAGCTAGAAGGAAAAGAATCTTTGCTGACAGATATTAATGTATATAAAGTGGAGGAAAAAAAAGGAAACAAAGAAAAAGGAAAGGAAAGAAAAGGAATAGCTAAAAAAATGTACAGAAAGAAGACTGCATTCTAAATAATATTCTGAGTTCTGATTTCAGTGCTATTCAATCTGTATAAGAGGCTGCTTATGCCATCTCCAATCATCTTGATCTAGATCTTGCCACTGGATACAGATGGTTATGGAGGGGAAAGTGAGGCAAGTGACCTTGCACAGCCCTCCCTCACTTAAATCTAATTCACTTGCATGAAATGGTATCACCTCTTTAATGTCACATTTCTCTTCCAGAATGAAGGACAACCACCTCTGTGAGTAAATCTGGCTTGGAATTGGTCAGTTGGAAGAGCCCTGCCTTTCTCCCTTCTTTCCTATCTCCTTTCTTCCTCTCTTTCCTCACATCCTTCTCTCTTAAAAACTTCCCCCCTTTTTTGCAACTCTGAACCCTTTCAAGATATCTTGGGGTTCACTGGCTAGAAAACTTTCTAAAAGACCAGGTCTTAAACCAAAACCTAACTGATTTTCATTGGCCACCAATAGGTCCTAGGCCATGTCTCATTTGGTCATTATTTGGGTCCTGATGGACTCAG
Source organism: Sminthopsis crassicaudata (assembly GCF_048593235.1). Taxonomy (NCBI): domain Eukaryota; kingdom Metazoa; phylum Chordata; class Mammalia; order Dasyuromorphia; family Dasyuridae; genus Sminthopsis; species Sminthopsis crassicaudata. The sequence continues at coordinate 174,169,256 of NC_133620.1, forward strand.
ATGGAATTTAAAAAGCAATCATTTCTGCTTTGCCCAGAAACCCCAAAGGTCTTCCCCTCCCATTTATTTATTTATTTATTCATTCATTCATTCATTCATTCATTCATTCATTCATTTATTTATTTATTTATTTATTTATTTATTTATTTTTTTGACTAGGTGAAAGGGGAGATTCTTTGTCTAAATTGCTATCCAGCCTTAATTACTGAATGAGTGTGGGTGTTGAATGGGTGTGGAAGACCTTAGTTTACAAAGGTTAAAGTCTCCCTTTTCATCCAGAGCCATTTTCAATCTTCTTAATCTGTATCTTGCAATTAGACACAGTTGGCTCTGAAGGGGAAAGTGAGGCAGGTAATAGGTACAGCCCTCCCTCACTTAAACCCATTGACTTGCATGTCATGGCATCAGAATGAAGGACTAATAACAGCTTGCTTGTATTCACACAAATGTTTTATTATCATTTTCTCTGATTACCATCATAGTCTCAAAAATAAACTTTTCTCTCCTTTTTTAGATGCTTGCATCAACTAAAAAATATCCATTAATCAAATATACCCAAAACAATATTAATGTTTAAAACTACCTTAATTAAAACTATTTGATCCCTTAGGAATCTCTCTTTAATTCACTAATTGGGGATCCAAGATATCCAGGGCTATATACTGCTTTTAAATGTATTCTGGTAATAAAATGTCTATCACAATGTAATGCCAGAGAAACTGAGGCAAGATAGAGATTAGAGTGTTTTTAATATGTTATAGAGTGTTTTTAATATGTTATTTGAAAGGGAGAGATTTACTGGGACCAAATAGATCCATGGTTTGGTCCCAGGGCTGAATGAGACTATCATCCCCAGCAGTGGTCCTCAAACTTTTTAAATAGGGGGCCAGTTCACTGTCCCTCAGACTGTCGGAGGGCCGGACTATAGTAAAAACAAAATCTCACACTCTGTCTCTGCCCCTCAGCCCATTTGCCATAACCAGGCGGGTCACATCTGGCCATAACCAGGCGGGTCACATCTGGCCCGTGGGCATAGTTTGAGAACCCCTGATCTCCAGGAATGCAGCATCCATGAGTCAATTGAGTTCTTCATGACATATTTATACACAGTACCTAAACAAAGGCAGGGGGTGGAGTCCAAACTCTGGTGATTGGGAATCTCCAGGCAGGATTCATCCACTCTGTTCTGACAGGTTGGGGGATAGGACCATAAATTCTAACAATCTGGGAGTTAAGAAAGTGTGGACCTCTAGACACAATGTCTGGAGTTCCCCTTTCTGAGTTTACACATTGACAATTTATAACCTTAGAGCAAAAAGCCCTGAGTTATATCAGTCTTCATGGGGGTTGGGAGGAGTGGGGGCGGGGATTTGCAACTCAAGGGGATTGAGTCAGAACAATAAGGGAAACTGAGACAGGATCAATTAGGGAAACTGAGTCAGGACAATTGAGGCAGAACCAATTTAGGGAAACTTAGTCAAGGGAACCTGAGTCAGGACAATAAAAGAGAACTGGCACAACAACAATTGAGTCAATCAACAAATTAGTCTTATTGTTATGAATATATCACTCACTATTTAAAAATTAATAGCTATTTCCCATCTTCCCCATTTATTTCCTATCACAAAACAACTTAATGCGTATTACTAGATTGAGTAATTTTGGCTTTTCTTTTACAAAAAGGGTGGTTAAAAGGTAAAGTTTTGAAAGTTTTTCTTTGAAGTTTCTAATGAATATCATTTCTTCAACTAAAATTCTTTAATAAAGCTGTGATTTCATCAATGTTAGAACTCTATCTAATGGATGCAAAAACATCCATACCATTTCATCTTGTGTAATTTTTATCCATGTCTTCTAAAATATCCTCCCTAGGAAAATCTACTCTTATATATTGGATATCTTTTCTAAGTATTAAAATATTTCAGAAATACCAGTGCTGGGCTTGAGCCATGTATACACCTGGGTGAGCCGACTAATAGATAGGAATGCTGATATTGGAGTAAGGAAGATCTTAATTCAAATCTGACCTCAAATATTTATCATCTGGGTGACCCTGGGCAAGTCACAAAACTATTTGTTTCAGTTTCCTCAACTGTAAAATAGGGATAATAACAATAACACCTACATCCCAGGACTGTTGTGAGAAAACAAATGAGGAAAATATTTGTAGAGTCCTTAGCACAGTGCCTAACATGTAGGAGGTAATGTATAAATGTTTACTTTCTTCCCTACATCTGTTTTATACCTTGTTCTTGCTACATGACTAAACCACTTTTTTGGTCACTTCTAGAATGATTTTTTTTTTTTTTTTTTTTTTTACATTTCTTGTATACTAGACATCACTGATAGCATATAATAGTCCACTTCTGAGCAATATTTATCTATTGTTTTCTGGGTCACTTGCAATTTTGGTTCTTTAATGACTCTGATATCATATGGCTGGCAGTCATATACAATCACCAGGATATTATTTTTAAATAGATTTCCTTGTCAGCTTGGGATTCTTGAATGCCCTTTAGTTTCTGAAATAACATGTTATAATCATCTTCAGTTGTGAAATCCTTTATGTCAGAGTCTGAACATAGCATTCTGTACCCTTTTGATTTATCTTTTGTGAATTGTTAAACTAATCAAGAGAGGTCACAATCTCATGGAAGAGATCCCCTAGTATTCTTGGATTTGATGTAATCTATATAATATCATTTTCAAAGAAGAGTCTCTAGAAAACTCAGGATACATAGGGAATCCTAACATTTGGAATGTATCCCTGGCATTCATGACAAAGTGAGCATCTATAAAGTATATTTTCTTGCTTTATACTGCCTTTATTGTTTTTTTTTTTCTTTTTTGGTTTCTTTTTCTTTATTTTAAAACAGAAAATAGAAAAAAAGGAAAACAAGAAAAAAAAAACAGAAAAAAATACTCATGTACATAGCCAAATATATGAGAGGGGTCAAAATATGTAATAATAAATGTCCATTTCAAGAAAGTATATATTATAAAAAAAGCGCCATTTATTTAGAAGTATCTTTTCTTTGTAGGTTTTTGTCTCACTTATTAGACAGAAGATTGTTGAATACAGTTTATCACTGCTAAACCCAATTACATCTATAATTCAATCTATTGAGGAGATTTGGACGAAGCTAACATATCCAAAGCATAGGACAATGGATGTCTCTCTACCATTAAATAATTTGAATAATAATTTGAAATAGTATCTGCTGAATATAAGCCAGGAAATTAAAAATACTGGAAATTTGGAAGATGTCTTATGGAAATGAAACCCTGTCACACTTTCTTAGTACATCTATATTCCTTTGAAAAGTTCTACTTAGTACATTTTTTTTTTTCTGGCATTTTTTTCTCAATAGACAGAAAGTTAAAAAACTCATGATCAAGCCTAGCCAGTGAGGAGGTAAAGAAAATCTAGTGTCTGCTATGTGCCAGACATTATGTTAATGCTTTAAAATATTATTTCACTATTAAATAACTTGCTTAATTTTGAGAAAGGCCCTTGATCTTTGAGGCCTTGGTTTATTGATCTATAAAATGACGGAAGCTGAATGAGATGATAGTATCTAATGTATCTTCCAGATAAAAACCAAAAAATCTATGATAAGTTTAGGAGAAAAAAAACAACAAAATTAAGTGTTTTTGGTGAACCTACATCTTCTATATATAGCCCATCTTTCTACTATATGGTAGTAAATCTTAATCATCCAACTACAATTTACCCCTCCCTATTTTCCCTAATTCTAAGTGGAGCCAATAACACAAAGGCTGCTGCTGTTGTCAGAAGCACTAAAAATGAAAGGGGATGGTTAAGTTGGTAGTTTGAGATGGAATGCTTTTCACACCAAAGGGTTGCATTTCACAATACCAAACCCCCAAGTTGCTTTTTTTGGTATCTCCAGTGCTTAGGGCAGAGGTGGCACATAATAAGTGCTTATTAAATAATTTATTAACAGACTAATTGGACCTTAAGTAGCAGAAATCTAGCTTTTTGCACTTGTCAAAGTAGAAATTGTAAATAGAAGAAATAGGACAGCCAGGGGCAGAGCCTGGCATACATTTTTCATATAAAAGTTAAACAATTATGATAGCAACTTTAAAAATAGTTTATATTGACATTTTCTATTTTTCATATGATCATAGTTATCCACAGTATCTTTCCTCCTTCTACTCCCATATTTGTCATTCCATATGATAAATAAATTTGTAAAGAGGAAGAAAATCAGCATAACTGATCAAAAAGATAGATATACAGATATAGATTATATCTATATTACATATAGATATAGATTTTTGTTATTATGTGTTTTTTTTCATTTACACTGTTGTAGTTATTATGTCTATTGTTTTCTTGGTTCTGATTACTTCAATCTACCTCAATGTATGTAGATCTTTCCATGATGATCTGTGTTCATCACAAACAACATTTCTTATAGAACAATAATATTCCATTACATTTATGTAACATACTTTTTTTTTTTTTAGCTATTCACTAATTAATGGACATCTATTTTATTTCCAATTCTTTTCTAAAATTTAACAAACTAAATAAGTGTAGTTTCTCATTTATGAGTTGATCATAGATGAACTATTCTTCATGGAATATTCAGAATACACATTTCATTCATAGGTAAGTTTATATAAAAACATGTAGACCTTGTTCTCTAAAGATTTTTTCTATGAATACAATCTATCAAGAAAAGTCAGCATTTGCCTAGCAAACATTAGGTACCCAGTGACTGCAGGGTAGTCTGTTAGGCACTGAAGGAGATAAAAAGTTTAGAAGACATGGTCCCTTTTTACATTTCTAAGACTTACAATTAAATGGGGGTTCTTAATCTGAACTTTATTTTTAATAATATGATAACTATTTCAATATAATTGGTTTCATTTACAATCTTCTTTTACTCTGTGCATTTAAAACCATAATTCTGAGAAGGGGTTAGTAGTTTTTATTAGGTTGCCAAGGGATCCATGACACACAAAAAGGTTAAGAATCCCTGGTTTATTAGGGGATATAAGCCAAAACTTGAATGACTAAGAAAAACTATAACATACAATATTTCATTATTAAGTGTCATGACTAGAGAAAAACTATTACGTGAGATAGAAAGAAGGTGATTGTTACTTACAAGGTGAGAATCAGGAGATTCTTGCAGAGAATATACTGGTTTATGTGTTATTTATTACAAAGCTCAAATACCATCCTGGGCTTATTTGCCCTGTACCACCTTATGAAGCAGCATGACATAGAAAGGACAGTGGAGTTAGAGTCAAAGTATGCAAGTTTCAGAGACCACCTCTAACACTTATTACCGATGTGACTTTGGTCAGACAAGTCACTTACCATCCCTGGCCCATAAAAGGAAGGGGTTAGACTTGATGCTTCTAAAGTTCCTTCTTAGCTTTAAATTTATAATTGTATCACCCCTCTGAATGGGATGGTTTTTATACCTAAGGAGAATCATCTGATTTGCACAGATCTATCTTCTATCATCACATGCTCTGCATTACTTTTCAGAAGGGGGACAATCCCCTTTCCAAGTAATACCCAAACAATAAAATTCTCCAATGCCCCAGATTCTAATAGCATTTAATTTTTTTCTGGTCTGACCTAGCTGAGAGCCCATTAGTGAAAGAGTAAGCATGACAGAAAACTTACTTTGTTCCTCTAACTTTTCTTCCCCAGTTCTGGTGGGTCATTTCTTCTGAGAATTCATGAATCATTCCTAATCCAGCTAATGTTTCTCCTAGATTTTGCATAGACTTTGATTTTAGTGACATAGGTGAATGGAAGCATTATATGTGTTATTGCTTAGATTGGCAATGACACAAGTGCAGCCTAGGCTCCTGAGGTCTCTGCCTGATTCTCACCAGGTTCTCTTACTCATTTTCTGCCTATTCTCTGGGATCTTTGGTGAAATTCCAGCCCTTCTCCCTTCCCCTAAATTGGACTGTCAGGCATGTCAGTCCCATGTTAAGCAGGACTTGAATACATTAAGTTGTTTTTATCGGTATCTGAGTCTCATAAGCTGAAAATATTTTAGTTGCTCAAAGTCCTCAATCTAATGCTAATAAGGGATGCTTTATCCTGCTGTTTTTTTCAAACTTGGGTTGATTCTCCCATCATTATGCAACCTGGTGACCCTCAATTCTCCTTGGTTTCACTGCATTAGTGCTGGAATTAGTACAAATGCCCAGGTTGGCTTTAGTCCTACTGTAGCTCAGAATACAGAATTCCAAAATTCAAGAATCATCAGCCTCTACCTCCACGAATAGCAGGAATTATGCCATATTTAGTGCTTGAAATCATATGAAGGTGTCAATTTGACAAGTGTTCTCAACTTGAAGTTTATATAAACAGGTAAGCCTTTGTCTCAGACTTTTGAAAACACCTCTCTATATAGAATTTGATATGCCCACAAATGTTCAGAAACCAGACCAAATGCTCAGTACCAACTGAATGAAGGATAAAGCATTTATTAAGCACCATGTGCCAGACACTGTGTTAGGTACTAGGGATATAAATAGAAGCAAGACAGTTCCTACCCCCCCCAAGCAGCTTATATTCTAATGTGGGAAGACAACACATACAATAGTGCAAGAAAAAAAAAGGCAGAGGGAAGAATGGTACCTATGTGGAGATAATGTGATGGTAAAGAATAGGAAGTAGAGTCCAGAGGCAATTGGGATAAGAGTGAGCTGAAATATAACTAGAAATATGGCTCTTCAAAGCGGTTCTTTTTGGGAGACTATCACCAATGGGGAAAGATGGGCACCAGAGTGACAATGTGAAATGAGGAGATATAGAATCCAAATTGGTTGGCATAGCCTATTGAGAAGATTGCCAGAGAAGCCACCCCTTATCACAGGATATAAGAAGGGTAATTCCTGCTCAGCTTTGCATTTCCTTTCCTCCTTTACTGGACAGAAGTCAGAGGCTGATGTAGCAGCTGGAAAATAAATGAGGATGTTCTACAGAAGCACATGTGTGTTGTGGCAGAGACTGACATACACTTTCTGATGACCTAGACAGTGTAAATTCTTGAACCCTGGTTTTCTGAGGGAGTTTCTGAGGAATGCTGACTCTCCAGCTGCACAGGTTTGAGATTCCAATAATCTGGCCTTCTAGATAGACAAGGATTTCCTCAGCAGCCTCCACATTTCTACCTGGTTTGAATCCAGAGGATAATTGTCACTTATGCTTTCTCTAAAAATCTCAACATGTACTATCTTCGCTGAGCAAGAACTTCTTCCAGCAATAGCAACTTACTGATAAATAGATCACCATAATAGCTTGCCTTAGTTGTAGCATCTATGTTTTCAGTATCCTTGCTGGGCAATGGAGAGTTATATGATATGTATGATTGGACTATGAAGACAACTAGCATAAAGGATGTCAACAAAAAAAAATCTGATTGAAAAAGATAAGCTGATCACAAGGCAAGAGCAAGGGATAACCAATAGATGGCTTGTATGCTACTCTGGCATCCTTGTAATGTTAAGAAAAATATTTTAAGCCTTTCTCATCATTGTCCAGATGTCAAACTGATCTTCTGAATGTGTAGGAAGTTCCAATGGCTTCAAATCATTTCCTGGGTCAAAGGCAAAATTCTGTTTGATTTTCAAAATTCTTCATAACCGGTACCCTTCCTATTGTTCAAATTTTCTTATGCCTTACTCCCAAATCCTCTGAAACTCAATGACACTGGCTTCCTTGCTGTATCTTCATTGAGACACCCCATGTCCAGACTCCAGGAATATTCACTGGCTGTCCTCCAACCTCAGAATTCTCTACCTCTTCATCTGTGTCTCCTCCTTGGAAATAGCTTTCTTGGCTTTCTTTAAATTCCAGCTAAAATTCTTCCTTCTACAAGAAAACTTTTCTAGTCTCTCACTACTAAATGTCTTTCTTCTGTTCATTATCTACAATTTATCCTGTATATATTGTTTGCATAGTTTTCTTTCTTTCTTTCTTTTTGTATGTTCTCTTTCCCATTACACTACGAGCTCTTTAAGAGAAGAGACTATTTTCAATCTTTCTTTATTTCTGCAGGACTTAGCATAAAATTTTTGGTGCCAAAAAAAAGTGTTTATTAAATAAATTCTTATTGACTGACTGATATATATCTACACACATATCTCTATATGTATGTATAATTTTAATAGCAATTATAACATAACTTATACAATCAAAATCAAAGTTGTTTCATCCAATGGAGTCATCCTGATGTTTATTTACTTGTCCAATTTTCTTGCCATTACTGAACATTTCTGGACCTCTTCTTTTTGAAGTGCCTTCAAAACCTGTACCACAATCTTTTGAATACCCTTAGAGGTGATAATCTCCAACCTCTGATATGAAATATGATTTCTAGAAATGACCAAAAGGCATTTGTAGTCAAGCATGGTAAATAAACTGATTGGAACAAACTAGGTAACAGTTTTTTATTGAAATTAAAAAATTAGTCATTATATGACTATAAAGAAATGAGAGTTTGCTTTTCTCTTGTGGCTTATTAACTGGGTCTGGAAGCAATTTCAAAAGAAGTATTTCAAAACTATATTAAGCATTATCCCTGAAGAACTATTAATAAGGACAAGGCATATGAGAAACTGCAATTGTCTATTCAAAGGGGCACAGGACAATATGTAAAATATGAATTTATATTCCCAGACATGTTAAGCCATTAGAAGGGGTAAATTTTTATATTATTTCTTTGAGCACAAAATTATCCAGTTAGTGTGCTGCATCCTGGGAATAAGAATACAACCTCTAAAGTTGACTACCATTAATTTATATGGTATAAGGAGAAGAACAATTACTACCACTTTGTTTTTAAATATTAAAACATGGAGAGGAAAAAAGGGGGGGGCTTCAAGTCTACAGTAATGATTCTCAATATAGTAACTTTTGAATCTGGTTGTTTCCTAGTATCATTTCTTTTGTATTGGGGAGCTGGACAGGTATAGCCTTAATGAATTTTACATGACTGATGCAATTCCTGCTTAGGTTTGAGAATGTGTGTGGTAACAGCTATTTAGTTATAACTATATGGGATGGCGGGTCCTCTTCGAGAATGAAGGACAAACAACCACCACCTCTGGATGAAGAGAGAACTCAGGCCTCAAAGAATGAATATAGACTCTCTTCTTTGCCACTCTGTATTTTGTCTTTCCTATTTGGAGGAGGAGTTTTGGCTATGTGGTAACCTTGTGAGCATCAAAAGATTGAGAGAACAATCAATCAGAAGAGATGAAGTCCACTACAAATTCTTCAAACAACTGAGCCCAATGAAGAGGAAAGTCTTGTCTGTATCAGGATAGCAGGAGAGCAAAGTCAACCAAGAGAGTGACAGTGAATTATCCATTGGCTATGTCACATTTGGAAATGAATTTCTGAAGAGAATGCTTTGTAGTAAATGTTTTAAGGTTGAATCCACTTTCCCTAAGGAATGAGGTGGCATAAGCATGAGCGTATTCCCAAATGTAGGGTGGAAATGTTTATATTTCTTTCTTGCTTTATTTTCTCAATAAAAATCCCTATGTAAAACTTAATTGATTTAATTGTTCAAATGGTATTGAAGCGTGTATTGGAGCATTTAGCATTGATTGGTTAATATTGGGAAGTACAGTTCAAAATGAAGCCTCAAGCAAAATAAACTCCCCATTATTCCTCAGAAAAATTCTTATAGCCCAGAGTGGGAGATATAGTTATAAGCATTGTCCACAGGACTCATAAAGATAGATGGTAATTTGGATAAGGACTTCTAGAATTCAAAGGAATTATAATTCTGTACAGAGTTTGGTAGAATGCTGTGTACAAGAAGACACTCCAAAATATTTGCTAAATGAAGGAATGAAAAAGTAATATAACTAAGATTATGGAATCAGATTCAAAAATCATGGCTACAGATAAATTTATACATGAAATTATGTCAGCATTAATTAAAACAAACTAGTCATTTAGATATTTGCTGTTTAGATATGTATGTGTAGAATTTGGGGATGCTTGGATAAATCAAGTTTAAACAAAAAGCCAAATCAAATATTTTCATTTTGAATCTTCCATTTCATTTTAGAGCAGAGTACCCATTTTTTTTAAAATGGATAATGCCTAGTTAAAGCATCTCAATCAAGGGGATTGGGAGAAGAGAATAGGAAGAGTGAGTAACTTTAGATTAAATAAGTTATCTATAAAAGGCTTAGCATAGTGCCTGGCACATAGTAGGCACTTGATAAATCTTTATTTCCTTCTCTTGTCTTTTCTTTAATTCTCTGTGCTTTTCTAAAACCTTATCTTTTGAATCTAGTTTTTTCTATGAAGGCTGCTGAAAAGCAAAAAGTTATTTTTTTTTCTCAATTAAATGTAAGTGAAACAATTCAGTATGTATATCACAGATTTCTGCTAAAAAGATATTATTGCTTATTTCTGATTATTGTAATGTTTGTGCTTCAAAGACTGATCCTATTACAGGTTTATTTGATGACTACTTTTACTATCTTAGAGCTGAAGCTATATACCAGGTAGTCACAAATAATGCTTTTCATGGCTAATGGAGAACCCCTTTAAGAAAAGATGAAAACTACATTATAGCAGTTGAAGGCCCTCATACATATTTATAGACTGACACATTTTAACTCACTTTTGTTTCTAAGCAATATCCTTTTCCTATTAAGATAGTTCTGTCAGATTTTAATCTCTTTTCTTCTCTTCTTCAGTTATATAAGAATGAATTGGAGAATCCTAGTAAACTTTTTACCATGCATTCTGTTTAACTTTGATGATAGTTAAGTTATATGCACAGAGCCATTTATTATTCTATTCCCTAAGGGAACATTAACCTAAAGTATTTAGTGAAGTACCAAGCTTTTTATATAGTCTATTCCATTTTGGTATTGGCCTAACAATGGCCAATAATCAACATATATGGAAAATTCCAGTCTCCAATAATACAGAAGCAAAGCAAATCCACATGTAAAAGTTAACCTGGGTGGAGTTGGGGGGAGGAGGGGAGTGGAGGTTGTAGAAATAGCATCAAGTAACATGCTGAAAATTTACTTCTTAAGACAATGATCAAAACTCCAAAGGATTTAGAAGGGTCAATCACTGAAAGAGGATGCAGATTGTTAAATGTACTTGGTCCCAAGATGACTTCCTTTGAATTGTGAAATCTTTTTTTCTTTTACTTGCTCTGAATTACAATAGCATAACTACTATGGAAAGATCAGGTTGAAGTTTTTAATCCAAAAGCACTAACAGTGATAAATACATAGTGTTTCATTTTAGCCTAAGCAGCTACCAAAAGACAGATTCTCAGTCAACAGATGATGCTTCCCCTAATAATTCAGGGATATAATTTCCCTTCTAGGTAGAAATCATAGAAGTGATTACTGATCAAAATTAGGTAATTTTTCTTTCCAGTAACCTTTGCTTTCCATTTTTTCCTTATAAAAAATAAGTAGTAGTAACTGCCTTGGTAACTTCTAGAGGCTCCTTGTAACCACTACTCTGCTACTTCGCTATTATTGTTAGTTATTACTAGTAAGGATCATAAGTAGTAATAATGTGGCCTTTACACTCTGAATCATTACTGTTTCTAAGAGAGAGCTAAAGAAAGCAAGCTTTCACCAAAAGCCATTGAGAGATACTTTGTATTTTTTGTTGCTTTTTATTATTCTGTCATTTTAGTCAAGTCCAATTTTTAATAATACCATTTGGGGTTTTCTTGGCAGATACTGTAGTATATTTCTTTCTCCATATCATTTTACAGGTGAGGAATTGAAGCAAAAAAGGATTAAATGATTTGGCCAGGGTCACACAGTGTCTGAGGTTAGATTTTAAACTTAGGAAGATGAATCTTCTTGACTTCAGGTCTGGCACTCTATCCATCATGCCACTTAGCAGGACACAATTATACTTCAAATTTTTTTTCACCTCTGTGCCATATTTATTGGTTGATTTATTTACAGCTAAAAGTAAATTAACTAATTTCTATCTTCATAAAGTCAAAATATTAAAGAGTTAGAATTTTAGAGATTAATCTCTAGTCAAATTGGTAAACTTTGATTAGATGACCTTTGGGTTCCCTTTTTAACTCTAATGGGTCTATGATCGCATGAACTATTGCATTTTACAGTTCAGACAGTGAAGCCCAGAAAAGTTAATTGGCTAGGTATTCATATTTGAACCCAGATCTTCTGATACAAATCCAATGCTTTTCCCATTAGACAACTTTGCCTGTTAACACACATATGCACACATATACATGCATTCTATTTATCCATCCATCCATCTCTCTCTGTGTCTATCTACATATATATCTAACTACACACACCACACATATGTATATACTACTGAGTATGGAATGACATATTTATAGAGTTTGTGGTTTGGCATACCCAAAGTATTACTCAGAGCTGCTCAGGGACCTGAGGAAAAGCTATAGTTTTGGAGGAAGAATCAAAAAGATTCCACATGGATCCATTATGATCCTTACTATATTATGATAAAAAGATCGTCGTCTTCCTCCTCCTCCTCTTCCTTCCTCTTTTACTAGATTTGTGATCATTGATATAAAAAATTGAAGTGAAGCATTCCCCGTACCAACTGTGGAAGAAATGAATACCAGTATTCTACTAAATGCAAGACCAAGGTATATTTCTTTTACAAACAAATACAAGCATATGGGAGAGGCTTAATCATAGGATTTCCAGAGTATTTCTTTCAATATAAGATTCTCTCAAATATTTCAAATGTGAAACATTTTATTATCTTGGAGAAATCAAATCAAAAGGTAGGAGGCATAATATGGGAAGGATGTAGCAGAGAATTATAAATCAAGAGAACTGTTTACAAAACTAATAGATACATTCAAAGAAATTATTGAAACCAAGCAAATTCTGTGGGGATTTCCAGATCCTTCAGAGAAAGTAAAATATTAAAGTAAAATGGATTGGCAAAAATTAAACAAGCAAGTAGCACAAATACTTACTTCACTTGTTTAAAGACAAGAATTTTCCCAGAGTTCTACAAAGATTCAGTGCCTAAACTATTCAGAATTTTTTACACTAATGTTAATAATTCTAGAAATTCAATAGAACAGGAGGCCAAGGATCTGATGGACCTAAAATTCCTGATCCATACAATACAGATCAGATAACTTATGTAATCTATACACTTGGAAAGTTGGATATATAAGCTGTATCAGATTACTTGCTGTCTTGGGGAAGAAAAGGGAAGGAAAGGAGGGAGAAAAAAAATTAGAACTCAATGTCTTATAAAAGTGAATGTTGGAAACTATCTTGAAAAATATTTTTACATAAATTGGAAAAAAATAAGAAAAAGAGAGAGAATAAAAAGAGTAAAAAGAAAGCTGGGGGTGCTGAGTGGTTAAAGAATTTGTCCAGGGTCCACAGCAAGCATATATCAAAGACAAACCTTATGTGTTACAGAAGAAAGTACATTGGGTTGATATAGGTTTAGAAACTGACTCAGATATATAATACTTCTAAGACTTCAAATGAGTCATTTAATTTCTTGGGCTCTACTTATCTTTAAAATAAAGGAACTAGTGTTCCAGTGAACTTCTGAAGTCCCACCCAACCACAGACTTGATTAAGGCTAGCTCTCTATAATCCAGCTTCTTAACTGTAGTTCATGACCCCATTTGGGGTTTCATAATTGAATGTGGGGGTAGCAAGATTATGTTTTATTATCAGTAAATGTTTGATTTACATACCTATTTTATATATGTATATATCTGGGTTAATGTAAAAATTTCTCAAGCAAAAAGGAGTTGTTTGTGGAAAAAAGTTTAAGAAGCACTACATTATACAAGAAGTCTCTCATGAAAATACCAGCTTTAAGATTTCATTACCGGGGGGGGGAGGGGGGGCAGCTAGGTGGTGCAGTGGATAGAGCACCAGATCTGAAGTCAGGAGGACCCTGAGTTCAAATCTGGTCTCAGACACTTAAAACATCCTAGTTGTGTGACCCTGGGCAAGTCACTTAACCCAAATTGCCTCAGCCTCCCCCCCCCCCCCAAAAAAAAGATTTCCTTACCTGTAAAATGGGCATGATATTTAAATGATATACTTCATATAAGGTTATTTTGAGGGGAAAGCTTTGTAAATTTAAAAGTATTATATAAGTAGGAGTTCATCAAAAAATAGATTTTTAAACATATCTGAAAGGGTGGGAAACTCTCTTCCATCTCTAGTGATTACAATCTGATTTATTCATTGTTTAAATTAATTATAGTCTGCAAAGAAAGAGGAAATTGGAAGATTTGCCAAAATATTTTCCTTGCTCTTGACTTCCTTAGAATTCCTAACAATCTGTAATTTCTTGTCAGTGCAAACAGTTCATTTTGAGTAGAACATTTAAAATTTAGGGGAAAAATACCTTCCAAATAGGCTAGAAATAGCATCCAAATATAACAATACATACTGCACTGACACACATCCTGTGGAGGAACAGCAAATTCTTGTTTCCTGAAGCCATTTCACAGAGCAATAGGCCACTGAACAAATCAGATCTGCTATAAAAACTTAAAACAGAAATAAGAGTGGTTGGTGGGACTGTTTCCTATAACAAGTAAGGCCTTTTAAATGTATATAAAGGTTTTCAGAGAAGATCAAAGAGGGGACATAAAAGTTCACCTGAAAATAATAATCTATGTCCTATTAAGGGACAAAAGAATATTTTCTATAATAACTCTGAAACAGGAATTCCAAGTATTATGATTTGAATTTTACAGTTAAGGAAACAAGGTTGAAGGAAATGAAGTTACTTGCCCACAGAGCTGGGACTCTCCATACAAACTCAGGTCTTTTGACTATAGATCTGCCTCTTACTACATTGCATTACTATTTGGGGATACACTATTTTTGAATGAATTTAGAAATAAACATTATTTCTGCTGAAAGTTTGGACTTGGAAAAAGTTTACTTAAGTAATATGCTATCTTGTGAGAAGTATCAATTATGGAGTTAGGCACATCAAATTTTACAAATGCATAATAACATCCTTTAAATTTTTAAAAAAAGTTATTTCATTCATAACATATTCATTTTATGTTGTAAGAAAATAAAACTTATATTTTATCCCTTTTGTCTACAATCTAAAAATCCAAAACTTCAATAGTGATGCTAACATGCTATAATATGATTCTCCACTTTTAAAAGAGATTATAGTCTTGTTGCCTCCTCTCTAATTTTATCTTAAGATCTCCCTGCTATCCTTAGCAAGTAAATGACACAGAATTCATTATATCCCATTATGTGAACAATTAAACCATTCTCCAAACCACAGGCATGTATATGGTAGTAATGGGGCAAATGAGGTTAAGTGACTTGGCCAGGGTCACACAGCTATCAAGTATTAAATATCTAGGGCTGGATTTGAACTCAGATCCTCCTGATTCTAGAACTAGTGCTCTATCCATTGCACTGTCTCGTGAATAGATGTCTAGCCTCCAAAGGCTTTTAAAAGAATCTTTCATCCTGATTTCACCTTGGAATTTCTTCTTTTTCAAAAAAAAGTGATAAATAATAAAAAAAATTGGTTTAGGAATTTAGACTTGTTTATTTTGTCTTAGATATATCAAATACCAAAGATTTCTGCCTAATTAAAAATTCATTATAAAAGTTTTTTTAAAGACTATTCATAAAAATAAAATATTCTTTTATATGTCCTATAGACTTCCATGTTTCCACATGAAGCTATGCTACTCAGGGAAAAACTCAGCTGGTCTTTATTTTGCATAAGACATACAGGAAATTTCTTAATAGAATAAAAGTGGAATAAAAACAATATTTAGAGAGGGAAAATTAAGTAAGCTCTCACTAATTACTAAGAAAATTTCCAGTAAATATATTAAATTTTAAAAAATCAATTAGGCAAGAAAACAAAGCTTTTAGGGCCTTAGAAACATTTATTTACCAGCAATAACATAAATATCTAAATAAAATACGTAATAAATATGTAAATTAATTTATTTTTATGTTTGTATTTAAGACAGATCACTGAATCTTTAAAGAAATTCAAAGTGAGGGCAGCTAGGTGGCTCAGTATATAGAATATCAGCCCTGAAGTCAGGAGGACCTGAGTTTAAATTTAACCTCAGACACTTCTTCCCTGGGTAAGTCACTTAACCCAAATTGCCTCAACAAAAAAAATAAAAATTAAAAAAAAATAAAGAAAAGAAATTCAAAGTACCAAAGAATATATTATTTTGGGAATTCAGAGAATTACAAATAATCAACCATATTTGTGACAAAATGTTATATGTTTGAAACAGAATTAGGAATGTGGATGTATTTAAAATATATTATAAAAGAGTAAACCTTTAAGTACTAAAAAATGGCAACTAATCACAGGACCTATAGAGTTTAAAAACATTTTTCTTTTAACTGTTTTCTTGAATTTTTTTTATCCACACTTGAATAACAGGTATGTGGCACAAATAGCACAACAGAAAAGAGAAAAAGCACATAATTTTTGCTTTGTATTTAGAAAGAAATACACCAAAAATAATTGTGCCTGAAGACCTAACAGAATTGTAAAATGTCACTTTTCTTTCTATATCTTCATGGCCTAGCACAGTGACAACACATAGAAGGTGCTTACAAATATTTGTAAAATTGAATAACAAAGTCAAGTTGAGCCTAAAAGAAGGCAGAATGGTTAAAAAAAAATAAAAATAAAAACATAATCAATTCTAACAAAAACAAATGGAGAGATGAAGTAGGAAGAAATTAGAAGATCCTTGCAGTAGTTAAGGCAATAACTGCAGTATAGGTAATACCACACTATATTTTCTTTTTATGTTAGGATTATACAATGAGAACTAGATGAAGGAATGCTGTATTTACAGTTTATCTTGATTTTAGCAAAAACTTTTATGCTGTTCTTATAGAAAATATGGGGAGCTTTGAATTTAATTGTAGTAAAATTACATGAATCTAGAGTTAATGGAACTACTATATCCAAAAAAGCTAAGAGCTCCTTTAAGCATTCAATGTCAACTTGGAAGGAGGTCTTCAGTAGGGTACTCTCAGAGATCTGTGCTTGGCTTAGAATAATAGTTGTTTAAAGATTTAACAAAAAGCACTCATATGAATAAAGGCAAGATGGAATGCTTTTTTGGGGGGCAAGGACTGAGGCAATTGGGATTAAGTGACTTGCTCAGGGTCACACAGCTAGTAAGTGTTAAGTGTCTGAGGTTAAATTTGAACTCTGGTCCTCCCAACTTCAGGGCTGGTGCTCTATCTATTGTACCATCTGGCTACCTTCGGAATGTTTTTTAGATTTTCCAATGATATGAAGCTGGAGCTAACAATTTGATGAAGAGCTAAAAGGATTTCAACACTGAATAAAATTTAAGATGATGGCATTTAACTAAAATAAATATAAAGCCTACACTAGGCAAAAAAAAAAAAAAATCTACTTTTGAAATACAAAACAGTGGAGTCTTGGCTAGATAGCAATTTGTCTGAATATAATCTGAAGGTTTCAGTGTACTATTAGGCTCAATGTAAACCAAAAATGAAATGGCAGCCAAAAAAGGTGAGAAGCATAGTATCTAGAACTAAATAGAATCCCTGGGACTTAGCACTGTTCCTCCAACACAGAAGGTACATAAAAAACTTCTTGATTGACTGAATCACATTTTGCAAGGTGCTAGAAAATCTTAAGAGATTTAATAGTATGTCCATTATCATTAATCATTTTTAGAGAGTCATGTAAAGCATTTAATTTGATAGAAACTTGAAGGCAGAAAATTGATTTTTATTTTTAAAGGGAGAAAAAAGTTATTTGCTACAAACTCCTGAGGATGAAACCTAACATTAATCCTCAGAAACATTTTGAGACAAATTACTAAACAAATCACTTATAGGCACACAAAAGGAAACTGTAGTCACTAAGAGATACCATGGGTTCACTGCTGGTTATGTGAAACTAATGATGTTTCCTTTTTTGGGGGGGAGGGGCTGGCTTACCAAGATGGCAAATCAAGGAAATGTCAAAGTATACCTCTATTGCAATAAGACATTCTGTAAAAATCTTTCATGATAGCTTTGAAAACAAGGAAGAAAAAAGATACTGACTGGAAGATGGGACCATGTCAGGGTCACAGCCAGTTGAACACATATCAAGTCAGCAGTGCAGATGAAATAACAACCAAAAAAAAAAAAACCCCAGTCTCCAGGCTTGAGGGATAATATTCTCCAGAAGGGAAAAATGACACATAAACAACTAAATAAATACAAGGTAAAGTGAAAAGAGATACACAGAGAAAGAGACCAGAGACAGAGAGAGAACTTGATCAGCTTGATAAAAGGGTGTGTATGCTTGTTTATTGTTTCAGTTGTGATCAGCTGATCACAGCTGATCAAAACCATTTGTGGTTTTCTTGACAAAAGTATAAGACTGATTTGCCATTTTCTTCTTCAACTCATTTATAGATGAGAAAACTAAGGCAAACAAGGTTAAATGATTTCTTAATTACATAGCTAGTAAGTATATGAAGCTAGATTTAAAGTCAGGAAGATGAGTCTTTTTCCGATTCTAGGCCCAGCATTCTAATCATTAGCTGTTCCTACCTGGTAAATACATCTTTTAAATCTTAGCAAAAATATAGCTTAATACTGGTTACCATGTCCCTGCTACACTTCTTAGAATATTTCTCAATGCACTGGGGTAAAAATCTATCTAAAACTGGCTATGGATGATTGAGTAGGAAGTGAGAGGACATTTATCAACTGTTATCAGACTTATACAGACTTCATGTGCTGAGCTATATGTTGTTTACATGAAAATATGAGGGCAATTTTGCTTCTTGTGTTCCTTCTCTAGGCTCATTCATATACCTTGAGCAAATATCTGTTCTCCCCAGAATTAGTGTACAAAGGCCATTTACTCACCAGTGGCAAGCTGAAAGGCTAACGTTTCTCATTCAGAATAGATTTGAAAGCTAGTACTGACCTACTAAGGAAGTATTATGGGAAAAAAATTCAAAATTTAAAGATTTAACTGTTTTCACTTTATCTAAAACTTTGTAATCATTTAAAAAACACATTGCCACCAGAATTCCCTATCTGTACAATAGTCTGCTGGTTAGTTTTTCTGTAATATCTGGCCCTACTCCAGTCTATATTTCACTCAACTGGATCTTTTTAAAATAAAGATCTGATCATGTCCCTCCCCTATATTCAAAATATTCTGCTGACTCCCTATTACCTCTAGGATCAAATATAAAACTCTCTAATTTGCCTTTGAAAGCACTTCATACTTGTTTCTTTCTAGTTTTCCAGTCTTTCTACACAATCCTTCTTCCTCATTCTCCATATACCCTTTCTTCTAATAACACTAGCCTCCTTGCTTTTCTTCACAAAGGATACTCCATGTCTTGGCGTCTTGAATTTTTACTTGGTTGTCCTTCATGTCTATAATTCTGTTCTTTCTCATCTCTTATCTCCTGGATTCCCTGGCTTCTTTCAAGTGTCAGCTAAAAAGAAGCTTTTCTCAGATTTTCCTAATTAAAGTGCCATTTTTTTGAGACAATGGTCAATTTATTCTATATATCTCTTGTCTGGACATAGTTGTTTGCATGTGTCTCCCTCATTAGACTGTGAGCACTTTGAAAGAAATTGTTTTTTGCCTTTCTTTGTATCCCCAGTTCTTAGCACAGATCTTGACACATAGAAGGTGTTTGACACAAGCTTGTTGACTAAGAGTTTGACTATCACACACCCCTATCACTTGGCTAATAAAGTTTAAGTATTCAAAATTCAGGGATTTCCCAAAACAAAGCATATTGACATTTTTTTTCCTAAATCAGAATCTGAAAATAAATTATTTCAAATTAGTATTAACATATTCAACACTTTTTCTAACTTAGCCTTTATTTGTATTGTTCTGATAGAATAAAATCTCTTGGAAGGCAAGGTCTTTCATTTTTGTCTTTGTATGTCTAAGCAACTAACCCACGGTCTGATACATGGCTTAATAAATTTTTCTTGACTGATTAATTTACTTAGAATGATTCTTTCTGAACATCAATGCTTTTAAGAAGGTTTTCCATTCTTAAAGTCCTGGATACCACTTCCTCTTAATGAATGAAAAAGTATTTATTAACAGGAATAGGGATTTTGGTCTGAGAAGTCACTAGATAGTGAGTGGGACAAACAGGGAACATAACCTCTGAAGAAGCCATGGTTCTGTTGATTTCATTACAATTATCAGAGCAAGTTGTTGTTTTGTCACATCTAACTCTTTGAGACTCCATTTGAAGTTTTTTTTTGGCAGAGATACTGGAGTGGTTTGCCATTTCCTTCTCTAGCTTGAGGCAAACAGGGTTCAGTGACTTGCCCAGAGTCATATAGCCAATAAGTGTCTGAAACCAGATTTGATCTCAGGAAGATGAGTTTTACTGACTCCAGATCTGGTGCTATAACCATGGCAGCACATAACCATCCACTTGAGCAAGAGGAGAAAAGAAATACCCATAAGGCAATAGGATGGAAAATGGCAGTGAAGAAATATCGTCTAAGGGAGTTCAGAGATGGATAGTTTAACTCATCCAAGGAATAGACTTCAAAGTCTGGTTTGCAGGATGGAGATGTAGTCAAATCAACTAGTATTTATTAAGTTTTATCATGATCCCTAGGCAGTTATATGATACAGTGGAAAGAATACCAAATCTAGCTAGTCAGGAAGACTCCTTTTCCTGAATTCAAATCCAGCTTCAGATATGTGACCCTGGGCAAGTTACTGAACCATATTTGCCTCAGTTTCCTTATCTGTAAAATGAGTGGAGAAGTAAATGGCAAACCATTCCAGTATCTCTGCCAAGAAAACCCTAGATTGGGTCATGAAGAGTCAGCTAAGAACTGAAACCAAATGAATAGAACAACTAAATTCTAAACACTGAGGATGCAAAAACATTAGTTACTTACTCCCAAGAAACTCAATTTGATGGAAAAGATAAAATGCAAATAACTATGCACAAACAAGACAAATAAAGAATAAAGTGGAATATAGTCTTGAAGGGAAAGCACTAAAATTGAAGAGGACAGGGAAAGGGATTTTGCATAAGACAGAACTTTAGCTGAGACTGGAAGTCAGGGAAGTTCTAAGCATGTCAAGGAGCACTGAAAATATATTTGTTAGGAGGCTTAGTGTCCTGAGTGAGGAATAGCAAGGAAATTAGTATAATAAGTAAGTGGTTATATATAAGACTGGAAAGGTTAAAAAAAAAGATGCAAGGTTATGAAGGGCTTTCAAAGCGTAACAGAGAATCCTGGAAATAATAGGTTTATTGAATGGTGGGATGGAATAGGGAAGATGGGGTCAAACCTCAGTTTTTGGAAGGTCAATTTGACAAATGAGTTTAGGATAGACTGAAAAGAGGAGAAACTTGAGGTAGGGAGATGAAACACTGGGCTTCTTCGATTGTTCAGGTATAAAATATTGAGGGTCTGAACTTATCAAGATAGAAAAAAGTTGTAGCAGCTTAGAAAATAGACAAGTAAAAGCCGCCTCCTCCTCAGAATTTATCTTTGTTTCCTGTGATTCTCTTCTGGCTTATGGTCATTATTATTCCTACCCACCCTCTTCACATAGATAAAAATGATGGATGATTAAGGACAAAGTAAAACCTAATGCTAAGTATGTACTTAGCAGTATACAGGTTCTGTGATTGTTCTTTGTTTTTAAAAAAGACCAAAATGACATCTTTGTGTTGGAGTCCTCTGACTGTGGTTGATCAGATCAAGATGAGCTCCGAATGCTCTGCTACAGATCAGACTATAAATAATCCATATGAACATTTGGGGTGGCTTCTCTAACTTTGCACATCTTGAATTTTCCTTTGGGATAATTCAATTCTGCTTTGCTCACAGAGCACAGCAACTTCTCTGATGAGAGTGCACCATGCTGGATGGTGTTGTGCCAGTGTCTCCCCTATCATACAATCGATTCCAAAGTTTTTAAGAAATACCATGAGAGTAGTGTCTTTGTATCGCTTTTTCTGACCACTTTGTGAACACTTTCCCTGTATGAGTTCTCCATAAAAAAACAAAAAAAATTTTGCATACCATCAGCATTTAAATGAAAATGAATAAACTTAATAATACTAATGAGATTTTTTTAAAATGACACACCAAAATACTTAATACTGAACATACAAAATAATAATTCGAGGGGAAAAGCTTTCTTCCTTTTGGAAATTTTTATTCTAAGTGAGAAATGCTTGGGAATGAAAAGGCCAGACCAATTCTTTTCAAGTCTATGAATAAACAGGAAGATGAAGGTGAAAACTGACTTAGATTGATGTTTCCTAAACTAATTCAGTCATAGAACACACTGAGACCTGAAATACCTACGTGAATTGATAAATATAAAACTCTAAGGTGTAGGAGGCATTGGGCCAACAAGGGAGGGAGGTACTGTTAAAGGGGACCAAAGTTAAAATATATCTAAGAGATAAGGTGTTAAAGAAAATGAACTAAATCAAAATGGAAAGGCCCAATCTCTCTCTTTTTTTTAGCTTCTTTCTGAAATATACACTTTATCCTTCTCACCCCATATTCTGCTCCCTCCAACATATACATGATCAACTTGTTGATTTACCCCTAAATAAACTGAATTACCTCTAATTTACTAAATAAAATGAGCAAGTCATCATTTGGTTTTTGAGTCCAAGTTGTTTCAAAATAAAATGACACTTAAAAGTTTTTGGTCAAAGCTTCTTTAGAGGCAGATAATAGTATACTGAATAAAGCTCTCTGCCTTGAGTTAGGAAAACCTGATTTCAAGTGTGGCCTCAGCCACTTACTAGTTGAATATCCCTGAGCACTTAACTTCAGTTTGCCTCTGTTTTCTAAACTATAAAATAGGGATAATAATTTCATCTACCTTCTAGGGTTGTGAGGTCAAATGATAAAATATTTGTAAAAATGATTATCAAGGATATATAAATACTTTCCATCCCCTTCCTCCTCTTCTATACCTATTTCCAGATTGTAGAAATTACTTAATAATTTTTTTATTCTCAATATAATGTATTTTTTATATTTTTTTCCTGCAGAAGCACATGACCCAGAAAATATGGATGTGTCCATGTTGCCTGAGAGGGTAAATTAATGGACATTATTTATACATCTCCAATTTCTGTATCAGAGTAGCTAGAAGGTGCAGTGGATACAATGCCAGGTCTAGAGCCAGAAAAACCCATCTTCCTGAGTTCAAATCTGGCCTCAGATACTTACTTAGGTGTCTAACACTGAACAAGTCACTTCCCCGTTGGCCTCAGTTTCTTTATCTGTAAGATGAACTGCAGAAGTAAATGGCAAAACACTCCAGTATCTTTATAAATAGAACTCCAAATGGGGTCACAAAGAGTCAGATACAATTGAACAATAACAATTTCCTGGTTGAAACAAGGAATTTTTAATTTCCTAGGCAGTGAGATCACAGAGAAGAGAATTTTTCTGGATTGCACTAGCTCTAGAAAGGTTGTCTTATACATAATTCTAGCTTGAGAACTCTCAAATTTTAGATATGGGAATTAGATCTTTTAGAAACAATGAGAATTCCTGATACAGCATGTTCCTTGGAAAAAATTACAGGAATCCACATAGTTCCTGGTCAGCATCTTATTTGGAGGTAAAAGTGAAGGAGTTACTCAGATGGTATAAGTCTTCTAGAAAGGAGATTACCTGTTCAGCAACTAGTCAAGTGTGTTTGATTCCCAGAAGCTGGAGGAAGAGTCCAAATCATTAGGACTTTTGGTGTTACTAAGTGATACCATGAAAGTGGGAGCGACTATATATAAGTACCATGTTGGAGGCAGCTAGGAGTGACAAAAAATGTCAGGGTTCACCATAGCAACTCCAAATTCAGATACCCTTTGAGGGAAACTGCTGGGCAATCTAATGCTTTATGGACTCCTAAGTCCTCTATCCCTTTTTCATTTTCTATGATGTGAAATAAAGGCTGTCTCAAGCTTAATTCATATTTGTTATTTTGATTGTTCATATTAGAGAAGAGGACAACCTAATATAATGGTCATTCTGTCAAGGCTTAGACTGAATAACTTTGGGGGGGAACTAAATAAAGATAAAGAAAGAAAGAATTTGGGAGTTTATATTTCTTCCCAGTTCTGGAAGAAAGAAGTTATTACAGGACAAAAATTGGAGGGTCACCTATTTTCTGCTACAGAGGGAGTTTTAATTCTTTCTGAAGAGGGATGAGGAAAAGAGAGAGAGAGAGAGAGAGAGAAGAGAGAGAGAGAGAGAGAGAGAGAGAGAGAGAGAGAGAGAGAGAGAGAGAGAGAGAGAGAGAAGAGAGAGAGAGAGAGAGAGAGAGAGAGAGAGAGAGAGAGAGAAGAAGAAGAAGAAGAAGAAGAAGAAGAAGAAGAAGAAGAAGAAGAGAAGAGAAGAAAAGAGAAGAGAGAGAGAGAGAGTTTGTAATTTATTCTCTTCCAGGATCTTCTCTAGCTCTTCCCTAATTCTCTAGACTCTTCACTTTGGACCTTTAAATGGCTTTTATTCACAAACAACTGTTTAATCACCTGATTAGCCCATGTGCCTTTTTATGACAATAAAAAGCCCTTGTGACTATAATAATGCTTTTTTTTTTTTTTTTAAACATTCTGAATCATTCTCTTAGTACCTGGTACTTTAATAATTATACATATATACCTTCATAATACCTTTATACCTTACCATCTCTTTTGTTATTCTTGTTCATGTTCTCCCATAGACTTTCCACAGACAGGCTACCCAACATGCTTGATGCCTAACATTTTTTTCTTGGTAGAAAGAGGTGGAGAGGTTAGATGGTAAGTACCAATACAGCTCTTTCTCTCAATACATACTTAATCCTCCTTTAATTATAGATTTCATGAATAATATCCCTAAAGTAATCCCCTTTAATTTATATGAGAAAAAAGGGAGAATCCACCAAGGGAGAATATTTTGTTTGGTCCTTTGTAGTGGTACTCTCATTGGTTCAATTGGTTCATTTTGTTTAAAATTGATGTCCATCAAGTCCATTCCCATCCTCATATCCATCTTCTCTCTGAGATTACTATACAATATATCTGTATATATCTTATATAGAGAGTTAATCAAATGTTATGTTCTCCATCAAAATATGAGCTCCCTGAGGGCAAGAATTGTTTTTTCCTTTCTTCGTATTCCTAGAACTTAATAAAAGGGTAAATAAAGGCAAAAAAAGTCCCTTCAGTTGAGGAACTTTATAAATTAATGAGAGGTGGGTGAGTGGATGGAGACAAAATGCAAAGAACTGTATATAAATAAAGTAACTTTTGGCCTTCGTACCTTTGTCTCATAACAAATCAATAGAGGTTTTTGATAGACTGACTGAAATCTACTGACTGAATTGTGTTTAAAACTTAGTACTTACTTATAAAAGAAAAGTCATCTCAAAAAATATCAAGCTTTGATAAATTGAAGGACATTTGGGGGTAAGGAGGAAGGAGAAAAGAACTGAAAGGGGGCACTGGAAATGCTAAACTTTTAACTTTGAATTCTAGTTTTCCCTTGAATTGTGTTTTTTACATTTATTTTTAAAAAGTCAAAAATAAAGTAGAATTATTTCTATCTCATGCATGGGAAAGTCTTCCTCAGTCCACAGAACCTCATATGTTCATCTAGTATCATAAGGACTGCTTGGATGAAGTATTTCTCAGTATTGAGTCACATGATCCCTGTTCCCAGAGCTGGGACCCTATGGAGATCATTTGATCTATGAAGAGATGAATTTTGAAACCTGGAATACAGGAAGTTGCAGGAAGTGACATGACCTGTGGGAGGCAGCTAACATTGGTGACCATTGGTCAAGGATGGTTACATCCTTTTAGTCCATCCAATAAGAAGGCTTTGGTCTTTTGCTTTTAAACCCTTCCTGGACAAGCCAGAAGCTGGCCAGGTTCCAGGTGCACATGGCAGAGTTGGGATGGCTCCCAAGTGTGTATGGGCCTCTCCCTGCAGGGATTAAATAAATGTTTTCTCTTTGTACCTGATGATGTCTCTGATTAATTAATTGGGAAAGGGGGGAGTCTTGCACCCATCCCATCCCACACAATAATTACAATAATATAATTATGATTATATTTCTTTCTATGGTAACAATGTTTTTTGGGAAAAACAATGTTTTACTGGGGGTAAAGAGATTCGATGTAATCACCCAACAAAAACTGATATAATAATTTTAGGGCAGCTGGAAAAAAACAAACCAAAAAGGACACTACCCTCATCTCTTCTTGTTCATTCTTTCTCTCACTGATTACTTTTACAGAAGATATTATTTTAGATTTTGACACCTTCATAGCATGGTTTCCTTCTCTTGATATCCTAATGCATCCTTAAGTCTTAAGGAAAATATCCATCTCTGGTTACAAATGTGTGGGACAGGTGCTGGACCCTTAACCAAATTAACTAATCAGAAACATTTACAGGTACAAAGAGAAAACATTTATTTAACCCTGCAGGGAGAGGTTCAGACACACCCAGGAACAATCACAACACCTGCCATGTGCTCCTGAACCCCATCAGTCAGAAGTAGAATAGCCCATTAAATAGGAAAAGATCAGTCTTTTCATTGGATAGACCAAAAAGATGTAACCATCCTTGACCAGTGGTCATCAATGTTGTCCACCTTCCATAGGTCATGTCAGTTCCTGCAACTTCCTATTACCTCCTGCAACCCAGGATTCAAGACTGGGAACAGGAATCATATGATTACCTGAAACCTGAGGCCCAAGAGCTCATCTTCCTACTCAAGGAATAGGGATCATGTGACTTAGGCCTAGTCTCTATACTGAGAATTACTTCATCCAATCCGTCCCATTCACAAAGTTTCCTGACTATGCTGACTTGTGTTTTAAAGAAATTATCCTTTTACTTATCACTATTGCTGCACTCCATATTTACTATGCTTAATATTATTATGCTCAAGATTTATTCTGTAGCATAAACCTTATTTACAGATTATAGTACATACAGACTTTTGCTTCTGGCCTTTAGAAATTTACACTTAAATTTTAAAAATCAAATGTACTATATTATATCATGAAAATTGGAAAATGTGGATTAAGTAGATATCAACTCAAGTTAGTTATCTTCATTTTTTAAACAACTCTAAACTATTATCAAATTCAAACCTGTTTCCCTGGTGGTCTCTCTTCTCTTTTATTAACATCCAAAATACTACAAATATCTAATGAATGTTTAATTGCCATGATTATTACGGTATAAGGTTTGAGACAGAGAATCATGAGATCTTAGTTTTTAGTCCTGGCTCTATCTTAAATAGCTGTATTGGTCAAAAATAATCTGTTTCGTCTGACAATCTTGCATAGCACTCTGAAACAATCAATAAGAATTTATTAAGTACCTATTAAAACCCTGACACTGTGGCAAGTTTTGAAGATACAAAAAATGGGGCAAAAGGTAGTCCCTGTTCTTAAGTTCACATATTAAAGGAAAAGTCAAAAACAACTATTTACAAACAATATATGCACAAATGGTTCTCTGCAACTACTTCCATACTTAGATCAACTGATCCTATATGCAGTTGCACTCAGGAAGAACCAAATTAAAATTCAAACCCAATCATTTAGTAGCTGTGTGACCCCCCAAAAGTCATTTAACCTCTGTCTTAATATACTTGAAAAAGATATTGCAAACTTTGCCAAGAAAACCTTATGGACAGTTATGGGCATGAATCATGAAGACCTGGAGAGTATTGAACACCATCAAATCTATGAGGATGCTTAAGTACTGTACTGAATTAACAAAATTGTCAGATTGTTTTCATTGGTTACTTTTTCCCTCAAGAGCCCAACAAAGCCATGAATATACTTATTTCCATTTAACTAAACACCGTTTCAATTCATAACAATTCTTAAGATGTTGTCCCTCTTCCCTCTTTCCCTTCACTAAGAATGACCTTCACATTATTTTACACAACTGTGGAATTTTGGATTGGAAAGAGATCCTAGGGATGTACTCAATTATTCCCATTTGTGGAAAGAGAAAACTAAAGGTCAGAACAGAGAAGTCATTTGTCTAAAGTCACAGTGGTAAGTAAAGAGCCAGACCTGGAATTCATATATTTGGATGGCTAGTTCTATTGTCTTTCCACTTCTATTTCATTAATTAATAGATAAAAATAAAAGTTAAAAAAATCAGTGGACAAAATGTTTTTTAATCATTATGTAATTGCAGAGCACAAATTCTTTCTGGGAAGAAAAAAAGAATACTCAAATCTTATTTATTTATGCAAATTTAAAGCATAGCTGACTTGGGTGTGGAAATGGAATAGTTGAAAACTGTTAAGGTCTAAATCCTAGCCAGAATCTTTTCAGGGACACCAAAGAGTCCCGGGACTCCCACTCAGCAGCATTTTTGTCCAGAATCTAAAAGGAATTTAATTTGTGAGGAATTCTTACCACATCCAGTTTTCACTAGGGAAAAAAGAAAAATTAATTCTTGCTCATTCTATGGTAATTCAGGGACTTTCAAATTTACCTTGAGTCAGTGGGGATTCCCTGCTTTTTTCTCATTCCTAAAGGGCAAACCATAAATACCATAACTTCACATTCCTCTTCATTTGAACTATATTTTACTGAAAAAATTATTTTAATATTATTCTTTAACATGTAAACTAGTTCAAACTTATTTAAATAAATTAACTCCAACACTGGTTTTGTGGCTTCTGGTATGTCTCAAAAATTATCTAAATAAAATTCATTTAAATTTAGCTTTATTGATAAATGAATACTTTAGGATGAAGGTGATATTACAAAATTAAATTATCAATTGCTGCTAATAAAACAAGTCAAAGTGATTGGGTATAGAGGTGTAGCCAGACTCTCCCCACAAAACTTACCCCAAGATCCCAATATACTCCCCAACATTTGGTGGAGTGTATTGGGGGAAATCCTGAAACTTAATATACTTTGGGGGATTCAGCACTTTTTAGCATCCCCATACTTCACCACAAGCAATTTCAATTCAACAAATATTTATTTATTAAGCCTTATTATATGCCTGCCATCAGGCTAGGTGCTAAGAAGCATCCATAAAGTTTCCCCTCAGATTTGAGCTGAAATCAGCTAAATCAAATCAAATCAAACTTAAAGGTTTTTTGTGCTATTCTGTCTTCATAAATATAGCATGATACTTCATCATTAATGGAACTTGTACCAAAAATATTTTTTCATGTTTAAGTTTTAAAAAACATTTCATTATTATACTACTGTGAAAGTTCAAACATATCTCCATTTGTATTTTTTTTAAATCTCCATAAACTCTTTATTTAGGAGATCAGATATCATATCTTCTAATGTATTTTTTCATAAAGAACCAGGCTCAAGAAATGGTCAATAATTACATACCAATATCAAAATTATACAAAAAAGCTCCTTGGAGAAAATAGTTATATAAAGTTTTCTTTGTACTGACTACAAAGTTACAAATTCCATTTTTTAACCACTTGGTATATTTTTCCTATTTTATTATTAATATATCACATTTGACATAAAGGCTATTGCCAAACAATCTATATAAAACCAGCTTCACATCATGCAATAAAAAATGGAAAAGAGGAACTATACATTAAGGAAGGAAAATTACAAATATACTCAAGCTTGATACAATTTCAAATATATTTTTCCCGAGAGAGAAATTTTTAATGGGAGCATTTGGATCAAACTTCCTCCCAATATCTAGGCTCCATTAACAAAATGGGAAGTCACTTTCATGAGGGTAAGGAGTGCCATTATCTTTGAAAGCTAACACTAAAATATTTTTTTCCTTTTCCTCAATAAAAGTTGAAGGACAACAGAATCATACTTCTGGAGAAGGAAAAAAAAAAGATAAAACAAGGAAAGGTAATATAATGGAAAAGGATAGTTTTATATCTTAATTTAGAATAACTTCATTTATCTAACTTTAGCTGAAACAAAAGCAAATCAAATGAGCAGCAACTTCTCAAATTTATTCGAAATATGGGATATTCTTTACAGCAAAGATAGGACCACCAGATCAAAGACATCTCTGATAGCTTTCTCTTTCAAGTCAAACATATGCAATTCTTTTCAATTCAGTTGTTTCCACCCCACCCCCACCCCGAGGCTGGGGTTAAGTGACTTGCCCAGGGTCACCACAGCTAGGAAGTGTTAAGTGTTTGAGACCAGATTTGAACTCTGGTCCTCCTGAATTCAGGGCTGGTGCTCTATCCACTGCACCACCTAGCTGACCCCCAATTCAGTTGTTACTAAATCTGTCATGATCTTGTTTTGGTGGAACTCATGTTAGATATTTACTGAAATGTCTCAGGTACTACACTAGATTGTTTGGTTAGTCTTCATTCTTGAAGAGGACCAAAATGACATCACTATGTTGGAGGTCAAGGTATGGCATGTTCAACTGTGGCTGATCAGATCAATACAAGCTCAGAATGTTCTACCACAGGTAGGGTACAAATAGTTCATGTGAACATTTGGGGTGAATTCTCTAACTTTTCTCATCTTGCATTTCTTTTGAACTACTTCAATTCTCCTTCGCTCATAAACACAGCACCTTTTTCTGATGAAGGCACATCATGCTGGGTGGTCCTGTGCCATTAAATCCCATGTCACACAATCAATTCCAAAGTTCTTACGAGAGATCTTGAGCATGTCCTTGTATTGCTTTTTCTGACCCCCATCTGAGTGTTTGCCCTATATGAGTTCTCCACAAAATAGTCTTTCTGGCCAAGTATATGGCCATGCATTCAAACAATGTGGCCAGCCCAACGCTTATGCTCTTTGCAATAAAGTTTGAATTTTTTGCCATTTAGTTCAAGAAAGGACCTCAGTCTCTGATATCTTATCTTGCCAGGTCATCTTCAGAATCTTCCTAAGACAATTCAAAAGGAAGCGATTCAGTTTCCCAGTATGGTGCTGGCATACTGTCCAGGTTTCACCGGCATATAACTGTGAGATCATAAGGGCTCAGTAGACCTTCAGTTTGGTAATCAGTCTAATACCTCTTTTCTCTCACACTTTCCTTCCTAGACTCTGGAAGGGAACCAAAATCAAGGAGTTGTAATCACAACCCTACACGCAGGCAGCCCAGGCTTTAGGGCAGTCTTGCTGGAAACAGCAGTGGGATTTAGCAGTACCCAGTTGTCTGAACACTTTAAGGATCACACTGAACTTTTGGTGTGAGGAAGAGGCTCGAAAAAGGTGCAGCACTAGCTAAACAACCAATGGAAGAATGCATGAAAAAGAACATAGATTTGGAGAGAAAGCTCACTATAGGAATTTTCATTTTTATTATTTTCTGGTGGATTTGGAAAGAAAGAAATGCACATTTTCCCCCAATGAAATCAATGCCATCTAAACTGAAGCAAATAATGTTTTTTTTGCATAATTATGAATTGAAAGAATTTCTTGGCTCAAAGCTTGCTTTTTTCATGTTATTAGAGATTCTGAACCATGGATAACTAGCAAAGGCTTAAAAATGCACTTGACAGAAAGTATCTCAAGGCTTTGGTCCAAGTATGGAAGAAATGAGTCATGGGAATCACACAATTTAAAACTAAAGAGGCCTTTAGACATCATCTAGTCTAATGGTTCTTAACCCAGGATCTGGGAACTTCTTATTGTGGTCTTTTGAAAAAAAAATTATAACTATATTTCAATATAATTGATTTCCTTTGTAACACAATGAAGGACTTTCATCTATGGGAGAGTTGCTAGTTTTATTTTATACATTTAAAAATATTATTCTGAAAAGTTTGTAGGCTTTATCAGAATGTGATATTAACTGATACAATCCAAACTCTTTAAATTGCAGATGAGGGAATTTGGGCTTAGAGAGATTAAATGAGTTGCTCAAAAACACATAGATAGTGAGTGAATTAATATTCATACCAACTCAGCTGATACTATTTTTAATTTAGTTTTTTTTTTTTTAAGAATAGACTACAAACAGCTTAAATTTTAAAATATATTTGTATTTTTATGCAAGGTTGTCTATCTTTGGCTCCTTTTGGGGGGCTCTGTAGAGAAATTTGGTAAAGAAAATTTTTCTTTTTAGAAGAAAATATTTTATAAATATTAGAGCTATGCTTTCTGTACTAGAATTCAGGAGAATTTATTTTATTTTTAAAAATTTTTAACTTTTTATTGACAGAACATATACATAGATATTTTTTTACATTATCCCTTGCACTCACTTCTGTTCTGACTTTTCCCTTCTCTCCCTCCACCCCCTTCCCTAGATGGCAAGCAGTCTTATACATGTTAAATATGTTATAGCATATTCTAGATACAATATATGTGTACAGAACTATACAGTTCTCTTGTTGCACAAGAAGAATTGTATACAGAAGGTAAAAATAACCTGGGAAGAAAAACAAAAATGCAAGTAGTTCACACTCATTTCCCAGTATTCCTTCTCTGGGTGTAGCGGATTCTGTCCATCATTGATCAATTGGAACTGAATTAGATCTTCTCTTTGTTGAAACTATCTACTTCCATCAGAATACATCCTCATACAGTATTGTTGTTGAATTTATTTCTAAATATGGTCCCAAACAACTCTATAATTTCATGAGCTTAGTCTCTTGTAAAATTGGAGGAAGAGAAAGTCAAGAATGGGGATGGGGTTTGTGATATATTGGGCAATATCCTGTAGGTGGTGCAAGACAAAATTATTAGCTAGTTTTTTTCTTGTGGTAAAAATTTGTGTTAAGACCCTGCCCAGTATAGAGTTAAATTATTGAGAATTCAGCTCATAAAAAGATATGCTTAAATATTTATTTTGGGAAGTTGGTTTTACAGCAATTAGTATAAATATTCTTATCTTTTTTTTTTCCTTCTGTGGTGATATTTTTGGAAGTCAGGCATAAAAAAATTTTTATATGCATAAAAATACATAGACTTATAAAGGAAACCAATTACACTGAAATAAAGATGTGATTCCCTTCTCCCCCCATTTAAGTTTACATATCCACTGAAATCTATCCAAAGACCCACTATAAGTCCATGGAGCCAGGTTAATAACTGTACTAAGTAGCACTGAACCCTTAAGAGATGAATTGAGATAGTTTGAATAAAACAAATTCGGGAGCAACATATTTTCAAAATGAAATAGTTTAGCATGCTAACTTGTACTATTCACCAAGAACTCTTAATTTAAAATAGCACATAAGTTTAAAAAATTATAAAACCAAAATTCATTCTTAAGAAGTAAAGCAGGATGTCAAGACACTAAAGTGTTAATAGCTAAATGTTTATGTTCCTTTTTCTTCACTCATCTTTAGAAAAAGTTAACAATTTCCTGAAAACATAGACTGTATCCAAGTTTGACCTTGGAAATTTTCCCTGACAATGAATTACATGCTCTGTGTAAACAGTTTCCTTATAACTGCCTGTTTCTAATTCAATCAATCCAATGGGAAACATGAGCAATAAACAAAATTAGAGTTCATGAAAGAGTCTCATCATTCTAATTGACAATCAGCAAAAATTTTCTAAAAAGACATCAACAATTTTTCCATGGGAAACAGTTTTAAAAGAGTAGTAAGTTTACTTTTGCTCACTAATCATATGACTTAGCACACTCCACAAGCTAGTACTGAGAAAATTTAAGACTAAAGTTAAATGTTTATACTCCTACTTTACAAAAACTATTTCAAGGCTTTTTAGGCAGTTCTGATGATTAGGAACATTTCCAAGAAAAGCAGAATTTTGCAATATTTTAGGTAGCCTAGAGGTTGGATTCATGGCAATAATCAATTTTCATTAAAATTCCATTTTGTATTAATTATCAAATATCCACAGAATTTTTTCTACTTCATGATATCTTGGTGGTATATTTAATATTATGTTCCAAGGTCACTCTGTTCAATGCAGGTAACAATATGGGCCAGACCAACTGATCAATCTCATCTTTTAAATTTTAACATGTCAAAGATGTTTTATTAGTGGAGGAATTGCTGGTAAGGAATACTTTGTAAGTCTTGAACTTTTTATAATTTCCAGTCTTACGAACCAAGAAACTCAGAGAGTTTAGGTGACTTGCTTTTAAGTGTCTTTTTTAAATGCCAGAGATGGGATTTGAATTTGTTGTCCTGATTCAAAGTCTAGCATATTATATATGAGATTTTGCCTTGAACTTATTTTTTTTTAATTTTAATTTATTTAAAACAAAAGTATTTTTTAAAGTGTTCACATATTTAATTCAATTTAACAACTTCTTTTTAAATGCCTACTAAGTACAAGGCTGCTTCAAAGAACTATTTTTGTATCAATGAAACTTTAGTCAGAAAAACTATGTTGGTATTGCATATTTACAGCTGACTATTAAGTTTTCTTTTATATAGGGTGTGTCAAAAGTTTTATTATGGTTTAAAGTTATTTAATATTAAACATTAATTTCAAATACTTATTATTCATAACTTATTGATATTAAATAATTAAATTAATTACTTAAATTATTATTAATATATATAATTAATATTAAATTAATAAACACTTTAATATTAAATGCTTTAAAATTTTTAAATACTTAATATTAAACTGTATAGTAGTATATATATAGTACAAATAAGTCAAAATGAATAAAAATAACATGCTGGTTGCAATGCAAATTTAAAGGTACTCAAGATCTCTTAAAGAGTTTGTAAAGATTTCAAAAGAATAAAAAAAGAAGATATCAAAAACCAATAACCTATATGCTTGATTTTTGATCTGTACAAAGTTTTTTTTTAAAGAATAGTCTTCATAATTATCAAGAGTATCCTTAATGAAAACATGAAAATAGAATAGGCAAACTTTCACAGATGATTTGCTACATACATCTTTATGGTCACACTACTGCATAAGAGGAGTAAAGGGGATCCTGCCATTTTACTGATTTCAGAAAAAGCATTTCCAAACTATGTTGCCTACACACCCTGAACATTCTAGTCATCTTCCTCTTACCAGAAATTGGACTTTACCTTTGGGATCCTGAGCTTTAACAGGTAAATCTTTTGTCTTATCTCACCCAGGCCTTCTCCTATACAGATTTAAATTCCTTCATGCCTTCTCTATCTGTATCTTCTGTAAATTGTCTATGGGAGATCTAGTCCATAGAATGAAAATCTTACTCTGTGGTTTTAGAGACCTAGGTCACCAGGTACTTCCCAATCATTATCAAACCATGCTGCCTCCTTTCTGACCATCCCCCTTTCCAAATTAATATATAGTTTTCCCTCATTGGAGTATATGTTTAAAGGTAGAGGCTATCTTGCTTGCTTATATTTATATCCCTTTTATAGGAAACAGTGCTTGGCAAACTGTGAGCATTTAAATGCTTTTGTAGTTATTTATGTATTAGAACCCAATGCAACTTTAAACCTTTTTGAACAGGTGTTTCACACATGTGTTGACATTATACAACTGGCATATATGAATAAGGAAATATATTTTTCAATTTTTCACTCACTATTGCCATCTGAAAAGTATAAAATGTTCCTTAGTTTTATGTATGATGTCTAGTGTTGAGTTCAAATAAAAGAACACTTTTCTATTGATAGCAGCTTCTCCAAATGGTCCTATTTCAGTGAGCTTTAGAACATTATAAAGTTTCCCTAATGAAAACTACAGATTTCATTGTATAGAAAAACAGACCATTCACTGAAAATATGATGAAAAAATGTTTATTACCCAAGTTATGACAAAGATAGAACAACCTCTTGAATTAGTCCATCAAAATCCAGTGTGTCCCAAAAGTTTTTAAGCTTTCATGGTTTAAAATGTCACTAAATCTTTTAGGACATTTGCAAGTAACTCAGATACTGTTCTGCAAATTGATAAGGAGTTGGGCCCATAATTGAATAGTATGAATTTGGGATGGATCGTTTTTGTGAAAATAATCACAAACTGTTGCAGCAAAAGTCTATCTTTTTAACACTAATGTTTTCACAATGGTGCTATAAAGATTTTAATTACAAAGTACCATAATCCAAGGAGAATAAAAATGATAGGTAATCAATGGAGACTTATGGTGAGAAAGATACTAGAACATATTAACAAATGACTACAGTGTTGAGAAGTGGCAGAAAGGAGAATAAAGACTCTAATTAATGAATAGTCCTGGAAGCACAGATATAATTAAAGAAAGAAAAAAAAAACACCATAGAGTAAGACTTTGATTCTATGGGCTAGATCCTATCCCACAATTTACAGAAAAATGCAGATAAATATTACATAGGATGAGAAGGCATGAAGGAATTCAAATCTGTATGGGTGAAAGAAATACATTACTGAAATGACATATTTGTGATTGCATTAAGGTAGAAAATTCTTATTACATAAATTCTTTGAGTACAGGAACTGTCTCATTTCATCTTTATTAATGACAGACCTTAAGGTTTAGTAGCTATGGGCTGAGTAGAAAGAGGGTCTCAGGTAGCTTCTCAAGGAGTAAACAATTCTCTCTTCTTTCTTTCTTACCTAAGAGAAACTATTGTAAGTGGTACTTTTAAGCTGTTTCTCAGAGTAAGACTGCACACCTAAGTTTAAATCCAGCCTTAGATATTTTATAAATCTCTCTCTCAGCTTTAGCTTCCTCAGCTGTAAAATAGGGAAAATAATAGCACCCCCCACTTCATAGGGTTGTTGTGAAAATCAAAGAAGATAACACGTAAACTGTTCTACAAACTATCAAGCACTATATAACTGTAACTATCACTGTTTTATTATTGGTAACAACAACAACAATAAGCTCCTACTATGTAGCAGGTATTATGCTAAGTGCCAGTCCCTGCTCTTAAAAAAAGCTTTATGGAGATGGGGAAGAGTGTCAGGAACAAGTGTGCATCAGGGGTAACTCCATAGACAATTGAGCCCTATTATGTGTAGAAGCTGAAGTAATAAAAATACTTTGGCTCCAGAGCCAGCCCTCACAATGGCAATACTGGGGACTATGGTAACAAAACCTATACAGACAAAATATCTGAGCTGGCTCAGTTCTCATTCTTCAGTAGTTAGCCAAGGGAGAAAGAGAAGGTAAGCTCTTTAAGAATAAGAAGCATTTCATTCTTTATTTGTACATTCAGAGTGCCTAACACAGTGTCTGAAACAGAGTAAATGTTTGTTGAAAGATAATTAAGCTGACAAGATTCAGGAACCAGATTCAGAACTACAGAAACTAGATTCGGACACTAATGAGAGAACCATACATTTGGATCTATTATGACACTCAGCATCTAGCAAGTTATTTTCTATCTACTAAGTGATTAAGGTTTTCCAAAAATAATTGAATTATGATAAATTTTAATAAGAGTATCATTAACACCAAAACTATATATAGATACTGAATTACATTAGTGCGCCAATTTGCTTCTCTTCAGCTTTTAAAATGTATTGGAGAAATTAATTAATGGGAATATAGTTGAGAAGTCTTTAACAATTTATGAAAAATTTCAAGCAGAGTTGATCATGTGTACAAAGAAATTATTATGGTTTGTTGATATAAATCCTAGTAACTAAATATTAAGTCAGATGTGAAATTAGATATTCAATAAATCAACTAGCATGTCTTAAGCAACAATTATTTGCCAATCTCTGTGCTAGGACCCAGAGATACAAGTACAAAGAATGAAACAATCCCTATTCACAAAAGAGTTTAAGTAATAATAGAGGAGATAATAACCAAATTATGTATTATATATGTTATATAATTATATAACAAATATAAAATGAATAAACACAAAGCAGTTACATACAAACAAAATAGTGGGAAGGAGACATTAGCATTGGGGGAAGGAAGAGGTCAGGAAAAGTTTAAGGCAGAAGATAGTGCTTAAGTTTTATCCTATAAGAAATATGGGACTTTGAGGTAGAGGTAAGAAAAAAATTAACAGGAATTTTAGATGGTCAGTGCAAAGGCACAAAAGAGATGGAATGTCATGTGTGATAAAGAGAAAGGAAAGTCGGTTTGGCTGGATCACAAAGAGAAGGAGGGGAAATAATGTTCAATGAGGCTGTTTGGAGATAGGTTATGAAGGGCTTTAAAAAAAAGAATTTAGATTTTATTCTAAAGACAACAAAACTAAATAGGCAAGACTGCAGTCCACTAAACAATTTTCTGAGGTCTTTTGTTAGCCAGTGGGAAAAGATCCATTCTTTTAACCATATGAAAGGCAGGTATATATTTTTTAATTTTTAATTTTACTTTTATCCTTAAAAAAACACCAAATAAAAGGAACATTTTCATATACATTGTATAAGAGCAGTTTGTACATAAAACTGAACTCTTATAATGTATTTATTTTTCAAGTATATAAGAAATGCTATATGCAACATTCAAAGCTGATTTGCTTTTCTGTGATTCTTTCAGGCCTTCCTTCTATTCTTTCCTCTTTTGAAGGAGAGGGAAACCCTATCTCAACCTTTCATCTCTGCTATATTCCTCCCAAATGAAAAAGGAAAAGAAAAAAAAAGAAGAGAAAAAAAGAAAATCCTTATAACAATTATGAATGTTCAAGCAAAACAAATTTCTACTTTGTTCATGTCCAGAAATTCATGTTTTGTTCTACATTTTAAATCCACCATCTCTACATCAGAAGGTGAGTAAACTGGACTCTCTTCACTGTTTCTAGAATCATACTTCAATGTTATTACTTCATGTAAGTCTTCCCAGATTTTCTTTTGAAATTATCCCTTTTGTCATTTTTGGGGGGCAACAATATTTCATAACATTCATATGCCATAAGGGATTTAGGTGTTCCCCCAACTGAGAGATATCTCTTAATTTCTAGTTCTCTGGTATAATTTTAAATTGCTTTTCTTATTTTTGGACATGTGACTCCTTTCCCTTTTTTTTCTAATCTTTGTAGAATATACATCTAGTAGTGGGGTATTGTTGAGTCAAGTGGTCATGAATGGTTTAGTACCTTTAGAGGCATAGTTTAAAATTATTTTCTAGAATGAGTGGACCAATTCACAGCTGAAACATAGCATTCATGTGTTTGATTTTACAAAGCCTCTTCCACTGTCATTTTCCTTTTTGGTCTTACTTTCCAATCTGATAGATATGAGGAAGAATTTCACAATAGGTTTAATTTGTTTTTATCTAATTATTAATATTTTCAAACTTTTTTTTATGAGGTTGTTGATAGCTTGAATATATTCCATTGAAACTTCATCTTCTCTGACTATTTATTGAGTAATGGATCTTGTTTCAAATAAATTTGAGTAAGTTCCTTAAATATTTTGGATATGACAGCTTTATCACTGAAACCTGCTATAAAGATTTTTTCCTGATTTGTTTTTCCTTTGAATTTAACTACATTGATTTTGTTTGTGCAAACACTCTTTAATTTTATGTAATAAAATTTTTTGTGATTGTCTATATCTTCTCTCCATGGACAGACAAATATTCATATGATATCATTCCAGGCCAGTGGTCCTCAAACTTTTTAAATAGGGGGCCAGGTTCACTG
Organism: Sminthopsis crassicaudata; assembly: GCF_048593235.1. NCBI lineage: Eukaryota > Metazoa > Chordata > Mammalia > Dasyuromorphia > Dasyuridae > Sminthopsis > Sminthopsis crassicaudata. The sequence goes on from NC_133620.1 coordinate 174,208,791, forward strand.
TCCCTCAGACTGTGGGACTATAGTAAAAACAAAAACTCACACTCTATCTCCGCCCCTCAGCCCATTTGCCATAACCCAGAGGGCCACGGCCCTCTCTCTTATTTGGCCCATGAGCCGTAGTTTAAGAATCCCTGTTCTAGGCTGTCTTTCACATTCATTATTGGAGTACAGGCATGATGAGGAATAATTTTAATGGTACTTTAATAGTATTGTAATGGTATTTTTCTTCTACACAGAAGTCTCCCCATATCAAGAAATAGATGTATCCACTGTTGTCTTCTTTACTACTGCAAATGGATTAGTAAGGAAGGAGGCAGCATAATATGAAGGAAAGAGTACCAAGGACCTTCATTCAAATGCTTCCTCTGTGACACTGTCAAGACGAGTTTGCCTCCCTAGGTCTTAATTTTAAGAGACTGGGCTAAAGGGCCTTTGATTCCTTCTAATTCTAGAGCTTATCCTGGTCATTGTTTTTCCACATTTTTAAAACATGTTGATATTTTGCAATGCAAAATTATTCTCTACAAGTCATCCTTTCTACTACAAGACTGCTTTTAGATCAGTGAAGATTATGACTAACCAAAGAATCTGATTGCCCATATTTTATGTCCCTTATTTCAGCATTTATGGAAGTTGAGTTAAATAAACTGGTAACTAGAAAGTACAGGTAGTTACCAGATTACAAATGGGTTGCAATCCAAAAGTTCCTATGTTAAATCAGTAGTATGAAATTTTGAAAGCATTTTCCCTTTTAAAAAATGTTATCTGCAGTTGCTACACTGCCAAACTAGCTTACAAATTCTCTATACAAGCCAAATCCATAAACATATATCTCATTCTACATCTTCAGTCCAACACTTTTCTGAAATGGACTTTTTCATTGATCCTCTGGAATCATGGTTGGTTGTTGTTATTGTTCAGAGTTTTATGTCATTCAAAATTCTTTTTCTTTACAAAGCTGTTGTCATTGTATAAGTTACTCCCCTGGTTCTGCCTACTTCATTCTATATCAGTTTATACATTTCTTTCCAGATTTCTCTAAAACTGTCCTTTTTGTCATTTCTTATGGTTCAATAATATTCCACTGTATTCATATGATATGATTTGTTTAGCTACTCCCCAACTGATAGAAACCCCCTTAGTTTCCAGACCATTTCAAAAACAAAAAAAAAGAATTGAATCCATTTCATCTTTCTTTGATCTCTCCCAGAGTCTAGTTGTAGGCAACTCTCTAAGACTATAATTTACAATGGTAAATATGACTTGCATGGAAAGAAGGAATTTCCTTACCTAAGATTTCTCTATACTAGTGAAATCAAGAAATGCCTCTAGTACAATCAGAGACTTATCAGAAGCAAATAATCATAGTTTTATAATGATTCAACAATTTTTTTCAATTTGTAATAAGAAACAAGTACACCTGTTATGGCTAGTTGTACTTGTTTTCAAATATTATCTCACTTGTTCCTCACAACAACTCTGAGAGGTAGGTTCGATTATTATCCCCATTTTTAGTTGAGAAAACTGCGTCAAAGATTAAAAGACTTGTAACACACATAGTAGGTTTCTAAAGTAAAATATGAACTCAGATCTTCTTGACTCTTATCTACCTACAATCATCTAGTTTCCTGAAGATGTCGAAAATTAAGTGACATGAATTGGGTAAATTGTATGGAACAAGGTATTAGAACAGGACAAATGACAGGTACAAATTATACATGACAATCTTTCCCTATTGCACTGAGGATTATTTCTAAATAAGCATAAAGTATGAATGAGGCTGCTCCAACTACCAAATTTAAATATTGCTAATAAACTTCTTTAGGAGTTTAATTTTGGATATTGTAGTTAAGTGTGTAAAGGAGAAGCAAAAAAAAAAAAAAAAAAAAAAGGCAAAATATTTACAATACACAGTCATACAATGTTGGCTAAACTACATGCTACACTAGTCCGTAAAAAAACAAAACAAAACAAAACAACCCACCCCCAGAGTCCAAAAAACCCAGTGGTTACTTGGGGAAGTGAATAGAGACATTACAGATTTATCAAGGTTTCAATTTCATGGAATGAGAAAGCCCATGGATTATATAGGCAAACAAAAATCCCCACAGTGGTTTTAGATCAAGATTGTGGAGAGAGGCAGAGTATCTTGACCAGATCTTGAAGGTTGATTTATTTTTAATACTAACTAAGGAAAAGAATTTATAATGTATAATTCTAAGGGAAAAATATGATTGAATTAGGTCTTACTTTTTGGCTACCCTGTTTGGACTGCTCTCAGGAAACTGGGTCCAGTGAAAGCTTTCTCACCTCTTACTTTCAAAGAGCAGCTTTCTAGGAAGCTGGTGTTGTGCTGACAATTCTCTTTTAGGCTCATCTCACCTTATGTATCAGAAAGTATTTCAATCTTTCTTTTTAAATTTATTTATTTTACTTATATTTCTTTTAAAACTTATTTTCAAAACATATGCATATAGTTTTCAACCTTTAGCCTTGAAACCTTGTGTTCCAATTTTTTTTCTCCCTTCTCCCCACTCTCTCTCCAGATGGCAAATAATATATATACATACATATATGTATATATATGCATATATATATATATGTGTGTGTGTGTGTGTGTGTGTGTGTGTATATATATATATATATATATATATATATATATATATATATATATATATATATATATATATATATACTATAGAAATGTACAGAAGATGATTAGTTAACACAGTCTACTTTGAGTTTTTAGTTAGGAAATAGCTAACAGTCTAGTTTGTCTTAAAATGTAAAAAAGAAAAATAAATAGTATAATATTAGACTGAAAAGCTAGTTTAGAACCAGACTGTGACTTAAATCCTAGTCTGAGGAAGATTTATTTCATTCTTGAAGCAATAGGGGGATAAGTGACACTATAAAGACTGTGCTTTAGAATTTGTCAACTATATGAGAATGAATTATAGAATGTAGATATACTAAACAGGGAAACCCTTTCAGAAGCTATTACAACAGTCTAGATGAGAAGTAATAAGGGCTAGTGTAGGACAGTGGCTGTGTATTAATAGAGGCATACAAGAAATGCTATCATGATAGAATTGCTATGACTTAGCAAATGATTGATTATAGTGGTTGTGGGAGAAGAAAGGGTAAAAAATAAGTCCTACATTGCTAACTTGGGTGACAAGAAGACATTGAGTTACCCACAAAAAGAAATAGGGAAGTTTGGAAGAGGACAGGTTATGTAGGGGGAAATGAGTTCTGTTTTGAACGTGTTAAGCTTGATAGTGAGATTTCCCTCAACTTAATAATAATGTGGCATTAGGCTTCAGAAGAGAAAATGGAACTTCTTATCTATATCTGGGAATGTCTATGTAGAGATACTTCAACCCATGAAAGCAACAAGCAAAGGTACAGAGAAAAGATAAGAGGGCCCAGGACAGAACACCGACATACTCATCTAGAAAGGTTTGCTTAACTGGGTGTTTTGGAGATGCATACTGCTGTCACTCAAGGAGTTCAATTAACATTCATCATTTCACTCTGACTTAAAAGAGAGTTAAGTAAAAAATGAAATAAAGAAGAGACTCTTAAATTAATTTTTAAAAATCCATCAGAATAAAAATCGCGTTGCTTGCTTTGTATCTCACAAAAGAAAGATATAAATTTAATTTTTAGCACAAGGTTCATGATTTAGTCTCACTTTATCTTTGATTATTCTTAAGAGTGACCTCAGTGGCAGAATGAGAAGGTATTATGACTCTCTACTACAACATGTCTATTGTTATGGACCATTTTACATATTCTATTCAATTCTATCTTTATCTCTGAAGCCTGAAACATTCTAGGTATCATGCCAGACTTCTACTTTCTCCCAACAAATCTTTTTCCTTTCTTTCTGTGATTACATTGACTATATCTTAAGAGAAAAAAGCCCTTTTTAAATAAACTTTATTTCTATATAAGCTACACTGAAGGTTTACTATTCCCAAATGTAGTTTTTTCTTTCTGTTTTTATAAACTAAAATATATCCATTTTTGACAAAAATAATTTAAAGGCAATTTTCATTTTTATCTTCCAATGAAATTATATTCTTCTTAAATTGGGCAAAATGTGACAAAACCTTAAATCTAGATCCAAAAAAAAAGCATATGGTATAGAAGACAATTAGTAATTTTTCAAAACATTAAAATGCAAACTACTCTGGTATTTCATCGGGAAAGATAGTAATATACATTCATAGTTTATGTTCTCAGACCGAGTTCTGAAAACATTTAGACTTGTAGGTTGATTCCCAGATGTTTTCCATAACAGTTTGATAAAATAAAAAAGATAATTCTATCAAAATCCAATTTAAATCTATAAATCATAATTTCAAATTAGTTCCTCACAGATATGCAGATAATAATATTTTCTGTTCCTCAAAGCAGCTGTATTCCATTCTGTCTTTGTAAATATCTAGCACCTGCAGTGTGTGCTTAATAAATGCTTGCTGAACTGCATACCCTACAAGTATATATATTAGAAGTTAAGGCTTTTGATAGGATTTTCAGCTACTTCATCTGCTTATGAAAATGTACATAACAGAACCCTTGGAGGTGACAAGCAGTACACAGATTTTCAGTACTGTAATTGTAGCTTAACTGAAGCTATAGAGCAGCAGCAGCAGCTAGGCACTTATGACTTAAAATTCGAGGTAGGTTGCTAACTGTGGGATTCAAAAGCAATTTGCAGCTCAATTCACGATGACAGCTGCATTTTCTAAGTAACAGATAAAAGGAATGGAAAATTTGACAAAGGTAAAAAAGAATAGAAGATGAAATCAAATGCAAGTGAGAAAAATGTTGAAGAAAACTTATTTAATTCATAGTAGTGCATTACTTGCTGAGCTTATTACAGTTTTGTAATTTGATAGACTCAGTAATAATGGAGGACAAAGTACATTCCAATTTTTTCAGTCACTAAAATAATTGTGTAGAACACATGCTTACCGAGCAAAATAGCCTTGTCTCCGTTCCTTCTTCTCTTCCTTAATGTCCATGGTACCCAGTCAAAAGTGCAAAGTGAAGTATTTGAGGAAGTCCTTTTTAATCAGTGTTTTATCCCTGGAGAAATAAAAAAAAGAACCCCAACAACAATACAACTGTAAATGAATGAGCTCATAACTGCCAATATTAAGTACAAAGCAGTGTAAGCACCATGACAAATATAGATAAACATTAACCAGGAAATACATGTCATGTGATTCAGATACAGAATGTTAAGTCCATGTAAAATACAAATTATGTTAAAACTATTAAATAATGAGGCTGATATGAACATAAATGAAGGATTTTTCTAATAGCAAAATAATTTTTTTCAAAAATTGATCACAATAACATGTCAACTTGTATTGATTTTTTTCAATTTAGAATTTTAATCTTACTTTTGCTACCATACTTACTGTCTGCAATGAATTTTTATATCATAATAAGTACAAACAAAAAACAAAGTACATAAAATGATTGAGAGGGACATGCTTTCCTTAGGAACAAATAAATAAAATCAGTATTATCTCTGATCATTAGACCACCCACAAATGCAAATACATAACATCAAATTGCAAAATGTGGTGCAGTGAGGAAAGCATTAACTTTGGAGTCAGACAATGTGGGTTCAGATTTTGGCTCTTCCATTTTACTCATGAGACCTTTAGCAAGTTGCATTCCAAGGGCGTTGGACTGGATGGCCTCTTAGCTCTCCCTTCGAGCTATATAACTATGATCTTAAAATAAAAATAGGAACTTAGGAAGGGAATTTTAATATATCTATTCAATAGAAAGCTCACATTTACTTCCTATTATCCACAATTTATTACAGGACATGTCTCATAAGGAAGAATTTTGAAAGGCTGTTATTAGACTCTATTTGCTTTCATCATGTAACTCCTGTGCTTCAAAATCATCAGTGATTCTCCTATTACCTAATGCATCATATCTAAATATTTCTGCCTAGAATTTAAGGCTCTACATGATCTGGCCTCAAATACACATAGAAATTCATTCTCAACTCATTCAACAAGTAGTCACTGAATGGCCTACTATATGTAAGACATGATGCTAAATAACAGTATTATGACACAAAGATTTTTAAGACAGCCTCTGACTTGAAGGAACTTATAATAACTTGTGCAGAAATGGCCACTAACAAGGCAGCTATATGAGTAGCATAACTAAACCTTTTAAACTAGAAGTCAAAAGGAAGGAGGGATTATATCTCATAGGGATTAGGAAATTCTTTAACAGGGTGCCATTTTGGAGTTAGGATTTAAAAGGATTTATTTAAAGAATGTCAAAAAAGATAAATTTTGTAGACAACACAGATTTCATGTAGATGATTAGTGGGAGATAGAGAAGTTTGGTCTAGATTGTTAGACAAGCTAAAAAACCTGTTCTTTATGAGCAACAGTAAAACACTGAAGGCTTTTTACAAAGGGTGTAATATGATTAAGATTAATCTGTCATGTAGGATAAAGCAGTACATATATAAATGTGAGTATGTGTAGGCCATTATAACAGATAGGAAAAGGGCCTGAACGTTTAGATATTGCCAATGAAGATGAAGAGAATCCAGAAACAGCATTAATTTATATATATCTCCAAGGAAAATGATCAGAATTAATCAATCAACATTTATTAACAAGTATCTAGTATGTGCTAGACACTGTGATAAGAATGCTAAAAGGAATGAAAATCATGTTACATTGATATAATATATGTATATATAATATAAATACTGATATATGATAAACTGATATGTATACACATATGTATGCATATACAAATATGTATATCAGTTTAAAGAGCTGAGGATTTTCAAACTGGAAAAGAGATGGTTTGAAAGGTAAGGAAAAGGAATGATATGATAGTGGTATTCAATAATTTGAAAGAATAGTGAGTTAGTGAAGAGAATAGAGTTCTAGGTCTGGAATCAGAAAGACCTTAGTTCAAATCAATCTCAAACATATACTGACTGTGTGACCCTGGGCAAGTCACTTAATCCTATTTGCCAAAGTTTCCTCATTTGTAAAATAAGCCAAAGAAGGAAATGGCAAACCACTCCAGCATTTCTGCCAAGAAAATCCCACAAAATCACAAATAATTGAACAATATGTCTAAGAATGTTAAACTAGTTATGTTTGATCCCAGAGAACTGAACTAAGAGCACTGAATGGAAATAATAGAAAGGTGAATTTTGTACTATTCTTTCTTCCTGGATATTTTTTTTTTTTGTTTTTGTGACCTCCCTCTTTCTCTCTCTCTCTCTCTCTCTCTCTCTCTCTCTCAGTTTTCCTTCCTATCTGTCTAAATCCTTCCTTTTCAGTCTCCTTAGCAATTCCATCATCTATATTATGTCTCCTAGCTGGGGTTGTCCTACAAGGTTCTAAGTCTTCATATTCTTCTCTATTCACTCTCTTTTGCTGAATCCATAAACTCCCTTGAATTTAATTATAATTTCTTTGCTAGTGCTTTACAGATGCACCCAGGCCCAGTATAATTAGGGTATATGAGTGGCCACTTATTGTGTGCTACCTCAAACCTTTCACCAGAGCATGTAGGCATCTACCCATTTTATGGATTGGTTTGCTCACTTTAACTTGACCTCACACTGACAAATCACTATCATCATGTAGTGACATTTTAATTTTCTAGGATTCTAAGGATTATCCTACTGAAAAGAAACACTCTTCCTACTAACCTATCTAGTGCTAGAGCCCTCAAGCAATGCATTCCTATTTATACAAATAGCCACTTACAATCATGATACTTTTAGATCTTAAACATAATAATTTAGAACAATAACTCACCTATCTAGTGCTTGAGACTTCACCAATGCATTCCTATTTACACAAATAGCCACTACTAATCATGATATTTTTAGATCTTAAACATAATAATTTAATTAACAATAGCATTAAAGGAATAATGTCACATACAGATTAAAGGAGATGCATAAGTAACAAAAACATCACAATCCACACATAAACCTGGTCATATTATCCCATTAATGCACTCCATGTCTAAGGAGAGAATGTGCATACATACACTTTACAGAAACCCATGAAGAGGAACATAAAAAAGGAACTGCAAATACTCACAAATATAGTAACTCAAAAATATGGAACCATAAACTTTGAAGTCCTCTTTCTGTATCAAAAAAAGTTCCATTATGAGAATTTGTGCGTATTTTGTAAGAACAATTGTTCAATAAGTTGTAAAAATTCTTCCACTGATTATTTGTGCTATATTTGACTAAAACCTCACACTTGGGTGTGATGTCAGCCAAAATATTCAATTCCCCAATTCTTTTCTTTTAATCAATTCAGTTCTTCTGCATAACGGGCTACTCAACAGAATTGTAGTACTTATTTCCAGTTTCTAGCTTAGCTGATATAATTCTGAAATCTGTCTTTTCAGCTTTTTCCTTTTTTTTAAAGTTTAGCCTTCCAATACTCTCCATGAAAGAAACCATCTTAGCTTATAGCTATTAAACAAATTTTCATTTTCTGATTATAATCAGATAAATTATACTTGTCCCATAATCATGGAACATTTCTGAGGTCCACAACTAGTTTGTTGTGCTGTTTTCATAAAGCAATAATTGTCTCAGAACTCTAAGTAACTTTCTTTCAAAACTCTGAGTAGACCTATGCCCCAAGATAGTTTTAACTCAATAACAAAATGTTCCATAAAAAAGGGCAATACTTTCTACTAGTTTCTCCTAATGTTCACTTTTACCACCACTTGCTATTGGACATTTATTTTTATTTTTTAAAATTTTATTTATAAATTTTTTGACATTATATATGCATAAGTAATTTTTTTATAACATTATCCCTTGTATTCATTTTTCCAAATTATCCTCTCCCTCTCTCTACTCCCTCCCCTTGATGACAGACAATCCCATATATTTTACATGTGTTACAATATAACCTAGATACAATATATGTGTGTAGATACCATTTTCTTGTTGCACGTTAAGTATTAGATTCCAAAGGTATAAGTAACCTGGGTAGAGAGACAGTAGTTCTAACAGTTTACATTTACTTCCCAGTGTTCCTTCTCTGGGTGTAGTTGTTTCTGTCCATCATTGATCAAATGGAAGTGAGTTGGATGTTCATCACCTCTAGCTTAACTTACTGCAATACAATCCTATTAGATATTCCTGCTTAAGTCTCTATCCATTAAAGTATTTTCTTCACATGCTGCCAAAGTGATTTTCCTTATACACAAGCATGACTCTACCATTTCCCTCCTCAGTAAAATTCAATAATTCCCTTATGCCTTTAGGAAAAAATATAAACTTCTCTGTGTAACTTTTAAAACCTTTCACAATCTTACCTCAGTCTATCTTTCTAGCCTAATTATACTTGATTCCCTCTCATGGATTATGATGCAACCAAATGGGCTTTCTCTCTATTATACACAAGAGAAACTTGTATCTTTATGTCTTTGGAATAGCTACCTCCCCTGCCTAGTAAGTATTCTTTTATTACTATTGCTTCAAAATCTTTTTTCCTTCAAGTTGAAGGTCAAGCAGCATAATGTCTTCCTCAAACACCCCAAAATTTATTCCTCTTTCTCCCAAGCTATCTTGTAGTTTACTACTTTGTACTTAATTGCATATACTCATTTTACATTTATTTTATATATGTTTATATTTGTACTTATTATCTCTCCCATTAGAATATAAGCTTTGTGCAAAACAGAGAATTTCATTAACTTTATTTGTGCATTCTGAGACTAATGGAATGTTTGGCCCATAGTAGCTACTTAATATTTACTGATAATTTTGAATTCAATAATTCTCTCTAAATGAAAGATTAAATCTAACTCATAATTTGACAATGATCTTACCTCAAAAGTATTATAAGGAAGATTATTTTCTATACCACCAGAGGACTGTTAACTATCTGTATCCATGACACTATTACAGAATAATTTTAGAAAAGTTATTTAAATATGTACATTTCACATGTGTGTCAAATCGGTACTGGTACATGTGACATGCTGCTTTTTATTTAAACATCTACTTTATCAATCTAAATATTGGTCAAACCTCCTTTGCCTTCAATTATATGGCTTATACTAAGTACAAAGCATAATCCTGCATCAAATAAACTAATGATAACGAAAATAACAAGAATGAAGACTAGTGATGATAAAAATGAAAAAAAAAAGAAATTTGTTTAAAAGAAATACAAAATAAACTTCATAATAAATAAAATTTAAAACTGTAATATAAAATTTAATATATTTTTACTGTATCATCAATTTTGAACTTGAATCTTTAAAATTAAATCCAACCCCTCTGATTTTAGAAATGGGGAAAGTGAGACCCAGAGATGTTTTAATCCAAGATCAAAGCCTACTATGCTATCTTTCCTTTTAAAGACTGTTTTAGGCATATAATCTATATTCCTGAGTCAGCCTCTATTTGAACCAACACATAAACTTTACCTACTTTCCTTTAGTATTTTTATATCCACTCAACCAGTCAGCTCTACAAACACTCAGAAGTACCTAGGATGCCCTTCACTTGTTTTCCCCATAACATGTTTCTTAATATACAGACATAACTGCATGTTTAGATCTTATTCACAGTGTAACTTGGACACCTGAGGGACAAAAGAAAATGTAAGAATAGCTTCTCCCATAGGCTACTTAAGTATCAATATGGCACCTTAGGATTCTTACTCAAGGTTTCATTTGCATCCATGTTTGGGAGTTATATTCAAATTTTTGATCATTATTCTAGGGCAGAAATTTGAATGGTTATTTCAATTAAAAACCAGAAAAGAAGTGTACAACACACACACACACACACACACACACACACACACACACACACACACACACACACACTCTCTCTCTCTCTCTCTCTCTCTCTCTCTCTCTCTCTCTCTCTCTCTCTCTCTGAATATTTTGAAACATCTGTGATTTCATCAAAGTGGCTACTCTTTCCACTGATGGAAAAAATTATGACCTGGTATCTAGCTTTATGGTGATAAGCCTCTCTGAACTTAAGCTTGTCCTCAGAAGATGATACATCCTGAGACTTGTGTTCTATAAGCTTAGCCAACTAGAATCCAGGTTCATGGCCACAGTTCACAGTTCACAATACATTAGCATAAGACTTTAGTAAAAGACACAATTTATGAATAAATAAATAAATATACACAATTAGGGTGCAAACTCAAGATTTGGCCATTATGTGAGCAATCAAAAAAAGTATGAAAAAGTAAAGGGACAGTGATATTTTTCATAACTATGGCTAAAGAGAACATTCCTAATTAAAGAAAAGATAATATAAATAGATAATAAAAACAAAATGGATTATATAAAATTGAAAAATTCTGCACAGAGAAAATCAATGTTGTTAGACTTAGGAAGGAATTTTTTAAAACACAAGTTTAGTGTCCAAATGTGAGCAGCTAGGTAGCACAGTAGATAGAGTACCAATCCTGAATTCAAGAAGACTACTCTTCCTGAGATTCTACTAGTTGTATGTCTGTAGACAAGTCACTTAACCCTGTTTACTACAATTATTCATCTGTAAAAATGTTTTGGAGAAAGAAGTGACAAATCACTCTATTATCTCTGCCAAGAAAATCCTAAATGGAGTCACATAGCTGAAAAACAACTAAACAACATCCAATATTAAGTAACAAATTGATACAGATCTATAAAAATAAGAGACCTTCACCACTTCTCAAAATCCAGGAGAAGATTATAGATGATACCAAATGAGGATCAATTAAAAGGCAAAATGACATTGTATATAGAACTGACCTAAAAGCCAGGAAGACTTAGCTAGATTTATCTCTGACAGATCTTGATTCTGTGATCCTAGGCAAGTCACTTAACCAATCAATACTTTAAAAGATTAATGATAGAACATGTTTTCTGCCTCTAGGCAGAAATGAATAAAATGAAAATTTTACATTTTCAAACAGGGTCAGTAAGTTAATTTACTTTTCTTGACTATATTAACTTATTGCGAAAGAAAGGCCTTTTATTTGGGATGAAGGATAGAGGAGTTAGTGAGTAGTAAAAGAGATGGGGAGAGGGGAGAAAGAGAGGGAAGAGAGAGAAAAATAAAGAGGAGGAAGAGGAGAAGGGGAGGAAGGGGGAAGGAGGAGAAGGGAGTAGAGGAGAAGGGGGAAGAGAATGAGGGAGAAGAGGAGAAGGGGGAAGAGGATGAGGGAGAAGAGGAGAAGAGGAAGAGGATGAGGGAGAAGAGGAGAAGGGGAGGGGGAGGAGGAGGGGAAGGAAGAGGATGAAAAGGATGAGGAGGAGGAGGAGAAGAAGGAGGAGGAGGAGGAGGAGGAGGAGGAAGGAGGGAAGAAGGGAGAGAAGAAAAGAACATCAGTAAAATATTTTTTAAAATACCCTAAAAAAACATAAAAGAAGCAAATCTAAGTTTAGAAAAGGGATACAAATAGGAAAAAAAATTAATACCTTATCAAATTTAGGTAGTAATTATTAAATTTAATAAACCTTTTAAAATCAAACGGTAAGTAGCATAGTTACACATAGTTGCAAATAAATATGCACCTTCATATGTTGAAAAGTTTGTGGCTACTGATGATTTAAATTCATAAAAAATTAAAAGAAATACACTACTGGGAAATATTTTTCTTCATTTAAAAGTTTTTGAAAGACAAGCAAGATATATCAGAATATTTTTCTTTGGTGGGTTGACTAACTACTTGCACTCTTTGTTGATTTGAAGCATGATCTTTAGCCAATCTATTTCCTCACAGAAAGTGAATTAGTAAATAAGAATGTAACCTATGTTACTATGGAAACACAACCCCAGAATTCATCAACTACTGATGTTTTGGAACTGGAATTTCTGGGAAGGTCTCTGTGCAAATATCTAGGGCTGCATTACAAAGATTACTAGGAGAAAGATTTTGGAAAGAGAAAAGCCAAGTAGAAATATAAAATATGGAGTTCACTCCCCCATCTTGGGATCCTGTACTAATATCTACTCCTAGTTTTTCCTCCCCAATTATCCTCTCCTGAGATACTATAAGGTGCTGCTGCTGTTAGGCTGCTGTGGCAGACAAAGTGGTGGTTGGGGCTGTTGGCTGTGTTGATCAGCCTGAGGCAAGACCCAAAAAGAAAAAAAAAACTGCTATGAACTATGATTATTAGTGATATCTGTGAGTTCAGTGGCAGGGAATGGGAGCAAAATGAAATTAACCATCCCCATCCACTCCCTAAGCATTTGCATCTTTTCTACTCTTTCCCTTTCAGGCAACAGAGAATAAAGCAGTTATTGGATCTGAAAGTACTCAGCACTGATTGATTGCATATAATCATGAATTCACAATTCTTCCTTTTGGTCTTTGTTCTCTCATAGCTACCATTCATTCCCTTTTTATGTAAAGAAAACTAGGAGCTGCTAATCTTTGGTCATAGTTAAAATCTGCAGTACCAATAGATGTTAGAATTCTTACAAGGTGCTAAGTCAGTGGAATCGATAGAGACAATGGTTGTTTAGCAGGACTTAACAGTTCCCTAGATACACTTAGTACTTACTACATTTCCACAAGATTCACACCTTTAAGAAAGCATATATAAGCTAGGAGCCTCAACCAGGATTGACTCCGGGATATTCACAAGTCAGAGACAGCAGTTAGGCAGAAAGAAGGAAGACAGAGAAGTGATGGCAGGCTGTCCTGTGGAGAACACTGAAACCAAGATCCGCAAGGCCTCCAGAAAACTAGCTGAGACCCAAGTGAAGGAGAAACGGTTTTGAAGGAGACGATAAAGGATTTGGACTTTAACTCCTGAATGCATTTGAGGTGATTATTGAAACTGAACTGAAGGCTGCTCCCAGAAGCTCTCCAAGAAACTTGCTCCCAGAGAACATTATATTTTAGAGAAGAACATTACAAATAGATATTTGGAAGATTGGACGAGTCTGGTAAGAAGAAAGAGACAGATTCTGGGAATCAAAACATTTTGGCACCACCTTGTGATAATGTTCCTTTACTAGTGGGAAGATCATAATCAGGTCATAAGTAGAGTGAGGTCTAATAACATAAAATAAATCATATCTCTGGGCAAAGTAGAATAAATTTATGGAGCCAACCAGAACTTGGGAAAAGGGGCCCCTCACTGATATAATTTGAGTTTTCCACTGGTCTACTGATTTCTGTTCAACTCACAAATGGGTAAGGACTTACAAAGAGGGATGATCCAAATGCCTTTTCTCTTATTACTATTATCTATATCACCTACATACATATATCTATTGAGATTGCATGTAAGATTATCTGTATTTTTATATAGATAATCAGCCCAATGGAATACAAGGACTTGGTTTTGAATTCTGGCTTTGCATTTTCTATCTGAATGATTTCAGGCAAGTCATATATTTCTTTGTGAAATAGATCTCATAGAAGCACTTCTGTGAAAGGAAAAAAAAGCAAAGAAAGGAATGAAAAGAAAAAGAAATTATGAACTTATGAGATAACATAAAAGAATGGCACTTTGTCATCTTTCTAGGGACTCAAATAATATGATTCTAAGTTCCTTTAAGCTCCAAATCTGTTTTCATGAAATGCCAGGATGCTAAGTGGTTCAAAAATATTCTTTTATTACTACCCTCACTATTTATGTGAGAAATCAGGAGGTAAGCATTTTTCCACTTGCAGAAAGAGCACATGCTCAAAAAGGAGAAGTGATTTGCTGAAAGTCAGCAGCAACACTGGAAACAGAGCACAGGTCTACCTCTTGATTCAGTACACTGACCACAAAAGAACATTTCCTTATCGTCACTGTTTATTGGACACCTACCATGTGCCACAACTATTCAGGGAAAGGGCTGGGGATAGTTACAACATCCCAGTAGCCATAAAAGATACTGTTGTTATTAGCAACAAGAAAAGAGTTCCACAACAAGGGACCAACTCACAGAACATTCAACCAACCATTCAAGCCTTTATTAAGCGCCTACTATGAATCAATCCTGCTAAATGCTGGGAATACAAGGACAGAAATAAAACAGTCCCTGCCCTCAGGGAATTTAAAATTCTATCAAAGGAGGCAAGTATATAGATAAGTATAAGAAAATATATTCAGAATGATTACAAAACTATGGGAGAGAATAGCTCTGGGAGATCAGAAAAGGCTTCAGAGAGAAAATGTCACAAGTGTTTTAAAGAACACAAAGGATTCCTTGAGGTGAAGTGATGTGGGAATACATTCCAGGTCTGAGTACAGTCAGTGCAAAGATGTAACAAGGATGGACCATCTAGTGTCGGGTATAAGAAGTTCAAATTACCTGCATGAATGAATAAAACATTTATTAAGCACTTACTGTGTGCTAAGCATTGGGAAAATAAATAGAAAGACAAGAGCAACTATCCTCAAAAAGGTCATAATTTAATGGGGGAGAGACAATATAGTCAGCTTTAGTTCAAATTCATAATACATTTTCTTTGATGTCATTCCACTGATAAAACCATATCTATTTTTGGAAATTCAGGCCTAGGATCTCTTCTTTCTCCACACTTTCCCTTGGTAACATTTATAGAGTGTTTACAGTGTGCCAGGCACTGTGCTAGGTGCTTTATAATTATCTCATTTGATCCTCACAATAACCCTAGGAGGTAGATATTATCATTCTCATTTTACAGATGAGGAAGCTGAAGCAAAAAGAGGTTAAGGGACTTGTTTAAGGGGTCACATGTCTGAGACAAGATTTGAACCTAAGTCTTTGTTACTCTCCAAGTCTAACCTTTATCTCCTGTGCCACCTGACTATTTCATCAATTCCCAAGGATTCAACTATCATTTCTAAGAATATAATCCCCCAATCCCAATGCACCTTGTATTCATCTTCTCCTGAGCACCAGCCCCACATAATCAATTATCTGTTGTACATCATCATGTGGACATCTCATATATATCTCAAATTCAACAAGTCCAAAAGAGAACTCATTATTTTTTCCTGTAAACCTCCTCCTTATTCTATTCTTATTCTTTCCCATTTCTGAATAGAACTGCTATACTTCTAATCACCCAGATAGTCAAAGAAAGAATAAAACAATCCCATATCTTAAAAAAGCTTATAATCTAAAAAGATTATAACTTGCAAATAACTATGTACAAACAAGATTTCTATAGGATAAGTTGAAGATTTTTTTTCTTTCTTTCTTTTTTTTTTTGGTTGTTTGATAGATCTGTATAAACCATAAATTCAGAGGTGATTAACACAATCAAAAATACTGATTAAATTTTTGGGTAAAAAGTAAATGCAATATCTTTTTCAAAATATCAATGACATATATTGAAGAATTTTTAAAAGAAATTAAGTATACTATACTATACTACACATATTTTTATGATTATTATTAATATTATTGTATAATATATCATGATATATAGTAATATAATACTATATATATCTACAGTAGAAATAATAAAATACATTTACTTAGCATTTCTTCAAGGAAAGGATTATAAATATATTATGTTTTGCTGGTCACTATTAAAAGCATACTTAAAATATACTAACTTATAAATATGATTTACCCACATCAGCTCTAAAAATTATGCATAACACATATAGTGAATAGGAACCCATAGAAACACCCTGATCCATAAACTACTATAAGGATTTTTAGAACTTGAGGTAAAAATTGCATTTTATTACTTTACATTTAAATGGAATAATGAACTCTTCAAATGCAGAATCACTATGGAATAGTGGAGAGAGAGAGTTGACTTTGGAGTCAGGAAGTTAGGAATTCAAATCCTACTTCTTACACATATTGGGTTATTTGAGCCTGAGCAAGCCACTAAACTTCTAAAGTGTCTAGGCAACTCTTTTATAGTTGCAAACAGGTACCAGTCTGCATTTTGAGAAAGGAAGCTTACTTAGAATGAAAGTTTCCTATACCAATGAAATTACAGATTCATTCCCTATGCTTGTTCAAACAAGTATACCAAAGCCATATAGAATGAGAGAATGGTATTTTAAATATCATACAAAAGACAACGATTGTACTTTGAACATTTCTTCTTTTCTCTGATGCCTAGAAACATATATTCTATATAATTTAAGTAAAAACATGTATATGTAATACTTGAGTATTATTTTGTCCAATTAAAACAGAAAGGTTTCACATTTGCAGTGTTAACCAAGTACTATCTTGTTTGGATAAGATGACAAATGGCAAGATCTCAGCTGAGATATAAGCACAGTTACTAAAAATTTTTAAATATTCTAAAAATTAAGCATAATTATGTATTAATCCTTTGTAAACATGCTTATTTTTAGTAGTAATCTTAACAAATTTTCAGTAGTAATCTTAACATAATGAAACCATGCTGTTTCTTATGTAATTTTTCTATCTTATATGCCCGCTTTCTATTACTCTCTAATTGTTTCTTTTGCTTTTGTATCTTTTCAATTAGAATATAAATAAGCATCTCAAAGGTAAAGAATAAGTCCAAAACTTTTAAATTCTTATCACAGATCTATGGTTAAAAGGGATCAGAATGAACATGATAGTCACTTTACTAATGAGGAAACTGAGGTTGAGGGACATGAAGTCATATGCTAAAAATCATATAGGTAGTAATTATCAGAATTTGAACCCATGTTCTCATATGTTTCCCTGGAACCCAAGCCCAGAGACAGTGCTCTTACCAATTCATTTGGTCCATTACTGATTAGTTCTAATTTAAGACATAAGAAAAATTAGTATCTTAACAAGGAAGAACTATATAAAATTCACAATTAAGTTTTTTATAGATTCTTACATGACTTTTTTGTTTAAACTAAAAGCACCAATAAGTGATAATATTGAGATCTGATTCCCCTCTATAGAAGACTTGTACACATTTGAATATAATTAATATAATAACATACATTCCCTCAAGAAGTTTAGTTCATCTGAATGGATGCCCATCAATTGGAGAATGGCTGAATAAAGTGTGGTATATGAATATTATGGAATATTATTGCTCTATAAGAAATGATCAGCAGGATGATTTCAGAAAGGCCTGGAGAGACTTACATGAACTGATGCTGAGTGAAATGAGCAGGACCAGGAGATCATTGTATACAATATGATGATTAATTCTGATGGACGTGGCCATTTTTAACAATGAGATGAACCAAATCAGTTCCAATAGAGCTGTAAAGCACTGAACCAGCTACACCCATCGAAAGAACTCTGGGAGTTGACTATGAACCACTACATAGAATTCCCAATCCCTCTATTTTTGTCTGCCTACATTTTTGATTTCCTTCACAGGCTAATTGTACACTGTTTCAAAGTCTGATTCTTTTTGTACAGCAAAATAACTGTTTGGGCATGTATACATATATTGTATTTAACTTATACTTTAACATATTTAACATGTAATCTGAGGGAAGGGGTTGGGGGAAGGAGGGGAAAAGTTGAAACAAAAGGTTTTGCAATTGTCAATGCTGGAAAATTACCTATGCATAAAATTTTTGAAAAAATGAATTAAATCAATCAATCAATTAATTAAAAGATGTTTAGTTCATGAAAACATACATTAATTCAAGTAAACAAGTGATTTGAAATAATAACAAATGTAAATAGGACTATAATGAACTTGCTAACTGACATTTACTTATGAGCTTTTGCAGTACTTTGTATATAATAAACAGTTTTATTTTCTCTTTCCTGTAAAATCCAGGGAATATAAACACCATAAAACAGAGTTGGAGAACTGGGAGAATTTTAAATGGCCAATACATAACTCAAAATATGAAAACAGTTATAGATCATAGAATTTTAGAGTTGTAAAGGATTTGAATCTAGATTCCAACACACTTTTCAGTGTGTTAATGAATCCTTTCTACACCATACCAGAAAAATGATTGTCTAGTCTCCTCTTGAATTTATTCAGTGACAGAGGAAGCCACTACCTCTCAAATCGGCCCATTCCATTATTAATGAGTTCCGAATTTTAGGAAATATTTATTTTTTTTTGTCTCAATCTGCTTCACTTCCAATAGGTATTACTCTAAAATGTTGCTCTCTGATGTGAGGCAGACTGAATTTAATCTCCCTTCTAGATAATAACTTTTCAATTATACTCTTTTCTTTTCCAGGCCTCTTATTCTGAATACCTTTTACTATCTTGTATGACATAATTTGGATACTCTCCTATTCAAGCAGGTATATATTATGAAGGAAACATGGTACAATAAAAAGAGAAATTAATTTGATATCAGAGGACTTTAGTTCAAAACCTCATTTGGCTACTACTTTCTACCTCAATGACCTTTTGTAATTTGTTTTTGCCCTTCCAGACCTCAGTTTTCTCATTTGTAAATTGAAAGGGCTGGATTAGATAGACAGCAAGTTTTTTTCCCCCTAGCTCTAAATCTATGATCTATTCAAAATACATGTATTAAATCCCCAGTACATGCTGAAGAGAGGTATACTACGAACTAAGAGAAATTCAAAAGCATAAGACATAGCTCTATCTCTCATAGTAGAAACAGCATCATGCCTAGATAAAAATAAAATCATTTGTAAAATCTTATAAAGAGGATAGTATATGAGTACTATGCCTCATAAAACAGTAAGAAGGGATAGAGGAAAAAGAAGTTAACAGAAAATTGGCAAATAATAATATTAAGCAAAATCGTCTCAAGAGCATTTAAGGCTGAAACTGGAAGGAATGAAATAGATCAAAAAAAATTGGAGATCATCAAAAAATTATATGACAATTTGTTTCTCCATTAATGATAGTGGAACCACTACGTTTACATTCCAACACAGCTTCTGATGTTTACATGAGGAAGTACAAATGGCAACACAGAAAACAAAAAAGAGCAGCCAATATACACAAAAGCGATCTATATCAGAGTTGATGTAATTGAATGATTGATTCTCAAGATATCTAACAGAGAATAAGACATCAGATGCTTGCAAAAAGATGGACATTATTATGCCAAAAAGGGCAATTTAAAAATGTTGCTAACCCCATGTCCATTGTTGTAGCTCTACAAAATCTTCAGAAAGCTACTTTCTAGGATTAAGATAATCTGTGCAAACCTTTGAAGTTCAGAATAGTCAAGGCTCTCTCTCTCTTTGGAGTCTTTAGACAGAATGTTAGGGAATTCTAAGCCCTTAGACTTGACACGTCCAGTTCTAAAAGATTCTGAGCCATGTTGGTCATTGATGCTTCCCAATACTTCCTCCTAGGTTCCCTAATTTCTAGATTTCTCAGTGGAATATCTGCTTTTGCTGCCTCCAGACAGTAAAACTTTTAGGCTCCATATGCTTCTGGAGCATTCTGGTCATGCTGAGAGACTGCAGGTTTGTATGCCTGTGTTTATGTTGGCTTTGATTAGCAATGCCCTTTCCTAATGCTTGTAGGCTTTAAGTGGTTCTTTGAATAGTTCTGGTGTAGTTTAGTGCTCTCTCTTCTAATTAACCTCAACAATCTCTTTTGCATTGTTCCCTTCTCCTAATTCACAAAGTTACCACCCTAATTTTCAGGTCCTTATAACTTCTTACTTGCACTATTTCCGTAGGTTTCTATTTTGCTCTCTCTCTCTCTCTCTCTCCTCTCTCTCTCCTCTCTCCTCTCTCCTCTCTCCTCTCTCCTCTCTCCTCTCTCCTCTCTCCTCTCTCTCTCTCTCTCTCTCTCTCTCTCTCTCTCTCTCTCTCTCTCTCTCTCTCTCTCTCTCTCTCTCTCTCTCTCTCTCTCTCTCTCTCTCTCTCTCTCTCTCTCTCTCTCTCTCTCTCTCTCTCTCTCTCATTTTCTAGACACCATCCTTCTTAGAGCTACCAAAATGATATTCCCTAAAGCACAGGTCTGGTATTCTGGCTGTTTTATCATTAGGATCATATATCCATTCTGCATTTAATATTTAAAATTCATCATAACCTAGTTCCTACTTACTTTTAATTTTAATTTTAAACACTACTCCCCTTCACACAATATACCTTCTAGTCAAACTGGATTTTTTCTTATCCTCACAGATATTTACCTTCTTCATCTAATTTCCTTCAAAGCTAGTTCAAACATAATGAAGCCTTTCTTGATCTCCTCTGTTAATGTAGTCACTCACCCATACCAAGTTCTCTTGTATTTATTAGGTATATACTTAATATGTTTTTATCGATGCATATTTTATATTCCCTTATAGAATATATGATTCCTTTTAAAATTTTCAATAGTATTTTATTTTTCCAATTACATAAATAGTTTTCAACATTCATTTTTTGTAAGATTCTGAGTTCTAATTTTTTTCTCCAACCATTGCTTATTTCCCCTTTCCCCAAGACAGCAAGCAATCTGGTATAGGTTATGCACATACAATCAATTTAAACCCTTTTCCATATTAGTCATGTTATGAAAAAAAAAATCAGAACAAAAGGGGAAAACCACAAGAAAGAAAAAGCAAACAATTCAAAAAAGGTTTTTATCCGTAAGTAGTCTCCATAGTTCTCTCTCTGAACGTGGATGGTATTTTCCATCACAAATCTATTGGAATTGCCTTGAATCACCTCATTGTTGAAAAAAAGCAGTCTTATCACAGTTGATCATCACATCATCTTGGTGTTATGGTGTACAATGTTCTCCTGGCTCTACTTACTTCACTCAACATCAGTTTATGTAAATCTTTCCAGGCTTTTCTGAAATCAGCCTGCTCATCATTTTTTGTAAAACAATAATTTTCCATTTTTATCTATGAATCTTGAGGATATTCTTTGTGGAACTAATAACAGTTTTTGGAATATGGCAAGCACCTAAACAGATCAATATCAAGTTAAACTTATGGTGAAATATATGTTTGCCATGCATATATGCCACTGTCATTTAAGATATCCAGTGCAGAATGCAAGTTGAGGAGGGATATAATAGAGATGGGCAGTTCTTCTAAATGCTCCTGTTTGCAGATTGCATTATATTAAGTACATTGATCTGGTTTCAAACAATTTTTCTCTATTATTCTCTTATCAAATTTGTTTTTAAAAATTTAAATGTGTGTTAAACATGTTGTCTTCTCCAAATCTTTGAGAACAGGAATTATTTTTCATTTCATCTTTGAAAAAAGTGGATAATGAAGTTCTACTATTAGCATGATCTAATGGAAAAAAATACTAGTGCTAGAATCAGAAGGCCTGGGTTCAGACCCTACTTCTGATGCTTATTATCTGTATAAACTTGGTAAATTGCTTAACTTTTTTTATTCTCAGATTTTAAAATAAGGGGGATTGGATTTGATAGTTTCAAGTCCATTCCAGGTTTGTGATCTCATGATATACAACTAGACTTTGGAACTTATCTGTCAGTGGATAAGAAGCAGTTCAGCGGATAGAGTGCTGAACCTGGAGTCAGAAAAATTGGAGTTCAAATCTGGCCTTAGACACAGTGTCTAGGTCACTGGGCAAGTTACTTAACCTTTGTTTACTTCAATCTACTGAAGAAGGAAATAGCAAACCATTCCAGTATCTTTGCCAAGAAAACCACAACTGAACACACAACTTTACAACTGAACAATCAATGGATAACATCTATATGTATTGGACAAACACTTCAGAAAGACAATAAACCGAGTTCAGAATTGAATAGGAGGAAAAACAAATAGCTAGATTTCATGTGAAGAATTGTTTAGTCCTTTTTGTGACTTTTTCTTGAAACAAAAACTCACTTTTTAAACACCAATATTCTTCTAATAACACTGCATAGTTATGAATCATAGAATAGCACCACCTTTGAAGAATCAAAATTGAAGATTACCCAAAGGGCAATAGCAAGGTATATAACAAATGTAAATAGATGGAAAAATATTACCAATGAAGAGCTTTGCATAAGAGGCATAAAACATATCATAGATATATAAGAAGGAAAAAATTAGGCTGGCAAATAGAGAACTAAGACATAGATTGGTTAACTATGTTATATCAAAAGACCTAAACCTGGATGATTTCTAAGAGTAAATGAAGAAAAATTACACAAGATGAGAAGGTGTCTGCGGCAGGACATGAATCCAGACAGTCTGCAACCAGCACTTTTATCAATTACACTATTTTGCCTTTCTTCCGGATAACATAAGCATCTGCATAAAGCCTTAAATTAATTGTCTTTAGAAAATATAAATTAAGGAATCTATTAAAAATGAAATTATAAATTATAATTTGTAAAGACCTGTATTGGTACTAGGAGCTTCTTTACATGGAAGTTGCTTACAACCATGAAATCATATTTATACTTGAGACTACTCTTACCCTGAAGTAAAATAAAAATGTTAAGTAGAGAAACCAGAACCAAACAAAATATGAAGCAACTGGGATCTGGGTTAGGATGAGGAGGAAGTTTAAAAAAGATAATACCTATAGAAAAAAGTAAGAGGAAGAAAATTATGCAAACATGAATAAGAGCTTCTGTTTCAGACATTAGGTATGAAATGCAAGAATTTTATGCAAAATCAAATGTTATTTAACCAATTAAGGCTGTCACAAGATTAGGACCATAGAAAATGGAAGTTTACAATTTTAAAGTAAGTTAGTCCAATCCTAAAATTTAGTGACCACACTAACTTAGAACGTCCTTGACTTCCATACCAGTCTCCTATTACATGATACTGATTCTCAGAAATAAAAGCTATTCCTAATAGCTATTCCTAATTTGATTGTGAAAACTCATATTCTTATAAGCAATTGAAAAGAAATATTTATCTAAATATATAGCAATATTGGTAGAAATATGTGTGCATATAGTAGCAGGAGATACATTCATAATTAGAAAAAAACTCAAGATTTCTCTTTATATTCCACTATCTGTCTCAATAACACTGCTGATCTGAAACTTTCATCCATGGGTGATCAGACTCTAGGAAAAACTGGCTCATGCCATCCAAACTCACAGGAGACTGATTTGTACCAGAAAGGCAATTTACTCATTTACAATAAAACATCTTTCTTCCCGGTAGGAAAGCATTCTTAGGAAACCAAATTAAGATCAGAAGTCTGCTTGATGAAAACACAGAATAAGAAAAAGAAAAATGCCCATAAGGAAAAAAAATCTGTCCATGCCTGCAAATGTCCCTGACCCTTTATAGTACAAGAAACATATTACCCAAGTTTCTCTCAAATGCTCCTTTTTCAATATTTGCAGTAAATCTTTCAGTTCTGATTATTTCAATTTTATAATATAGTTGCTTCAAGGATAGAGTCTCTAACAGAGTGAGCTGTCTTAATATCTATTGACTTCTCAATGTCTCTATTCAAGGAAAATCTGTTTACTCTGACACTCTTGAAGCTGTATCTACAATAAAGCTAATATAGCTTGATAAAAAGTGAAAAATTCATTCTCACAGTTCACATTTTTACATGTATCACGAAGACTTAACAAATCATATAAGTAGAAATTTAAGAGACCTTAGCATCTGACCTACTCTTTTAAAATGTATGGAAGACCAAGGTCTGCAAAAGGTCAAGTGATTTATTTAGAGTTACACAATAAATCTGTGGCAGAACAAAAATCAGAATTCAGGTCTCCTGAGTAATAACCTTCTTCATGGAGTTTGGTCACACCTGTTTGTTCACATAGATAGGATATAACAGAAATCTCCCTGCGTCAGTTATCTAAAAGAAAACGAACAAACCAAAAAAAATCCTACCTATTTACACTAATAAAACGAAATTCTGATTAAGGAACACCACATTCTAGTCTCTTCAAATTTATGATCTAGGAGGCAGACTAAGTAAAAGCCTTGAATAACATGACTAAGGAAAAGAGGCAATTATTCTGCAGAATCATTTCATAATTGCTGATTATAACAAAAAACCTTCCAGTTCTGAGATGAGACTGGGAATTTTTCTCTCCCCCCACGAGAAAAAAAAAAAGAATGCTTTAAGCCAAGGGGAAAGAGTATATGCAGAGTCAAAAGGAATGCAATGATAAAAATGCTTGATGAATCAGAGAAACAATAACATGATGGTCAATATTATTAGTTTTTTAAAAAGTCATTCAATTTTTTTTTTAATTAACAAGCACTTATTTCCCCTTGCTTTCATCTCCTCCTTTAAAAAAAGTGAATAAAGGAAAATAATCCTTGTAACAAATAAACATAGTCAATACTATTTTTTAGTATTTTTTACATAACAGATTTTTACATTGGTTCTGACTGAAAAGGTATGTGTCAGGATACAAATAAAGGAGTCCTATCAGTGAAGTGGTATTGATTGAAAATTATAACTTTGCATAATTAATACCGCCCATTGTCTTTATTGATCAAAGCTTCTCTAATTCCAAAACAG
Source organism: Sminthopsis crassicaudata (assembly GCF_048593235.1). Lineage (NCBI taxonomy): Eukaryota > Metazoa > Chordata > Mammalia > Dasyuromorphia > Dasyuridae > Sminthopsis > Sminthopsis crassicaudata. The sequence goes on from NC_133620.1 coordinate 174,234,109, forward strand.
TTCTCACATTCATCATACTTTCTCTCTACACACAGGCAACACCTTAGTTAAGGCCTTCATCACCTCTAGCATAGACTACTTCAAATAGTCTATTATTTGATGTCCCTGAATCCAAGCCTTGCCCTTCTCTAATTTATCCTCCACTCAGTTACTAACTGACTTTCCTAAGATACAGGTCTGACCACCTCATACAAACCTACTCCGAAAACTCTAGTGACTACCTCAAGGTTTAAATATAAACTCCTGTTTGATATTTAAAGCCCTTTACAGCTTGGCCTCTTCCTATATAAGTTGCTTAAAACTTTACTCAGTTCCTCCCACAATATTGGGAAATACTTCCTTGTCTTTTAATTGGAATGTATTCTCTCCTTGACTCCTACTCTCAGGTACTCTGATTTTCTCCAAAATACAGTTCAAATATTTCCTGGTCAGACAAATGCCAGTCATCCATACCTATCACCTAACCTCCACCCCAAATGCTAGCATCTTCCCTTCCCAAATTCTCTTGGATTCATCTTGTATATTTCAGCAGATTTGTATATATATATATATATATATATATATATATATATATATGTATATATATATATATGTATATATATATATACACACACACACATATATATATATATATGTGTATATATATATATACATATACACACATATATATATGTGTGTGTATATATATATATATATACATATATATATATATGTATATATATAATATATATACACTATCTCTCCTAAGAAACTATAAGCTTCTTGAAGACAGAGCCTCTTTCATTTTTCTAACTATCTCTTCAATGTTTAATGAAATACCTGTGACATAGTAAGTACTGAAGTGTCTGTCTAGCTTGAAGCTAGGAAGATCATTGATTGTACTGACTAAGTGACCTTGGACAAGTTACTTACCTTTAGTTCTTTGACCAGTTCTCTAAAACCATAAATTTCAAAGTTATTCATCTGCACTGAAGGGAGTTTCCTATACCAATAAAATCACAGGTCCAGGCTCTGGCCTGATAATTTTTTTAAAAAGCAGAAAAAGAAAATGTGATAAAGGGTTAATGGGACAGATAGACAAGAAAAGAAAGGAAGGAAGGAAGAAGGGAGGGAGGGAAGAAGAAAAAAGGAAGGAAGGAAGGAAAGAAAGGAAAGGAAGGAAGGAAAGGAATAAAGAAAAGGAAAGAAAGAAGGAGGGAGGGAGTGAAGGAAAGGAAAGAAGGAAAGGAAGGAAGCAAGGAAAGGAAAGAAGGAAGGAAAGGAAGGAAGAAAGAAGGAAAGAAAAAAGAAAGAAAGAAAGAAAGAAAAAGAGAAAAGGGAGGGATGAAGGGAGGAAATAATTGCATAGTGATATTCTGGTATAAATTAAAAAGGGGATAGGGATTGAAATTTAGGGAGAATAAAGACAAGAGGATCATTCTATCTGAATCAGAGCAGAGTTCAAGGAGTAGTCAAGAATCAAGTGCTAAATAAATATGAAGAATTATTCCTTTCATTCCTTTTTAATCTTGAGGCAGTGGAAACAATGAGATTTGTTGTTGGAAGATAAGAATTCAAATTCTAGCTTTGCCAGTTCCTATCTATTTGATTTTGGGGAAATCACTTGATCTCTCTGGGTCTCAATTTCCTCAACTTGTAAAATGGACAGGTTGGTCTTGATGACTTCAAAGCCTATGTATGGTCAAACAGCCTTGGCTGAGGTTGAACTTAAACGCAAGTCTCCAAATTCCAAAACCAGGATTCTTTCTACTATGTGCATCAACAAAAAGAAAATTTTATATTAGTTATTTTGAGAAATATATACATTTCCAGCTATCATCTGGATTTATCAAAAACTGATTATAGTTATTCATTATTTTAAAGAAACTCATGAATGTCAAAATATATTATTTGCAAGGTATTCTATAATGAACATTATTCATAAAGATTAATGAGAGGTATATACTATCCTTACTAAATGCAATTATATAACAGACTTAACTTCAATTTTCACAATTTGTAAAGTTGCTCTAATTATAAATTACCCAGAACATATCAATTCATTTTGCTTCAAATATTGAGAGATCTGTGAAACTAGAGATGTGAATATTCTCTCTAAACATATATCTTACAACTCATATCTGCCTTATCATCTTATTTTATAACTGTCCATATCCTCCTGTAAGTTTTCAAAATGGAGTACACCCAACATATCAGGGCCAGGGCTTTCTATGTTCCAGGTATGCTTTACAAATATTATCTGAATTAATCCTTACAATAATCGTAGCTATTTCACACAGTAGGGTCTGAGTCTCTATTTAAGCTTAGATTTTCTTGATTGCAGGTCCAGCACTCTATTTACTGCTCTACTTAGCTGCCAGGACCTCCATTTCTGGTGATATATTTTTTTCTTATCTTAACCACTATTACTGGTAGCTTTAGATACTGGTTTAGCAATCTTAGGAAACTATTAACCTCTAGTTGCTCATGTGATCAAATATATAACTTTAAAGGAGCCACTAAATATTTTTAAACTATTATTTGTTAACATTTGATTGACTGGAAAGTAAGCACATCTGCTGTTATTTTAAAACATTTTCACAATTAGTTTTAAAGGTTTCAAACAAATGATAAGACAAAATGTTGTAAAAAGAGGGCTAGGTTTGAAAATAAAGGCCCTCAATTTAGTTCTTGACTTTGCTATATTAATCCCTCTGGGCCTCATTTTTTTTTCATCTCTAAAATGAAGAGGTTGTGCTAGTTCTAAGATTCCTTCACAATTTAAAATCTATGTCAGTTGACTAAAGGGCCTATTTTAAAAAGAGTACATTGAATATTAATATAAATATCTTTGCTTAAAAAGGTCATAGAGACTTTTATGGAAATGTAATAAAATATATGTTGCCATAAGACAGAAAATTCTGAAGGAATGTTTACAAATCTACTCAAGTTAATTCAGTTCAAAATATATCTATTTAGCATCTATTATGTGCCTAGAAAAATAGGGATAAAATCAATATTATTATGTACTTTTAGAATCTAGTAGATTATAGAATCGCACAGTTTGGTGCAAATGCAGATATTATTGCAGCTAATCCATACCCACACAAGAATTCCCTCTATGAGATTCCCAATTAAATGGTTATCTAGATTTTTCTCCAAAACCTCTAATGAAGAGGGTTCAATTGAAATAGTTCATTCCATTCTGTTTTCTTCCTGGGGTCAATTCTTTATCTGTTGCTTTGTAATTTCCACCTTCTATTCCTAATTTTCCCTCTGAGGCCAAGCCACATATTAGCCTTTCTTAAACTACTGTCTTTGCCAAGGCATCTTTATATTAAATTTCCTCATTTCTACCAACTGATCTTTAGATTAACTTCAGTTACTAACTAATTGTCCTCTTTTGGGTCCCAATTCTAGCCTGAAAAGGTCCTTCTTAAAATGTAGCACACAGAAGTAAAAACAATTCCACATGTTGTCTGAGCAAAGAAGTGTACTGGGAACTGCATGAGCACTAATCCTACATATTATGTCTTCTTGCAATGCAGCCTAAGATTGCATTAACTTTTTTGACTGTCATATCACAATACTGGTGACACATAAGTTTGCAAACCATTAAACCAACCTCAACAGTTAGAGAGTAAATAAAACAAGAACTAGGAAGAAAAATCACTTGAAAAAGAGAAAATTAGTGCAAATATTAATGTGAACATGGAAGAAAGATACGTAAAGATAATGATGAAGAGGAACTGAAATCAGCAACACCCTACTGAATAATCTCAAGAGACATCGATCATTAAGTAAGGAAGGTGAAAAGACTAGAAAGTATCAGACACAATCATGGATATAAGGAATAAAAAGATTTTATGGAGTATAGGAAACAATTCTAACAGGTAATATCAATTGCTATATTGACTTCATAGAAAAATAAAATGTAAAAAACAAAAAGAAAAGAAAGAAAGAGAAACAAAATGTTACAGCTGAAAGGGACCTTAGAGATCACTTGGTCCAACCCTCTTGGTTTACACATGAGGGAACTGAGGTGCCACAAAAGTGAAATGACTTGCTTAGCCTGGAAACACCTGCTATTTTGTGAGCAAACCTATACAAAATACAATACTAGAATATGATTGGGTATTACATATTTACAATTCAACCAAAATTTACTAGGAAGAGAACAGGCATTTTCCAGATTTGTTTTGGATTTTGACCTTATTTGTAATATAACAGATATCCAGAGATTACTTTGCAAGTCAAATACAAAACAAAGTGAAGTTGGCACTCAACTACATAAATTTTTCCTCTGAAGAAACTTGGAATTTTTAAATCTAAAACTTGAATTTTATTCCTTTAAGTGGTTAAGGATATTCTAGTTGAAATAGGTTTTTTTTTTTTTTTTTTTTTTTAAATCTACTGTGGAAAAAATGGCAAGCTTAGCAGATGATTAATTTAGGATTTAGGGATTTGGGGGGAAATTACACTATAATTTACAAAAAGTTATGATTATATTCACCATAGACTGGAAAAAGAAGGCAGAAATGTCAATTAGTTTAGGAAAAGTATTCATTTTGGAGCATCATCCACAAAGAAGAGAAAAATTAAGTGAGACAGTGCTGCCAGTGAGATCAGTTTGTATTTTCATTTTTAATCGTGGCATCCTTGTTGAGGAGTCTTTAAACATCTGACCAAACCATCCAAAGTCAATTTCCCATCAAAGAGCGGAGTAAGAGGAAAATATTGTTTCAACTATTCTATGTTTTGAACTTGAACGAGATCACTGCAATTTCTCTGGAAGATCAGGTTGGAAGTTGAGCTACACACATGATTGCCTACTGCTGGCCCTTCAGTGAAACACTGCAGCACATTTCACCTCACATCCAGTACCCAGGACACATCTTACACTCAATAAATAAGTCTTTTTCAACGAAGAAAGGCCCTGGGGTAAGAGCCACAGTAATATCCTAAACATTTTTATCCACCAGTAGTTTGAAATACATTCTAACGAAAGCCGGCCCTTTTCTAAATAGACCTAAAATGTTCATATAAAGAAGCAAAAGACACTAATCTGAGTTCGAGCTGTCAGATAAAGGAAGAAGGGAAGACCTAGTCACGAAATGCATAAACACCCACTCTCTCCTCATGTGCATACCTAAAATAAGCTTCCTCCATTCCGGCAACCGCCTCGGGTGGAAGAAAGAGGACAGGAATATTTCCAGAACATATACACTGAACTCTTAGAACCCACCTGTCTGTCCACCTACCTCCCATTAGCTAAACCACCTGTCCTGCCCTAGCCCGGTTCTTCCCGGAGGGAGAAAGGAGTGGAAGGGCAATGCCCTTCCTCCTTTCAGAAACATTCTTGAACTTCACAAGGCTCTGGAGTCCTCTGTACAGTGAAACAGAGCTTGCATCCCGCCATTAGGACGCATCAGAGCACATTCTGGAAAAAACCCGGCGGCTGGGGAGTATCCCCCTCTCCGCTCGGAACCCCACCCCCATCCCCATCTCCATCCCTTTCCAGACTCAGCATCAGCTGCATCAGTAGCAGCAGCGGCGGCGGCATCTGCTGCAACAACAGACACTACGAGTCAGGCTCTCAGGGCTCCGTACTCACCTACAGGGCTGAGAAGCCTATCCCGACCGCCCGGGAGGAGATGTCCGGGAAGACGCATATCTGGCCTCGGCCACAAGAAGAGGAGCTACGGCTGCCGCTGTGGCTGTCGCCGCCGCCGCAGCCGCTGCTGCCCGGAGCGGGGGAGCCCATCCTCTCTCTAGCTCCTCTCCTGGGGAAGGAGGGGTCGGGGTGAGGGGGTGGGCTGGGGTGGGGTGGGGAGGAGGAACCGACTCAGAGGAGGGAAAGAGGAGGAGGTAGCGGAGCTGGCAGAGTCGCGCGCACTCTCTCCTCCTCCCTCCCTCCCTCCTCCCGCCCCCACCCCGGCCCAGGTCTAAGCAGCTGTTGTGGGCGCCGCCGCTGTCCAGAGAGAGACCCACGGGTCTCCCGGAGCCAGCCACCTACGGCTGCATGAGACGCCTAAGCTCCGGGCCGCCGCGTCAGCTCCCGGCCTCCTGCCGGATAAACATCCTTGCCAAAGCTGCTCCTCCCGCCGCTCCGCTACGCCTCGGGCACGATCCCGACCGCTTCCCAGAAGGCTGTCAGTGGAGTCGGGTCAGCAGTGATCGCAGCGGCAGCAGCATCCTTGCCCCCGAGTTCAGGTGGCTGTCACCTCCCCGCGAGCGCTGCTGACCTCGCCACAACCTCAAAACGAGTCTCCCCCTACCACCCGCGCTGGCAGCGTGGCGGCTCGGCCCCTGAGGACGGAGCCCCAGAATCCCAGGCCCGGAGACAGCGGCAACCCCGCCCTGCACGCGATCAACGGCGCGCGCCGGCCGCCTTCCCAGGCCCCGGCCTCATTGTGACGCGAGCGGGCGCCGGCGCGCGAGCCGTGGAGGAGGGCCGGGCCGGGCCAAGATGGGCCCCAGAAGCTGCGCTGCAAAGCGCAGGCTCGCCTTGGGCTGTGCCCATTGAGGAAGGCCTTGGGGGGAGGGGAGAGAGGAAAATCGTAGGGAGCTGCGCTCGGGGGTCTCCACTAGCCTGGAGTGGCCAGCTCTGCGTGGAGCGGTAGACTTAATGACCTAAATTTGTAAGCCAGCCGAGGGTCATTCGCAGTTCTCTCCAACCAAAGTCAGATCTAAGCGCTACCGGGGGACAAAGATTCTTCACATTAGCTCCATTTCTCTTTACAATGTTTCATCTGGGAAGGAATTTGTCATATTGTCACAATCTACGGCAACCCCAACCCAAAGCCTGAAAACACACACAGAATTCTATTGTTGCCTTCTCGATAGCAGACTTCTACTACCTACTAAGTTTCAACCGTGGAGGCTGATTAGAGATTTGGAGTCTCAGCAGAAATTGATTGTAAGCCTCGATGGTTTGGACTAGGCATCCATGACAGCATCTCATTCCCTCTTCGTGTTCTTTTGGCAATTTCTGCAAGACTAGAAATGTTCATGGAAGCGTACCAAAAATTTAGAGCTGGAATTGTTAACCTTTCCTAGACCTTACCTTCACTGGTAAAATGATAGAGTAACAGCTCTATACTACTTCCTTGTAAACTCCTCCCCACTCTGAGGTATCTCTGAGGTATCTTACTTTTACTGATGCAACCGCAAAAGTTATCATGAATATCCCCAACAAATAAGGAGTCGGAGGCGCAGGAAGATTGATAAGTGATATGTCCACGGTCACACACATAGTAAGCAGCAGATCTGGGATTAGAATCCACAAACTGGATTCTTTCCGTTGTAATCACTGGAGTATGCTCTCTTAACCTAAGGAAAACCTCCGAGTTATTATTATGTCAAAGCTTAGAGAAAAGTATAAGGTTGACAATCTCCTGCTAATTATATTCTATTAGAGAAAGTCATTTGAAAACAATGTCCAGACTTGTGATTTCTTCCGTGTTTCCTTCTTGTGTTTAATCTTAATCGATCATTAGAATTGACCAGTGAGGTCTTAATGTCCTGGAGGTAAAGAAAAGTTAATCACACAACCAGTATGAATCCATCTAATGATGGCAGCTCTCTATTCTCTGGTGTTATGCATAAAAATTTTAAATATCGTATATGTCGCCAACTACATAATCAAACTAAGAACATTTACATATTAAGTGCTTTCAACTCCAAGATAATTAAAATGTTAAAAATCAATCTAATAAATGTTATCTTGTTTTGAGCTTTGTTAAAATGATTAAAAAACAAACTGTAATGTCAGAAAAACTGAGGCAAGATAGAGATTAGAGAGTTTTGTAATAATTTATTAAATGGGAGAGATCTACGGGGATCAAACGGATCCATAGTTTGGTCACAGGGCTGAATGAGGTTATTGTCTGCAAGAATCCAGCATCCAGTGGCCAATGTGAGTTCTCAATGACATTTATACACAGTAGCTAAACTAGGAAGGGGGGGTGGAGTCCAAACTCTGGGGATCGGGAAACTCCAGGCAGGAACCATCAACTAGGCTCTGACAGGTTGGGGGTAGGACCATAAACTCTAACAAGCTGGGAGTTAAGAAAGTGTGGGACTGCAAACATAATATCTGGAGTTCCCCTTTCTGAGTTTACACATTGACAATTTATAACCTTAGAGCAAATAGTTCTGATTTATACCAATCTTAATGAACTGGAGGGGGGAGTTTGGGGCAGAACAATAAGGGAAACTGGGACCAATTAGGGAAACTGAGACAGAACAATTTAGAGAAACTGAGGCAAAACCAATTTAAGGAAACCAGAACAATTAAGGAAACTGAGTTAGGACAATAAAAGAGAACTGTGGCACAACATTGCCAAACTTTATGTTCACTGCTTTCATTTACCTAATTATTTCACATTTATAAATTTAAAAGTGAAGTGTTCACTAAAGTTATCATTCCAGGTTTAGCTGTACCACAAGAAAGTCATTTGAGGATGAAAGAAACTGAGTTCCTAGATGTTAGTATGAGATATACATGTTATGATTTTGAAATTTTGTCTAAGACAGGAAAAGATAATGATGAATGTTGGAAGAGTTGTAGGAAAACTGGGACAGTAATACTTTGTTGGTGGAGTTGAGAACTGATCCAAGCATTCTGGAGCATAATTTGGAACTATGCCCAAAGGGCTATCAAATTGTATATGCCCTTTGGTGCAGCAGTGTTTCTGCTAGGCTTATATCCCAAAGATCATAGGGGAGGGAAATGGACCCACATGTACAAGAATGTTTGTGGCAGCCCTTTTTTTAGTGGCAAAAAACTGGAAACTGAATGGATGCCCATCAGGTGGAGAATGGCTGAATAAATTATTGTAAATGAATGTTATGGAATATTATTGTTCTATAAGAAATAATCAGCAGGATGATTTCAGAGAGGCCTGGAGAGACTTATCTGAACTGATGCTAAGTGAAATAAGCAGAACCAGGAGATCATTATACACAGCAACAAGATTATATGATGACCAATTCTGATGGACTCTTTTCAACAATGAGATGATTGAGGCTAGTTCCAATGATTTTGTGATGAAGAAAGTCATTTATACCCAAAGCATTGACTGTGGAAACTGAGTGTGGATCACATATAGCATTTTCATTCTTTTTGTTGTTTGATTGCATTTTGTTTTCTTTCTCATTTTCCCCTTTTTTAATCTGTTTTTTCTTGTGCATCAAGATAATTGTATAAATATTTGTATATATATTAGATTTAATTTATATTTTAATATGTTTAACATATAATGGATTACTTGCCACATTGGAGAGAATGGGGGAAGGGGGGAAATTTGGAACACAAGGTTATTCAAAGATCAATGTTGAAAAATTATCCATGCATGTGTTTTAAAAATAAAAAGTTTTATTAAAAAAAAAGATAAAAAAAGAAATTTGGTCAAAGAAAAGATTATAGTCTGTGTTATAATCAAGACAATGTAAGATCATCAGCTAAAATTTTGGGGAAATTTTTTTTTTTTAATATATATATATATTTTATAATATTATCCCTTGTATTCATTTTTCCAAATTACCCCCCTCCCTCTATTCCCTCCCCCCGACGACAGGCAATACCATACATTTTACATGTGTTACAATATAGTCTAGGTACAATACATGTGTGTGAATATCATTTTCTTGTTGCACAATAAACATTAGAATCCGAAGGTACATGCAACCTGGGCAGACAGATATTAGTGCTAACAATTTACATTCCCCTCCCAGTGTTTCTTCTCTGGGTGTAGCTACCTCTGTCCATCATTGATCAACTGGAAGTGAGTTGGATCTTCTTTATGTTGAAGATTTCCACTTCCATCAGAATACATCCTCATACAGTATTGTTGTTGAAGTGTACAGTGATCTTCTGGTTCTGCTCATTTCACTCAGCATCAGTTGATTTAAGTCTCTCCAGGCCTCTCTGTATTCCTCCTGCTGGTCATTTCTTACAGAGCAATAATATTCCATAACCTTCATATACCACAATTTACCCAACCATTCTCCAACTGATGGACATCCATTCATCCTCCAGTTTCTAGCTACAACAAAAAGAGCTGCCACAAACATTTTGGCACATATATGTTTCTTTCCGCTCTTTAGTATTTCTTTGGGATATAATCCCAGTAGTAGCGCTGCTGGGTCAAAGGGTATGCACAGTTTGATAACTTTTTGGGCATAATTCCAGATTGCTCTCCAGAATGGCTGGATTCCTTCACAACTCCACCAGCAATGTATTAGTGTCCCAATTTGGGGAAATATTTTTAAGGAAATTCTTAGGATTAATGAAGAATAGCTTAAGACTTCTAGAAGAGTTAGGTTGAAGGTTTTGTCTTGACTCAACTTTTGCTAGGCTGACTTTTGTGTGATCCTGGGCTTTTATTTCTTTTAAAATGAAAGTGATACTTTGCAGAAATGATGCAAAGCTCAATGAAACTTATCTCATTTATCTATCTATCCTTTCATCATCAGTGTAAGAGGCCGTGTGGTACAGTATAAGTGGGTAGCTTTGGAATTAGAGCTTTTGTTATTCACTTATGTCCAATGCTGCTTTGAGAACTCATAGACTATACTGAACATAGGATTTTCTTGCAAAAATACAGAGCCTGGTTTGTCATTTCCTTCTCTCATTGATTAAAGTAAACAGAGATTAAGTGACTTGCCCAGCATCACATAGCCAGTAAAAGTCTGAGGTCACATTTGAACTCAGGTTTTCCTGATTCTAGGCCCAGTGCTCTATCTACTGAACTACCTAGCTACACTTAATTTCAAATCCTGCCTCCCATGCTTACTACCTATGTGAATATCACAATTCTTCCCTGTATCTCAGTTTCCTCTTTGGTAAAATAAGGCTTTGTTAGCTTTCTATCTATGGCTCTAATTCAAATGGATCTTTTCTCTAGTGATTCCTTAACCATCTCTGGTGGTTCCCCTATTCACTATTCTCAATCTATAGTAACTCCAGATAATGTTACTCTCTCATGCAGAGGAAAATAAAAAATACTTCTGATTTGTGATTTTTTTTTCATAAATAGCATAGATTCAGATATTTTAAACGAACATTCTCGTGTACATGAAAACTGTTTTTGGAACTGTTATAGATCAAATAACATTAATGGTTCCCTAATTGTTTTATGTAGATATCAAGGCACTCCAATAACTGGTGCCTTTACACCACTGTTTTGGAAACTGTTTTTCTTATATAATGGGAAAAGACAAAATTTTGCCTCATTTTTTGAATGAATAGATAGACCACATATGCTTTGAAACAGGTAATTTATAAATTAAAGAATTCTAAGAATATCTTAGAAAAACACTCAATTTTTAAAAACATAGACATAAACATTCTTTTCCTAATGACTGGTCCCTCTAAGGGGGGAAATATAGAGAAAGATTATTAGTTCACAAAATCTACAAGGGATTTGCCATAGAATCCTAGTTCCTAGAGGAAATTATAAGATGTCTGATCTTAGATTTAGAACTGGAAGGGACCTTAGAGGTCATCTAGTTCAAAATCTAATTGTATTGAGAAAAAAATTGAGGCCTAAATGACTTGCCCAAATCACATATATCTAGGATTTTAACCCAGACCCACTCCATGTATAATAATCTTTCTGTGTTAAATTATCATATTAAATTCTGTTACAACAAAACAAATAAAAAACCACAATGCCCCCCACCCCAACACCAATAGCAATACAAAAATGCTATGAGTTCCACCCTCAAATAGTGACTTATTTAGAGCAATAGTCAAACATAATGAATTTTCAATGAAATAGTAATGTAATGACTTTGAAGATTCTTCATTTACTTTTTTTTTTTAATGGCAAAGTTTGGTGATTCTTGCTTTCTGAGTTCAGGATCTGATTGAGAAGAATCAGATATGTACATAAAACAATTTGGGTGCCAGTAATAGTATTTAGCTTATAGTGCCAAATGCAGGTTTCATGTGCATAAGGATACATGTTAAAAATATCTGAGTTGGTTCCATTTTTGAAGGGAATAGGAATGTCATCATAGGTGAGAAATCTCTGATGAGAAACATTTTTTATCTTCCTTGGCATGAAAAAGTACTTAGAAGAGAGAGAAGGGAAGGTAGAAACAAATGACCCCAGTATTGTGCTAAGGGAAGGATTCATTTGATTTTAGAATCAAGAGCTCAGAAGAAGCACCTCAGAAATAATCTAGTTCAATCCACTTATTTTACAGATAAGGACATGAAGATTTATAGAAAATAAATAATTTGCCTAAGTCACACACTGTAGTATCTGAGTCAGTATTCAAATCTAAGTTTTCTAGTTCCAGAAGCAACACTTGACTGGGCATTCTTCTTTACTTAGTCCCTATTGCTTCAAGGGGAAAATCCAGAACCAGTGGTGGAAATTACAGAAACTCATTTTTTAAGTGTTCTGTAGGAGGACTTTCTGAAGGAATTCTCCAATAATGGAATAGGTTCACTAGAGAAAACTAGAAGTGTTCAAGGATGAGCAAATTGACTATTTGATGGGGACATCTTAGAAAAAATTTCTCTATAAGAATCATAGAATATTTTTGAGGCTTAGAGAAATGGAATATTGTAACTTGCCCAAGACCACAAAACAAGTTATGCCACAACTGGAACCAGGACTTAGTTTTCCTGTGGTCAGGGAGATTGGATTAGATCATCTTTAAGGTCCCTGCCTTCCCTAAAATTCTATAATCTATAACTGTTCCTCAGGGAAATTTTAGTTCAAAGTGTATATTCCATCTTCTTTGTAGCATAAACTGTGCCTCTTCATGTAAATCTATGTTCTGCCATAATCATGCAGCAGAAACATCTTCAGCTTGCATGTGGTGATCCCTATCACATCTGTCATCAGGTTTGATGAACAATACATGGAAAATATTGTCATCCAATATTATGGACCAGGTCATTGCTAGTTCAATGCAGAACATGACTGTCTCAGGAAAACAACTTACATAAGACTACCATCTTCAGAGCTATGGTACCCTAAGATTTCAACTGTTTTCTTAGGTATATAGATTATATGTAGCCTTCTAGTAGTTTAGATTAGTTCAGGCTTTAAAATTTCACTGAATTCTGTTGAAAAATCCTTCTTTGATAGTAATCTTGTAGGACACAGGAAAAGCTGATCACAGAAAGAACTTGACATACAGACAGATGTGAATGACTTAAAAATATGGTCAAAGAAGGAAAGCTTTTTTAACAAGATTATGCATCTTAAAGAGGATAAATTATATATGTCTCCGAATTTATGAACTACAAATTGTTAAAAAAAATAATTTCTCAATGGATAATACAAAAAAGCATATGTTATTAGAATAGAATGTAAACTTCTTGAGGGAAGGTATTATTTAATTTATTTTTTTTTGTATCCCTACTTCCCAGCACAGTGTCTGCTTAACACCTAATTGGCACTTAAAAATGTTTATTGAAAACTTGTAATGGAGAGAGCCATCTGCATCCAGAAAGAGGACTGTGGGGACTGAATATGTATCACAACATTATATTTTCACCTTAAAAATGTTTATTGAATTATAATGACCATATTCCCCTCTTCATGGGACTAAAAGAGTATAGGCAGACACAAGAACCCTCATATTTACTCAACATTCATGAATGGGCTTGGGCAGCTAATATAATGCTCCTTATCTAATAATGTTTGGCTATAATTCGTTTTATTAATTTTTTATGTAATAGTATTTTATTTTTCCAATTACATGTAAAGATAGTTTTCAATATTCATTTTTGTAAGATTTTGAGTTCCAGTTTTTTCTTCCTTCTTTACCTCTCCCTCTCCAAGACAGCAAGTAGGTTATATATGTATATATAGCATATATATGTATATATAATACGATCCATTTTATAAGAGAATGTAAAGGCCAGGGTTATTGTTTATTTAATATATTGTAATTGTTATCTTGTCTTCCAAAAATAAATGTAACAGGTACATCAGTGGATAAACCTAAACTTAGGTAGGATTTTGTGATAAAACAAAATTTGGATGTGAAAAAACAACAACCCTCTTAATGGATGATCAGAGAAGCCTCTCAGGGTATATTGAGAAATGAATACTGTAATCTGTAGAAATTTATTGCTATTGATGCTCAGGCAAACATTTAGATATATGACCAAAGTCAGTATAGTCCTGTGAAGGGAAAATCTGAAATAACCAAGGAAACAAACATTTGAGCTTCCAAGCATATTGATTTATTAAGCAATGCATACCAACTGCATAACAAATCAGGATCAGGCCTCCCTTAGCTTCACACTGGACCCCAAATACTGGGGAAGACTGATTTTTATGCATTAAGAAAAATAACTAATAACATATAAACTAGGGGACCAAGGTTAGCTAATCTGATTTCTAATTGGAGTAAAGGTTGGGAGCTTTGCAAATTGGGAAGGGAAAAATATACTGGTACATTTTCCTGAAATCAGAAAAAAGAGGTATCCCACTACTTGCCAAGTGTCTGTATTCAGTCAATGGAACAAGAAAACATAAACTGGTTGACTACTTCAGGACACTTTTCGGATAAAACATATAGTTTACTTGAGATATATAATTGTAAAAAAAAGTCTTGCATCAGTCTTTGGATCAAACTGGGTTTTTGATAGGCATAACCTAGGTCCTTAGTGAAGGGTCTGTAAGCAACAGGTAGAGATGGTTTGATTTCCCAGCCAAGGATTGCATTCAAACAATGCAATAATGTTTTCTCACAGTTACCATAATTGAATAAAGTTTTCTCACAAGACAGTTCTATGAAGAGATAAATGTGGCAATTCTAGTTCAATGAACATTCATTGAGAGCCAACTCCCATTCTCACTCTAAAATTATTGTTGTTATTATTAATAAAAGATGGCTTTTATTATTGGTTTTATTTTCTTTGCATTTTTATATCTGCACACAGTATGATGGATATTTTAACAAATCCTTAGCTATGCTCTTAATAGTGTTTCTGAACAGCATAATGTGTTGTGATATGGGAGCCACCTGCCAGTGACTGCTAGAGATCTAACTCAGACCTGTGGAATGGATCTCTTCATGTGATTGGATGATGATACAAGGAGACTGAGAGGCAGTTACATTCTCTGACCTCTCTCCTCTTCCCTCAAGTCTCCAATTTATTTCATTCTCAATCCACAAACAACACCTGTGTCAGTAAAGTCTGCTTTGCAACTCCTTCAGATGTTATGATTCACAGCTGTGGAGGCTCTCAGAGAATTGATCTGCCCCTTCACCTAGGTATGGTCCTTGACAATAATGGAAGAAGAAAATTATTCTGACAAGTAGCAGTGTTAAGATCACTGATCTATAATTCTAAAACAACCTCTCAAACTCAAATTAAAATGGTATTTTATTTATTAGTTGAACTTATTAGAAGAGAGAAATTGTTGCCAAGTGATAGACCCACATTGATTTTTCTTCTAAGGAAAGATATATACAATTCTTTTTTTTTGTAACTAAATATACATTTCTTTATTCATCTTTCTATATTAAATGATAGAAACCATAAGTGGAAAAGGAAGAAACCATAAATGGAATGCATCTATCAAGTTAGTCTAAAATACCACAACAAAAGTGGTTGCTCAGCTCTTTTAAAATGAAAATCAAGGTCAATATATATTTTTTCTTTTTCTTTTTTTTATTAATTTTATAATTATAAAATTTTTTGATAGTACATATGCATGAGTAATTTTTTTTATAACATTATCCCTTGTATTCATTTTTCCAAATTTTCCCCTCCCTTCCCCTACTCCCTCCCCTAGATGACAGGCAATCCTATACATATTAAATGTGTTACAGTAAAACCTAGATACAATATATGTGTGTAAATCCAATTTTCTTGTTGCACGTTGAGAATTGGATTCTGAAGGTATAAGTAACCTGGGTAGAAAGACAGTAGTGCTAACAGTTTACATTCAATTCCCAGTGTTCCTTCTCTGGGTGTAGCTGTTTCTGTCCATCATTGATCAGCTGGAAGTGAGTTGGATCTTCTTTATGTTGAAGATATCCACTTCCATCAGAATACATCTTCATACAGTATTGTAGTTGAAGTGTATAGTGATCTTCTGGTTCTGCTTATTTCACTCAGCATCAGTTCAAGACATATACATTTCAAATTAAATAAGTGTATTTGTTTTGAAAGTCTTCTACTTATATCTTCTGTTTTCTTTCTCATTAAAATTTTGCTTTGATTAAAAAAAATGTCTACTTATCCTTTCTCATTCCTTCCTCATGAGATTTTTGCAAAATGAACTAAACAAGCTGGAAATTATAAATGTGTCTGACTTTGAATTAAGGAATGGTGATCAGTTCTTTTAATATACAACAGTATTATCTTAGAAACTTAAATAATAAAAAAAAATGGTAAATGAATATATATTGATTCAAGTGACTAAAAGTAATTATTGTACTTTAAAATTTTTTTGTTTTTAAGGTGCCTGAAACAAAATCTAATACAGATGTTTAGACAATATAAATATGCAATTGCAATATCTGCTTTATGCTTTTTCAGCTTTGAAATTAAAAAGAAAGTTGGGTATGGATGCTGTTACATAAGAGGAAAGAGCTCCATCTACTGAATTACCACAACCTTTCTTCTAGTACTTTAATACTCTTTGGCAAAACACTGGTTTAAGATCTATCATTCAAATAACACTCCCTCTCCTTCTCCCTCTTTTCCTTCCCCCTCTCTTTATTCTCCCTCTTTTCCTTCCCCCTCCCTCTCCCTCTCCTTCTTCCTCTCTTCTCTTCCTTCCTTCTCTCTTTCTGTGATTCTTTACCTTTTACAATTTATGAGCCAAATTATTTGTTTTATTTCTTTGAATCAGTCAGTTTGAGTCAAATCAACAAGTAATGAATACCAATATGTAATGCTCCTATTTCAGGTTTCTTCAAGCAATATCCCAAGTCCAATTTCCATCTTAATTACTATATTGAAGGATTTTATCTTAGCAACATGGGCTGTTGTAACAGCACCCTTGTTATAAATTCATACAGAGTTTTCCCTCTCTCACAAATTGGGCCCTTTCTATTGTACTGTTCCTCAACGAACTGCTAGTTTCTAAATGAGAACTTTATTTTTTTATTCAGCTACATCGGTTTTTTTGAATAAATTCCTCACAGGCCAACATATATTTGAGTGTTGTGGTCAGCGATCGCATCAATTCATAGGTGGTTTTCTGCCCAGATCTGGTAAAGAACTATGGACAGACCTGAATAGTCCAGAGAACTCAGATAAGTTCTCGTTATCAGACTGTCCCATCCACAAATATTATGTGTCACGCATTGTATTTCATTCTGTATGGTTTCATTGTATTCATTGTATTTCATTTAACTGCTTATTATATATCAACTATGGTGCAAAGCACAATGGATGCAAATATAAGCAGGACAGTCTCTGCCCTAGAAGAGCTTACGTTCTTGTGGAGTAAAGGATTGGAGACATAGTTTTAAAACGCTGTACCTGTACTCCAAGATCATTTTCTTACGTGAGAGACTAAGTATAAACTATGTTCACAAAAATACATATATACATATATGTATATTTTCCAGCTTGAATCCCAAAATAAAGTTCTTTCAAAAACTATAAATTGCAATTCATCTAAGACTTAGAGCAGCTGGAAGACACTCCAAAGGCTATTGAGTCCAATATCTTTGCTCCCGCCCCCGACTCAACAAATTTGAGACCCGTGAGTGAGTTAGGAAGCTTTCCTAAAGTCTGGCTGACAATAAACAGCAAAAGTGAGATTTGAACCCTTGTCGTGAAAGCTCACTTTGTTTCTTTATAAGACTCCTACCAAAACTTTGCCTCCTTTACCGCGGTCGCTTTATTAAAAATAACATACAGACCGGGATGGGAGAAGAGGGGAAGAGACACAAACTAACCCAAAGGTGCCGGAGCTTTTGTATTATCATTTTAATTCTTCTCCAGAAGCCACTTTCTTATTGACCAATTAAAAAAAAAAAAATCTGTTTCAAGGTTTTCCAATAGAGTGGTTAAAAACAACAACAAAGAAGAGGGGGATACATTGCGTGGAATCTGGAGAAAGGGGAAGTGTTTGGACCTTGGAACTGAAACTGAAGGGGAAGGGGTGGAACCTTTGTTCAGATTTTGATTGGATAAAACTTATTACGTGAAGAGCTTAAATACACTAATGGGCCTACAGCAAATCGCTCACCAAGTTCCCTGGTGGTCTAGTGGTTAGGATTCGGCGCTCTCACCGCCGCGGCCCGGGTTCGATTCCCGGTCAGGGAAGTGCATTTTTGCTTACTTCGTTCCTTATGCCTATGGATTTTTCCCCTTTTTCTTGTTTTAAAACTCCTCACTTTACTAATCCAAGAGTTGTGAAAGAAGCTAGACATGCAAATACAAAACAGATCAGTCTCTCGAGTCGTTTACATGTTACCTTTGTAGGTCAATTGTAAAACTCGTTTAGGAGTTTTCAACTTTTTTTATGTGCCTTGATCCACTTTGATAGTTTAGTGAAGTCTCTGCATCCCTTCTTTGCATCATGTTTTAAAATGTGCAAATTATAATAGATAGTACCTCACAATTTTTAAAACGAAACCCAAATTCATGAACCTCAGCTCAATGCTCCTGTACAATCCAATCCATCAGGTAAGCATTCAACACCATGCAAGGTACTGCGCTAGGCTCTAGGGGAGATACAAAGTGGAAATGAAAACCTCAAGGAACTTACTTTCTACTGAACGTAAGTGTATACCTAATTATTCTAGGAGAGAGACAGAGGAAGAGATCCAGAAAAGACTTCTTGTAAAAGGTGCATCTGGGTAGAATCTGGAAAGAAAGCAGGGATTCCTAAGAGGCAGAGCTAGGAGGATCCCAATGCATTGAGAATGACTTCTATTTGGGTATAACCCAAATTGGACTGTTTGAATAATTTCAAAAAAGATAGATTTTAAAAAATTTAGCTTTTTTTTTTCCCCCGACTAGGGGAGACATTAGAACATAGTTATTTGAAGAGGAAAAGAAACCGGGAGACCAGAGAGCAATTAAAATTGAGATGAAGAGACATAAGAATGTTAGCTAGAACAAAGTCCCATTGGAGATGGGAAAGAATGAGATCAAGGCACAATTAGAAAGGGGAAAGTTTCAGGGAAGGCGCAGTCAGTAATGTAAATTGATGCACATAGTAGGTGAATAATAAGTATAAAATAAGTGTTGAATTTTAGAGCATTGGTGAACTTTGAAAATGTAACTTCAACAGAGTAGGGAGGAAGTGAAGGATTAAAGAATGTGAAGAATGATGAAAACTGTGAGGAAATAGCAATGATATATATAGAGAGAATGGATTGGAGATCTAATCCTAGCTTTTACTGTTATAAAAGTCGTTTTGACTTCGTATAATGAAACTGAGGCAAATAGGAATAAATTATTTCCTCAAGATCATACAGCTATTACGTGCATGAGACTGGAAGATAAATCTCCTCAGACTTCGGGCCCCACAGTGCCATCTAGCTGCCCTAACTTCAATCTTATTTTTGCCAGATCTCATACCTGGTGGGTATTCCCTTAGACCTTTCATTGACAAGCTCACGACTCCCTCATCCCTTCCAGTTCTAATTTCTATTCAGTATATTAATATAACACTCTTTGTCTGCAAATTCTGTACTAAAATAAGAGATCTAGTGACTTTATATACAAATTTGCTTAGGCATTAACTTCTCTGGGATGAAAATCTAAATTTTTTTTTTTAAGTAATACATTTATTATCGAATTATTATTGAATATTTTCTAAACTTTTAAATTACATTGAAAGACATTAGAAAAAATGCAAAAAGAAATTTGATGAAGAGATAATTTTTTTTCAGCTCTGGGGAACCAAGAAAATTTTGTGTGCACCTGAGTTGGCAGGTAAAGAAAGAGAAGACTTTCAGATGGTATAAATGCAAAAAGAAATATGTTCCAGATGATGGTTTGTGCATCCACACACATATAAACCGCAGAGTAAGATGAGAGGGAGAATTTTGTCATTTTGTGTGGGAAAAGAGTGTTGTGTGAAGGAGTATAATGCAGACTGAAGCTGAAAATCAAAATTAGTGAGTTTTACATTCAAGTCTAAGAAGTTTACATTTTATTCTGAAGAGATTAGACCTTCGGAAAAGTCCGGGTGGAATGAGGAAGATAAAACATTATTAAAGGAAACTGAGTAGAAGTTGTTAGATAGGTAATAGAACTAAGAGAAATTCAGTAGTGTCATTCTTGGAAGCTGACAGGCAGAGGAAAGGAAGAAATGAGCAATGATATCAAAAGGATATAAGGAATGAGAAAAGGAAGTTGGATGTGTTCATTCACAAAATAGCCAAGTGATGATTTGGTAATTATATAAAAGATGTTTTTTTGAGGCTGGAGACAAATCAGGAAGACCCAGTAGGAGGTTATTACAATTGTCCAGGTAAGAGGAGGTGAGACCTTAATTAGGAGTAGTGACCAAGGCAGGAAGTATCAAGGAGACATTCTCTGAGGTTATAATGGACAGAACTTGACTAATGCTTGAATGAAGAAAATGAGAAAGAGGGAGAGTCAAAGGTGATTCCAAAATTTAATTTTGACTGATAGAGAAATAGGGAAATTGGAAGGTGGGAGATGTCTTGGGTAGAAAGGCAAGGAGTTCAGCTTTGGCCATGTCAGTCTAAAGTACTTATAATATATACAAGTATAGATATTTAACCAGTTCAGCTGAAGTAATAATAAACAGCTGACATTCTTATAATGCTTTAAGATTTGCAAAATACTTTCAGGTATTATCTAATTCCCATAACATGGATTCTAATATTAGCTCCTCAAAGAGGTTGAGGCTGGAGAAGTTTAAGTGCCCAGGGTCACATTGTTAAAAGTGTTTGAGGTAAGATGTGCAAAAACCAAAAATGGGTTTAGATGTAACAAAAGATCATTTGTACTCTTAATTCCATCTCTTTCCATTGTCCAGGAACATAATGTATTGGTCATTTCCCAATTTCATATTTAATCTCTTTCTCTGTATTATCTTCTTTCCCTTTGCCTACAAATAGTTCAAGTCTTCCCTATTCTTAAATGCAAAACAATGAATGAGAAAAAGGATTGATGAATGAATGATTTAAAACAACCCTTTTCATTATTTTTGCTGTCCTCAACTATATTGACTTACATCTCCTTCCCCAATTTACTAAATATCTAGGAAGAACCATCTTAAGTTTATGTTTTTGCTTCTTCTCCCCTGCCCACTAATTAATTTGTCTTCCATCCCCCACTATTCTACTAATACTGTGTTCACTAAAATCATCAGTAATTCTTTAATTGCCAAATGTGATGGATATTTACTCAGCCTTCATCTTTTTTACCTTTGATAAACTTTTGACACATGGCAGTTATATAATTATATTGTCAATACACTGTTTGGTCAGGTATAACAGGTAACCGATTTGGAACTGGCTTCTCACTGGGCTTAGCTTCTTTGTTCTTCTTTGTCCCATATTTTATATATTTTGCTATGGCATCTCAAAATAGGAGCTAAACATACAAATTTATGAGTTATTTGCACAAGACTGATTATTGAAGTAAAAAAATAATAAAGTATAAGATTATTATACTTTATACTTAAGGAGGATTGAAGGTTTAAAGAGGATGGAAACATTGAAATAAAACATAAAGGTCTTTTAGATATAAAAGAAAAATTCCACACTAAAACCCCCAAACAGTTTTACATATATATTAAAGTGCTTTCCTTATTGAGGGAAGCTCTCTCTTAATCAGGATAAGAGAGGCTAAACCTTTCCTACCTTCTGTTTAAACAAATCTCCAAATCCAAACTTTTGGGTGGGTGGAATTTTAAAAGAATGGGCCTTTACTAGTAATAGGCTAAGAATCATTGCTCTTCAAAAGAGTATTGTACCACTTCAGTGAAAATAAAGGGTAAAGGGAATGAAAACTGCATCAAAGAGTAAGTGCAGGGAGTCCAATAGACTACACTATGAAGTAGAGACACCATACCCTGTAAAGAGTTCAGTGTCTATAAGGAAGAACCCAGACAGCTACAGTCAGGTAGTAGCTTAGCCCAGCCTGACAGTAGTTGTTTGCCCAGAGGCAAATCGATCTTCTTGCTCAGATCCCTAAGAGAGTCCCTATCTCCTCTCACTAGACTACTGTAATAAGATTCTCTACCAGCAGCTAAGCCCAGTGAGAAGCCAGTTCCAAATCGGTTATCTGTTATACCTGACCAAACAGTGTATTGACAATATAATTATATAACTGCCATGTGTCAAAAGTTTATCAAAGGTAAAAAAGATGAAGGCTGAGTAAATATCCATCACATTTGGCAATTAAAGAATTACTGATGATTTTAGTGAACACAGTATTAGTAGAATAGTGGGGGATGGAAGACAAATTAATTAGTGGGCAGGGGAGAAGAAGCAAAAACATAAACTTAAGATGGTTCTTCCTAGATATTTAGTAAATTGGGGAAGGAGATGTAAGTCAATATAGTTGAGGACAGCAAAAATAATGAAAAGGGTTGTTTTAAATCATTCATTCACCAATCCTTTTTCTCATTCATTGTTTTGCATTTAAGAATAGGGAAGACTTGAACTATTTGTAGGCAAAGGGAAAGAAGATAATACAGAGAAAGAGATTAAATATGAAATTGGGAAATGACCAATACATTATGTTCCTGGACAATGGAAAGAGATGGAATTAAGAGTACAAATGATCTTTTGTTACATCTAAACCCATTTTTGGTTTTTGCATGAAAACTGGAATGTTGAAAAATAGATTCAAACTAATTCAAAACTAATTTTTTTTAGAAGTGTGATCTTATAGATATGGTGCTAAACTTGGAGACACAAAATTTTTGTTTTCAAGTGTTATGGGCCAGAATTCTGAAACAAGGATTCTTACAAGGTGTTGTCAGTGGAATTGATTTAATAGTTCTCTAGTTCAGTACACGTACTTAGTCCTTAATATAGTTCCACAAGACTCATGCCTATGATAATGGAGTATATAATAGCCAGCAAAGGCTGAGACAGATTCATTCCATCGTTCACCTTTGTGGTGGCTGGAGGCTGAAGCACAAACCTTTGGACTCAGAGAGATTCATTCACTTCATTTCACACTGCCTTGGTGGCAGGCTCTCCTTCTTTGCTTCACCACTGAAACCAAGACTCCAGAAGGCCTCCAGAAAACTAGCCAAGTCTCAAGTGAAGGAGATAGGACTTTGAAGGAGACAATAAAGGATTTGGACTTTAACACCTGGTTGTCCTTGACCACACTGAACTGAAAATAAGGCTGCTTCCAGAGACCCGAAGAAACAGAACCAGAGAACACTATATTCAAGTCCTGACAATTTCTAGATGTATGATTTTATAATTTAATTTTATTTAGTCTCAGTTTCTTAATTTGTTTAATGGTAATAATACTTATAGTGTCTACCTCATAGGACCACTATAAGGATGAAATGGGATAGTATGCAAAGGAGTTTGCTATACTTAAAGGACAAATAGACATGGAAGCTATTATTTTTCTTTGTATGATGGAACAAGTTGGGAAAATATAGGATCATAGTCTACGTAAGGGGAGACCTTGCCATTCTATTTTTGTATGCAATCTTGACTAGATACAAGGCCATATATAAGGATTTTTATACATGGGACAAGAAAAAATAAAGATGCCTTCAACCTTGGGGTATGGAGAAGGGAATTAGGGGTATGTTAGGGAGCAGTTCTAATAGGGATAAGAGAAATTCCCTTTTATGTTTTATGTGATAATTTTCAATTCAAATGAACAAGCACCATAACTTCAAAGGAAAGTGAAATTTACTGCAGAGAGGGTTTCCCTTCAGGTAGAGATCAAGTTAGGTAGAAAAAATGAGGGAGGACTGAACATAGGCCTTATGTATAATCATTTCTGATTCCCTATCATGGTAACTTTCCCTTTGTCTTCAAGTTTGAGTATAACTTTTATATATATATATATATATATATATATATATATATATATATATACATATATATATATATATGCATATAAGTATATATACATATATACAGACCTATATATTTATACACATGCACACATGTATATAAATTTAACAAGCCAAGTTCTAGTTGAGCATGAGTGGTTCAAACCTGTTCTCTCCCTATCTTCCATAGAAACCTGCAGGTTTGACCTCAAGGTTTGTACTGATATTTAGTGAGACCTGGATCCATGAAGTGATTGGCAAAAAGCAGGAAATCTCTACTCATTTATTCACTCTACATCCATTCCACAAGTATTATTTACTTTTTTGTTAATATTTTATGTCCTAAGCAGAGACAACATAACCCCTGACATCATACAACTTACATTATATTCTGGAGAAACATATATGCACATAGGATTATGGGTTATGACCATGCCTTAAACTCGAATCACTCTGACTCTAATTGATTCTCCAACAAGAGGTTCCAAGTCAAATTGTTTCCCAATGCCACAATCTTGCTAAAAACAAAAACAAAACAAAAACAAAAACAAACAAACAAACAAACAAAAATCAATGACTCTCTTTTACTTGTAGAATAAAATTTAAATTCCTCAGCCTTAAATCCATAATTCTCTCCAATATTATTCCTTTCTATTTTTCTAAACTTATTTTATGCTATGGCCACTTTAATCAGACTTGCGTATTAGTCATTTCCTAAATTCAGATTTCCATCTCTATGCCTTTGCATAGGCTATACAACTCCTCTTCATATCTACTCCTGTGCTGCTTCCTAATTAAAACCATTCCTGATATTCCCAGTTTTAGGTGTTTTTCTACTCTCAGATTGCCTAGCATTTAGTTATCTGTGCACATGTTGTTTCTTCTCAGTAGAATATGGGTTCCATGAAGTCAAAGACTTTCACTTTTGTTTTAATATCTTCCAAGTCTAGTATTGCACTTAGCATGCAGATATTGAATAGATATATTGGATTGAACCTAAAATTCTTTCTAACATATAAAACCTATGAAACTATTTCCTCTGAATAGTTTTTCCTTCTGTTATCCCTCTGCTCTCTACAATGCTTATCATCTTTGTACAATCTAGCATTTAATTACATTCTGCCTTTTATTTGTTACTTCATATCATTGTTCTCCTCCTTTCCCCTGCTTCCCAGTTAGGTTGCCAGTTTCACTAAAGTGGACACTGTATCTTATACCTTTTTATTAACCCCGGAGACTGGAATAGAACTGAATACATAGTGACTCTCAATACTGTAATTGGTCTTGATAATTAATGAAATTTTAAAACAAAGTTTTGCATAAAATAAATGATTAATTGAATTATCAAGATGATAAAGGAAATATTTGGTTTAGAATATCTTTAGAATATCTATCATTTGACTTTACCTTGGTTTTGCTCTGCAGGTCATGCACTTTATGATCAATATTTCTTTTTTTTAAATTTATTAATTTTATAATTATAATTTTTTGATAGTACATATGCATGGGTAATTTTTTTTTACAACATTATCCCTTGTATTCACTTTTCCAAATTTTCCCCTCCCTCTACCTACTGCTTCCCCTAGATGACAGGCAATCCCATATATAATAAATGTGTTATAGTATATCCTAGATACAATATATGTGTGTAAAACCAAATTTCTTGTTGCATGGTAATAATTGGATTCCGAAGGTATAAGTAACCTGGGTAGAAAGACAATAGTGCAAACATTTTACACTCCTTTTCCAGAGTTCCTTTTCTGGGTGTAGCTGTTTCTGTCCATCGTTGATCAACTGGAACCGAATTGGATCTTCTCTATGTTGAAGATATCCATTTCAATTAGAATATATCTATCTTCATACAATATTGTTGTTGAAGTGTATAGTGCTCCTGGTTCTGCTCATTTCACTCAGCACCAGATCATGTAAGTCTCTCCAAGCCTTTCTGTATTCATCCTGCTGGTCATTTCTTACAGAGCAATAATATTCCATAACATTCATATACCACAATTTACCCAACCATTCTCCAATTGATGGGCATCCATTCATTTTCCAGTTTCTAGCCACTATAAAAAGAGCTGCCACAAACATTTTGGCATATACAGGTCCCTTTCCCTTCTTTAGTATTTCTTTGGGATATAAGCCCAGTAGTAGCACTGCTAGATCAAAGGGTTACGTTCAATATTTCACTATGTCCTCTATTCTCTGTATCTAGAAAAGAATAGTTATATTATAGTCATAAAACCACTGATGGACATTGGTGAAGGAAAGCTGAAGAAATCCTGTTGGAAAAGTTAAAGTGTACCACAAGGTGGCATCCCAGTTTCATGTGCCTAATTCTACAGGACAAAATATTAATTGGAATTCTAATGGAAAGGCTTCATAAGGATAATGTCAGAGAAATTCGTTGTAGTTTTCTGCATTCTACTTACTGAAATTATAGATTTATTATAGAATGAAAATTCAATTTATTGAGTCATACATTTATTCACGATTATTAAACATTTGGTTTATGTGCAAGACCTTATTCTTAATATAATTAAATATTGTTGTTGTTGTTTGTCCTTGGTTATCAAAGAGGACTATGACATCAGAGAAGTGATGTAATGATATGCAAATGAACTGGATTTAAGTGAGGGAGGGCTGTGGAAAGTCACTCACACTTTCTCCTCCAGTGCCATCTGGATCCAGTGGCAAACTATAGATCAGGATGACTAGAGGTGGCCCTGGATGAAATGGGAGACCTTGCCTTTTTTTAACCCAAGGTCTTCAAATGGGCAAAAACCCTTGAAAGACAGGTTGGAATCAAGTTGTAAATGGGCTTAAATGTCAAAAAGAAGGGTTTCGATTCATCAAACAAGCATTTATTAGGCATCTATTGAGTGCTAAGCAAAGTGAAAAATGAAATTGTCCCTTTTCTCCAGGAACTTCCATAGTGAGAAGACTATGGCAATATATATGTAAATACACATGTGTTTGTATGTATATGTATGTGTGCTCTATAATAATAAAATGAATATATTATATTGCATGCGCATTTGTACATGTACAAAATACATTTTAAAAATAAATATAGGTTAATTTGGGAAAGAAGGCATTATTAGTGTCCGAGTAGGAAATGAAGAAAGATTTCATCACTTGATCTGAGTTTTCCAATTAACAAAGAATTCCTTTTTAAAATGTATTTTATTTTTAATTTATGGAATAAAGCAAACATCTCTATAATACAGGACAACAAGAAAGGTGGTTGCATATGAAACCGCAAATCAACTGTGTGACAAGTTGCTGTTCCTTTTAAATATATAACAAAGTTATATAAATTTTTTCCCCATTTTTCTTCCGTCCCCCCACTTTGGAAGAACATGGAAAGACTAGCATGAAATAATGAAGAGTGAAATGACCAGAATCAAGAGAACATTGCATGCAGTAACAATGGTATTGTTTTAAGAATGACGGAGCAGGTAAGTTGTTTTGACTATTACAAATACTCAAATTAACTATAAAGGATGTATGAAAAAAAAAGACACTCTCTGAATCCAGAGAAAAAACTGATAAATAGAAATATACATAGAATAATTTACACATATATGTCTGTATCTAATGGTGGCTATCTCTAATTAAATAAATGTTACTTCAAGAAATCCATTAATATGGCTTTAAATCAATGAAAATGAATTATCAAGCCAACATTTTTCTTTTTTCTCCTCCTCCTCCTTGTCCTCCTCTTTGTTCTCCTCCTTTTTCTCTTCTTCCTTTATCTCTTCCTCCTTCTCCTCTTCCTCCTCTTATTCTTCCCCCCTTCCTCCTCCCATCTCCTCTTTCTTTTTCTTACAAAGAATTGGAGTTATATGATTTTCCCAGGATCACACAGCTAGTAATTGTAAAGTGACTGAGGCCAGATTTGAACATCATTATTTTCCTTCCTTTCATTCATTATACAATAGTATAAATAGCTAACATTTATATAGTACTTGAAGGTTTTCAAAGTACTTATGTAATTTCATTTGATCTTCACAACAATTCTATAAGTTGGTATTTTGTTTTATAGATGAGGAAACTTAGGTTTAGAGAGGTTAAATGTTTGCCTGTCTGAGGTGTTATTTAAATTCAGGTTTTTCAGACTCTAAGTCTAATATTCTAAATTTGCTATGTCAAGCTTATATTCAGCTAAAGAAGAAATTTATTAAGCTGCGAAGAGATAACATGTTACAATCATAGTGATGTGAAAATTATAGCCAAACATATATGGTCTGCTTTTTGAAAATTAGAAGTAACATTGGGAAGTCATTACATGCCAATCTCTCCTCTGTTGAATGAATTTAAGAATTTGTATTTTTAAAAATAATATAGCCTAATTCTAAATATTCATTTTGGAATTCCACTTAGTTTATTAGCACCAAACAACTCATTTTGTAATTTAAAGTTTTTTTAATTAATTTTTTTATTATACCTTTTTATTGATAGAACATGTACATGGATAGTTTTTCAACATTGTCCCTTGCAATCATTTCTGTTCCAACTTTTCCCTTCCTTCCCTCCATCCCCTCTCCTAGATGTCAGGCAGTCTCATACATGTTAAACATGTTAAAGTATATCTTAAATACAATATATGTGTACATATTTATACAGTTCTCTTGTTGCACAAGAAAAATCGAATTTAGAAAGATAAAATCACCTGGGAAGAAAAACAAAAATGCAAGCAGTCCACATTCATTTCCCAGTGTTCTTCTCTGAGTTTAGCTGGTTCTGTTCATCACTAATCAATTGGAACTGAATTGGATCTTCTCATTGTTGAAGATATCCACTTCCATCAGAATTGATCTTCATATAGTATTGTTGTTGAAATATATAATGATCTCCTGGTTCTGCTCATTTCACTCAGCATCAGTTCATGAAAGTCTCTCCAAGCTTCTCTGTATTCATCCTTCTGTCATTTCTTACAGAACAATAATATTCCATAACATTCATATACCACAATTTACCCAGTCATTCTCCAGTTGATGGGCATCCACTCAATTCCAGTTTCTAGCCACTACGAAAAGGGCTGCCAAAAACTTTTTTGTGCATATAGGTCCCTTTCCTTTAATATTTCTTTAGGATATAAGTCTAATAGTAACACTGCTAGATCAAAGTGTATGCACAATTTGATAACTTTTTGAGCATAGTTTCAAATTGTTCTCCAGAATAGTTGGATATGGTGTGCTCTACCAACAATGCATCAGTGTCCCAGTTTTCCTACATCGCCTCCACCATTTGTCATTATCTTTTCCTTTCATCTTAGCCAATCTGACAGGTGTGTAGTGGTATCTCAGAGTTGTCTCAATTTGCATTTCTCTGATCAATAGTGATTTGGAACACTTTTTCATATGAGTTTCAATTTCATCATCTGAAAATTGTCTGTTCATATCTTTTGATCACTTATCAATTGGAGAATGGCTTGATTTCTTATAAATTAGAGTCAGTTCTCTATATATTTATCAGAACCTTTAACTGTAAAAATGTTTTCCCAATTTATTGCTTCCCTTCTAAACTTATCTGCATTAGTTTTGTTTGTATAAAAGTTTTTTAAATTGATATAATCAAAATTTTCTATTTTGTGATCAATAATTATCTTTAGTCCTTCTTTGGTCACAAATTCCTTCCTCCTCCACAAGTCTGAGAGGTAAACTATCCTATGTTCTTCTAATTTATTTATAATCTCGTTTTTGATGCCTATATCATGAACCCATTTTTGAAGGTGATATTCTATATTTCATTTAAGTTATCAAATTTATTAACATAAAGTTGGGCAAAGTAACTCCTAATTATTGCTCTAATTTCCTCTTCATTAGTGGCAAGTTCTCCCTTTTCATTTTTAAGACTAATAATTTGTTTTTCCTCTTTATTTTTTCTAATCAAAGTTACCAAGGGTTTATCTATTTTGTTGTTGTTGTGGGTTTTTTTGTTATTTTTTATCGTTGTTGTTTTTTCATAAAACCAACTCAGTTTTATTTATTAATTCAATAGTTTTTTTTACTTTCAATTTTATTAATCTCTCCTTTTATTTTTAGAATTTTAAGTTTAGGGTTTGACTGGGGGTTTTAATTTGTTCCTTTTCTAGCATTTTAAGTTGCAAGCCCAATTCATTGACCTTCTCTTTCTCTATTTTATGCAAGTAGGCCTCTAGAGATAAAAAAAATTTCCCCTTATTACTGCTTTGAATGCATCCCATCCATTTTGGTATGACATCTCCTTATTGTCATTTTCTTGGGTGAAATTATTTATTGTGTCTATGATTTGCTGTTTCATCCAATCATTCTTTAGGATGAGATTACTTAGTTTCTAATTATTTTTTGGTCTACTTTCCCCTGGCTTTTTATTGAGTGTAATTTTTATTGCATCATGATCTAAAAAGGATGCATTTACTATTTTTGCCTTTCTGCATTTGAATTTGAGGTCTGTATGTCCTAATATATGGTCAGTTTTTGTATAGATTCCATGAACTGCTGAAAAGAAAAAAGAAAAGAAAAAAAACTGTACTCCTTTCTGTCTCCATTTAGTTTTCTCCAAAGATCTATCATACCTAATTTTTCTAGTATTCTATTTACCTCTTTAATTTCTTTCTTATTTATTTTGTGATTTGATTTATCTAGTTCTGAGAGTGTAAGGTTGCGATCTCCCTGTTTTATAGTTTTGCTGTATATTTATTCTTGCTGCTCTCTTAACTTCTCCTTTAGGGATTTAGATGTTATACTACTTGGTGCATATATGTTTAGTACTGATATTGCTTCATTATCTATGGTACCCTTTAGCAAGATATAGTTTCCTTCCTTATCTCTTTTTTTAGATCAATTTTTTCTTTTGCTTGATCTGAGATCAGGATGGCTACCCCTGCTTTTTTGACTTTACCTGAAGCATAGTAGATTCTGCTCCAACCTTTTACTTTTACTCTGTATGTATCACCCTGCTTTAAGTGCATTTCCTGTAAACAACATATTGTAGTTTGTTTTTTTTTTTTTTTAATCCAGCCTGCTATCTGCCTGTGCTTTTTGGGGGAGTTTACCCCATTCACATTTATGGTTAAGTTACTAATTCTCTATTTCTTGCCATCTTGTTAATCCCAGTTTATACTTTTTTTCTTTTCCCCTTAGCCCCCTCCCCAGTATTAAACTTATGAGTACTAGTTGCCTCACTCAGCCCTACCTCTTTAGGATCCCTCCCCCACCTTTGAGTCCCTCCCCTTTTCTTAACTCTTTTTCTTACAATTTTTGTATTCCCTTCTATTTAGTTTACTCCTTCCCTTTTCACTTTTCCCCTCACACTTTTCAATGAGGGGGGAGAAGTTTCTCTGTAAATTGAATATATATAATATTTTTTTTCTTTAAGCCAATTCTGATGAGAGTAAAATACACACTATGTTCATCCCCCTCCCTTCTTTCCCTCATTTATAATAGGTTTTATTTGCCTCTTTATGAAATGCAGTACCTCCACTTTTCCTTTTTTATGATACAATTTCCTTTCCACCTCTAGTTTCTTTTTTATATTATAACAGTAAATTATATATGTGTTCTTTTTTTTTTTTTTTTTTTTTTTTGAGTCTGGTGTTAAGTGACTTGCCCAGGGTCACACAGCTTGGAAGTGTTAAATGTCTGAGACCAGATTTGAACTTGGGTCCTCCTGAATTCAAGGCTGGTGCTCTATCCACTGCATCATCTAGCTGACCCCTATATATGTATTCTTTATGTATACTCATAACAAAAATATATTTCCCAAGATTTTCCCCCCTTTTCTTTGTTTCTCTTGAGTCCTATATTTGGAGGTCAAACTTTTTATTTAGTTCCATTTTTTTTTTCATCAGAAATAGATGGAATTCACCTATTTCATTGAATGTATATCTTCTTCCCTGGGAAAAAAATGCTCATTTTGGCTGGGTAAGTTATTCTTGGCTTCATACCAAGTTCCTTATCCTTTTGGAATATCACATTCCAGGCCCTTCAGTCCTTTAAAGTGGACACTTTAGATCCTGAGTAATCCTTATTGTGGCTCCTATGTATTTGAATTGTTTTGTTTTGTTTTGTTTTTCTAGCTACTTGTAGTATTTTTTTCTTGGTCTGATAGTTCTGGGATTTAACCACAATATTTCTTGGAGTTTTGATTTTGGGATCTCTTTCAGTAGGTGATCAATGAATTCTTTCAATGTCTATTTTACCTTCTGTTTCTATTATATCTGGGCAGTTCTTTTTGATGACTTCCTGTAAAATAGTGTCTAGGCTCTTTTATTCATCATGCTTTTCAGGAAGTCCAATAATCCTCAGATTATCTCTCCTGGATACTATTTTCCAGGTCTGTTGTTTTCCCAAGGGGCTATTTAATATTTTTTTCCTATTTTTTCCTTTTTTTTTTTTTTTTTGCTTTTGCTTGATTGATTATTGGTGTTTCCTTGAGTCATTCATTTCCATTTGTTCAATTCTGATTTTTAATGGATTATTTTCTTCACTTACTTTTTTATTTATTTTTGTAATTATCCAATTGAGTTTTTAAATGAGTTGTTTTGTTCTATGGATTTTTTTTCCCATTTTTCCAATTTTATTTTTTAGAGAGCTATTTTCTTTTTCCAATTTACTAATTCTATTTTCCTTGGAATTGTTTACCTTTTCCATTTCACTAGTTCTGTTTTGCAAGGAGTTGATTTCTTTATCCACTCTATCTTTTAATGAGTAGGATGACTTATCCAGACCCTCTTTCCAAGCTTCCCTTTCCTCATTTTTCTTCTAGCTCTCTTGTAAGGGCCTTTTTAATTTCTTCTATGAGAGCCTCGTGTGGTGGGGACCAGATCATATCCCCCTTTGGGGTTTCATCTAGAGACAATCTATTTTTATTCTCCTCAGGGTCTGCTCTCTATCAGTATAGAAGCTATCTATAGTTAGAGCCTGCTTTTACTTTTTACTCAATTTTGACAAAAAACAAAAACAAAATAAAATCCAAAAAACAAACAAACAAAAAAGCCTGCAGTCTGCTTTTAAGGCAGTATGGTGTTACCAAACTTCCTCTACAGACAACAGGAAGTAGCAGTGAAGCAGCAGTGGGACAGCAATGGCTGCACTGGGGTCAGAGGTTGCACTCTAAGAAAATGCTGAGTCACTCTGGGTGCTGTGTGGGTGTGGCCAGGTCCTGAGGCATGCTAGAGTTTTGGGGTTATAGTCTTTACCCTTTGTGTTTATAGCTTCTCTGCTGATCTACTGACTTGCTGCCAGAGGAAAGTAGCTCACACTGTAGTAAAGTTCTCCGTGCAAATTTTCCACTGGCTGAGACTACACCCCACCCCACTCTGGTCTGCTTAGTGTGAGCTGCCTTCTGAGCTCTCCCTGTCTACTTGTCTGATACTCCTTCTGGTCTAACTGTCCCCGCCCATGAGCAAAAACAGACCTTTTCTGACTAATTTTGAGAATATCTTCTGTTGGTAATGAATTGTACTCCCAATATTTGTGGGTTTTTATAGTCAAGCTCTAATTCTGAGGCATTTCATAAAAGAAGTAGTCTGAGGGTAAGGAAGAGCTTAGATAGACTCCTGTGTACTCTCCACCATTTTGGCTCCCCACCCCCTCCCCAAAAAAGACTCATTTAGAAAAACAAGAACCATAGAATCATGGCCTTGTCTGACTTGAAGAAATCTGAGTTGGACCCATCTAACTTATTTATGGCACTATAACAATTTCTGTCATGTGAGAGAATAAAAAAAAATATGAGAAAAGGCTTCTTTTATATTAAGGAAAAGGAACTTTTCATGCAACCAAGTTTAACAAAATAATGGGATGTATGCATTCAGATTAGTGACAATTGAAATCAATGTCTAAGTACAATTAATTACACCACAATGTCTCTGGTATTTGTTCCATTCTATCCATCACTACTGCCACCACTATTACTGTCAGTTGGACTCTTCTTAATAGTTTCCATACTCTGAGTCTCATTCTACTTCATTTTACCCTTGGAACTCATTCTACCTACCATTTCTAGATTATCATTCTAAATCACAGTTTTGGATCCAGAGGACATAGATTTAAATCCCACCTCTGGGCAAGTCCCATCCTCTTTGGGTCTCTATTTCCTCATCTGTAAAATGAGAAAATTGAACTAGAATATTTGTGAGGTCCCTTTCATCTCTAATGCTTATGATCCCATATTAGTCTCTTGCATAAAATCTAGAATCTCAAGCATGATATCCCAGGTCTTCCATTATCTGTACCCAATCTATTTTTTTTCCAGGTTCATCAACCATGACTTTCCTTCATTCATCCTAAGCACAAATTGGACTACCTGAAGCTTTTCAAATACAATTTGTATTTTTTCATTCTTCATATACTTACTTATATTTTTCTTGAACAACTTTCTTCAATCTTTGCCTGTAAAAATACTACCCAATCACCAAGACTTGACTCATATGTCATCTTCTCAAGGAATCTTTCAATGAGAATTGATTCTTTTTTAAATTGTGCTTCTATAATTGTACTTCTGTTATTTTAAGTACTTAAGTACTTAATGTACTTAAAGTAATCTTGTGGTTTAGTTCCTCCACTGAGCTGTAAGGAACTTGATGGCTAAGGACATGTCTTGTTCCAAATGTCTTGCTCAATGTTTCACACATAATAAAGTCTTAATCGATACTTGTCATATTGTTCCTTTGGATTGAAGGGACAAGTGGAGATGAAATGTGAAACTTATTTGAGGGATCAAAATAAAATTTAAGTAAAACAATGTTAAATAATGGAAGTTTATTTTTTATGTCCTGTTAATATGGGATTTAAATTACTAGAATTTAATTATTAGTCATGAATTTCACAATTGTTCCCATGTACTATATGTAGACTTGATTATTTGATTTAACTATTTAGACATTTAAACATTATTCAACTATTTAGATATTAATTTCTTTTAAAATTTTGATTAAAGCTTTTTATTTTAAAAACATATGCATTTTCAACATTCATAGTAAACTTTGTGTTCCAAATTATTTTTCTTTCCCTTCCTCCCATCTCATCCCCTAGACAGTAAGTAATCCAATATACTAAACCTGCAATTTTTCTATACATATTTCCACAATTATACTATACAAAAAAATCAAATCAGAAAGGAAGAAATGAGAAAGAAAACAAAATGCAAGCAAATAACAATAAAAAGGTGAAAATACTATGTTGTGATCCACACTCAGTCTCCACAGTCCTTTTTCTGAGTGCAGATGGCTTTCTTCATGACAAGACCATTGGAACTGGCTTGAATCACATCATTGTTGAAAAGAGCTATGTCTGTCAGAATTGATCATCATATAATCTTGCTATTGCTGTGTAGAATGTTCTCCTGGTTCTAATCCACTCAGTATCAGTTCATGTGAATCTCTCCAAGTTTTTCTGAAATCATCCTGCTTATTGTTTCTTAAAGAGCATTAATATTCTATAATTCATATACCATAATTTATTTAGCCATTTTCCAACTGATGGACATATACTCTGTTTCCAGTTTCTTGCTACTACAAAAAGGGCTGCTACAAACAGTTTTGTACACATAGTAGACATTAATTTAGACATTTAAACAATCTTTAGCTATTTAGAAATTTATTAGCTTTATCTACTGACAACTTTCACAGTGAATATGTCAAACTTATATATGTACATAAAACATAAAGAATCTGAAACCTACCAAAAAGAAAGGAAGAATTTCAAAAAATCAAGAATATTTGAGAAGGGAAAAGAACAAAGGAGAAGATCTGTTAAAACCTTTTCATTGGGTCATTTCCTGAAAATAAGAAATTATTGTGAAGTTTTTTTCTCCTTTTGTCTGGAGGGCTTTTTAAGCAGGGCAAGAAATCAGCCTGCTAAATCAGAGTGATTGGGGAACCAGGCAAAATGTATTTTTGTTGAATTATTGCTCTTCTGTTGCTTTGTCTGTGACTACTGCTTTTGGACATCTTTGGGGTTTTAGCTAGTCACATGAAAGGAGTTGCTCTGAAGTGAGAACTGGGCAGTGTGTGCTGGATAATTCATGGATTTATAACCCAGGGCAGTTTCTGTGATCAGTAGGGAGTAGCAAGAGTTTGGTGTTGTAATCCTTATTATTTTGGTAAAGCACATACTGCCTTAAAACTGTTTAATGATTCAGGAGGAACTGACCAGAAGAATCCTTTCTTTTGAGATTATTGAGTCTTAAATGAGGTCTCAATGACATGTAAAGGCCCCTATATTGTCAATATCAATGGATATTTGTAAATAAAGTTGATCTTATTTTTTGGCAATTTGTTATAGTATTTGAATAAAAATAACAAACTACATATATATATATAGATATATATGTGTGTATGAGTGCATGAAAATGCATTTAAATTATGAATAATGGCATTTATACATAAATGAGTATACTGTATGACCATTGTACGTATATTATTTCCCCACTTACTTCAAAGGACTGATATGAGAATAAAAGTAGTCATATAATTTTAAGTACCTCATAAATGCATGACATCGTAAAGATACCTTACAAAAACATGTAAAATATGAGAGACATTGTAAAGAGAGATGTCATATTTTAGAAGTATAATTATTCCTTTTTAAAGTTGTATGAAGCCTTTAAGGATTTAAAAAAAATTGGCATATATGTCAACCTGTACTTTTTGAGGCCCAAGAGCCTTTCAGGGAGTATGTAGAGGACCAGTGCATGAGGCAGGGTGATCTGGGTTCAAATCCTGTCTTTGACACAGACTAGCAGTGTGACCATGATCAAATCATTTAACCTGGTATACAGTAGGCACCTAAATGCTTGTTGATTTGATTTTCAGTGTCACACATCAATTTTAAGTTGAGTTAAATCATTTATATACTAGGGATCCTCTATACTCGTGAAATCACTTCCCTGTACCCCTGTATACCTACTCCCAAATTCCTACTATTTTATATGTATGTTTAATTGAATTGAATATATAAGCTATATGATATTCTTTCATGATATCTCAGGAAAATATGAGATCAATTTGAAACTTTAGGCATGCAGTACCAACAGCTTCTTTTATACCATTATTTTTCTGGTTTTTCTAGTTCAGTGACTCGATCAAAGGAAGTTACACAATGAGAAGGTCCAATTTCATCCCACTCCCCTTCCCATTAGATATATTTAAGTCAGAAGTTAGGATAACTGTTGAATGTATGTATATATTTCAATATATATATATATATATATATATATATATATATATATATATATATATATATATATATATATATATATATATATATATATATATATATATATATATATATATAAACACATATGTGTTTAAAGTTATTTTATATTTGCAGACAGCTGGGGAATAATGCATAGAGTACTGGATTTGGAGTTAGGAAAACTTGAATTTGAATTCTACTTCAGTCACTTCCTAGCTGTATGACCCTAGCAAGTCAGTTAACTTTCATTAAGGGGGAATATCTACTGTCTCTACCAGGGTTGTTATGAGATCAAATGAAAAAAACATGGTTAAAGTACTTTATAAAACCTAAAAATTCGATTTAAATTGCTAGCTATTATTATATTCATATATCATATATTTAAATGCATTTTAAAAGTAAAAAATAATTATATATGAATGCTGATTGATTCTTGATCAGATATATGCATCTTGATATTTTTTTACTTTTTTCATTTTTGTAGTTTTATTCCTTTTTTTTTTTCTCTTGCTAAGGCAATTGGGGTCAAGTGACTTGCCTTAGGGTCACACAGCTAGGAAATATTAAGTGTCTGATGTCACATTTGAACTCAGGCTCTCCTGACTTCAGAGCTGATACTCTATCCACTATGCCACCTAGCTACCCCAATAGTTTTATTTTTATAGATTATTTTTCTCTTTACTTTTCTTTGTTTTTTCTTTAATAAGCTAATGGCCACATCCATCCTTTTAGGATACATAGAGAAGAAAATCCCATATAATTCCAAAAACACAAGTGATGTTGGGATGTTGGTAATATTTTGTTTGAAAGTTGCTTTCCTTGTCTGTCTTTTACTTGTGACTCCATATCCACTAATTACCATCCAAAGTACTTTACTTTTATGAGATTCATGGTCAAATGAAAATATAACCTTAATGGATGATGTATTATAATCTTCTCTTTACTTTGAAACAAGTTGAGTGGTTAAAAAAAGCTATAAGATTTTATAGGGATGCCCATCAATGAAGGCCTCAGGATTTCAATAGTCTCATGGATATAGTTAAGAAAAGGTCATTGAGTACATTGTGAATTATGCTTAATAGATCTAATTCTCTTTCAGCAACAAAGACAATAAAAGGTGAGAAATTTATAATAATAATGCTAGTAGATTTCCTTTAACAGGCATTTTGATACCAATATCTTTACAAATGCATTAGTCAACAACATGGCTTGGTTTACTATCAATGGTTTAGGAAAAATAATCCTTACATTGGTGGCTGAGCAGTGATCCAAATCTGGGCATTGGTCATAGTCTCAAAATAGCTGTCAGTGTTCTCTGACTAGATAAGTACTCTGTAAGTTCTGAGATTTATGCCAAATAAGAGGCACAGACAATTGTGTTTACCGAATACCTTCAATACATATTTCCCAAGTAAGTGGGGATGAGTAGAATACAAAATGCTTCTTCTGGGTAGCTTGAGATTCTCAGTTAATGCTGTGGAAAACAGGAGATCCAATCAGAAGTGATTAAGAGACTTCATAGTCAACTGCTAAGGCAGCTTTGATAACTTGCATTGCCCATTAGTTGGGCTTTTAAGAGCTATGATGCTCTAGGATATGCAACACTCTGCAAGAAAACAACAATCACCACCTTTAAATATTTTTAGTTGGAAAAATTCTTTGCACAAAGCAAAAAAGGAAAATTACCAGCACTGATTCACAACTTAGTGTAGAAATCCAATTCATAGCAAGTCAAGATATTGTCATTGGTGCTCTTTGAAATAAAGGAGCTCCCAAGAGGTCTGTGGATTGATTTTGGGAAGAGCCTATGAATTTCTTTTTTAAATATTTTGATAAGAGCATTCCAATGTAATTGGTTTCCTTTGCAATTCTATGTACCTTATTATATTCATTTAACTATTATTATGAGAAGGGTTTTGCCAAGACTATCAGAAGAATCCAGGACATACACACATGTGTGTAAATACACACACATACATATACATAACTCCTAGTTTAGTATACATTCATAAGAAATGGAAGCATATTAGAAACATGATTATCCTGAGTAGGTTTATATGTGGTCTGTTATAAAATTAATCCATGTGACAATCACCTAGAAGAAACCAGAAAATGTATTTCTTGTATTACTCTTAGACTGTAAGCAATTGTCAGGGTCCCTCCTTGCTCATTGGGTCTGGTATGCCCAACTGTTTCTTTTTCAAATCTCTTTCACTGAAAAAAGCTTCTGAATTTCATATCCACCAAACCTTTAAAGGAGCAGTTCTCAACTTTTGCCTGTATCATAGACCCCTTTGGTAGTCTGGTGAAATCTATGAACCCCCCTTGGAATTATTTTTCTAAATACATAAAATAAAATGCATAAGATTAAAAAGGA
Source organism: Sminthopsis crassicaudata (assembly GCF_048593235.1). Classification (NCBI taxonomy): domain Eukaryota; kingdom Metazoa; phylum Chordata; class Mammalia; order Dasyuromorphia; family Dasyuridae; genus Sminthopsis; species Sminthopsis crassicaudata. The sequence goes on from NC_133620.1 coordinate 174,273,621, forward strand.
AACCAATTACATTTGAATATAATGATCAAATATTTTAAAAAATAAGTTCGTGGGCACCAGGTTAAGAACCCCTAACTTGGATGATATTACTCCCAAAGAATCAGTGTTTCATGTCATCATTGTTGCTTTTGATGATGGAAGAAGCTTAGTGGCATAGTGTACTGGTTCTAGAATCAGAAAAATTGGAATTCAAAAAGTATCCTCACATACTTGCTGGCTATATGACTCTGGGCAAGTCACTTAGCTTCTGTGTGCTTCAGTTTCTTCATCTGTAAAATAGGAGTAATAATAGTACCTACCTTCCAGGATTGTTGTGAAGATGAAATCAGATAATATTGGTAAAGTGTTTGTTATAGTGCTTGACATACAATAGGTACTCAATAAATGCTTATTTCTTCCCTTCCCACATACATCTTTGCCTGTCTCAGTTTCTTCATCTGTAAAATGGAGATAAAAATAGAACCTAGAGTTAAAAAATGTAAAGGATTTTACAAACTTTAAAGCACTCTATAAATGCCAGCTCTTATTATTACCATCATATTATGATTCTGTGATTGCCTAAATATAGCAGACATGATCTTTTTGAGTACAAGCTCCAGTACACTAGAATTCAAGAGGACAAAATAAAATTGAGTTAGTATATTCTAGCATGAGTACAAGCTTCCTGGAGTAGAAGCTTACATGTACAAAGAATTGTTTTGCTCTATTGTGATTCTCTTTCTGTATCCATTTTTAACTTTTACATGATTATCCAAGTCATCTGAAAGTATGGATTGAGATGTACATCTAGTGTGGTTCTTGGTCTTATTCTCTTAATGATAGGCCTCTGATTCCTAAAACACCCTCGTTGACAGCTTGGTTTGTTTTCTGAAACAAGTCCAAAGTACAGTTTGAACAACTGCAAATCTGTGTTTGAGTGGGTCCAATGTTTCCTGGAAATATAAATTTGGTGCTAAAACAATTTGAACCTAATATAAGTTCTATTGCTAGTAGGCGACTTTCATTTTCTCTCATCTCTCTGGAAATCTCAATAAATCTTGCATCTTGATGGCAAGGACCAAAAAATTGGTCAGATTGGCTGGCACTTTGGGAAGAATCGATTCTTTGTTGTTGAGTCATTTTGACAAAAGATACTGAAGTGATTTGCCATTTCCCTTTCCAGATCATTTTACAAATGAGGAAATTGAGGCAAAGAAAGTTAAGTGACATGCTCAAGATTCCATAGCTAATAAATATCCAGCAGCTCTTTCTGACTTCAGGCTCAACCCTCTATCCACTGTGCCACCTAGCTGCCCCAATTAATTATACATAGTACTTTAGTATCCATTTTTTTTGCATCAGACAAACTATATATATGTTGCAGAGCATTAGATACACATGCTCTTTTACAAGTTTTTTTTTTTTTCTTGCTATATTCATACAAGTAGTCAGAGGCCCAGAATTCCTCAAGCCTGAGGTCATGCCCAGCAGGAACTGCAGCTCTTTGTAGATAATTGCTGTAGCACAGGCTGATTTTCTGTTCTCATCTCATGAACACTTAATCAAAATAGTCTGATTATCACCCTGTCCCAAGATGACCTCACCTTCTGAAGCACCAACATCTCAGAGAAAGATGCCAATATTGTCTGAAGTTTTTCTTCATTACCTCCCTGGTCATCTCTACTTCTTTACACAATGTAATACATTAAGTGGTAAATCACTTAGTTATTTTAATGGGTCAAATCAGTTATAAATTATAAATGGGGTAAAATAAGGCTTTGAAATTACTATTGAGAAAAAGTGAGATGACACAAATATTTTATCAAGCTCATGACAGAGGGGTATTAAAGCTCTGGATGGAAAGCTTTATACTATGATGAATATTCCAAATTGATCACAAAGGAAAATGACTTGAGGCTGCCATTGACTTAATATCCAGAAGATAATTGAAAATTGTTACATTCATTGTCATCTAGTACATATCCATGTAAGGACATAACATTGTGCTTCAATAACATGATGGTCTCTTATTACTTGATAAATTTACATACAAAGGAATTGTTTTGAGAAATATCTTTCCTTAAGTTTTCTGTCTTTTAGAACTAGCACTACAATTAGATTATTGGGAACCAGTATCTTAGATAGGTAGAGTCATAAGTGAACTTATATTATCTTTAGAAACAGTTTGTTGCCTGTGCATAGAGCACTAGTCCTTTTAAAGTCAGGAAATTCTTGTTGTTCAGTCATGACCCCATAGACCATAGCCATTCCAAGCCCTTAAATGTTCCACTATCTCCTTAAATTAGTCCAAGCTCATGTTCATTATTTCCATGACACTCATTATTCATTTCATCCTCTGTTATCCCCTTTTCCTTTTGCCTGAATTTTTTCCAACATCAGGACCTTTTCCAACAAATTTTGCTGAGTCATTATGTGGCCAAAATATTTAAACTTCAGCCTCAGTATTTGACTTTCCTTGAATAGTGTGAATTAATTTAAATATTGACTAATTTGATATCCATGGAACTCTCAAAATTCCAATACCACAATTCGAATGTAGCCTCATTTACATATGATATCAAATATTTGGTAGTTGGGAAAATTACTTGTAACTTCTATCTGCCTCTACTTTCTTGACTGTAATATGAAGTACTTACTTTCCAGTGTTGTTGTGAAGATCAAATCAAAACACTTATCACAGGACCTGGTACATAGTAAAAGCTATATAAATGTTATAATTATTCAGTTTTCCTCCTTATCAGTGCTTTGATGAAATAATCTTCACTTTTATGGGGTTTTGCATGCATTGTTCCAGCTTATGCAGAATTGTATTCAACTGTCCAGTCCTGATAGCACTCTATGAATGTCTTAGTCACAATCTTATTGAAATTTGGTTCTAATTGATCACTAACGTAAAGATAAGCCTTGGAAATAAACTTAGAAGAATCCCTAGCTTCCTATAAACTTTGATGTAATACTTTGACTCCAGGCGGGATGTGAACCAAATGAACATGAATATCTTGTCATGTAAGTCAGGGCTCTCAAGTAACTGGTCATATCTACCAATAGTGACTTTTGTGTTTACTGAATGTATAGAGGTGGTGCTTAGCAGTCTTACAAAAAATTTTAGTTTTGAATGTTGTAATTTGGCATTTTGTTTGGCTTTTTAAAAAGCAATATTTAGACCCTATATCACATCTATTTTATAATTTGAAATTTAAAGTATTCTTTTCTTCCCCACTCCTCTCATTGACACTATCATAAGATTATTTTAAAGATGGCAGCACTGGGGCATTCAATTCAATTTTGCTTCACAATCCAGCCATCGTCCACAAACCAGGATAAACCTTCCATTTTCTTATTTTTCATAAACTCAAACAATGTGAATAGTCGGGCTGTATAATCTTCCTGTTACTCCAACATTTGGTTGGCCCACCCTTGCCTTGTTTTTCCATCCTCCAGTCCATTCTGTATTCTTCTCAAATTGACCTTCCTAACTCACAGATCTGAATATGTTGCTTTCCCATTCAGCTCAGTGGTTCCCTATTGTCTTCAAGATCAGTCAGTTAACATTTATTAATTGCATCTCTGCCAGACCCTGTACAAAGCTGAGGGAATACAAAAAAAGAGAGAAAGACAGTTCTTACTTTCAAGGAGTTCATTGTCTGATGGGAAAGACTACATGAAAATTACTAAGCACAAATAAGCTACATAGAGAATTAATTTGAAATAATTAAGATTGTATATAAAATCCTGTTTGACTTTTAAAGTCCTTTAAAATATGATCCCTTCCTATCTTTCCAGTCTTTTTACATTTAACTCTCTTCCACAGTCTCTTTGCTCTTCCTTATACAAGACTAATAACTGCATTTTCACTGGCTGTCCCTCATGCTGGAATTCTGTGCTATGTCCATCTCCTGGTTTCCTTCAAGTCTCAGCTAAAATCTCTCTTTATATAAAAAAATCATTGTCAATCTCCCTTAACATTAGCACCTTCCCTTTTAAGATCATCTCCAACTTGCACTATATATGTTTTGTTTAAACAAAATTGTTTGCATGTTTTCTCCCCAAATAAAACAAATTCCTAGTATCACCTTTCTTTGAACTTCTGAGTGCCTGACAAGAAGTGCTTTGATAAATAAATATATGTTGACTTCAATTAAGATGAGATCATATCCATATGATTAATTAAACATAAATTTGGAACCAATTTTGAAAAGCACAGATCCAAGTATAGATGTTAGGATCTGGGCAATACTAAGTTGAACCTGAAGGACTGAATAAAGATGATATACTGATAATGTATACACACTAGCAAAGACAAGATGATATACTGATAATGTATACACACTAGCAAAGACAGAAATATAATGAAAAAAACCTCTTAATTCTATTCATTTTTTGCATTGTTTAAATTACTATTTTTCCGAAATCAGTAATATATTTTCTAGGTTTCAAGGAAGCAAAGAGGGAAAGGAAACCCATGATGATATTTTTATGATTATTACAATGTCTTTTCAGAAAAGCATAAATGGGAAGCATAGCACCTTATTTGTATATATGAATATTAGAAAAACTCTATAAACGACTTTGGTGATATGTGATTTTTAGGATATATTCTCTTTGTAGTATTGCATGATTAAGTTATTTCTAATTTCTATTTAGGTCTATTTTTGCGACAAGTTATTTCTAAGAAGAAACGATGAGTACACATCTTTTTTTTTTCCCTGAGAAAAAGATAGGAATAGAGAATGTGCCTAGTGGCATAGAGAATCAATCAGTCTGTACTTCACAATAGTGTCATATCAGTGATGCTGAATTTAGAAGCCTAGGAAACAAACATTGTCCTGAGATCAGGTAGGCTCAGAAATTTTAGGTTCAAGTAAATTACAATAAAAAGCAGCTAAAATGATTTAGGAAGAGAAAAAATCTTAGGTTAGATTGCTGGAGAAAGTAGAGAAAGGTTAATTTTCAATCTACCTACTTTTTCCACTTTGCAGTGGCAAACACTTTTAATTTATCCATAACAACAGTCAAAAAAAGGAATTCATTTAATTAGTGATATGTAAAGACTTTTGCATAGAAAAAAGTTACAAAGTAATGCAAAACCAAGACTAGGTACAGTATTTTTAAAACAAATATTTTAAAGTATATTTTGCATAATGTTTAACATTCTCATAATGTTTATTGCTTTCTCCACACAGCAGAGAAATCAAGTGCATAATACATGCTGTGTTTTTATTTTCCAAAACATAAAATCTCACGTGCTTGATTCAATGTATTGAGAGATTATTTTATGTCATAAAACAAAAACAAAAAACAAATCAAAACATCATTGTGTAGCACTATTTGTTTGGGTATGGACATCAAATAATTTACTGGCATCACATTGAATACATTCATCTTGGTTTGGAATCAAATGAAATCTGTGAATTTGGGAAAGAGCAACTTAAAAAAATAGTGCCTTTTCTTTTCCTGATGCTCCTTATCCATCTTATCCTCTTTTGTCCCTAGAAAGTACAATCTCCCTCATAGGTGAAGAAAGATTTTGCATGTTATCAGGAGGCAATGAAAAGTATATAATATATATATATATATAATATAAAAATAGTCCAAATGCAACTAAATAAGTTAATTTAACATCTTACAAAGGAGTTTTTTGTATTGGCATGAATCATATATCCTCCAATGGGCACTCAGTAGGCAGTTACATACTTGGGTGCACTAATAAAGAAACACCATATTTTAAGCCAATTTTTTAAGAAAAGTGCCTGAAGGCTTGCAAGTGGTGCTGAATTGTCTGTTAATCCAAGCACTGATAGGATAATTGCTTATACCAATGCTATGCTAGATGTCACCACTTGGCAAGTCTCTACAAAGTAAACCAGGTAAGATAAAACTAGGCCTTTCAACCTGAAAATTATTTTTCAGCAACCCCTTTTAGCTAAATAAATCTGTTGGTTTTAACAGTGCACTCTTCTCTGGAAATGTATCAAATGTCTGTAGCCTAATGTAGTACTCCCTCCCTTCTCATTTCTTAACCCATACCTTTCTACCTTCTTTTCTTGTGCAATGTTTTTCCCTTATGGAGAAAATATTTAATAATTCAGGCACTTAAGAAACTTTAAATTGTGTGTGTGTGTGTGTGTGTGTGTGTGTGTGTGTGTGTGTGTATGTGTGTGTGTTTTCATCCAGCCTCAAGAGGATTCCATGGAGTATTTTCTTTCCTAACCCACAAACATGAAGATGTGTAGCTGGAAGATTATCTCTAGAATCTGTGTATTTCCCTCATACAAACAGTAAAAAGAGTGTGACATTTTCAAAAGCTCACTGACGTTGGTTAACAAGATATCTAAAGCAAAAACAAAGAAGAAAAATGGTAATATTCTTCTTGTGAGATCTGTTTCTAAAACAGTGTTTTTTGTTTCATGGCCGATTTTCAGACATCTGTCATGGCTGCTACCTTCAGGGTGCAGGCCTTTACGCTGACTCTGAAATGAAGGACATTCAGTTACTACTGCCAAAAGTCTAGTAGAAATTCCAGGGAATACTAAAAAGCTCCAACTTCTGTCCCCCAGGGTCGGTAAGGTTTACTGTTTGTTCCACTACCTGTCTGCTGGGGACTGGAAGTTGCTGACACAGATAAAGGTGGGCTGATGGCTGTTGCAGCTGCTACTGCTGCAGCTGCTGCATTTGGTGGGAGCATGGGGAATGCCCCTGCAAAGGAAAGGGGGAAACTGTGAGCAGCTGCTGTGGCTGCTGCAGCAGCAGCATGGACGGTAGCAGAGAGGGACAGGAGAGAAGTAGAGAGAGGTGGAACACAAGGTGCCACACTGCCTGTGGAAGGCATTCGAAGTGCAGAGTCAGCATGAGCAAAAGTGGCTGTGAGAAGAGCTGAGCCATGGGAAGGGGGAGGCACTTCTGATGCTGTAGACAGCCGGCAAGGCGTGGTTTCTGAGGCATGGAGTCCATTTTGCTGAAGCAAGGCTGTAGGAAGATGGTGAAAAGCAGCTGTCCAATGATGTGGATGTAAAGGATGATGATGGTGGTGGGCCATGGAGCTAGTCATGGCAGCTGCCTCCCTCTGAGAGGCACAGGTACTGAGATGAGACACAAGTCGAACTCTCAGGGGATCTGATGTGTCCAGACCTTCCACTGAACTCAAGTATCTTGCAACTTCAGTTAGGCATTCTCGAAATCCAATGCTCATGAAATCCATGGCAAGGGCATGGGCATCAAAATAACCTGATATGTAGAATTGAAGAAGAAAAAAGAGTGGGTGGGGAAGAGAAGAGTGAGAAAGGAGAAACAAAAAATGGTTAATGATCTGCTTTGTCTTTCATTAGATTTAGCTAAAACTTATTCCTTCTAAACTCTTAAGATAGCTACTTGTATTTTTACTTTTATATAAGTTTTTAAAAAGACTATTTGGTAATTTACATGTGTGACAAACTCTAGCAATACAATTTGTAACAGTTCCTGCAACCACATATCACAACAGAAAAAGAAATTTAAAACATCCATGTTTCAGACTCCTCCAAAAAGAAGATGTTGCTTTATTCTTGTTCTGTGGAAGAGTGGATTTCCATGGCAGCCTTTTCATGGTAATAGAGCTCTAGAGTCTCTCTGTCTCTTTCACACACAACATGGATTGAAGATTAAAGATCTATAAAGCTTAAAGATGCTATAGAATAGAGGGCAGCTAGGTGGCACAGTGGATAGAGCACCAGCCCTGAATTCAGGAGGACCCGAATTCAAACCTGGTCTCAGACACTTAACACTTCCTAGCTGTGTGACCCTGGGCAAGTCACTTAACCCCAGTCTAAAAGAAAAAAAAAAGATGCTATAGAATGCCATTCTGACCCTTTCTCTCTAGTATTATCCTTTATAACCTAGATGCTAAACATCACATACATTTTGATAGTCTGAGGCCTTTCTTTAACAATTTTATAGGGATATCATTTGCTTAGTAAAATCTTGTGCATCTTGACATGTTATGTTACTTAACAGCAAAGTGAAAACATTTTGTTCCTCATAAAGAAAAAAGTCTCAGTGGAAAAAAAAATGAGGTGGGTTTTTTTTTTAAGTACACTTCAGATACTAATTTGAAGAGCTATATTAAACAGTTTTTCTGCCAGCTAGTACATGGATGTTTAATGATATAAGGTGCCTACTTTGTTGAATTTCATTATATATACAGTTCATTTTTTAAAATACCACTCATTCTTAAGCTCATTTATTTGGCACTTTTCCAAGAGTAGTCTAATAAATAGATGTACATACTTGTATATATGCTCATACACACATACCTGAAATTAGTCTTATAACTGACTAAAAGGTGAGTCATACCACCATAAGAATTAGACCTTAGATTATCTATTCTATCTTGCTTATTTTAAGATGAGGAAGCAAGATAAGAGAGGCTAATTGATTTGCCAAAATTTGACATGGTCTTAATTTATTTTTTTGTTATTGTTGTTGTTGTTGAACCAGGCCTTAGTTTCTTCTTTTTTCCCCTAATAACATTTTATTGCTGATTTTTATATTATATGTAATTCTTCTTAATCCTGATAATGTCACTATATTCCCAAGTCTGCCCAGGTTTGTTTTCATCTCATGCCTGAAATGTGGTTCAGGTTCCTTAATTCCTTGCACATGAAACTGCAAATCTATTGTGTACAACATATAATGAAACATTTTAAACATATAATGGAATTATTATGTAGATTTCTTTTTTTTTTCCTTTCTTCTCCCTTCTCCCCTGTCTGAGATGGCTATCATTAGACATAAATAAGTACATATACACTCTGCCTCTTCTACAAGTGACCCTTGATGTACTTCTAGATTAGGTTTCCTACCATGCAGCTTTTATTGCTGTTTTACTCCTTAAAATTTCAACGGTTACCCATCTCTTTTTCTTGCTGAGGCAATTGGGGTTAAGTGACTTGCCCAGGGTCACACAGCTAGGAAGTGTTAAGTGTCTGAGGCCAGATTTGAACTCAAGTCCTCCTGACTTCAGGGCTGGTGCTCTATCCACTGTGCCACCTAGCTGCACCAGGTTGCCCATTTATTATGGGATAAAGCTTGTTATTGAGGATAAGGCACTTCAGAAACTCAAATTTTCTAATTATGGAAGGAATACGTATAGTATAGTGGATAAGGCCTTGTACTTGGCTCAAATAATGCTGTAGAAGCTTACTAGGTAGGAATGAATCCTTTAAGAGGAGTGAATGATAGAGAAGTGATAGCCTAATGACACAGAAAGAGATACATTTTTGGAAAAGAAAAATGGGGGATGTGTCTTGATTAATTATGTGTATTTGTTATCAGGGATTTGGGTTTTTGTTTTAGTTTTACTTTTTTTTAGGTGTAGGGTGAGAAAATAAGTGTTAATTGAAACAAATAAGATGTTCAAAAGAATTCAAAGGAAAATATATAACTATGATTCTGTGTAAATAACATAAATTCTCTGTGCCACAGTTTCTTAACTTTATTTTTAATTTATGAAATACAACAAGCATTTCTATAATATAGTACAATAAAAAGATTACATATGAAACTGCAAATCTATTGTGTACAACTTGCTATTTCTTTTGAACATATAATGAAATTATGATATACATTTCTTTTTTTTTTTTCTTTCCTCTCTTCTCCCCTATCTGAGATGGCTACCATTAAACACAAATAGGTACATATACATAAAATTATATATGCTTCTATTTATCTTTTTTTCTCCTGTGGATACAGATGGCATCTTTCTTTATATGTCCTTTGTAGTTAATTTGTATACCTATAATAGTCACAATAAATTATTCACTCAAAGTTGTTCTTAAAACAATGTTACTGTTTGCTTGGTTCTGCTCAATTCACTCACTCTTCATTATTTTGTGTAACTCTTTCCATGTTTTTCTAAAATCATTGAGCTTATCATTTCTTATAGTGAAGAAAGATTCCATCATAATCATATAACACAACTTATTCAGCCATTCCCTAATTAATGGGTTTCTCTGCAATTTCCAATTCTTTGCCACCACAAAGAAAGCTGCAATGCACATTTTATAACATATTCCCCCCTTCCCCTAATTACCTTGAGTAACAGACCAAATACTGATATTACTGGGCCAAAGTGATTAGATAGTTTAATAACTCTTTGGACATAATTCCAGATTGCTCTCCCAAATGGTTGGGCCAGTTCACAATTCCACCAATAATAAACTAGTTTCTTTAAAATGAGAAGGGCTGGACTCAATGGGCTCTAAAAACTTTCACCTCTAAAACACATGATTCCATGACGGTAAAAGTCATGGTTTTTCCTACTATCCCATAGTTAAAATGATCCCCTTATTAGGACATAGTAACATAATATATGTTATATGTTACATATATTGGGGGAAAACAGAGATAATATTAGACAGTAGCTAGAGTACTAGATATAGAGTAAGAAAGACCTAGGTTTAAATGTCTCCAATGATACTTCCTATCTGTGTTATCTTGGGCAAATCACTTAAACTCATTCCTAGAACTTAAGGCTCTAGATAAATTGTGATCAGGGTTTGTGAAATGGGTTCCAATGCTGGAAGTTCTACTTACTGATGAACTTATAACTCCTTCACATATTTGTATATATAGGAAAAACAAAATTCGTGGACAATAATAGATAAATATGGAGGTAAGTTCACTACTTTGTTTCACAGAGTAATCTTTGGAACTTAGGAGTTAATGGAAAGAACATAGGTATAACCTAGGTTATACCTATGTTAAAGAACATAGGTATAGATAACCAAAGTTTAAATCTCATTTCTGGTGTGTCAATTACCTGTGTGACACCAGCCTTTAACCTATTCCAAAATTTTTTCATCTAAAAAATGAGGTGTGGGAATAGTCCTTTCCAGCTCTTGTAGTTATGACCTTGATATATAGTAGTGTTTTTCACTCTCTTTCTTTAACTTCATATAATGTAATTTCTGGTTTTTTTAACCCTTAGAATGAAATCGTTCTATGAACATACACACACAATAATCTAATAAGATTATTAATTATTAATAATTAATTATTATTATTAATAATCTAATAAGTAAGAATAATCTAATCATACACAATCATCATCTTTTCTAACTACTTGACAGAAAAGAAATCCTTGTGGCTTTTGTTAGATATGTGAATTACTAGAAAGGTCCTAAATGATCATTTTTCAGGTTTGAGGCAGAAGAAATTTTTGCTTAGTATGTTCCCTCTGACTCTGAGATTCTGTGACATCATAACATTCTATAGCCAAAACACTGGAGAACAGTTGTCCAATGTATTAAAAATTCTATACCTAGAATTACAAGTCTGGAGGTCTTGGGAACATATTGAGAGATTAAAAATAGACTTTATATAAAAAATAAAACTTTATACCTAATAAATTAGGCAGATTAGAAGGTGTTAGATAAGTACAATAGAGAACTATAATCCCTCCTAACATATTAATAGTGTTATTAACAAATAAAATTTTAGATCAGGAATGAAAGATATTTCAGAAAAAAAGAAGTCATCAAGGAAAAGTACATATATTATCTTCTAAGTTTTCAAGCTAACATAGTCAGAAAGTGAAATATCCTGAAGCACTATAATCAGAAGAAAGGGAATGAAGCATTATTCTATTGAGACAGAGCCCAAATGGCTTTAGAAACTGACATTACTCAGCTCATTCATACCTACAAAGGAAACAGCACAGTTTCCTTTAAAATTTATTCCAAAAACTCCCAGGAAATTTTCCTTCGTGGCCATAAACTAAACACATTCCAATATTACACTTTATTATGTAACTTACAGACCCAAGTAGTTTGCTGTTTCTTAATGTTAACTAAAAAATAATACCAATGCCAAGTGAAGACAGAATCTAGCCATAGCCCAAGGCTGAAAATCTTTGACAAAGGACATTCTATTGACTAAGAGTCATGATAACTGCATATTTCTTCCCCAAACCTTTATGCATCACCTGCTTAATTATTTTTAAAATTACCTACCCAGAACAGACAGTATGAACATTTAAAAAAAAAAAAATGTTCTCTTTTGAATAGCCAAGAATAGCCCCTGGGCGATTGGGTTCAAAATGATAAACAATTCAAATAACAGAATGCTAGTTCATTTTATGGAAGGGTAGCTAGTATTTACTTTTGTATTGTGGTTATCTCTGTTTGTATCTTCCTTATCCTCTGACTAGACTGTAAAGTCCTAAAAGGCTGGGGTGCCTTTTATCTAAATCCTGCATTTTTTCTGATATCTAGTACACTGCTCTCTGCACAATTAGTGTTTTAATAAGCTGAAAAAAGAATAGAAAATGCTAAAATTTTAATCCTGTATTTTAAAAAAAAGTAAAGGAGGTACAATAAATCTCTAATAACAGATTTGCCCCTCTACCTAACATTTCTATCTTAGATCTGTATGAAATAAGGAAATATGCTTTTTTATAATCTAAATTCACAGGATTATAGATCTAAATCTGGCAGGGGCCTAACAAGTTATTCAATCGACCCTTTCATTTCACTTATGAAAAAACTGAGGTCAAGAAAGTGACTTTTGCCCAAGCTCACACAGGTAGTTAAGTGGCAGAAATAGTATTCATGCTCAGCTACTGTTGATTCCTAGTTCCTGCTCTACTAAATCGAGTGATTTCCTTAGCTTCTACTAGAGATTTCTAACAAAAGGTGAATAATTGCTTATTAAAAATGTATTAGGGTGGAATCATGCTTTTAAACAGGGGTTGGACTAAGGATTTCTGAGGTCCCTTCAAGCTTTATTTTCCAGATGGAAAAAAGAGTTTGGTCCTATAAGGTCAAATAAAAATCTCTGATTTTAATAGAACCAGATTAAGTTAGAAGGGACTTCAGAAGTTCTTAGCTCAACTCCTATTTAAAAGCATGATTCCTCCCTACAAAATTCCTGGTAAGCAGTTATCTAGCTTCTGCTTGAACAGCTACAGTGACAGGGCATACCTTATACTTCTGGCTTATATTTTCATAAAACAGAAATCCAAGTTTTAATATATTCTTATTTGATTCTTATATCAACCCTGGAAATAGATGTTCTTCTTATACAGATAAGAAAACTGAAGCAACAGAAGTTGTTACTTGCCTAAACTTACAACTAGTTGTCTTAATTTTATGATTACCTAGCACTTTACAATTTGCTATGTCCCTCTAATTGCTGGTCCACAACAACTCAATGAGGTAGGTAGTAGAGTTGCTTTAATTGCTATTTTAAGTGAATCACCTGAGTCACACAGTAAGTGGTATAACAGTTCTAAAACCTGGAGGCCTTCTGACTAAACTTTATCCACTGTCCTTTACACTTACTGTACTTGGGAGGATAAGATGTGAGAGAAATCTCACTGAGTGTTCCCCAAACATCTTCATAAGGTAATTAAAACAAGCATTAAGGATATCCTTCAAGAGGAAACCAAATATAAAACCTGAGGGATGTGTGTGTAAGGGAATCAGAGCATCTGGAGGCCCTCTTTCCCTTAATATGTGAATTTTGGGTCTTTTTAAAAAGGAGATATTTAATTGATAGAAATATTTCCTTCTCATCTTCCCACTATCTCCATCAAAACACTGACTAGCTCATTTCCCCATAGTACCTAAAACTGGAGCCTGGAGCCTGGGGATAGTTATTTCCATTAATTGTGTGAAATACAGAGGTTTATTATTGGGGATTTAAAATAGCTTTCTACTCCTACTCCAAACAAAAGAAATCCAAAACAACAAAGATTTTTTACTTCCTTACAGATATATCTACATTATATCAAATTCTAGCATTGATTTTAGTGCAGCCTAATGGTTGACGCCAACCTCCTGTTTATATTTGCATGTTTGTGTGTTTGTTTTGTCTTCCAGTGCAGATTTCTGAGCTCTTCTGAAGCCCCAAACAAATCTGTGACTGGGCTACTCGTGAATGAAGCCTTTACTCCCACAGTGTTATGAAAGCAAACACAAGCCTAGGGTCAAGTGCTTCTTTTGTTCCAACAGTCCTTTCCCACGAGTTTAATCCTGCCATTAGCATTGATTTCCACTGCTTTAATCTGGGACCGCCTATTCCAGCATGTTAAAGAACTGTTCAGTTCTAGATTTAGATTTTTTTTTTTTAAGGGTTGGGGGAGGGGGGAGAAAAATGGTGCAAAGACAAAGTGACTTACTTTTACCTCCTGTTGCTTGAAGCATCTTCAAATGATCCACTGTCATTTGTAATATTTCTGCTTTTTCCAGTTTTGCAGATCCCTTGAAAAATAAAGTCAAATCTTATAAATCGTATAGGTTCTAATTTAGCATACTTTTCACTGAACTTATTATGGTTTTATTTTTCTTTTATATTAGAGCATTCTTAGTTTAATTTCTTCCCAGAATATATTTCAGATGCCTATCAGACTTTATATTACATCACTGAATAGCTATAACTATCCATACTATGCCATGATTTTTATTAATTATGATATCTATTTTTAAAGACTGTCTAGAAGTCTAGTAAAATAATTGACCTTTCCAAAGACTTTTTTATTGTGTCATATATTTTTATTATATATTAAAATAATGAATTAAAAACCATTCAGTTGTGCAGGCTGAAAAACTGAATAAACTTTTTATCTTCTAAAAAAATATGTCCTTTGCCTTATTTTGGAAACTATGGATTTACTAATTGTTATATGATGCAAAATATACATGGTTTTAATAATTTTACCCTAAGAACTGTTTCTTAATAAATAAATAATAAGTTTTTAAAGGGCAAATTATCTTGTTATTAAAATAATCTATTATATCTTATTCAGCAAAGTTCCTCCCTGGATAAAGGGGGGGGGAGAAAAAACCCAAACCGTTTCCCATTTTGACCAGCAGGTGTCACTCTGTGTATCAATATCCAAAAAATAAAAGGGAAATTCAGTTCTAATCTGGGTAATATTTTAAATTCTTATGGACCTTTGAATCATTTTTTGAAATATATTTTTCCTATAATTGAATTAGAACTACCTCCCTCCAGTTTGCTTTGCTTTGGTTATTTATTTGTATATGGGACCTCTCGATTAGACTGTGAGCTCCTTCAGAACAGAGCTTTAGATATTTAAAAATATCGAAATTATTTCTTTGTAAAGATAGCTATGAAAAGTCATTGGAACACATAGATTTTCCCTAATGATGCTTAATTTGCCAGCAAAAGCTGTATGGATAATATATAACATATTACATTCTTATGTTTTCAAAGTAGAGGCTAAGGTTTGGTTTCGATTTCTAAGCTTTACTTGTTTAAATGGACAGAACTCAGTCCATAGTGAAGTTCCCAAGTTACTTTTTTTCCATGAAAGAATACTCTTCTAATCATACTATGACAACTTATAACTCTCTGTTCTTGGTAACCAAACTCTGCAAATGTGAAAACCATGTGTTTATAATAACTTACTGCCAGAGAACAGAGGTTTGTTTTTTAAAGCTTAAGTTGTTTTAAGTCAATATTTAAGAAAAATCTAACAAACCAAAAAAATTCCTAACCCAGTGATCCTAATAACTGTGGACACATTTTCAGTAATCAGAACATTTTTAAAAAGCATTGATAATTGATATTTTAATAACAACACAGAAAGATTCAAAGCATTCCTCATCAAGATTATATATTTTTTTTCATGTTATTTTTCCCCTTATGGAAAAACTCAGGCTATAGAATAAATGTCTTTTTGATAATTTTTCCCCTATTAAGAATTTATAATTAATAATGTATTATATACTGTACTTTTTCTCGGTGTTAATCTTTTCCATAAAGATGGCACAACTAGTTTCACTGAGAATGACTAATAACTCAAAACTGCAGTTTCAGAGTATTTTCCAAGGGCTTTGTAGGGGTTGTATTATAATGTTTGTGGTGTTCACGAAGTAAACAATAAAATGGAACAAATAAGTGTTGTCTCATACCCTGTTTGAACTAAATTGAAAATATTTCCATCATATGTTTCTGTAGCCTTTGAAGGATGCTCTCTGGTGTCTGTGCTGCCAGCAGACTTGTATAGATGGTTTAAATGTTACTTTTCTTGAGCCATTAAGCAAGCAACTTTGAAATTGATCAGCTCTCTACTTTCTTACTTGTACAAATGACTTTTTTATTTTTTAAAGGTGTATTTCTATTCTGAGCATGGTTAATTACATGGTCAAGTTTGACCATACTGGACTTTTAAAAGTGTTTCAAATCAAATAGACTCATAATAAGGCGTTAAAATGAAAGTAAATGGGTTGGTAAATTAGTTTGTACTTTAGGATTGTGGGTTAGATATGCTATTTCTAGAACTACTGTATTTTTTTTTAATAAGAAAAAGTGTTTAAATAAAAAAACACAATTTAAGACAGAAGTTTAATTTGCATTTCATTTTTTTAAAAGCATACTGCATGCAGCACATTTTAAAACAAAACCACTACTGGTATTCATAGAAAGAACAGAGAAAGCATGAACACTCCTACCCTTAAGGGAAAAAGAAGCAAAGAATGGAAATGTTTTTCAGCTTCATGACGGATTATGTTTTTAATAGTTTTGCCACAACAAAGCATTTTATTGAAATGGCTGCTTTATGCCAGATCAGGACACATACACTATTATTTTAATGAGCTTTAACAAGAACTCACATTACCAGATGAGAGAATCTGTATGTAAGAGAGCGAACATACATGCATTTTAAGGGGGAGGTGGGAAGCATCTTACTTGTTTTTCAAAAGCGGTTGGCACAAGTCGTCTCAACTCAGATAAACTGTTATTTATTCGATCTCGACGCCTTTTCTCTATAATCTATTCCAGAAGGAAAAAAATTTATGAATGTATGAATAGTAAAATTACGCTTAGGGGAAAGATACAATGTTACATGTTAGATTGATTTCATGAAATCAAAGAAAAAGGGAAAAACAAAAAAACAAACAAACAAACAAAAAAAAAAAACAACAGTACACATACCCCTCTTCTTTTCTTTCTGGCCATAATCTGAGATGTTGTTGTTGGAGAATTTGATCGAATCACAGAGCCTGTACTTTGCCTATGAAACAGTAAGAATGCGTCAGGTGCTACATAACACAATGATTGTTCCCTTCTGGGTATCTGATGCCACCTATTAAATTTTCAGTGATTACACTATTCCTCTAAGTGTTTGGTCCTTTATTCTTAACTCTACCTTCACTTTTACCAAGTTTTGCTTTTTAGGCCTTCTGGTTTCTCTCTAGGTTTGAATAACATCTTTTAATGAATAGTTTTGGCATCAAGGCCATAAGAAAAAACTATTCTGAGCCTCTATGCATAATTCACTGAAACAATGATGGAAAGATTCAGTGAAAAGTTAGGTAAGTTTATATATTCATAGTTTCACTTAGACAGATTTTTTTTCAAAGTCAGCTTACCTCTGATAGCATTTCCCTCCCTGGCATAGGATAAAGCAAAAGCTATTTTAAAATAAAGGTCACATTAAAGTCTTGCTATCAAACAGATACACTCTAGTCATGTGTCACCAGTATTCTCCCTTGATCCAATTTTTAAAATGAACAAAAGCTATCTTATTTTATTTCTTAGCAAAAGAAAAATTAAATTTTGAAATGTATCTAACTCCTAGAATACTATGAATCAAATAACTTATTAACATTTATTGCATCAAACTAAGAACAATGCCTAGATCTACTTTACTATGAAAATGAATCTGAGCTCTGTGGTTTTCAACCACAATCTTTCAATCTTCAAGTCTAGATTTAAACCTACCAATAAAGTCTGGAAAATGCATTTTGTAGTCACTTTTAATTTTTTATCTATGTCTTCTTCTTTCATAATGTACACTCATTACACATTTTATTTTCATGAATGTGCTCTTTTTATTATATGTGCTGTTTTCTTTCAGAAATGATGGTGAGAACTATTTCTTATCTCAGAATTCCAACATAACTAGTCCTTCTCCTTCTTTTTTACCCCTTCCTCAAACATTTCTCCTTTTTTTTTTCAATGTCTTTTGCACCTTCAGCCTTCATTTTTGAACTATAACATATTGCACTTGAGAAATCAATTAACTGGATAAAATAGATCAGCACTTTCCAAACTTTTTAGTCTCAAGACCCTTTTACACAAAAATTGTTGAAGATCCCCAAAAGCTTTTATTTATAGGGGTTATTTATTGAGGTTTACTGTACTAGAATTTAAAATATCTTGCATTATTATGAAAGAAGTTTTGACCCCAAAGACCCCCTGAGCCCTCAGGTCACACTTTAAGAACTTCTAGGATAGAAGACTTTTTAAAGTTTTCAAATATCTTTTTTTTTTTTTTTTGAGTTTGGATTGCTGTGAAAATACAAAAGTAATTTTCAAAAGACAAGAATCCTGACCTCTGCATGACACTTACTTGAAAGTAAATAATTTAACAGCTCTTGAGAATGCTAATTGGGAGCAATTATAATGTGACCTGCATTGGCACTAAAATGCCAGGTAACTCTGTCATGTGAAATGGTGATTTGTTTTCTACTAATATGACTCAACTATTTTCCAACCCTAGTAATCCTACTGATACCAGAGTGAAAATGATGATGCCTGAAAGCACTCTTATAGGTCATTTTATTTCTGTATTGCCATAGTCATATATGCTCATTGCACAAAGCGCCACCTAGTCAATCTGGACATTATAAAATCGTCTCAAAATTTCCAGTGAACATTTTTGAACTTTTCAATTCCATTTTTGAAAGGGCTCCGGATTGGATCTTCAGGAGCTAGGACATCTAAAGTCAGTCCTTACATCTAGTCCTTTTGCAAAGCCACTAGTGGGATATGACAGCTGACTATGCTTCAGGTGACCCATAGCGTCGGAAGTCAATGGCTCATTAAATCTTTCATAACCACAGGCGTATTTCAGCACGTCTCACCTTTCTCGAGTTCCACTCCACCCCCAAAGGATTAAAAAAACACAAAGCCCTCAAAAACAATACAGTGCCTCATCTAACCCCCTAATACCACTACTCAACGAAACACGAATGGTTTCATGGGCAAAAGTTTTCAGATTTCCTCCAGGATCCCCTGAGATTTCGCAAGAGATGCTCATCCACACTAGGAGTTTCCCACAAAGCCTTTGACATACCGGAATGTTAGAGGACCACCTGGGTCTCTCTTCGCCCCGCTCAAGTAATCCCTTAGATGACTTCCAATGGGGAGAAACCCTTTCCCGACTCCCCATCACCTGAGCTACTCACACTCACCCCGAATAATTGTTTTCGCTTCCCACGTCTATAGTCTCATCCATGTCGCTGTCTGAGGTAGTTTCCTCACAAGGTCGCTTCATCTCTGCGGACCGGGGGGATGCACACGGCAGACTAATGAGAAATAAATACCCACCACTTTTTCTTCTCCCCCCTCCCCCTCCCCTTCGTGGTCTGCAGCTTAGCGCAGAGCCTGGCAAGCGCTGCACGACGGCGGCGGCTGCAGCGGTCTGTTCCTGCTTGCTCTTTCCCACGCTGCAGTCCCTACCTCCACCGAGCGCAAGTGCCCAGTCTCCAGGCACGCCCCCTTCCCCCCCGCGTTCTGTCCCGGGTGTAACCCCATCTTTCCTCCCCCCCCCCCCACCTCTTGGCTGGCTCCCCCGCAGGCGCCGCCTATTGGACCAAAAAGCTACTGATGGGCAGCATCAGCCAGCCCCCTCATGGAGTCGGGGGCGCTTGGGATTGGCTAGTAGCTGAGAGGCGATCGGGGCGAAGGGGCGGTAGTGAGGGGAACAGGGAGGAGGGGTGTCCTTTACGAAAGCCTAAAGCCAGTGGGTAGTTTCCAAGCGTGGGAAAGCAGCCGCTGCACCTCCGGTCCCTGGGAGCTGCGGGCGGGGAAAGGCGCAATCTGGTCGACCCCGTGGCGAATGTTACCGCATTTCTCAACTCGAAGTAGGGAAGTTGTGCTGACGCTAAGACTGAGGATCAGGTGTTGAGTGCAAGACTTTTGGTTTCGGCAAACTCCCTCCTCCCCCGGTTACTTTCAGTCCCAAAGTTTTTGAACTACATTTAAATGTCAAACACCCCCCCCCTTCCCCCGCTTCTCTCGGTCTCTCAGTCTCTTGCTTCTCTTTCTCCTCCCCTTCTACCCTGAGAGTGTTTGGCTGCAGTAACAGTAAAAGGAAGACTGCCCATCTAGGATTTTCCCGTCCAGATCCGCGTTTTCGTCGTGTAGAACTTATCCTTCTGTTCTCTTAAAACTTTTTCTAATGGAGATTCGTTTTTCTCTCTCCCTGTTTCCATTGCTTTTCCTGGGCAGAATATGTGGGAACGTGTAGTTCGCTCAAAGGAGACCGGAGTCCCGATTTCCTGAGAAGGATCGGAACTGTCACGTTATAGGATAGTTCTATTTCTTCCTTAACTGTACTTCCACAACTTTTAAGCACCCAGTTGCTCTTTTTTAGGTTGCATTTTCATTTTCCCGCCTTGGGGTAGAAGGTACATGCAAATTAGGAAAGTGACCCTAGGTGATATATTTGCACCAAGTGACTAGAAGAACTGAGAAAATAGATGAATAATTCAGGATTTACCTTCAACATAAGAAATCCAAATGTTTGCAGCTAGAAAAAAGTTTTGGAAATTTACTTTTGTTTGCACACCCTCAGTCTTCTAATAGCAGGCAGGCAAGGAGTAAAGGATTTAGGAGAATCAAGCAATTGGAAGATAGGGGAAAGGATTGTTTGTGAATTTCAGATTTAAAATGAATTTCTTTTTTCGTCAAACAATTTTTAAAAAATCTCTTTTTAAGGCCCTGAACTAGTTTCTCCCATGTTTCCAAATGTTTCTATTTTTGAAAGAAATTCAAAACTGCATTCTTAAAGAAATGTAAATACTATTTAAACCGGCTATACAGTTTTGCGTATACAATGGCTTAGAGACTGAGCTGATTAAAGTTAGCCTTCGGGTTCTAATGCTTTCACCATTTCGGTGCCCAGGAGTTAACCATCCCAAAACTAAACTTCTGCCTTTTCTGGGTAGACTGTGTAGAGGTGCAAAATGAAGCTTATCAGATCCCTTAAAAACAATCCACTCACTAAACAAAACCTACACTGCCACTGAGAAAAATAAATTTAAGATCCTTTTCTAGATCTCATCAGTGACCAGACCTTAGTTTTTTTTCCCTTTGAGCTGCATTCTTCCCAGCATTAGACAGCCTCAAGTGTTCCCTTGACCCATTTAATTCCCAAGCCCAGCTCTAACCTAAATTAAAAGGGAAAAAAGGAAGAGGAACTGGGGAAAGCCGGAGAGGAAAGACGACTCCAAGGCCAAACAAATCTGAAAAACCTCGGCTAGGGAAAAGATAAAAATTGAGGACTGGGAGGGCTTGCCCCGGCAGGGAAGAAGCCCGAGGCTGATTCTAGAGAGGAGGGGGGGCGGGGGGAAGAAGGAGGGAGGAAGAGAGAGAGAGAGAGAGAGAGAGAGAGAGAGAGAGAGAGAGAGAGAGAGAGAGAGAGAGAGAGAGAGAGAGAGAGAGAGAGAGAGAGAGAGAAGTTGTCTTTAAAATAAACAAACAAAAACCTTTGAATCAACACCCTCCCCCGCACTTCCCCCCAAAAAAGGCCACCAAAAACTTCTTACCACACCTCCCTCCTCTCTTTTGTGTCAATCCCACAGTGGAGCCTGCACTAACCGTGTGAACAGAAATCTGACCCTTTTCATCCTGACTTTTGAAATGTAACCTGCCCAGAGGACAGAGTCTGGGAGAGTGGAGTGGGGGTGGATTGGGAAGGTATAGGAAATGACTAGGGGGGTGATATAGCTTAGAGTGGGAGAAGGGGACCGAGGGTAAGGGGAAGCAGAAAGTACCACGGGACGACTGGGACTGGGGCACTAGAGTGTGTATTTGTATACAAGAGTCAAGTACCCAACCTTCATTCTATTCAGTGACTAAGTTTTGGAGTGTCCTTCTAGTTGCGTGGGGATAGAAATGCCCAGAAACTTTGGGCAGCCTTGAGTCTTCGGTTCTCTGGAGCTTTCTTTGCCACTTTCTCTTACTTAGTTGCGGCATTGTTCACTAATTTAGGCTACCTGAGCTGTCCTTTCCCTTCCTTCGGAATCCCGCTAGATTATCCACTCCCTCCACTCACCCAATAGCCTCCTCCTCCTCTTCCCCACCTCTAGGAAAAGTATCGGGGAAATACTGCCTCGAGGCTCCAGGCGGCCAAGTGAAATGCGTCCGCTACCCAGGGAGTGTCAGTGCGCGGTGATCCGCAAACTAGACTCCTCTGATCTTTGAAGCCTTAGGTTGCGGCGGCGGCGCTAGAATGGACTAGGCTGATCCTGGCGGCGCCTGCCTCCAAGGATCGGAAAGGTTCTGATGTATTCTTTATGAATACCTGGTCTATCGCCTCTGACCTATTGAAAACCAGAAAACTTCCACCTTTTCTAAAAAAACAAACGCGCGCGCGCACACACAGACACACATTCACTCACCCAAACTAATATCAATTGTGTGAGACAGGATACATACAGTCTGATGTTGGTGTTCACCTTAAGTATCCAGGAGCGTGTCATTTCCAAAAATGACAAAACGGAAGTGAGGGGAAATTACTTTAAATAAAAAATTAACTGTTAAGTAAACATCGCCACTACTTTCTAGTCTAGCTACAGTACAAGCCAACACCAGGACAATTCATTTGCAAGAAAACAACTACTATTAAAAAACTTCTCCCAGGGTCACCGTTTAAGACTTGAGCATTATAAAGAAAACCCTAAGTCCGAGACGAGGGAAGTCCGAAAACGTCAAAGGATTTCCACCTTTAAATTTATACTTAGGAAAAAGCGTTAGCTTTTTCGAAGAAAAGAGAAGCCCCGGATATTTGGGGCGATGTCTGAAGAATAGGATATTTAACTGCAAAAATGTCTAATCTGGGTCATGCGCCGCAATATTTCTCAATTAGGTCATGCATTTCTCTGCACAAGGGTCAGTGAGGGAGAGACTGAGAGGACAAACTCATACCTAATGTGTCCTAGTGTTTTTAGAGGCGGCTCGAAGGCTGCCTTTTCATGGGAATGTTGTAATTGTGTGAAGAGGGAATGGGGGAGGGGAGACGGGGGACAACTGCGGAATTTCAAAACCCTTTACCCCGCTGAGACATTTTTTCAGTTAAAGTCTGCAAAAAATCTGCTAGACAGTAAGCCTGCAAAGCAGAAGAGATTTCGCTGCATCAGAAAGTCCAAGCCTCAGTTAAAGGAGCTGGGTTTGTTTCTTTTTCTTTATTTCTTTTTGATTTGGTTTAATTTTTGTTCTTAAAGTATTTCCTACGATGAGGCTTTCTTAAACACTTAGATTTAAAAGGTGCAATGTCTTTCATGTAAAGAAAATTATGGTTGGAAAGTGAACACAGGGAAATTACTCTGAACTGAGAAGAGGAAGAGATTAGACATAGAGAGAGCTGATTTAGATCTCTGAAATTCTGGTCCTTTATCCTCCTAATAATTAATTTTATATACAATAATTCAAAAAAAGTCTAGAAAATAGGCCCAAGCTGGTTATGTCCTCACAATTACATCTCTGAGGGGATGTCTCTCTCTCTCTCTCTACACATATACATATATGTGTATAGATATAGGATAGATATAGATATATGTATATTTAGATATAGATGTACCTATATATGCATATATGTATAAATATAGATATATGAATATGCATATATATGTATATGTATACACATATAAGTGGAAGAAAGTGTTTTCTTCTATTAAATGTTGCTAATTTTCAGTTATTTTTCACCTGTATTGATGGTGGTTTCCAGGTATTGATTCTAGTTTCACTTCAGTTATAGAATTTAGAGGAAACCTCAATGCTTTGTTTGCAAACAGTTTCCCTAAAATGATTTATTTACTTTATTAAAGTATTTTCAGGCATTTGGAATGATCTTGAGATTTAGACTCCACTTCCCTCTCTCCCTCCACTACTTCTATCATTTGTATGCTTCATTTTCCTAGGATACTTTGTCACAGTTCATTATTTGCTGCTACTCTCAAGTCTTTTGAGATCTTATTTACAGTTACTTCTAAACCCTGCTACTCTAGTGTTTGGATTGGCTTAGAGAGTCACCAAGGCAAAACACCGCTTTAAAAGAATGTATTTACATAGCTTCTCAGTTAAACAGAGCAGCCCCTTCTTTTAAAAGACAGTTGTGTCTTTCCAGGAAGCCTAGATGGATGTAGATCTGATTGGCAGGTCCAGAATTCAATCCATCCCAAATATCATCATTATTTAAACAGTTTCATAGTCCAAAATAAGAACAAGTTGGTTGCCCCTAGAAGTGTTAGGTCTATTTGCAATTGCCTGGTGCAGGTGACAAGCACGTGCCCATGTGTATCTGTGTGCTGCCTTGTTCTACAGCCTGGCTTGATTTGCTGGGTTATTGTGAGCTGGCAGTTCCTTGAAATGTATAAGAATGCTTCACCCCAGGAGCACAGTGTTAAGGGCAAGATCCTTGTAAATTTCAATACCTTTACTCACTAGCATTTCAGAGGCAAGCTCAACAGAGAGGCTCAGGTTGTAGTACACTTTTGCTAGCCAGAAAAACCATAATGGAGGCCAGTTGCAGGGATCATTTTAGGTCCTTCAACTTTGATGTCATTCCTTGAAGGGGGATGCTTAAAGAATTAACATTTATGTCTGTCTTGTTAACTACAGAAAATATATCCTATTTCTTGCCTTATATAAATGCACACTAATATGTGCAATTTATTTTCTGTATCCTAGGTCCCAATGTGAGAGAAATCTAAGATAGTAAACAACTTTTTTTTTTTGGAGAGTTAGAGATGTAAAGTAATCTTTCATGTCAATGACCAATATATTCAAAAGCTTTTATTACATAAGATACTATTCTGGTTTATGGTGGGAATATCTGCTAAATAGGAAATGGAATAAGATAACTGATTAGTTTCCCATATTACCAAACAACAATCAGAAAGTTATAACAATCAAAATATGAATCAAACTAAGATACCAAATATGGGGATAGTATTGTTGTTGTTGTTGTATATAGGCATTTTAAGGAAACTCTTTAAAAATTCACTTTTTTTCTGTCTTCAATTAGAGGCAGCTTCTTATTATTGAAATATTTCCCCCTAAAATTATAATGCTTTGCTTTGCAGGAATTTGTAGTTTTGTTTAACTGTTTACTTTAGTAACTTGAAATAATATTCCTCTTGCTTAAAAAATACCTTCAAATAGACATCTAACAAGATTATTAAAATATTTAAATAGTAGACAATTGTAATTATAATATGAGAAACACTTTCTCTGCCAAATAAACATGATCTTATTGCCTCTAAACAACCCAGCTAAAAAAGGCATTGGTTATGGCTTGTGCTCTCTGGATGATTTAAATGGAACACCATAGGAACAGAACAGGTATGGAAGATGTGGGCTTTTCAAAGAAAGCAGTCTATTTTCAGTTTCAGGGCTGGGTTAGCAGTAATGCCCATATTTGTAGATTTTTAAAATACTAAGTACCGTATGATTGCTACAGAATAACATTATTCACTAGAAAAAATTCTATATTCAATGAATTATCTTCTTAAAGTAGGAAGACATGGGCATAATTCCCTCCTTTTTTCCTTTTTCAATTAACATTCTTGGATCACTAATTGAAATATAGGTCTAAATTTAGATTGGCCCTGAAAAAAATTTCAGGCTATTCACTGACCCTCATGTTTCTCAAAATTTTGGAGGTACTTATTTTGAATTATAAATATAAAGAAGTTTTTTGATTCACAGGGCTGGATTTGATCTAGGTGGTAAGGATATGACTAGGCAGATTCAACTAAGACCCAGTATTTGCTGTTTGACAGGCCTTTAAAGGAGTGGAGTTGTATTTATCCAATTGAGTTATATTTGGATAAGCTTTGAATTCTTATATCAGTATCTAATTCATATGAAAGGAAGTAGGTATAGTTTACAAAGATATGAAGACAGATTTTGGGCTAATATATTGAAGTTATACAGTCTATTCTATTTCTGATGAGTTGAGTACATTTTAAAAAGATATTTACAAATATCTTGCTTGCTTTTACTATATAGTAGCTTTGGGAGCATAAAGTACATTGCCACTAATAAGCAGAGTTCTTGCAATGAACTTCTCATTATACTATATATTTCTCCAATAACCCATAATCCAAGAATTCTAAAGTATACAAGAAGTAACAGTATCTGGATTTACAAAGTCTGCTATTCAATGAAACAGTAATTTCACCTCTGCACCTTGAAACTATTAATAAGATCTGAAAATAAAAGGTCAAGAATTGTCAATGTATATCTATATACATATATATCTATGAAGAAGGAAATATCTATTGAACTGATAGATTTTTCACAAGTATGGGTATTAGGTAATGTGAAAAATTGTGCTGCTAAAAAAGGGTGATCATATTAGCATGATACAGTGGAAAGAACATTGGGTTAGAAGTACAAGCGTATGTGTTCAAACCCCACTTCTGTTGCTTACTACTGAATAATCTTGTTCAGGCTCTCTGGGCACTACTTCTAACAAGAGGGCACCATTTTGGCACTTCTGTGCCTCATTTCTCTAACAAGTCTTCCTCCCCCACCCAGATTTTTAGTTTATTTTTTATGTTATTTTACCTCATTAGATTATAAATTCCTACATGGCAGGGTCTGTCTTTCTTTTTTATATTTGTACCCCAAAGTTTAGCACCATGCCTGATCCTTTATAATTGGTGCCTAATAAATGTTGATTGATTCATTAACACAGTTCTTCAAAGAATCTATTAGGCAATAATTTATTACTGTATTTACAGATTACAAGATTTAGAGCAGGGTAGTGACTATAAGTAAAAGTCCCTATTCCCTTATATTATGGTTGAGGAAAATGTGGTCAAGGTGGGTATGACTTGTTTGAAGTCACATGTGACTTTTACATAAGTACAATGCAAGGACTTAAACCCAGGTCCTCTTATTCCATATCTAGATTTTCTTTTACATAATCAGTTCTCAAAATGTGGTCCAAATTGCCAAATGTTTTTTGCCTAGATGTCCCAGTGGATAGAGTGCTCAAGGGTAATAAAATCTTGTCTCAGAAGTCACTTTAACCCTCTTTTCTAATTTATAAAATGAGCAGAATGGAGAAGAAAATGGTAAGTATTTTTGCCAAGAAAGTTCCAAATGGGATCATGAAGAATCAAACATGACAGAAAAATAAAATGAGAGGTTGTAATAAAACTAAGATTTTTTAAAGTTCTAATATGGCAAACATTGTTCAGTATATTTCACATGAAGTAAAATTCTTTGGAGAGTCATCAGTTTTTTAAGAATATGTAAAGACATCCTCAGGCCAAAATATTTGACCTCTGCTCTGTACTCAACCCTGAAGGTCTCCCCTTCCAAGATTGAGTAATTAATTAATTAAGATAATTTGGACTAGGTGAAAGAGGAGCTTTTTTGCCTCAATTACTACCTAGCCTTAATCATTGAATGGGTCTAGCCTGAGATCTATTGAAGATCTTAGTTTAGGAAGGTCTTCCATTGCATTCAGGGCCATTTTCAGCCATCCTGATCTATGTCTGGCCACTGGACCCAGATGTCTCTGGAGGGAAAAGTGAGGCAGGTGACCTTGCACAGCCCTTCTTCATTTAAATCCAGTTCACTTTCATGTCATAATATCACCTCCCTGATTATGTCATGGTCCTCTTTAAAAGAAGTAAAAATAACAACTACTTTGAGAGACTAAATGCAACTAAAATTGGCAAAATAATATTTCTTTTTAAAATAATATTTTTTCCAAGCTCTTCATAAGTTTATATAGGTCTTCCCATAATTCTTCTGAAATAGAAAAGTTTTACTGATGATCATATCCCATCAAATAAGGTTTCCAACCTGGATATTTAGAACTGGTAACACTCTCTTTCTCATGTGGAATAAAAAGACACTGAAAAGAGAAAAAAATCAGTGACCCACCCAACTTTCAAGGAGATTCTTAAGCCTTGGGTTTTAAGAATCTAGTCAACAAACCTAAATATTTATGGATTTTTTTTTTCAGCTACAGAAGTTTGTTCAAATGAATACACTTAGAATATGTGCTTAGAAGTAGAACTTTTTGGCTTATTTATTGAGTATAAGCCATTGGGTTATTTAAAAAGCTTCATCTTATAGAAATGTTGAATAGGGATTCAATTTAGCCCTCGGGAAATGCTTTCCTTTCTTTTAGGTTCCTGAAGTTTAGTTTAGCATGACCCATGTTTATATACAAGCATCCATTTGTATTTTTTCTTTTGGGTCCTCAAAGTTATGTCAGGACTTGCAGATATTTACAGAATTGCTTAAAAATGTGCCATGTCAGAAATTCAAATGAGAACAAAGTTACCCTCTCTGCTTAAGAGAACTTTTTAGAGTGAGATTTTCAGCCTCATTGACTTCAAAGAAATACATAGTACAGTAACACTTGTCAGTTATCTCAGTACTTATCCAGATTATGTGTTCTCAATGAAAGATCAAGTTATGATTTTCTACCAGTGTTTCTCTCTGAAAGACTGAAGCAGATTTGAGTTACTTTTCCCCAGGGACTTATTAAATGCAGGTTCAACTAGTATGACTTGCACCCTAATTATGTTAAAGATATTAATCCATCAACATCATTTTAAGTACCTACTCTGTGCCAGGCACTATGCTGGGTTCTAGGAATATAAATACAGCGAATGAAATAATATCTACCAGCAAGGATTTAGATATATACAAAATGCTATTATTCCTTGAAGTAACAAAAGATTATGCTTGCAATAAAAAGTATGAATGAAAATAACAAGCTATATGAAAATCAATAAGCAGCAGTGGTAATCTGGCATACCATCCTAAATACAGTGATTTTCCTCTTGTAGATTAGTGTAAAGTCAGGCCTTTGTTATGCTTGGATCTACTTAATAAGAGGGGGTAGCTAGATAAGTCTTCCTGAATTCAAATCTGCTTTCAAATACTTATTGTGTGACCCTGGAGAAGTCACTTAATCCTGTTTGCCTCAATACCTTCATCTGTAAAATTTATCTGGAGAAGGAATTAAGAGCTAATCCAGTATCTTTGCCAAGAAAATGGGGTCATGAAGAGTTGAACACAACTGAAATGAACAAAATTTAGTGAATAAAAATGGTGTGTGTGAGGGGAGGTGGTATGTTTAGAGAGAGATTCTGCTGAAACATGGCCAAAAGTGAATTCCAGAATGTTTTGCCTCAAACTTAACTTAATCAAGAATCAATCAATCAGTCAAAATTTATTGAGATCTATTATATGTTTTGATTTCTGCTAGGCTCCCTGGAAGATATAGAAGTTTCCAACTTGGTCCTTGTTTTACAGAAGCTTACAAATGTCTAGTGAGGCAACTGAGAGTAACATTAATGCAACAAAATGCTATATGAGAGTAATGATGGCTCACATTTAGATCACATTTTAAGACTTACAAATCCCTTCCCTCACAAGAGCTATGTAAGGTGTAAGAGCTATATTGTAATGCTCATTATATAGATGAGGAAGGTGATATTCTAAGAAGTAAAGAAAGGCTAAGGACATATAGTAAGTAATAGCATGCTGGAGCCAACATTCAAACCTACATCTCCATAGTCCAAGAAGAGTGCACTTTCCATTATACCACACTATCTCTTAATAAGAAAGTCTCCAACTTCTTTTTAGAAGTTCATTTGTAAATTGGTCATTAGAAATTCAGATCTAAGAGAGTCATATGAGTTTTAAAATGTTGCCTTTTAAAATACAAATACTCTTAGAAGGGTTATGAAGTTACTACTTTAAATATTAAGTCTGAGTTACTTCAACCCAATTGGCTTTCTTTCATATGAGTGAAGTCCTAGGCAACACAGTTTTGATAAGCTAAGAAAAGGATTTTTTTTCTTTCTTTCTTTGTCCCCTCCCAAAAAAATCCTACAATATTATGTCAGTTTTCTAACCCAGCTCACAGATGTCCATTTAAATCATAATCTAATTTAATAAACATTTATTAAGTACCTACTATGTGCCAGGTACTATGCTAAGCAATGTCAGATATCTGAATTGTAGAATTAGCCTTAGTTTGATTCTTTGGGGCAGAATTCTATACAGTGTATGGGAAAGGAAGAAGAAAAGAAAGTAGAGAATTTCTGTTTTCCCTCTTGAGTTGACTGAAGACAACTAAATTTTCTAAATAGGTGGCTTGTTTAGACATACTCATGTTGTACCACTTCTTGCTTTTCAAACACATTTCACCAGGCAGTCAGACTCTTAAGAGCCTCATTTTGCCTTAAGTCCCTGACTATATAGAACTGAACTTAATCAGGTTTTTCTTGTTCATTTTTAGTCTTGTCTCACTCCTTATAACCCCATTTGGGGTTTTCTTGGCAAAAATACTGGAATAGTTTGTTATTTTCCCCTCTAGCTCATTTTACAGGTGAGGAAATGGAGGCAAAAAGGATTAAATGACTTGTTCAGATTTATTCAGCTAGTTAGTATTTGAGACTGACTCAAGTCTTGAGATGCAAGTTTTCCTGACTCTAGGTTTGGCACTCTATTCACTGCACCACTCATCTGTCCTTAATCAGGTCTTCCATATTCTCAAAATTCTTCATGCTTCAAAATTACTCCTCTCTCCTTTTCTTAGCTTATCAAAACTGTGTTGCCTAGGACTTCACTCATATGAAAGAAAAGCCAATTGGGTTGAAGTAACTCAGACTTAATATTTAAAGTAGTAACTTCATAACCCTTCTAAGAGTATTTGTATTTTAAAAGGCAACATTTTAAAACTCATATGACTCTCTTAGATCTGCAGATAGTATATAAAACTAACTTTCAGGTAGTTTGGAGAAGATCTCTTTGAACCTATGAATAGAAATACAAAAGGATTTGAATCTTTGTCCAGAGTTTATCTCTCACAAGCTATTCCTGTTTTTCATGATTTTGATCTTATTTTTATTTATGAATATACAAATTCTCTTTTGTTATAACTGCTGTTTTTTTAAAGTATTAATTTTTTTCAACTAACAAAAAATTATTTTCTCTTGCTCCCATCTCTTCTTCCCACCTCCCTCTTCCAAACCAGGAAAAAAAAAAAAAAGAAAAAAAAAAACCCCAAACCTTAGTAACTAATATATATTTAATCGAGCAAAACAAATTCATCTACTGGTCATATTCAAAATGTCTCATTTTGAGCCTCAAATCCCTTATAATTCTGTCAGGGAGTAGGGTAGCTTGTTTTATCATTTGAATTGTGTCTGGTCACTGCACTGATTATATTTCTCAAGTTTTTCAAAGTTAGTCTTTGCAATATTTTTATTGTTATACAAATCATCCTCCTAGTTCTATTTGCTTCACTCTATTGTTTATACAAATCTTCCTAGGTTTCTCTGAAACCTTCCCTTTCATCATTTCATAGTACAATAGGATTTCATTAGTCTCATATACTATAGTTTGTTTGGCTATTTCCTATTTGATGACTATTTCCCAAGTTTCCGGTTGTTTTTTCCCCAACAAAATAGTTGCTGTAAATATATTTTAACATATTGATTTTTAAAAATTTCTTTGGTCTCTTTGGAGGTACAGAACTAGTTAAAGAATTTTTGGGTCAATAAAGATAAATAATTTAGTAATTTTTAGGGCACAATTCCAAATTGCTTTCCAGAATGGCTGGACCACTTCATAGCTTTGCCTACAGTGCATCAATGTGCCTTTTTTCTGCAGTTACTTTAATATTTGCCATTTTCTTTTTTAGAGAGTCAATTTTGCCAATCCAATGAGTATGATATAGAACTTTAAAGTTGCTTTAATTTACATTTTACTAAATATTAGTGATTTGTAGCACTTTTTAAAAAATCTGATTATTTGTAGCTTATTTATTTACTCATCCTTTTAATTTTATTTGTCCCCATAGGTTCTTCAAAGTGAAAGAGAGGGAAATGGAGTGATTATATACAGTTGTATGCATGTGCCAGGTATATCTAAGTTTTAAAGTGAAAGGGATTGACATGATAAATGAGACTCATTTAGACTATAGGTTCAGAACACTAGCTTGATGAATAAAAATTGGTTTGGTTAGGACAGGTATCAAAATTAACCCAAGAGGAATCTTGAAAAGATAGGTCAAAATAATGTATGAAAAAAAAGTTTTTGGCTTAGAATGTAAGTTACTAGAGGTCAGAAAATATTAGGGGTCAGAAATGCTATTTATTCTAACATGGCTGATGACAACTATGATTTAGTTATTTAGAGAATTGAGAACTCTGTCTTTAGATACCACCATGAGCTTGGTAATTGAGCTTGGGCAAGGTATTTCTGTTCTAATTTCACCCTCAAAGCCTCAGTTTTCCCATTTGTTATCTTTATATGCCATTGAGTTGTTATATGTTAGACTATACTTTGGAATTTTCTAGAGCAAGTAGGATATTCAAAGAACTATCTTTAATAAATGATATTAAGAATATATAGAGCAAACCCTATGTTCATGGTAGGACAGTGAATATGTTGATGTTAGCCAGGGACACATTCTTGCCTAAAGCCCTGTAGCTGTGTTTTGCCACCTGTAGTTCTGTGGAATAAAAGTGGCCCATCCATCAGCTCTGATGATTTTCCTTGTGGAAATAGTCTTGATAAGGAGAAGGGATCTAGCTAGATCTAGTATCAACAGCCTTTTGTTCTTCAAAGGCGTCTTTCAGACAAGGATAGAAGAGCCCCTCACAAACATTAATTAAATAAATCTTGGGCCCTATCACATTGTGGGAGGTGAAGGATTTTGATAAAAATGATAACCTAAGCAAAAAGGAGTTTTGTGTGTGTGGCAGTATGAAAAATGTGGAAAGTGAGAAGTGTTCATTCCTTATTACATTCAGGGGCTTTGTAAATATTCATTTGGGATATAAAGTCAGCTGAGTTTACCCTCATTTTTGGCAAGGCATGTAAATCCTGTGCCTATTTTTACTGAAGTACAAATACAGATGCTCATGCTAAACACCAACTTAGGAATATAAATTTGTGTATGCTTTGAGTTACATGGATTCAAATATGAATCCAAGACAGTCCTTTGCAAATCCAAATCCAATTCAGCAGGACATTCATTTCTTTAGCCCTTTGAGATAGTAGATATTTATTAAGCTTACTTATCAAATATTGAGCATCTATTACAGACAGAGTTCACTGTGTTAGTCACTTGGGTAGAAAACTTACTCTGAGGGAATTGTATTACTGTTTTCAGGTTACTAGAGTGCTGTTTAGTGCTTGTTAGGAGTAAGAAAGACAATGTTAACCATAGTCCTTCTTTGGGTAACTATATGATTTTAGGCAAGTAAATGTAAAGAGATTACTACTCCCAATATCTAAATTTACCTAAGCTTTTTGATATATTTGAATGACTTCTCTTTTTGACCATCCTCAAAATCATTTTTCTATGCTGGATTTTTTTTGCCAATTTGGCTTCTTATTTTCTAGTAGTTCAGGATAGAAGGATGTTCAGATATAAATTTTTCTTTAAAAATTTCTTCACCCTTAAGCTGCAAGAAATCCTGTTAGAGTTAAAATATGCCTTACCTCAAGACACTTGTCATTTAGTGTATGAATATCAACAGAATTCTCCTTAATTCACCAAAAGCCCCTTATTTTTGTTGTAGTAGTCTTAAAGGGTCAAACAGGTTCACTATTCCTCTGTTCTTGAAGATAAAATTATAAATCTCCCCTTTCAGTTTCTTTCCATTTCTTGAAAACCAGACAAAACTACTTAAGATAACTAGATGACAATCCACATGTTCTGTATATATGACATATTATGGCTACTCAGAAAACAACAGTTGGAAGCTTATAAGTGCTTAAAGTTTGTTAATTCTTAAATTTTAATGAGGGAGTCGATGGTCTTTGATTTTTGCCTGGGACAACTCATCTATTTTTATATTTGACCAGTTCTTATCACTGTATTTGAAGAAACACTGTTATGATGGAGGGTCAGATGCACAATCTTGTTGACTAAAATTTGGTCTGATTGGCTCATAGTAGGATATAGGGTATTTTTGTGCTGTTGAGTCTTCTTTTGATTCACCTTTTGCCATAGTGTTTATAATCTATTCACTTAAAAAATTCTTCAAATCAGATTTGCTAGGGTCAGTCAGACCAAAGTGAGAACAAAATTTAGAATTCTACATTTGTATCTCATGACTGAGCCGCATCCCAAGAGGGATAAAAGGAACTTTTGTTCTGTTTTTCATAGTCATGTCTTTAGTAGGGCAATTTTTAATTATTTGAATTATGCTTAGAACTAATACAGGAAACCAGCAACAACAAAGAAACCACTACAAAAATCAAATACCAAGCACAGCTTGACTTGTAAGGACAAATCAAAAGTGTGATATTTTTAATGTTTTGAATACCTCAAACCTCTGATTTTTTATTTGCACATCTTTTATATTATTTCATCTGCCAGATAGAATTTCTTTCTTTCTTTTTATTTTTGCTGAGGCAATTGGGATTAAGTGATTTATCCAGGTCACACAGTTAGGGAGTGTTAGTATCTAAGGTCAAATTTGAACTCTGGTCCTCCTAACTTTAGAGCTGGTGCTCTATCCACTGTGCCACCTAGCTGCCCTATTATTTATTTTATAAAGAACATTTCATTACTTGGTCAGGATGATTTCTTGTTTGCAGCTTATTTCTTTTCCTGAAAGATAGTATATGACTTAAAGTCATTATGTCATAAATCAAAGGTGGCCTGATAGAGTGGGTAGAGTATTGGGCATAGAGTGTTGAAGACTTGAATTTGAATCATTCCTTAAAACTTCCTAGTTCTGTGGTCCTGGACAAATAACTTAATAAAATTTTCTGAGCTTCCATTTCTTCTTCTGTAAAATGACAGTAACAATAACACCAAGTTCTTGGGATATTTGTGGAGATTAGATGAGACAGTCTACAAAATACTCAGCAAACCTCAGGATGCTTCCTGAAATGCCAGTCACTATTATTAAGACTTACAAAAAGAATAGATGACATTCCCATTGTAATTCATCAATTATAGTAAAACATTAGTTGAAACATATTTACAGAATGTCAGAATTGGAATTGGAGTTTAAAAGCCACTTTGTATTTATATCTAAATAAAAATATCTTCTATAGTAGTCTCAATGAGTTGTAATCAGAACTTTATTCAAAGACCTATAAAGGATAGAACATAGAACAGAAAAAAAATGGAAAAAAAAGATCATCTCCAATAAATGCAGGTCTAGTAGGAGAAAAGGGAATCTCATCTATCCTTTTTGTAAATGGACTAGCTCTTCTAATCTTCAGATTTGAACTCAAGGCCTCCTGACTTTAGGGCAGTGCTCTATCCACTGTGCTATCTAGCTACTCTGAAAGAATGTTTTCTTTATACTATGCCAAACATGTAACCCTCCAGCCTTTGCTTGAAGGTTTCCACTGAAAGTAAACCCACAACATCTCAATGCATTTCCTTCTACTATGGGATAGTTCTAATTATTGGGAAGTGCTTTTTGATTTCAAGCTTAAATTTGCGTCTTTGAAACTTCTATTCACTTAATGTATGTTGTCTCCTGGAAACAAATCAAATTGGAGCCCTCACTTAACTAGAATTTCTTCTCCACTCTGATTTTTCTACACTTACATTTTTAGTCTTCTACTAAAGTTCCTCTCACATTATTGCCAGCAGAATGTGAGATCTGACTGGTATTCCTAAGATGGAAAGGCTTCAAGTTTGTTCTGGTGAAAAATCAACTGTATGTATGTCTCCTTTCTGAGGATAAACCTAACTACATTGAAGTATATCACCATGTTGGCCTCATGATGATGCATTTTTAAATCTCTATATTCTTTGTCCTCTACTAAGTCATAGGTGAGTTGTAGTCTGCCCTGGTGAAGGGAGTATGCACACTGATGAAATCATAGATATTTGATGAATTGGAATATAGTCATACCAATAGAGTATAAGAAAAATACTTTAGTACTTCAACAAATCCATGATCTTTCCCAAGTGGAAATTTCTTTCAACAATGCATACTGTGGTTTGTCCATGCCTTATTTTTGGATGCTTCTACTATAAATCTTCCATAGATCTACCCAATGTAAAATGTTGTTGCTATCAAAAAAAAAAAAGATGATCAAAAGTATATCAATAATTGCTGACTTATTTGTGCTTTCTTTCTCATTTCTGTAAAGTTTTTTTTTTTTTTTTTTTGGTTGAGTGGCCAAAACATAAGCCTTCCCCACTTTTAAATTTTATTTTATTTTATATTATTTTTTATTATTTTTTATTCATTTTTCTAAATTATCCCCTCCCTCCCTCCACTCCCTCCCCCCGATGGCAGGTAATCCCATACATTTTACATGTGTTACAATATAACCTAGATACAATATATGTGTGTAAATACCATTTTCTTGTTGCACATTAATTATTAGCTTCCAAAGGTATAAGTAACCTGGGTAGATAGACAGTAGTGCTAACAATTTACATTCACTTCCCAGTGTTCCTTCTCTGGGTGTAGCTACCTCTGTCCATCATTGATCAACTGGAAGTGAGTTGGATCTTCTTTATGTTGAAGATTTCCACTTCCATCGGAATACATCCTCATACAGTATTGTTGTTGAAGTATAAAGTGATCTTCTGGTTCTGCTCATTTCACTCAGCAACAGTTGATTTAAGTCTCTCCAAGTCTCTCTGTACTCCTCCTGCTGGTTTCTGTAAAGTTTTTATGCAAGTAATCTATACTTCACATGTAAAATGTATGGGATTACCTGCCATCGGGGGGAGGGAGTGGAGGGAGGGAGGGGATAATTTGGAAAAATGAATAAAAAAAAATAATTAAAAAAAAAGAAAGTAATCTATACTTGTATCAAAGATTTTTTTTTTTTGTGAAAATATTAGAAGGAAGCTGGTATTCTTTTGCTGATGATTTTCTTTAATATGTCACATTTCCATGTCATTCAATTGACTGAAACATATAGGGCATATTAGATCTGCATTATTTAATTTTTGCTGATTTTTAAGAAATCATGGGAGTCAGTAGGGAGTTAGTAGAGCAAAATTCAGTCTTAACAGCAAGATATTTCCCATCAATATGTTAAGATCACATTAGATTCCTTGCAAAATGTAACCATAAAAGAATTTTCTATGATGACTCCTATCAATATAAAATAAAATTTAATAGATATGTATGCAGACTAAAGACGTTCACTACTGACACTGAATTCAAATAGAAGATATATTCTCTGTATATGGGGAAGTCTTTATAATAATGATAAGGACATTTATATGTCACTTTGAAGTTTACAAAATGCTTTTTTTCACCATAATTCTGTCAGGTAGCACAATTATTGATCATTTTATTGACATAGAAATTAAAGGTTAAAGAGGTTAAGTGATTTAGAGTAGTTAATTTATTAATTCCTTAAGTCAACAATTTAATCAATTTACCTAATTACCAAATGATCAACTTACCTAAGCTAATTGATAACTAGTATTAGAACCAAGGACTTTTCATTTCAAAACCAGTATTCTTTCCATTGTATTTCAATAGATTAATCATCATTGATGCACACAAGGTGAGGGCATTAACCATGTAAAGAAATGGACAAAAAGAAGGTGGCAATATGATACATGGAAACTGTGCTACCTGATCTAATGTAAGTTCCTTAATTATTCTCAGTCTCAGTTTCCTTATCTGAAAACTGAGGACGTTAGACCAAAGGATCACTTAGGCTAAAATCTCCTGTGTCTGATTTCATTGTTTTCTTGCAATAATAGAAAAAAAATCAAACCTTTTATTTAGCATTTCATATTTTTTCAAATGCTTTTATATAAAATATACATAAAGATTGCAAAAAATCAGCCTAGAGTTTCTATTGGCACTAATAACCCAGTTAGTTCCTGGTGAACCAGACAGGAAGGTCTCCAACAATGATGTAAGTTTTTTTTTGTCAACTTGATGGTTATATAAAGAAGTTGGGAAAGCCACATTTTAAAAAAAAGGTAGTGGAACAAGAATGTAATTCCGGAACTTCTCAGTCCCATTAACATGAAAATCATATAAAATTATGTAAATGATTTAATGTTTAATACAATAATAATTCCATGAGTTAATAATTTGGCTCTTAATATTGATATTAAATGCCATAATTCAAAGAAATGGAACTAATATGCAAGGGCGCAGTTTAACTTTTGCTATAGCCAGACATTGTACACCTTCAAAGCACCAGTGATCAGACTAGAAAAAGCTTCTTTAAGAGAGAAAATTAACAAGTTTGAATTGAACTTTGAAATCAGTACAGGGAGAGAGCAACTACATTTTAAATAATAACCATCAGCAAAAAACAAAGCAAAACAAAATAAAACATAAGCTCTTTGAGGAGAGAGATAATTTTCTTCTTGTTTTTTTTCTATTTCAAAATTCATCCTTAACAGATGTTTCATAACCATTTGTTGAATTGAATTGAATTAAGGATGTTGTAGACAAGGTTTCTCACCTAGTTAGTGTTCACAAAATTCTTCTAAATACTGATTCTGTGAATTGATATTTTATAAATTACCCAATTTAAAAAATATATTCAATACTCTATACAGGTTTTTTTCTCACCTAAAGGTTTTTCATACTTCAAAATGCGAGACTAACATTAGCATCTTCTAAACTTTTCTGTAGTGATTAGGTTGATGAGAATTCCAGATCTCTGATTGGCTATAGTTTACTTTCTTTAGATTTGGGAAAACGAAAGGATCTGGAACTTTCCCAAATACAACACATCATATTCCTCCAAATAGTTTTAGTACATGAGATAATGAAATCAGCATATGTATCTGTAACAGCTTCCATAATTTATGAAGATAGGATTGATAAAAATTAAACTAAAATGAAAATGCTCCTGCTTTTCACATCTGAACAGCTGATGTTACCTATTTCACCGAAAGATTCATCCTTCAATTGTGCTATTGTTGTGCTGGTTACAGGCAGGGTTGCGATGGTAAATATTTAACAACAGTCTCTTGAGAAACAACAACAACAACAACAACATACGGTGATGCATTTCTAAATTGAATCTGCATTATTAACATCTTCTCCATCACTTTCTTAGGTCTAGTTAATTTAAGAAAACCAAATAAATGAAGCACTGATTTACATTGTTTACTGATTTCTGAGGTGTGAAAAGATCACACTAAAACTTTAACAAGTCTCTTACTAGATCTAACTTCAGCCCAACCTTTGATACTAAAATGGAAATGTGGAAAAGAACACAGTTCTTGTTCTAAAGGAATTTATGATATACTAGAAGAATGAGAAATAAAACAATGTAAGTATGATAAAAAGTGGAATTTCATAAGCAAAAAGATATCAGAGATTTGAGGAGAGAGAGACAACTTTCAATTACAATGGGGAATTTTTTTTTTTTTTTGAGAGGAAAGGGATCAGAGAAAATCTCATAGAGAAGAGAACACCTGAAAGGAGCCTTAAAGTAAGGAAAATATTTCAGTGGGCAAAAAAAGTAGAGAAACTAACTGTATTAGATATTGGTGCAGTATTAATGCTGCCTTTAGAAGAGATTGGAGGTGCAACTGATTCATCTTCTCTTACCAGTGCTCTTTAGCATCTTTTAAAAACTTTGAATTATTGAAGACCTTGAAGTGCATGGACCTTTGGGTCAATGTTCATCTCTGTACAAATGCAAAAGTAACTTTTGTAAACTAAGGATATAATTCTTTTTTTTTTTTTAATTATTATAGCTTTTTATTTACCAGATATATGCATGGGTAATTTTTTAGAATTGACAATTGCAAAACCTATTGTTCCAATTTTTCCCCTTCTCTCCCCATCCCCGAGATGGCAGGTAGACCAATACATGTTAAATATGTTAAAGTATATGTTAAATACAATATATGTATACATATTAAGAATATAATTCTTAAGAGCAACACTAAAGTCATGGGGTGATAGGTATGGACCTGTTAGCATACCATCAGAGCTGTGGAGCATATATAATTAAGTTGGCTTTCATAAGCCAAAGAAAGTAGAACTAGGAAGGCAAACAGATAACACCAAGCCAGACCTCCAAATGGTAGATTGAGAAATGCCCCAAACTGAATAGAGAAACACAAGTGATCCTAGGATCCTAGGGCTGTTGTAACTCAAGAGTAATAAATGTATCTTTATTGTCAGTATGAAGACATAGGAACCTATAAACAACCAACATTTTTCCTTGCTAGTTGTCTTACTTATATATTTTTTAAAAAGCTCATGATATTTTGATTTTGAGGCCTCATTTCAACTGATCTTGGACTTGGACTAATTCCCACAAATGTACATTTTTTCTTTAAGTAGAATGCAATTTGATTTCTAATGAATGGCTTTACTAGGCCCCATTAGGCTGCTTATGTGACTAGAAGACTTGAAGTGGGGAATTAGAACAGAATTAGCAGTCATTACTCCTTTATTCAGAAGAGTTGTAAAGGCAACGAAATGTCACTATGGCCAGAAGCTTTCCTACCCATTAAGAAAAGAGAAATAGATTTTTGCTTTTCTTTGTATTCTCAAGGTTTGGCACAATGGCTGGCACATATTGTTGTTGTCTACTAATATCTGTTTCTTTGTGACCTTATGGAACATAACCTGCCAGTATTATCCATAGAATTTTCTTGGCAAGGATACTGGAGTGGTTTATCATTTCCTTCTCCCATTGCATGAAGTTAAACAGAGATTAAGTGACTTACCTAGTGTCTGAGGCCAGATTTGAATTCAAGTCTTCCTGACTTCAGATTCAGTACTATACTCACTGAACTTCTGTGACATTTAAAAAATGTGAGAGATTTTTGGATAATTAATCATTTTATTAATAAATTTAGCAAAGACCATTTATTTTAGATCAAAGACAAATCATAGAACTCACTCAATGCTTATATGCCTTTGTAAATTAGATATACCTGAGGGTAGAAATCACATTTGAACAGATCTGAGTAATTTATAGGAGTTGATATCTGAATGAGGAAGGAGAAAAGGGGAAAAATCTTTCTCTTAATTCAATAATTAGTTATTAAATATAAGAGAAAAATAACCAATTTTTTTGTCACCAGTAGCACATTGTGCCACATGTACATACTTAACAAATGCTGGCTGATATTAATGCCTGTGGAACCTTTGTCTCTTGTGACTATAGTAAGAATAAGATTAGAGCTATTGTGTATAATTTGTGTGCTAGGCCATAGAGTCAGTGAATGGAATTAAAACAGTGTTGGACTTGTAGCAAGAAGGCCTAGAGTTTGAGTCCCAGGTTGGTAACATACTGAGGAAAATTCGATGTTATTTCCCCCTCTAAAATGTGAAAATAAAGATAGTTTATAGATTTGATTCATACTATGTCACTTGATCTGCATAATCTCATTATGAAGGTAGGCTAGACAAGTATTGAGATTCCTTTTTCATAGTTGAGGAAACTAAAGCACATAGAAGTTGTTACTTACCCAGTCAGCAGTTTCATAGATGATGGAATTGGCACCCAAGTTTAGGTCTATGAGGCAAATTCAACACTCTTGCCACTATGCATCCTGCCTCCAAATGATAATATGTAGAACTACCTTGCTCAGATGTTTGTATGAGATAATTTATGTCAAGCACTTGTAACTGAAAAGCATAAGCAAAAACAAGCAATAATTTAATACAACTGCCTCACCTGGCAACATTTAGTTATGTTTTGGATTTAGTTTTAGGTAACTTTAGTAAATATGTGTTGCCTTTAAATAATTTCTTCATCAATGTGTTGGCAAATAGTGGGATTAGAGACCTTTAAATTATAGCATACTAGGAATCCTATGATTAGAACTTATTGTGAGTTACAAACAACCTGTTCCATGTAATATCTCAGATATCTCTCTTTATGTTAGTCAATAAACAGTTATTAAATGTCTACTATGTACCAGAGGCTATAATAAATGGTTGAGGATACAAAGAAAAGCAAAAGATAGTCCCTATTCTCAAGTATTTTACAGTCTAATGGGGAGGCAATATTAAGCAACTATGTACAAACAAGACATCTTCAGAATAAACTGGAAATAATAAAGGAAAGGTGCTAGAATTAAGGAGGACTAGGAAGGTGATATTTTATCTGGAACTTGAAGCAAGTTGAAAAATACAGAAGGCAGAAATAAAGAGGGAGAGAATATTGGGCCTCAGAGACAACCAGCGAACATACCTAGTGAGAGAAACAATTATAAGTCTATTTTTATTGGATTGCCAAGTATGGGGAGGTAAGAATATGGAAGCTTATAAAACTCATTGAATATTTTACATTTACAGGCAATAGGGAATTGGTGGAGTTTATTGGGTATGAGGTATATGTATGTGACCAAACACATGTACAGACATGCACTCACATATACATGTATGTGTGCATGTATGTATATGCATGTATATGTATATATAATCTACCTCACTATTTCAGGGGTAGAATGGTGTGGTGAGGAAGATGGTCCAACCACTCTTATTCAGCCCTACTCCTTTTACCAACTCATTGCTTAGATGGATTTCTTCACACAAATATTATCTTTCTTCTCTGGGAAATTGTTAGCAAATTAATATAATTCCCTCTCTTTTTCCTATCCCTTCCCACCTTTCTGCTCTCTTCTCCCCTCTTATTTCCTGTAACTGGGCAAATCATTTACCTTTTTTCAATTTCAGTTTCCTCATTTCTAAAATAAGAATAAAAATAGCCCATAACTTACAGGATTGTTGTAAATGAGATGACATATATAAAGTACTTTGAAAGTCTTTAAGCAGTATATAAATGCTATCTATTATTATCTATATCTGTATCTAATATATACATCTATATATTCCTTCACTGAACTTCAGTTCATCTTTACCTGAATGCCTCAAAGTCTTCTCAAACTCAATATTAAAAAAAAGGACTTCTTTATCTTCTTTTCTAAACTGAATTCTCTTCCAAACTCCTCAGTTTTGGTTGAGGACATCACCATATTTGGAGTGGTCCAAATCTATAACTTCAGAGTCAATTGAAACTCTTTCCTCTCTCTTGCTCTCTTTTTTCAATCATTTGTTTAGTCTTCTGATTTTACTTCCTCAATATCTCTTAGATCTGCTCCCTCTGCACTCATAGAGCCATAAATTTGCTTTTGATCATTGACAACACTCCTTGGAATGATTGCAATGGTCCTCTAATTGATCTCCTTGCTTCTAATCTCTCCTTTCTCTGATCCATTTTCTACATGGACCAAAAGAACAATCCTAAAGTATAGATCTGACTATATCATGCCTTTGCTAAAAAATCTTAAGTTGTTCCCTTTTACTTTGATGACACAATGCAACCTTTTTTAGTTGGTATATGAAGTCATCTGTAATCTGCCTCCAACTCACCTTTTTATTCTATTTCATATTACTTCCCATCATGCCCTCTTTTCCAGACAGACTGGCCTTGTAATTATTTTCCAATTCAACATTTTATCTCCAGTCCATGAGTCAACAAATATTTATTAATCACCTATTATTTATCTAGCATTGTGCTAAGCTCCAAGGAACAAGAAACAAGAAAGGAATAAGCCAAGTGCCTACTTTCAAGGAGCTCATGGTTTAATGGGGGAGATAATATGTAAATATGTACAAACAAGCTCTCTATATAAAATAAATTGGAGATAATTAGTGTAGAGAAGAGGATTTAAGATGAAATTTTAGCTGCAACTTGAAATAAGCAAAGGAAGCCATAAGTGGAGATAAGGAGAAAGAGTCTTCTAGGCATTGGTGACAGCTGGAAAAAACTGTTATTGCCTTTGCACAAGCTGTCCCCCATGACTGGAATGTACTTTTACCTTCTCTATTTCTCAGAATCTCTGGATTCTTTCTGAACTCAGTTAATATGCTTCTTCTTTTGGAAAACCCTTCTTTAAGCCAGGGTTATTAATGCTTTCTGCCTCTTTAAATTACTTTATATTTACATATACATGTTGGGCATTCTCGAATAGAAATTAAGCTTCTTGAAGGCAAGAACTGATTTTGGGGAGAGGCTTTGTTTTGTTATATTGCCATAACCTTGATTTTTTTACACAATAGATACTTAATAAATATTTGTGGGAATTGAATTAATAACTAGCACAAACTTCCTTCCTAATTGCTTAATAGGATCATAGATGTAAAACTAGAAAAGAGCTCACCTAGTTCAACTGCCTCATTTTAAAGATGAGGAAAATAAAGTGGATGGAGGTTAGATGATTTCCTCCCTTATCTGGTAGAGATTAACAGAAAAACATTGGCTTAATTAAAAAAAAT
Source organism: Sminthopsis crassicaudata (assembly GCF_048593235.1). Classification (NCBI taxonomy): domain Eukaryota; kingdom Metazoa; phylum Chordata; class Mammalia; order Dasyuromorphia; family Dasyuridae; genus Sminthopsis; species Sminthopsis crassicaudata. Next base: position 174,317,855 of record NC_133620.1, read on the forward strand.
ACTCTAGCATGGGTTTAACACGCTTCTGTCATTCAAGTTCATCCTTAAGTTTGTTTTAAAGATTACTGCCAGTAAAGCTGAGTCTTTGGGGGAAAGGTACTCCAGGAGATGGAAGAAGTATTAGAGCAAGTGAAAGAACTGATTAAAACAAAACAAAACAAAACAAAAGAACCCCCAAAACTTCAACTCAATGATGTGGTTCAGTTTTAAGAGAGAAATAGAATCACAGAGTATTAGAATTGAAAGAGATCCCCAAAATCGCTCAACCTAATCACTATAATATATTTGTCTAATGGTCATTAAGCTTTTGCTTGAAGACCTACAGTGATGGAGTATTCACCCCTAAGACAGCCCATTTCATTCAGATTTTCAAATGATCTCAGATAAGCTGTTTATAAACGAATGAATCATATTGTCATGGTGAAAGTGATGTTCCATCTTTATCAAGTTGTCCACAAATTATGGTATAAAAACAGGGAAATCAATCTAAATACTGAAGCAGTCAAGGGCACTATATTGTGGTGAGTCAAAGTGAGCATGTTGATATTCTCAAGTAATAGAAATAATAAAAAATATATAGAAAGACTCACTGAAATATTTAAACTCTCAAGTTCCTGGTACAACTAAATCTTTGTCTCACGGTAGGGGTGAGAAAAATCTCAAGGTGAAAATTGATGTGTAAGCAGCACTATGGCTGAAGAAATAAAGAAATCATGTTCACCTTTAGACGACCTCCCTCATTCTGTTATCCTTTGGAGTGTTTGTCTAACCCCTCTCTGTTTTAGTTTGTTCAACTGCTGAATGGCTGAGACAGCAGAGGATAGAGTAACTACCTGCAATGTGACCACCATCCGCCATTTGTATCCCATTTTCTCAATGCTTCTTGTCTTGCTATTTCTTTTCTTTCCAGCTTTAGTTCATTTGCCTTAACTAAAATCCACCCCTGCAAAAAATATGGAGGAGATACCTAGAGATGCTATAGAATTGAGGAATAGTTCTAATCAAGAAAAGGCATCTCTTTGGCGATTCCAGTCCTTGCTCTTTTCTCTAAATCTCCTTCCAAATTTTCAAAGGGATTAGGACATCTTCAAGTTGTCTTGCAGAATATGAGTTCCTGCTTTTGCTTTTCTGAATTATAGAATCATAGTTTGAAAGAGCAGATGGAAGGGTCCTTTGAAATAATTTTGTTTAACTCTCCCCTCCCTTCAACTCCCCATTTTATACATGAAAAAACTGTGATCTAAAGACGTTAAATGGCTTTCTCAAGGCTACATAGTAAATCAATATGACAATACTCATAAATCAATGTTCCTTGTAACCCAACACATGCCTCAGTTTCTGCATCTGCAAAATGACAACAATACAATCCATGCTTCTCTGTCTCACAAGGTTGTTTTGAATAGTAAATGAGAAATTAATTTGAAAACACTTTAAAAAGGAAAAGTCATCACATTATGCTGATTTTGTAATTCTTTAGTCATGGGACTAGAATGGATCACTCTTGCCACTTTGAAAATAGCATTAGATTCTGGCCTCTACTCTCATTTTCCTTAGAAATCTACTTGTTTTCAGGCTTGGTGTAATACAAAGGCCTCCATTTTTCTAGGAAAATAGGCAAATGGCAGTTGTCTACTTACTGTCTCTGAAAATTCTGTTGAGTATCCTAGTATCTAGGAAATTTATGCTTTCTGATTTGTACAGGTTGTTGCACCCTGGTTTGTTGCCTCAATGAAGGGGTCTCTAGTTTGGCTTGGGACTATGCTATGTTTTCCCCATGCTCATTAGTTCATAGGTTCTCTAAGTAGAGCAGAAGAAGTAAAGTCCCATTAAGTAGATTCTGCGTGGTTATGTCTTTGAGGAAAACTTGGACAGTTGGCGATAACTTTTCACTGCAAGTTCCAGACTTTTGTTTTGCTCCCATCAGTTTACTACTCTTTCTCTGAAATTTATACTCTCTGATTATATCCACTTCTATCCCTCTTTATTAAATAGGCTATTACCACTTTTGGATTTATTTTCTTCCTTCCAGACTCTTGACCAAGTTGAAGTCATTTCAGCAAGGAACTATTTTCCATCTGTTTTTCTTCCACTATTGCTACCCTAACTATTCTCAATCCTGGACCTCCCTCACTTTCTACCTTTACAGAATTACAAAATGTCAGAGTTGGGAGGATCCTCAGAGATAATCTACTTTTTGTATTTTAATATCTAACACAGGACCTAACTTCTTTTTGTTGTTCAGTCATTCAATTTGCCCAACTCTTTGTGACCTCATCGATCCATACTGCCCATAGTGTTTTTATGGCAAAGATACTGGAGTGCCTTGCCATTTCACTTCTCTAGATCATTTTATAGATAGGAAACTAAGGCAAACAGGGTTAACTGACTTGTCCAGGGTCATGCAACTAGTAAGTATCTGAAGTCAGATTTGAAATCAGGTTTTATAGACTACAAACCAGATGCTCTATCAACTGAACCCTCTAACTACCTCTAAGTAAATTCATAGTAGGGGTTTAAGAAATGTTTGTTGAATTGAATAGAGATCACTGAGTCTGTACAAGCAATCCCAAACTGATCTCCATTTTTAATTTTTTTTCCTTTTCCTATGTTTGCTGGGAAAAAAAGAGGTCAACTAAAAATAATAACAATGACTGATAAGGACTCAACATATTGCTGACTTCTACTCTGAAATCATGGAAGTTATTTAAGAAATTATGTTTACCTTTGCACATAGGTGGTTCAGATCTTTGGTTTGTTGTCACTTTTGTCTTTCTTATGATCATGGGGTCATAGACTCATTCTATACTTATTTGTTTGCATGTAGCCTCCCTCATTAAATTTAAGTTCCTTGAGGGCAAAGAATATTTTTTGCCTCTTTTTTTGTAACTCTACTATTTAGCACAATGCCTGGCACATACTAGGCAGTTAATAAATCTTTGTTGATTGAGTGTAAGAGATCCTAGAAGTCATTTAGATTTTCCATATCATTTTATAGATGAGAAAATTGAGTCCTTGAGGGGTTAAGTGACTTGCTTAAATTTATATAGATAGCAAATAATGGAGGTGGTATTTGAACCTATATTCGTTGACTTTAAATCTTGTGATCTTTTCTACCATGCTATCTTTGATATCCTTTTTTTTTTGGATAATCTTAGCTTCATGATTATATTTTAACCTCATGACTATATCATCTTTTACCATATGTCTTTTCTCTGAATTCTCCCTTTTCATATCTATTCTCAATCCAGGCCTTAATGGTATTGTCCCTTCCTTTTTCCTCAATTTTTCTCAATTATTCTCTTCCAGGGACAGGCAAGTCTTCACTTTATACTCGGAGTCTTTTTAGTAGACTATCCAGAATAAGCTCATCTATCTAACCTTTTAAGTAATGTATTCATCTATGGTAAAGGTTCTTAACTTTTTGGTGTCATGGAAGTATTTGCCAGTCTGTTTACGTCTATTCATTAACTTTCAGAATATTTTAAAAATACATAATTGAAGGACATGCCAAATATCAGTGAGAAGTTAGTGAAAATAAATATATAATTTTCCCCTAATCTAAGTTCACAGATCCACTAAAATCTATGTCTGGAAGGGGTATGTAAATTCTAGATTAAGAATCTCTTACCTATAATACTTTTAAATTAGAAAGTGCTTAACAGATTTTCTCTAATTGTTATAGCAAGTCATTAAAGTAGATGAAACACTCATTTTCTTCATTTTCCAGAGGAAGAAACTGAGACTTTGAGGTTAAGTGATTTGTTCAAAATTTTATAGCGTGATTTCAGTATGGAGCTCCACATTGACTTTAGGACTGGGGTTCTTAAACTTTTGTGTAATGGACATACAGACTCTTTTGCAAAACAATGTTTGTTGCTTATATTTATGATTGACAGCAATGCTAAGTTTAAGGTAGAGGTTAATGATGCCATAAAATAAAAATATATTTTTTCCCATTTAACTTTCCAGAATCCCTCAAAATCTAATCATCGACTGTTTGGAGGCCCATGGATCCCAGACTAAGAAACTCTTGTAACAGAAGAGACTGGGGAAATAGATAGCGTCAAACAGCAAAACAAGGAATACAAGTACAAGAAGCTGCTCAGCTTGTTATAGTAACTTTCAAATGGAGATAGGAAGAGAACTCAGTCTTTTTGCAAAGTGCTAAGGTTTAAAGAGGGCCTGGGTAATCAATTTAGAGTAACAGGAACACCTTCTTATCATTTCTCTCCATAAGATAACCCACTAAACCTATTACTTCCAAAGGCTGGAGAGCAGGCTTTCTTCCCTCTTTCCCTTCTTGGGTCATGGAGCTCTTTGCTGACAGTTTAATACATATCAAGAGTAGCTCAGTTTAGTTTGGGTTTGCTCCAAACCACAGACCTCCTTTGCATTCTTGCTTTTTCTACTGGAGCCTCTGTGGGATTTTCAGAAGAGGCAAGGGTCTGTAGAAACTGAAAGATGCTGTATTGATTAATTACCACAAGGAGTTTGAAAGGCTCTTAGCTTTTGGGAAAGTTATCTCCAAGTTAGAAACTGCAGCCCAAAGACACAAAAGTGAGAAACCACAGGTAATTTTGGTTGTTTTCTAAATAATAATGTTGAAGCTTATATAAAGTTTACTCCCCCTCCCCCCAGGAACTCAATGGACCTCATAAACTTCACATGAGGAAGAATGCTTACAATATTGTTGCTGTTGGAGGAAAGGAGAGCTTTTATTTGCTTTAGTCTTTGGAGAAAACTGATAGATCAAACACTTTTTTTTCTTTTTTTGATAGAGAAGTCCAGATCCAATTTTTGTTTGTTTCCCTATGTGTATGATTAAAAGTTCATTTATTGGGTCAATCATCCTTATGTTTTCAAAGCCAGAGATTTTCATAGTTTTGTTCCCTTTCCCTCACAGATACCTTATCTCTAAAAAACAAACAAACAAAAAAAACCCCCAAAAAACAAAAAAAACAAAAACAAAACCCAACAAACCAACCAAGCAAACAAACAAACAAACAAAAACCTAGGGTATAGCCAAATAATTTAGCCAAATGATAAACAAAATTACATGCAAAAAATATAGTAACTTGTCAAATGCCAGGAGACATGATCTGATCATTTTATATTATAATACAAAGTAAGAATAAGTACAGACACCCTTTATTTTGAAGTTTTATAGCAGGCTTTCCTGAATAATCATACTTTTATTATTTTCTACCTTTCTTAGCTTACCTTCTTCAGTTGTATCTTATATTTATCTAATAGCAGGTGTTCTTAACTTTTTTTTAGAGGGAATGTGTGTATGACATAGATACCTTTGGCCTTCTGGTGAAGCTTATGCACTCCTCAGAATATTTTTTAAAAATTTCACAGTTCAATAATGAATTTATTCAAGAACATGTCAAATAAGTTAGTGAAAATAAATGCTATTTTTTTCTCTCTGTGGGAGAGGCTTGCAAACTCTTGTTTAAGAATCTCTTATCTGTGGCATTTTTAAGTTAGAAAATGCTTGGCAGATTGTCTCTAATTTGATCACCACTGCAAGGGACATAACGTATACAACACACATACACATGCACATAATACATATACACATACATATATACATATCACATGTATGCACACAAATGCCTCCCCTTTCCCATATCCTATCTAATTTTGAGTTTTTGCACTATACTTTAAATTAGTTGATATCCTTGAGTTTTTTAATTTTGGAGAAGAGAAGGCATTTCCACTAACAAAAAATGAAAAAAAAAAAACCAAACCAAACAAAGGATATTTGGCTTTTAAGGTTTCCCAAACCAAAAGATGTTGAATTAGTTAACCTTCAAGGCATGTGCAGAGGCAAGCTATTTAATCTCACTGGTCCTAGGATAGCTTGTGATGAATTGTAAGAGAATGAAAGCTCTCTTTGTTCTGTTTGTTTTGATTTTGTTTTATTTTGATTTTGTATAAGAGACTCTGAACTGCTGTGCCCCAAAATTTTGGTAATATTTACATCTAAAAATATATATTAGTGAAGAAGAATCATGAAAAATTCAAGAAAGTCAAACCAAATGTCAGGAAATCTCTACTTTCATTAGCATTTATCAAACCTGGAACACTATGTGCAAAGAAGTTCTAGCAACCCAATATCTCACCATCATTTAAAACTGGAATGGCCAAAGCATTAGCGAATATTAAACAAATTACTGCCTTGCACTGGCAAGAGAAGAGTCCAGATGGCTTAGCGGGCCTTTTCTATAGATTGTAAGACTGTTGATTACCAGTGTAATAAGACCAAACAATACCCCAGCTTCATATATTTGTATTGGATATAAATTCTCACCAGCCAGGATACATGTTAAAAAGAAAACAAGAGCAGGAAATTTTAGAATTGCTGCATGCATCTCAGTTTTAATGAGGCATATTATCCTTGTGGTTATGAATATTGTATGAAATCAGATCTAATACTCAATGCATTGCTGATCAAAGTGATCTAACCAGATAGGAATTAGAAAGTGAAGCAACAGAGTGCAATTAAAAGGGAACCCATAAAAGCAAACCAAAGGAGACTGCAAAACTGGATATTGGTTAGACAACTCTGAGCCCTAGAGGAGTATCTAGATATGGGGAGGAGATGAGGCAGAAGAGTTTCTTTCTAATCCTTGGTACCTGGGGGAGGAATTCTCTCTAGCACAAAAAGAATGGTTGAGTTTATCAAGTTTTTTTAATTCCAGGAGGGCCTCACAGGTGCATAGAACTGTAATTCCATTTCCATTTCCTTAGAAAATATTCAGGTAAAATTCAAAATGTGGCAAAGTGGTAAAAAAAAGTTTAAGTCTTGGCTTTGTAAATTACTTTTGTATGCTTTAGATAAACTACTTGAAAATTACCATGAAAGCATCCTACCCTAACCATCTTTCTAAATCTGTTTTCTCATTTGTCAAAAAGGTATAATAATGCTTTCACTATCTACTTCACAAAATCACTGTGTGGGTACCAAATGTGATAATCTATATAATATTATTATTATTACTGTTACTATTGTTATTACTATGTCAGATGTTAAAATTATTTCTGTACCTCTGTGTTCCCTTGACCATTTTTGTAAATTTTCAGTTTAGAGGTCAAAAGAAAGATTCTTTTTATAAAAGTTTTATTCCATTATCATCTGCAAAAATCCCCAAGTGATCAAAAATTCTGTTTTTAGATTGTGAGTGTAAAGCAAGGAAAGATTGTGTCACTTGTTTCCAAGCATTCCAGAGCTACTAGCGCACTTTACTGGACCAGAGTTTGACCTGACAAATGTCTGGACAATTTGGATTTATGAAGTGGGACTGGAGAGTTCATTAAAATTGGGGAAAATTCATTTTAAATCAGGTTAGGAAGGTCCCATTCTTTCAAGTCAAAATGGTCTGGGTTTTAGTAGGTTAGCAGGCAGCAGGACAGAATTGGCTAAGAGGTACCAAGACCCAGGCATGTTTTGAAGTGAATCCAAAGGGAGCAAAAAATATCTGGAGGGTTCTTCAGGAAGGCACATTTGGGCAGGTTCAGGCAGGCTGTGAGGAAAGCCCAGAGAAGGTGTTAAAATGAAAAAGAATTCAACAGATCCTAGAGATCAGAACAGGTATATTGCTAAGAAAGATACTAGTTAGTTGAAGGCACCAGAATGAAGCTTTGAGCTTAAGACAGGGGCTAACATACTTCTCAAGGTGTATGGAAATGTAGGGGGAAGGACAATATCTCATAGAGGGAACCTAGTTCACAATTAGGGCTAGGAAAGAGGGGTTAACCTTTGGAGGGATTGACCTTCAATTTCCTGCTAGCCAACCTTGCCCCAATCAATCTTTCTATCATCATTATGATAAGAGTTATGGAAGGGGAACCCCCTTTTGGGTCAGTGCAAAGATAGTCGTGTGACAGCGCAGAATCCCCTGTAAAAGGAATTTACAGGCTAGAAAACCTAGATTGATAAAAAGGTTTATTGTAGGCATTTGGAAGTAAAGGTAAAGGTAGAAAGACACCAGGGTCAGAGGTGGTTGCTAGGCAGACATGGCCAGAAGGAGACCATGTTTGGGGGGGAAGGGCTTCTGCAAAGAGAGAGCTCCAGTTTGGCTCTTTTATACCTAAAGGGTCTTGTGGGCGATGTCCCAAATTGGCTCAGATCCGGTGGGGGCTGGGACAGGCTCAATGACCAGGATTATAAATCAAAGGTCAGCCATGGTGGGGGAGGTGGGGAAAGGGGAACGGGAAGGGAGTTGGGAGGGGTTTCTTTTCTTTTTCTTTCTTTCTTTCTTTTTTTTTTTTTTTTTTTTTGAGGCTGGGGTTAAGTGACTTGCCCCGGGTCATACAGCTAGGAAGTGTTAAGTGTCTGAGACCATATTTGAACTCCTGACTTCAGGGCTGGTGCTCTATCCACTGTGCCACTTAGCTGCCCCGGGGCGGGGGAGTTCTTAAAGAGACCTCAACCCCCATCAATTATATATGGCCAAACATTCTATTTCCAATATTTAGAATGTACTCCCCCTTCTTATACTTTTCATAGATTCCTTCTCTTTACAACATGGCTAAAACACACTTTTAGAATGAAGTTTTTTTCACTCCCCTTAACTCTTACATCCTCCATCTTAAATTACCTTTTATTTAGTGATTTTTCCATGACTCATCCATGAAAGCATCCTACCCTAACCATTATTCATATAAAAATTCCACTTGTCTAATTAGACATTCTGACATTCCTCTATCTGACCACAACATATCATCCTACCTCTCCCTATGCTTTACCCTCCTACACCTGTTTTTTATCCTTCTTGAGAACACCTCTTAGTACTTTATGAGGCTATTACTTTTACACTGATTTCACTTTATTTCCTCTCCATTCTCAATCCAATACTTAATCACTTCAACTCTATACTATCCTCTACTCTTAAATCTCTTGTCCTTTGTCCTATTCTTCTCAGTCAAACTTTAGCTTTGGATTATTCCCATTATATTCTCTCTTCTATTCCTATTCACAAGGAACTGAAAACATCTGGAGGAAGTCTCATCTATCTTAAGAAAGTGCATTACAAATGTTATTTAAATTATGTTATTCAAATTCATTTGAGTCCTCAAAGCAGAAATACAGTCCTTTTATTCCTCCCTAAGTGATTTCCTATTTAATTCCCACAGAAGCTATTTCAAAACTTCTAAGCCCTCCTCAAAACTTTCAATCTACCTATCTTCAGTTGAAAATCTTGCCTCTTAATTTAATGATAAAATAAAATTATGATCATTAGACATGAGCTTCCTTTTCTTCTATTTCCTTCATCTCAAAAACTCTTTGACATAATCTTCTACTCTAGTTCTTTCATCCAGTCTCTGACAATGATGTGACTTTTTTTTCTTGCCAAGGTCACTCTATCTATATCTGTACTTGATCCCATGTCCTTTCATCTTCTCCAGAAGACTGCATACTCAATTATCCTCTCTTTTTAAACTGGATCATCTCCCTATCTATTGGTTTTATTCCTCAGAATTCTACTCTGTCCCTCTTTCCCTTCTCCTTTCAGAGAATTCAGTTTGGAAATCTCATCAGCTCTCATGTAGTCAGTTTTTTACTCTGTATAGATGCTTCTAAGATTTATTTATACATCCTTAACTTCTCTCTTGATATTTAGTCTTCAACTTCCTATTTGATATCTTGAACTGGATGTTCAATGGACTTCTTAATATGTCCAAAACTTTCACCCCAAGATAAAAAAATTCTTAGAAATTCTTATTCACAACCTTGACGCCATTTTTGCTTTCTTACTCCCTCATCTTTCCATATATAATTTGTAGCCGAAGCCTGGAATAGTTGCAACATTTCTCAAATATATCTTTTATTTAACACTGCCATTATCTAGTATAGGCCTTTATCATCTTATGTCTGAACTATTGTAATAGACTTCTGGTTCCTTTCTCTGAAAAAATTTTCTCTTAACTCTAAGTCATCCTCTACTTACCTATTAAAGTTTTCTTCTTAAAGTATAATTATGACCATATTGTTATCTTCCCTAGTCAATGAATTCCTGTGGCTCCCTATTACCTTCAATCTAATAATATTCTTTGAGTTTTATAATCTTTTGTAACCTGATATCTTCCTATCTTTCCAGCATTTTAAAATCTTATTAACTTCCATGTACTTTTTGATCTAGTGACACTGGCTTACTTGTCACAGAACAAACAAACAAAAACTCTTCCACAAGCCAGTTATCTGGCTTTCAGTCTTTAAAAGTAGGTAGGAAGCAACCTACATGGAATGATTTCAAATTTCATTTTTAATATATTCCTTTGCCCAATAATTTTTGAAATTTTCCTTCAATCTTTATACCTATGGCTTAAGAACTTAACCCACTTAAATTGCCCTGGGGTAGAGAGAGGAATATAATTCTATAAAACTTATTAGACATTTTAAATTATTTTATTAGACAAATCTATAAGCCTTATTAGACAGTAAACTCCTTTGTGGGGGCAAACTTTAATAGAGGGTGGGTAGTGAGGCCATAAAAGCCTTAGGCAACTGAAAATATGGAGGAATCATTACCAAACCAATTAAAGAAAAAGGGAGATTGGAAGCACTGAAATCAAACTTATCTATTTCATAATTTTGCATCTGAAACAAGTGATTTAAAGATAATGAGCATTGGCTGGAGGTATCTATGTCTATTTCCACATTGTCAGTCAAAACAAGAGAGCCAAAAGAAAGTACGTTTAGATCACTGGAAGGGATGGCATATAAGCTACTAGAAGACCCCGAAGCACAAAGGGTTTGATTCCTGATGTGCTGAAAAAAATCTCTCTTTCATAACTCATAATCCAACTCTTCCTTGGTTGTTGAAAATACTCAGGAAGAGAGAGCAAGAAAAGAGGGTCTATAATAGATTGTTATGATGAAGTATCAGAATGGGACAAGAATAAACTCTACAAATTAATGTATCTCGTGATTTCAATCTAACAATGTTACAAAGTACTTACAATGTACAAAGCTCTGAAACAAGATAGAAATTCTGCCCTTAATATATCTTACAATTGAAAAGGGCATTCAGAAAGTGATAAATGCCAAAAAGAGACCTAGACATAGTATAGTGAGAAGTGGAATGAAAGGAGTCATCTTTGGCCAGATTCTACTTTCTCAGAGATCACCTCTGCCTTCTGAACCAAAGATGAATAGATTAAGTTCACAAGATTTATCTGTTCATTTGAGGGCTGAAAGTCAAATCAAATTCAAATTCAAATCAAATATAGAGTCTTTCTTTCTCCTTGTTCCTTCTTTTCCCTTTGGATCTCTGTGGAAAAACTAATGGGCACCTCCCTCACACAGCAAATCTCCATATACTACTTAGTAAGTTCCAATTGCAGCCTATATTCTGAAATTCTAGGACCCTTCTGCCAATTTGTGTGTTAATTATTTGTGATGCTAATCTACATATTATTTATATCTTGGGAAGGTAGTATAGTAAAAGTAATAAATGAGCAACTATTTGTTAAATAATAAACCTGTGCAATATGTTGTCAGAAGCCTAAGCTTCAAATTTTGGTTCCATCACTTTCTGGCCATATGACTCATGCAATCTCTTAACCACTCTGAAACTCAGTCTCATCTTTGAAATGGGAAGAGGAACACTTGCACTATCTACCTCATGAGGGATAGTGAGAAAAGTACTTTGTAAAACATAAAACACTTTATAAATGTGAGCTATTATTTTGCTCTTTTCTCTGCAGACTCCACAAGCAGTGCAGTTTCCATACCAACCAATCAAATTAGATTTCATAGAAGTAGATTTCACATCATAGAACTCATGCTTTTATCCATTTCTTTTAAGTGCTTTTGCTCTCTCCCCAATGTACCCTTTCCCACATGGGTATTTAATCATGTAGACTACAAAATCAGCATTACATGTGATTCTCCTAGTAATGCCATATGTTTTCCCTGAATGGGGATAGATGGAGGAATTTATTGCCTTTGATCATTGCACTATAACAAATACAATTATGGCATGGGAAATTTCCTACTAGAGTTCAAGAGAAAATGGGATTTTCTCCCCCTTTGGATGATTTGTGTGTCTGAATGAATCAGTAGGTTTTCCTCAGATTCCATCCTCTTTCATATGCAATCACACAGGGATGTTCCCATATGTATTACTAGGGAAGGATCTCCTTTTCTATTCTTCCTTCATCTTTCCTACTCCCCCACCCAAATAATCACTCCTTTAAACCAGAGGGAATGGTTTAGCAGTTGAAGTGTCAGCTTTGAAATGCTTAGACTCTGTGGAATCCTTCAAAATTTCATCATGGTTGACTGAGTCCTTCATTCTTCTGGAAATATCACAACCACATGGAATCTTCAGCTTTACCAAACAGATATCTTTGGATGCAACCCCCAAAATTGGAGGCCCAATTTTCTGAGATCATTTAGCATTACAGTATTGTTTTTTAAGTTGTGGGCTCTATTCCATATGTGAGAAGAAGACAAGAACTTAAAAGTGAGAGTTCACTTATGCCACGTAGTATTTAAAATACTATGGATAGCTACTCATCCATCAAAAAAAAATGCTGGTTTTTTTCTTTATAATACTCTATGCATTTTGACAGAACTTTTCACCAGAGTACTTTTTTTTTTTTTTTTTGCATCCTAGATATACTCTTCTAATATAGGTCACATTAATGTGTGGTGATCCTCAGTGGCATTAAATCTGTAGAACTTTTTAGCATATTTTTTTGTATGTATTCTGAAAAAAATAAGTTTTCTAGATTAAGGAATGTCACATAAGAAAGAAATGAGTATCAGTCAAAATACTGGTTGGAAATGGAACTTTACATTGTGTTCTGAGAGATGGGGTTGTTGGCATTGTTAACTAGATACCCACTCAGATGCAAAACTTCAGCCCTTGAGAAGAGAGCTGTCTCAGTCCTTGCTGTGACCTCTGGCATGAGTGAAATAATGAAGAATGAGAGATGTCTTCTGTTAGTACAAAGCCATGTTATATATCAAACACAGCATCTGAAGAAGGGTAGCAGTGGTGAGGTTAAGGCCAAGGTCATGAGGGTACATAGAAATGCCTTTGTGGGGGAGACCCAACCTGCTGTTTGACTTTAAACTTCGTCTCAAGGAGGAGTCACCAAAGCTGTTTTCATCAGTATTGAGATATTAAGGGGTCACTGTGCATAGACTATAATATTAGTAGAGACACATGGGAGCCTGCTTAGCCTCCATCAAACCCAAAGAACATTAAACAATGCAGAATCCAGCTGCTTGGCCCTTTCTTGTAGCCTCATTTAAATGGCAGGACTCTGTATCTCTTGGCAGGTCTCTAGCATCACCTCCTGTGTTCCTAAAAGTTTGGCATCTCACAGAATACAAGAATGATGGAATCCATGGCATTGACATCTTTATACATTCCCAACCAAATTATCGTCTCCTTGAATGTCCTGACTGGACATTTTCACTATGTTTTTCATTTATGTAAGTTCCACTTGTCTTTTTGTTGCCTGGGAAGGTTGCAACCAGCAGACAGTGCCCTTAGGACAGACAGGCCTTGGATAGGTATCTCCTGAGCAGCTGATCTTTATTAAACAATTCTGACTTTTGCTATTTTGGAATGCTCTGTTTGTTGTTTTTATGGCACTCTATTTCCCTAGTCCAAACACCACTAAAGACAGGAGATCCATGTGAGCCTTTCCCATTTTCTTTCTAAAGCAGCCAGTAGGTCTCATTAAGGGCAATTTCTCGACATCAATCATTGTGCTGTTGAGAGTCCTGGGCAGACCATTTTAATTGAGCAGAACTGAAGCCATTGGTTTGATCATGGAAAATGTACATGGTTAGATTGGTTTCTCTTTGCACACTTTAAGGGCTAAAGATTATACACACACGAATGTGGTTACAGGGGCATGGTAAGCCAAAACATTTCAAGGGTGCTTTCTGGACCTGAATCTGCATGAAATTTCAACCAATAATGGCAAAAAGTTATTCCCTTTGCCCAAGGAGGCCCATAGAACTTATAGTTTCATTAAGACTGAATAGTCACAAGAAGAAGCCATGGGAAGCAGAGACTGATCAATTTGCAAGTTGTTTTTATCCTAAGAAACAGATAAAGTACATCCTTTAAACAGAACATCCAGAAATAACAGAAATTCACTTTAGGAGCAGGCCTTGCATTTTGCATTGATCAAGTTGAAGAAATCATTGCCAATCTTGGCTCCACTTGAGGTTGTGTGGATAGAGCCAAAGATACATTTTCCACCTGACCTTGAAGTATTTGCTAAACTGTCAAGAGAGAGGCAAGTGAGTGTGAGTGAGTGATTTTGTTTTTTCCTAAAACTTGTCAAACGTAAAACACTTTTAGGGATTTCTTTCTGCCCAAATAAAGTTGTGGCCCATAGAGTTATTAATAAGTACAAAAGTAATATTGCTATATTCCGTAAAACATATGAAAAAAGGTATAGGCTAAAACTTTTTAAACATTGAAATGTTACTATAATTAAAATGTATACAACTAACTTAAATTATAAGAAATTTCTTAAAAGACATCTTAAAAATTAAGCAAGTATTTTTTCATACAAAGAATATTTCTTTTTTCTCTATTTTGCAGTGTTTTCCTCACTCCTTACTACTTACATCCCAGCAGTATATGCCAAATAAGACCCAGGGAGACATACCACGTGCTACTCCTAACTCTGATGGGATATCTTAAACATAACACACATATGTTGGTCTAAAATAAAAATGTGATCTGGGAACTTTGGATACCTTATATTTTTTGGTCTTAAAATCACAAATGATTCAAGTTGACACTACATCCTACACAGACTACATCAGGCTTGAATATAGTCACTTACCTCCTTGTTGTGATCAAATAACAGCATCTATTTGCTTGAATTTGTTTTTATTATGTGGAAAACTAGAATGAAAATGGGTTCAAATCTTGCCTCTGATTCTTATTGCCTGTGTGATCATGGACAAAACATATTTTTAATTTAGATTTTTTATAATAGCTTTTTATTTACAAGATATATGCATAGGTAATTTTTCAGCATTGACAATTGCAAAACCTTTTGTTCCAACTTTTCCCTTCCTTCTCCCCACTTTTTCCCCAGATGGCAAGTTGACCAATACATGTTAAATATGTTAAAATATAAGTTAAATACAATATATGTCTACATGATGGACAAAACATTTAACCGCTGTGGATCTCAGTTTCCCTCATAAATGAAATGAGGGTGTTAAATCATAATGGGCTCTGAGGTTCCTTTAAGCTGTAGATTTATGAATCTGAAACTTCTATTCATTGTCTGTCTCTTTCCACTTCCCTTACTTTATAAAGATCTGACTTATTGGATAGATTTGGATTCTTATCTCTTAAAGAGTCTGATGGAACTCTGCCAATAAGGCAGATTTTTTATTTTCTTTTTCTTGTTTTTAATTTTTGTAGTATTTTATTTTTCCTAATACATGCAAAAATAATTTTCAATATTCACCTTTGCAAAACTTTGTTTCATATTTTTCTTCTTCTCTCTCCCCTCCCATCTCCCCAAGACAGCAAGCATTTCAAAAAAGGTTAAACATGTGCAGTTCTTCTAAATATATTTCCATATTCATCATGTTGTGCCAAATAAATCAGATCAAGAGGGAAAAAAGCATAAGAAAGAAAAAAGATAAGCAAACAACAGCAAAAAAGTAAAAATATTAAGCTTTGGTCCACATTCAGTCTCCATAATTTTCTCTCTGATGTGGATGACATTTTTCATAAGTCTATTAGTGTAAAGTAAGTTTTTTGTACTTTTTTTAAGAAAAAGATTTGTGTGTTTGTGTGTGTGTGTGTGTGTGTGTGTGTGTGTGTGTGTGTGTTTACAATCACTTTACATTTGGTTATTACCAGAGTTACTCAAGTTATGGCTATGGAATCTGGAAGTATTTCAAGTTTGATGAACCAATTCATGGAGAATCTTGAGCTAGTATTATGCATTCTAAAACCAGCTAATTTATCACTCACAATCCAGAAATTTGCTCCTAATTTACTGAATAAAAGAAGTTTTTTTTTTTCTCAACTCAGAAGCATGACATTTTGGGCTTGTCTAAGCTGTCTGTTTCTTCACATATACTTTATAAGTAGTTGACTGATTTGGAAAACATATGCTACCATTTCTAAAAGATATCAAGACTTGCTGAAAGTTTAATTTGTCATTCAGTTCTCTGTCTTGAAAGAAAATTGAGACCACTTCTTAACACTGTAAAGTAAACATATCTCCTGAACTTTTAAATAGATTCCAATGCTATTAGTTTAGGAGTAAAAGGTTGAGATTATGTGATGGTTCTGTATAAAATCAACAGTTTGCAAGAACAATAATATTTTAATTCAGCTTTCATTTATAGCTGAGGATATTATGTGCTCTTTTCTTTAACAGATTTATATATAATTGGATTAGTTTAATGATTTGATTCAATCTTATTTAATTTTGTCATTGGTTTTAAGGCAGAAGCATAGAGATAGAATTGAAAGGAGGAATATGCTGGAGTTAGTTCATACTGGCTGACAAGGTGATTATTAAATTTTCAGTGTGAGCATTTGCATCATGGAAATCTGCAAATGCTACAAATTAGGCTGTGATTTATTATTTTATTGATTGTTTTAGAGCTATGAAAGTGATGGAGAAAATAGTTATAAGGCATACTAAACTGAAAAGTGTCTTATGTACATTACCTCCCTTCCCCTTCCCCTCCCCCAGAGAATCAGCTATTAAACATTTACCAGCACATCAATAGTTGGAAGGGATCTCAAAGGCTATCTATCAAAACCCTTTATTTTTTAGAAGAGTTAACTGAAACCAGAGAGATCAAGGGACTTCCCCAAGATTTTTAAGTTAATTAAACTGCGGAGGCAGAGTTTGGACCCAGGTTCTTCTACTTTAGAGCCCATGTTTTCCCTCTGTACCAGGCTGCTTTTATGTATTTAGGAAAGACCTCATAAAATATTCACATGATCATTGTTATTAATCATATAAATGTGAACTAGAGTTATTTTGTATAATAAATCATATGTATCTGAGACATTATAGTATTTATCATACATAGTAGTGACCCAAGAAATGTTTGTTGATTGATTCGATCATCAAAGGGCATGAAGTTATTTGCATCATTTCCTAGAATTTTTGTTCTTATTGAAGGTTGGAAGGGACTTTTATAAGGCACAGTATCCATTTTGCTTTAGGATCTGGAAGGGGACTGGACCTATGATTCCTTTGATATAGGAAAATTTTGGTGAGGAAAATAATTAATTTCTTCTCTGTAATTTATAACCCTGAATGTTCATCTGCATCAAGGGCAAGTAAAGTTACTTTCTCAGAGGCACAAAGTCATGTGTCAGAGATGAGATTTGAGCTTTGATCTTTCTTGTCCCAAGAGCAGTCCTCTAGTCATGATATCATATGGCTCTTATGGAGAGATAATAGAGAGGGAATACAAGGAGATTATAGAATTTAAAGATGAGAAAGGAGGGAGAGAGAGAAGAAGAAAGGGAGGGAACAAGATGGAGGGAGAAAGAAAAAAAGAAAGAGGGAGAGAGATAAGAGAGAGAAATAGAGAGGGGGGCAAAGAGACAGAGAAACACAGAGAAAAGAAGAGAGGCAGATACAGAGAAGCAAAGACAGAGAAAAGGAAAAAGGGAGGGAGAGAGGGACAAACAAGACACAGAAACAGAGACAGAGACAAAGAAAGAAGGAGAGACACACAGAGAGAATAAGAATGATTAAAGATCCAATGTGCTGGAAAAGAAGAGATGGGATGGAATCAAATGTACATTTGGGGTATTGGCCTTAGAGGAGAAAAGAGAAAGAAGGACCGTCTCAGAGACTGGGACAAAAGGGGAGAGTGAGATGTGATGTAAAATGATTTTAAGATAAGGGGATGGAATAATAACAGGGAACTTATGTCAAAAGGTCTCAAAATTTTTTAAAAGGAAAATAAAAAGCAAAGTCCTTAACTGAGAAGGGGATATGGTTTGGAATAATTTCTTTAAGAAGTTAATCCAAAGATAATCAATTAGGGGAGACCACAAGTTCTGCCTTGCTAAAGTAAGGATCTAGTTGGTATTGGAGAATATAAATTTATAATGTTCCCAATCATTATGGTTATGAGATTTATATCATCTCTTCCTTAGTTCATGAATACGAGCAAAGGAGGTAGATAGTGGGATTAATCCAAACCTTAGATTTGGTCAAAGAAAAATGAAAATGATAGTAGAAAGCAAAAGAACAGAGGAAGGTACAGAGTTGAATGTCTAACTATTATTTTGATATTGGAGAAGAAAGAAAGTGTTATCATTATTTCGGGAAAGTATTGAGGAGTAGAGGGAGTATAGGTCTCAATGAAGGTAGAGAATAGATGTGCCAGAGATGGAATATGGAGACAGATGGGATCATAACTTGTGGATAGATAGGGGAATGTTAGAATTTCTAATTAGGTAAGTACAATAGTTATGGGTAATGGCCACATGGAGGCATGGGAGAATCCATGATCTTTGGAGGCAACCCATTCCATTTTGGGACCACTATATTTGTTAGCTAGTTTTTCCTTATCCCACCTCAACTGTAAATGATGTCTAACAGAAAGGAAGGGAAGCATTATCTAACTAATGTTGTTCAATTTTATTATGCTGCTGAATTATTTGATCTAATAAGTTTTTATTTGAAATCACTGCACTCACTGAGCCAAAGGTCTGATTTTTACTGGGCTTGAAAAGTAGAGTTTCGGGGATAAGAGCTAAGAAAAGCTAACAAAATAAAAAAAGATTAAGGATAAACTGTTACTGAGTAAAGAGAAAGGAAAATTCTGGTCAATAAAACACATACAGCAGCAAAAATAGGAGGAGGAATATTAACTTTGCCTTTGAGTTACTTGGCTTCTAAGTTATAGCCATGTAAAAGAAGGTGTGTCTTTTTTCTCTACCCAAAATTACATTTATTGTTCCCCCCAAAACAAGGCTTCCATTTAAATGTTTTGAACATTCAGATTGACCCAGTCCTCAAATACAGAACCTCTGTGTCTATTCAAAAATCACTGGAATGTAGGTATGTTCTGCGTATGACTGGGAGTAGGATTAGACTGTCCTTATTTCTATGAACTGTGTGGGCTTTTGCCTTTGAAAGCATGGATTTAAATCAAAGTCAGTCACGCACTGAAAGCCTGGGGGCTGCCAATGCAGCTGCTTTGGATGGGGGTTATTTGGGACTTGAGGAGATCACAGTTGTTAGTTCCTGGGAAACCCTAGGGCAGGGGCCTACCACCACTTTCACCAATGTGGAGTGCTTGATACAGCTTAATTTGAGCATGAGAATCCCATAGTTGATCCACTAGTCAGATGAGAAGGATTGCAGTGGAAGCCAGAGGTAGTGAGCCATTTTGAGTGCCAATGATTCAAGTCCCCACTATGTTCCTATTGTATAGATAATATTATTTCCCCAAACACTGATTAAGCACTTGCTATTTACTGGGCACTGGGAGAGACATAAAAGTTAAATACTGTTAAATGCTGTGGTTAATCTGAATCCAACCTATCTTTTTGGAATTATTTTCTATTTCCATCCCCTTTGAATTCTATGTTTTAGTTAAAACTGGTCTACTAGCCTTTCTTTATATATGACATTTTACCTCCTATCTCCATGCTTTTGTAAAGGTTCTCTATGATTTAAATGCTTTTTCTTTTCATGCTCTGTCTGGTCTACTAGCCTTTCCTTATATATGACATTTTACCTCCTATCTCCATGCTTTTGTAAAGGTTCTCCATGATTTAAATGCTTTTTCTTTTCATGCTTTGTCTCTTGCTTTTCAACTGATATTTTCCAAGGATCATCTTTAACTGCCACCTCCTTTATAAAGACTTTCCTTTGGATAGAGCACTAGCCCTAGAGTCAGGATTCAAATCCAGTTTTAGACATTTACCAGCTGTGTGGCGCTGAGCAAATCATTTAATCTAAATTGTCTCTCTGCCTCACAAAAAAAAAAAAACCAAAAACCAAAACAAAAAAACAAACCACCACCACCACCAACAAAAAACCCCTCTCTAACTAGCCCAACTTTCCCAAATAAAGCCTTTCCCTATCCTCCCAGTTGTTAATGCTTTG
Organism: Sminthopsis crassicaudata; assembly: GCF_048593235.1. Lineage (NCBI taxonomy): Eukaryota > Metazoa > Chordata > Mammalia > Dasyuromorphia > Dasyuridae > Sminthopsis > Sminthopsis crassicaudata. The sequence continues at coordinate 174,337,967 of NC_133620.1, forward strand.
TACCTTTCTTCCTCTTACTTTATTTATATTTAGTAGTTGCTTATCTATATACATGTTTGTTCAGTCCAGTAGAATGTAAGTTCTTCAAGGGTAAGAATTGTTTTTATTGTTGTCCTTGTACTTCTAGTGCCTAACATAGTGTCTGACACATCATCAGCCCTTAATAGATCCTTGTTGAATTGAAGTTCTGCCATCATGTATATAACTTAGGATAAAAAATGGCACATGATAAGTATGTTATATTTATGAAAATAAAGTACACAAAGATGCTGGGCTGAGAGTGAGAAAGGGAAAAGGGTTCTGGGAATGCTTCATGGATGAGTTGACATTTAATTTAGACTTTAAATAGTATGTGGAATTTCAAATGGTAGAAATAGGAAGGAGATCATTCTTGGTAGAAGGGATAGCATGAGATATAGGATTGATGCAGGAAGACACATTTATGGGGGATGATGAATATTCAAGTCTAATTGGACAATAGTACAGCTGGAGGGAGATGATGTGAGATAAAATTGTAAAAATGTTAGAGTTGTTTTAGATTAGGGAAGGCCCTGAATCTTATTGAATGGAAATAGGAAGCCAATATAGGGTTTTTAGCCAGACTGCCATAATCAGCAATATACATAAGTAAGCACCAGCAGTATCAATAATGGATTGAATAGGGAAAAAAGTAAAGTAAATAGGGAAAGAGACTTTCAATAATGTAAAATGATGGAAATGAGAGCTAGTAGTAGGATACACATGATGAGAACAGAGAGGAAGAGATGGATTCAGAAGGTAGAATTTGCAGAAATTGAAAAGGAACATTCAAAGATGACATCAAGGTTTAGAATGAAGAATGATATCACTAACAAAAATGTGCAAATGAATAGAACAGGACATATCCAGAAACATTTATATTGTGCTTTTGAAGGACAAAGAACTTTAGGTGCACTGATAGAAAAATCTAGTGGGGAAAGAAATACTATGAATTTTATTATTTCCATTTTATAGGGACTGAAATGGAAAATCCGAGAAGATAAGTAACTTGTCTAAAATAAAAGAGCTAGAAAGTGGCAAAGGTGATTCCAAAATCAGTTTTTTTTGTTTTTTTGTTTTTTGATACCAAGATACGTAACCACTCATGATATACACTTGGCATTGGCAAAGGCTGATGTAGAGATGGGACTGGCAGATTGTCCTCAGAGTTTAGGAAGTTAGTCATCTTATATAGAGAGGAAAACTTTGCCTCAATTTTCTTGGCTAATGATTATATGAGTGCTGGGCAGGAGAGAGAAAAAAATTCAATAAATTTCTCTTTACTTTCTATATCTAAATCTAAGAGAGACCTTTAGCATGTTAAGAAGAAGAATATAGAGCAAGGGAAGGTTTATTGGCCGTCAGTGAGCTCAAACATTCATGTGCTATATACTGTGGCACTGAAATATTATACAAATAGGAGAGCTGAACTTTATTAATGATTTGCTCAAGTATACTCTCAAGTGCAAGAGAGATGAACCATAATTTGGTTGGTCCTAAAGATTAGAACTAGAAGCATTGGGCAGAGAGGAAGATTTTAGCTTGATTTAAGAAATCATTTCTTAAAAAAAGAGTTGTTCATAAGTTTAATGAGCTGCCTTGGAAATTAATGGGTGTTCAATAGAGATCTTCCAATGAAATGACCATTTGCCAGGAATATTTTAGAAAGAATTTCCACATCAACTACTGCCTCTTTGCAGTATTTGGCCCCCTTGACTAGCTTCATTTCCCATATATTTCTTTGTCTCTGTCTCTGTCTCTTTCTTCGCTTTTTGGTAATTTTTCTTAGTTCTTGTCCTGCATATCTGAAAGCTCATTCCCAGTCTCAATCTCTTATCTCACTACTACCACCACTAGCACCATCATCATCCATATCCTGTCTCCCTAATGTTGGGAGTAGCACAAAGGTCTTTCCTTGGTTCTTGTCTTTATTTTTTGTATAGTCTTTCTAGGATTGTTTCATTTTTATCTTTGTAACACAAATATCATGCCTGGCACATAGTAGGTACTTTAAAATGCTTATAGATTGTTCGATTCAGACATTGAACTAGAAAATCATCTGATGTTTCTTCAAATTTGGAGATTCTGTGAGAAAAGTAAATTTAGTGAGTGAAGATGCTTCTTATAAGAGTCTGGGTAAGTGAAAAGTTACTAGTAGGAAATCTGTTTAATCTTTGGAACAGACAGTTCCATTTGAAACATATAGGACACATATAGTTTTCTATTATGGTTGTTTACTTTATCCATTCTAATTCCATTTCTTCCTGAATAAAGATGATGCTTTAGATTTTTCAGTCCTAGGAAAGAGTGTATAAGTCAAATTTAATCGTAGACTGCTAATCTGCCATTTGTTGTTAATATGACTACCTCCTAAGCAGCAATATTCTGGTAATAGTTTAATAACCAGCCCTTTGAAAAAAAAGCATACATAATAAAACTTTTAAATTTAATCTGTATTAGGATTGAAAAGAACTTTGGAAATCAACTAGTCTAATTTCTTCATTTTACAGATGAAGGACTGAGATCTGCAAACATAAGTGACTTGTACAAGGTTACAAAAAAAATAAATAGAACCCTCAAATTTTAATCTGGGTCTTCTGAATCCAAATCAGCAATTTTCCACAGTACCAGGTCTAAATGGTTTGCCAAACTCAAGGTATCATATAAATGCAAGTTATTATATTATTATTGTAATCATTATGTTTATATAATGAATGTCTTCTATATAAAAGAGCTTTAGGGAAGTGTAATCATGAGCGATTATTATATAGCTCTTTGATCTTAAATATGGAGTCATGAAACAGATTCTTGGAAAGTATGTGTGATAAGAATGAGGTGCTTTGTAATAAGGGATGGTTCCCAACTACAGATGTCCAATGCTTCAGTCAATTGCCACAAGGACATATGGCTATGATCAAGCCATGCTACCTTATCTAGTTTCCATAATGGAGGTTTGGTATACTTATTATTATTATTGTCAATATGGGCAATATCAGGGATACTCTAATATCCACTGCACTTTACAAAAACTCATCTTCAAAAACTTTTTCCAAAAGGGCCAACATTTGCTCAGACTCTGAAATATCTTACAGTTAAATGTGCTGTGAAGTCATGTGCTTTAGGGAAAACAGCTTCTAAAAATGAATGGGATCGTTCTTGACTCAGACAGACCCTGCTTGTCAGCTTAGAAATTGTCTTATCTTCTCTTTCACTTGCTCAATTTACTTGTTGACTTGATAATAGTATTCCAATAGCCTCTGCAATCTGTACCCAATGTAGACTTTCTTTACAAATTAGAATGAAGTAGACATTAGTGGGTAGTAGGCATAGGGAGGAAGAGAACCAGGAATAATATTATGAGAACTTAGAGGGGAGAGAGAATCCAAGAAGAGATGGTGATCAACAGTGTCAAAGGATGCAGAGAAGTTGAGAAGGATAAAAATCAAGAAAAAGCCATTAGATTTGGCAACTTAGAAATCATTGATAACTTTAGAAGAGGATAGTTTCAGTGAATCAGATTATAGAGGATCTGCTAAAGAGTAAGAGTAGAGTAAATAGTTTTTTTTTTCTTTTGGTGAGGTAATTTGGGTTAAGTGACTAGCCCAGTGACATAGCTAATAAGTAGTAAGATGCCTTAAAATGGAGGCTTTATAAAAAGTTTATCTGAAAAGAGAAGCTTATGTCCTGATATCTGTTGGCCCCAATCTCATCCTTAGAATTGATCACATAAAGATTTGTAGTGTCAGGGGCAACTAGATGGCACAGTAGATAGAACACTGACCCTGGAGTCAGAAAAATCTGAGTTCAAATATGGCCTCAGACACTTGATACTTATTAGCTGTGTGACCCTAGGCAAATCACTTAATCTCAATTGCTTCCTCTCCCCTCCCCCCCAAAAAGAATTATAATGTCTTCAAAATTCCCAAAATAGACCCTGTCCAGAATTTCCCAATCTTCTGCCAGAGTCAATTGTATAGCTACTAGACCATTAAATAGGAGAATCATTGGTAGCAAGAATAGGGAAGAAAATGTTTGGAATAATCACCTTGGGAAATGAGATAAGACTTCATAAAGAAACAATAAAGGTTGGAGTGGGTAAATTTGTGTGAAAGTACTTAATTTTTGTAAATTTCTCTTCTTCCTGTTTCATGACTTATACTCAATAGTTCTAAAATAGAAGTTAATTAAATAGTTCATAGGAATTATTTAGGTTTGAAGATTCAAAGATTTTGAAGGGAAGAAATTTGGAGGGATGTGGGAAGTCCAGGCTTCTAGGCTAATGACCAGTGAAATGTTAAAGTGCAAATTATGGGACTGAGGCTGAATACAGAGTCAAGTGAAGAATAGGAGAGATTGTTGTGTCCTGCTTTCTAGAGCCCCCAAGTTGGGGTGACAGAACGTACTGTTGTTTTTTAGAACCCTCACACTGGGGTGATTAAGATATACCTTTCTAGTGGAGAAGTGATGAGGTAGGACTCTTGAGGATGGTGGAAAAATGGAGTCTGTTTATTTCAAGGACTTTCTCCTTTTTATAACATAACATAAACAACACTGTGCACGTGGGACCACATAAACAACTTGCTATCATATGTAGTTTGCCACTTGGTATCACTCTTCCATTCTGCTTCTATTACAACACAGGTTGTCACCACCCCCTGACTTCTCAGGAAAGCCAAGATGGGGAGCGGAACTAGGCATTGTTAGCAGGTTCCCTCTGGGCTTAAGGGTATAAGACCTCATCCATAATTTCTCCACTGACTGTGACCCTCTACAAAAGATAAATAAAAATAATAAGGATAGGTCAATTACAAGAGACATTTAAAAAATTGGTCTTGTGTACAAAAAAAAAAAATCCACAGTCCTCCTGGAAACTCAATAAAAAACAAACAAAAAAATCAGGCTCTGTTCTCTAGTATCTTGTGATCTAATGAAGTTAGGATGAAATTTTATTTTTTAATTTTTATATTTTAAATTTGGATTTAAATAGTTTTTTAAATTTTATTTTTCCAAATACATGCAAAGGTATCTCTCAACATTTACCTTTGCAAAACTTTGTGTTCCATTTTTTTTCCTTCTTCCCTTAGATAGTAAGCAATCCGATATAGGTTAAAATTGTACAATTCTTTTAAAGACATTTCCATATTCATCATGCTGCACAAGCAAATCAGATCAAAAGGAAAAAAAAACATGAGAAAGAATAAAAAACAAGCAAGCAAATAACAACAAAAAGGTGAACATACTGTGCTTTGATCACATTCAGTCCCCATGGTTCTCTCTCTAGTCTATTGGAATTGCTGTGAATCACCTCATTGTTGAAAAGAGTTAAGTCCATCACAGTTGATCACAGGATGGAATTTTAAGCAAGGATAACAATGAGAATGTTTCAGAAATAACCACTAGAATAATCTTCAACTCTCAGAGGTACCCAGATAAAGAAGATAGGAATTTTCTATCTAGGTCTTTAATAATGATACTGGAATTTGTACAGTATTTCAAAGTATGTAAAATTCATAGGAAACATTTTCTCACTTGGTCTTGGAAGTAACCCTGTGACATAGATTGTTTGTCTTGGGCCTACTTTTTTCATTAATATAGAGAAATGAAGAGGAAATCTTTTCTACAAATGCAGGTCAGCATCTGCTTTCAGCAATTCAGTCTTAGAGGATTTCCTGGGATGCTGAAAAGGTAAATGTCTTATTTAGGATTACATAGCTGTTATGTGTCAGAAATAGGATTTGAGCTCAGGGAAGGGAATGCTAACAAAAGTTTAACAACTGGCTCAGGAAGGGGGGGGAATGACCCTGTTAAGTTTAATCCACATAATTAACATTTCTTCCATCACTTTCTTAAGTCCAGAAAATCAACAAAACAATAAAGCAATGGTTGATTTGGAGTAAGTGCTGATTTCTGAGGTGTAAAAGCTGAAATTGAAAATTTAACAACCTGATTTCTTAAACAAGAAATTTCCTCTAGCACACTCCTGAAGCTAGATCTTTCAACTCCAAGACCAACTTTCTGTCCCCTATACTAAATACCATGTGTATTACAATGTATAATAACGTTATCATGTAACTCTTTCCTCTCTTTTTATCCCTTCCATTATACCCTAAAGATGGATGCAATTAGACACAAACAAAAATAAAATTGTTCTTTACATACTTCTATTCATCAGTTCTTTCTCTAGGAGCAGATAACATCTTCCTTCATAGTTACTTTGTAGTTAATTGGATATTTTATAATAACCAAAATGAACTAGTGGTTCAAAGTTGTCCTTAAAACAATATTACTATTACTATGTCATTAAAAGTGTCAAAAAAGTTGGAAAGAATGACTTTCAAGTCAGTAGAATAGAGCAACAAATATGAGAAGAGGATAGTTCAATAAGATTTCATGGACCTTTATTGGAAAGCTCTTTGCAGGATGGTGACTGAAACATGGCCTGGAAGCATTAAAGAGAAACAAAAAGCATTCCTATCTCCTTCTTTCTGTTCATATAAGTTGGAGTAAAGTGGAAAAAGAAAGAATACTAATAGAGAGTGTTGCAAAGAATCTAATATCCTCAGAAGCAAAATTTCCCTTTAAATATAGAGGTAAAAGGAATGTTAGTTGAAAATTTCAAAAATGCAAGGGGAAGTTGTTGACAACAAATCAAGAATTTTCAAAGAAATAGTGAGCTCAATTTTAGTGAAACAAAGTCTTTGTGATATGGAGGATTTTGGAGATAGTGGCTACTGGTACATCTCTTCTATGTTTCCTGCTCTAATGACCATATGGGAACTATTTGAAAGAAGTGCCTTAGTGTTCTTATGTATGTGTAACTAGTGAGTCCAAATAGAATGACTTTACTTAGGAGTAAATAAGGATAGTAGGATTTTGGTGACTTTTCTGATGGAAAGATGACAGTCAGAGCTTGGGTACTTCATAGGAATTTTTGCTCTAAGAAAATGAAGAAGCCGAGAATCCTTCAAAGATTCTCTTTCTAATAGACAATTTTAAATGGGATGCTGCACATAAGGATACTTTAAAAAGCAATCAATGGAGAAGAGTGTGATGGTGTGATGGAGGGCTGCTCACAAAGCATATTACCTTTTCAAATTTATTGTGGTGAGCTGTCATATTCTATGGTATGAGGAGAAAATATACGCCAACATCAACCTTAAGTGTTGCAATAAAACCAGAATGTTAGGGTTTTTCTTTATATAAATCACTGCAAAGTCAATATACATATATATTTTAAAAGTGGAAAAGCATTAGAATTAAGCAGGTCACCCTGTGGGGAAAAGTTGACCCTGATCCTGAAAATTCTCAAAAATTTATTTTCATATCAAATGGAATGAATGTGATCTAATGAAGTTGTTTTACCAGGCAGGGGAGAGAAACATGAATTTCCCAATAGTCATATGATCACATCATTGTATATTAAGGAAACTCATCTGAGTTTCAAATTTGCATGAATTATTTTTATTTTTCATTCCCTTCCTGATATTACTACAAAATTCCAAATTCTGTAGTGATAGGATTACAAAACACTAATGCAGCAATAATTTATTATTAAATATATTTTTGAAGTTATTTTGTGATTCAAATTAAAGTTTATTAAAAATAAGTACAAAAGAAAGCATTTCAAATCCTGACAAGAATGAAAATCATTATTTTCTTAATATACTGATCATTTTAATATAGAAGTTGTAACTTTTATAATAAGATTAAATACATATATGCATATAGTTGTAATAAGAATTACAATGTATTAAATAGAAATGTGATACTTTCCTTATTCTGGACATATGATTTTTGTCAGTAACAGGAGACTTCTATTTATTTAGATTGATAATTCACCTGTAATTTAGTCTTCATGAATGACTGGAGGTACTGAGAGGTTAAGTGATTTGTCCATAGTTACATAGCTAATACAGATTGAAGGTAGCATTTAAACCCTAGGTCTGACTGATGCCAAAACTGGCTCTTTATCCACTACACAGCCCTGCTTGTCTTGACACTAATACTTGTTTACAAAGGTATAATTTTCACCACTGAAAGAAGTTAAAAAGATAAGCAGAAAATCACAAACAAAAGTCTACCATCAACATGTCTATCCAGTTGTCTGTATTTAAACTTTTAGAAGGAAGCTTTTATGAATTTTATGTTTGATCAAGACAAGTATACAATAATATTGAAGAATAGTTCCCAGTAGCATCAGAGATATAAATACTACTAAATTTTAGTGCTGCATTGTCAGTATTCCCCTGGAAGTTCCAATGATTTAACTCACAATTGTTTGGTTAACTCAGCCCAGACAATGACAACAAATTTAGTTTAAAAACAATATCAGGCTGTTTCATTAAAATCTAAGCTACCTTCTAGGTAATCTAGATTTTTGAAGAAGTGATTAAATGATTTTCAATAAAAATTTATATTTGAAAAGGAAATCCAATCTAGTCACTAATAAAGAAGACTGCACTTTTGCCCTATTCCTCCTCCTGTTTCCCCCCATTTTCTGGGTGACTTCATATAAATTGTTTCGCATGCTTGGAGCTCAGCATTTGTGACTGTAAAATGGGAACTGCTGATAAAGCACTTAATAATCCTTAAGAAGAAGGTATCTTTGAGAGCACTAACAAAATTAGAGACATTCTGCTGCAATTAAGATGGTGAGCAAAACAGACTTACTGTGTTTGCATCTTTCAGTCTTTCCCAATCCCAAAGAGGAAACTCCATCTGCACAATTCATCCTGTTGTGATGACTTATAAGAAGGGATAAAGAAGTTAGCTCTGAATTTCCTTTTCTTTTGGTGTGTGTAAACCCAGCTTTTAATGTTAGTGCCTTGTTGTTTTTGTGGTTTCCTTTCCTCTGTGCCAACTGCCTGCATGTGAGGGGCTTTCTCCCAGATTAAACCCTTGCTTCATTGGCTGCATTTCCAAATTCTCATCTGCCAAAGTTTTCTGCATACAGACTTCACAAGTCCAGTTTTCCCCCCCAGATGAAAACTTGGCTCTATCCTGGTCTCTCATCCCTGCCAGAACCTTGGCAGGGAAATCAGCGAAGGGAAGGCATTTATTGCAATGTCCTATTGAGGGAGGGTAGTAGTGATGGGGAAGGGAGAGGAAGGATGGGACCATGGAGGGGAAGTTCATTTTTCCCAATAGAGTATGAGTAGTTGGCAAAAGGTTTCAAGGGATGACATGTCTTGAGCTGCCAGTTTGTCAAGAAAAGAGGGGAGGTGAAGAAGAAGAGAGGAGCCCCTTTCCAGTCAAGAAAGCTGTTGGATTTGCAAACTGGAGCTGATTTGACTGTGAATGTGTGAGGTTAGCATTACGGCTGGGACCTGGAGGCTGTGGGATGTATGGCATGCAGGGAATGTGTCTGATCAGTTTCCCCATTTTGTGTTGGAGAGAGATGGTGTAGAAGGAATTTGGTAGAAACATATTGTGGGGATGAATAGAGATCTGGGGACAAATCTGCTCTGACTTAGGTTCTATAGGAGAATTTTTTAGTTGAAGTTCTTTGTGTCAAAGACTTTAAGCAGAAAGTGGAGTTTAGGCTCTGTGATTTTCTAATTGATGAAAAGCATATAGAGTGTTTCAGCACCTTCACATGTAAACATAAGTTTCTGGGAAGGAAGTTGCAAAGGGACAAATTTCAGTTGGATGTCAGGAAAAACTGAGTGATTTCAGAGTGGAATGGGCTACCTCTAAAAGATGTGTGTTTTCTTTTATTGAAAGACTTTAAATATCAGATTACTGTTAGATGAGAAGCATTTGAAGAATTAATATGGAAATATGTATAGTATTAGAAATAGTGTGGTATAGTAGAAAGGGTGCAGGTCTTCAAGTCAGGACTTCTTTCATTTAAGTCCTATTTCTGAGACATTGACTGAAAATGTTGAAGCTCTATAAATTATAGACCGGTTGCCAGTATGCAATGATGAATTCATTGATTCATTGAATTTCTGTGTTTGTAGTTTACTATATCATTGAAATCAGAGGTTTGGTTGGGAAACAAACACCCTATAAACTTTATTTGATGACAGGATCATCTCTTCTGTTGTAGCCATTCAAGTGATTATGACTCATTCCTAAAGGCTTTGTTCAAAAATCTCTCTGAGAAATCCAGGATGAAAAAAATTTGTTTTTCTATTTAAACTACTCTAACAGGATTTTTGGTCTAGAGTACTTTTCTTTTAAGGAGTTTAGAGATTGCATTATTATTCCTAAGTTTAGAGATTGCATTATTATTCCTCACAGTATACCTATAGATGGTTTTAAAATTAGATTTAGGTCCCAGACAAGGGAAGGTAGGCAAATGGAAGATAAAGTACTGATCTAAGGTCACTCCTCAAGTTGGAGAGAAATCCTGAGGGTAAAACCCTGTTCTGATCCTCTGTCTAATGTGATAGTGCTTTTGAGAAAGTCAAAAAAACAGTTTTCCCTTAACAGACAAGATGAAGCTGTGCTTAATAAGTGCTTGCAGAGACTCTAGATCTCTCTCTCAATGAGACTATGTTATCTCCTACAAAGAGTACTTTGTTGGAAGCCAGAAATCCTAGGTTGTAGAAAGATAAAATGTTAGATTTATGGGGAACTTTAGTGATTATCCCATCTACTTCCTAATTATGGAAGAAGAAACTGATGTTCAGAGAGGTTAAGTGATTTGTTCCAGGTCACTTATTTAGCAAACAGGAGGGCCTTAGTTGGCAGGACTAGAACTTAGAACTTTGAGTTCTCCATCTAGCCATAAAGAATTACAGATACCCTGGGCATGGGCTAGAAAGGATTTAGGATTTTACACATGCTTGGCACATAGTAGGTGCATAATAAATGCTTGTTTCCTTCCCTTCCTCTCTTCTACTTAGACTGTTTTGTAGATTATAGAATATATGGATGTAGAGTTGGAGAAGATATCAGAAGTCATGAGAAATGGGTTCTGAGAGTCAAGTCAACAAGCATTGTTTTAAACACTTATTATGTGCCAGGAATGATACTAAATGTTGGAGAGGTCAATTACCCAAGGTCATAAAGGTGGTAAACATCAGAGCCAGAATTGGCATTACAAATTTCTGACTCAAAATTGAAAATACTTTTCCTTATACCATTCTGCTTCCAGTTGATTCGTCCTTTGAATAAAGATTTCCCAGCAAGGGGGAATCCCAAGGCAGTTTACTCTACTTGTAGGTAGCTCTCATTTCTAAGATCTATTTTTTACCTCAAATCTAAATCTATCTCTTTGCAACTTATTGGTTGTAGCTTGACTTTCTGGGTTTAAGGTACAAATATATTTGATCTTCAAGGTGATAATTCCTCAAAAACTTGAAGACAGCTATATATTCCCTCTAAGTCTCCTCTTTTTCAGGTTACACACTGCCTTCAAGTGATTCTGCTGCTAACTAGAAAGAGAGGCTTCTTAGCTTCTTTTTACCATAGTTTACTTGTCTCTAAGATGAGGTTGACCTTTTTTCCCTATTTTGTCAAAGTATTATGAAGATAAAGGAAGACAGTGAAAAATCCCCTGAAAAAACAAAAGTATTATATAAATGCAGAGTGTTATTATTTTTCAATAATCAGTAGGAAACTGGAAAAATATGCTATTTAATGCCCCAAAGGAATCACAGTGACATAAATTTATAGCTAAGAAGGACTTTATAGGCCATTTAATCCAACTATGCCTCCATTTTACAGATGAGAAAGCTGAGGCTCAGAGAAATTAAGTAATCTGTCTACAGTAGAGCCTGGATAATTCAGGTGTTCTTAAACCAAATGCATTGTTATTTCCATAGCACCACATTGACCATATTCCCTCCTTTGTCTGAATTTCCATAGTATTCAGCACCTTACTTATGACCTATGATATTCAATGGAACTGTGTATATTTATTTGTGCACATTTCACCTCCTCCATGAGATTGAAAACTTATTGAATCTAGGAATTTTGATAGTCATTTTGTATGCCTAATGCACTTAATGTAGACCTGATACATAATAGGCCCTTAGAATATTTTGCTGAATTGAATTTTCTATCAAATACGCTTTGTTATACTCAACTTTAAACTCTGATAATCCTCACATGTGGAGAGTGGGAGGTTTTAGGCTGGATAGGATACTGTGGAAAGAACAACCTTGTGTGTGTGTGTGTGTGTGTGTGTGTGTAAGAGAGAGAGAAAGACAGAGACAGAGACAGAGAGACTGAGAGAGAAATAGAGAGAGAGAAAGAAAGGCAGAGACAGACAGAGACAAACGGATGGAGACAGACAGAGATAGAGAGACAGAGAGAGACTGAAGGACAGAAATAAAGAGACAGAAAGACAGAGACAGACAAAGACAAATAGAGACAGACAGAGATAGAGAGACAGAGACATGAACAGAGAGAGAAGCAGAGAAAAACAGACACAAAGAGACAGAAAGAGAAAAACAGAGAGAAGAGAGCTAGAGATAGAGACAGATACACAGAGACAGAGAGAGACATACACAGATTCAGAGACAGAGAGAGAAACAGAAGAGAGACAGAGATAGAAATAATGAGAGACAGAGAGACAGAGACAAAGACAGAAACAGAGAGATAGGAGATAGAAATAGAGACAGAAACAGACAGAGAGACAGAAAGTCAGAGAGAGATAGAGAGAGATAGAGAGAAACTAAATGAAGAAATAGGGACCAGGAAGGTACAGAGTGATGGTTTTGCCCTTTTCTATTTAGCTTGTGTATGCGTATGTTTGTCATTTAGTCCCTGAAGTGCGTTTTGTAGAGACAAGATCTCCATTAAGAGTTGAATAGAAGTTATAATGAATTAATTCTCTAACTCTTAAGTCACATAGTTCTTTGCAACTATGAACTTTCATTCAGAAACCGACATAGAGAATCAAAAAAGTAGTTACCTTTACTTGCGGGCTCCTGCTTAGATTTTGTTGGCTACCCATAACTATGGATGTGGTGATTCAAAACTCTAGTAACTGAGATTTAAATCTTTCCTTGAAAAGGATGTATTTTTAAAGTCTTTGTAACTTAGAAAATAAGAGTGAAAGTCTATCAGATAGTTCTGAAAAAATATAAGCCCTGGAAATTGCAGCAAAGAAAAGGCTGGCAGCTAAGAGAACAGCAGAGATGCTTGGAAGAAGCAAGATGAGCTCTATGGAGAGTGGAACCATTATACACAGAATGCCTGGCATAGATGATGTACTTGCTAGAGATGGCATCTCCAGCAGAAAGTAGAGATGAGTTGATTAGCAGATAGTATATGGGTAGATAGGAAGGAAAGAATAAAGGAAACAAAAATTTATTACCTCTATGTGTCAGGTACTGTGCTAAATGCTTTAAAATATTATATCATTTTATTATAATTTTATTACAATTCAGAGAGGTAGGTGCTATGATTATTCCATTTTACAGTTGAGGAAACTAAAGTAGATAGAGTTAAGTGACTTATTTAGGGGCACAGAACTAACATATGTCTGAGGATGGATTTGAACTCAGGTAATGCAACAATATAACTAGTGGACATCAGCAATTTCTCAGTGACATAGGTGTGAATAGTCCTGATTCTGTATACATATGATCTGGCTCACTAATCCCTGGTAGATGCCCCTTTATGTATATTCCCTTGACATACATATATCTATGTGTGTGTGTTTGTATTTACCATATACTTGTCTTTCATACATGTTCCTTTGTCATGTTAATTAATACATACATGTATGTATGTATTAGCTACACGATAGCATGTTAATCCCATGGAAGAGTATATGTCACTTGTACATGGGAAGGATCTTTTCTTGTCACTTTATTTACTATGTTATTTGATTAAATTTCTCTTGTTTTAAATGTGGGGGATCTATGAGTTATGATTTTGAGTGAGTATGGAGTGTACAACTCTGTGGGTTCTGTGAGACTTCATAGCTGTTTGATTGTGATTGGTCAATCAAAAAGAGGTTAAATTTCTACATGAATTAAATTACTTACTGTATTAATATTGAAAAAAAACATACTTATACAAATGTAATTTAGGGAATAATTAGATGCTGTTTTTAAGGAAATAATCTGAGAATTTTAAAATATCCATGAGGCATTAAAAAACAAACAAAAACCCAAACCAAATACCTTGTTGAATTTTAAGAGTTTGCTCTTAAAATTAAATTGTGTAATTTTTCTGTAATAATTTACTTTCTTTTTTAATTCAATGTTTTTCTTTTTTTTAAGAGTATTTTATTTTTCCAAATACATGCAATGATAGTTTTCAACATTCACCTTTGCAAAACCTTGTATTCTAAATTTTTCTCCCTTTCTCCCCTCTACCATCTCCCCACTCCCCAAGACAACAGGCAACCTGATATTGTTAAACAGGTGTAATTCTAATAAACATATTTCCATGTTAATCATGGTGCACAAGAAAAATCAGATCAAAAGGGAAAAATGAGAAAGAAAAAAGCAATAAACAAACAACAATAACAATAATAGAACAACAAAAGGTGAAAATACTATGCTTTGATCCACATTCAGTCTCCATAGTGTTCTCTTTGTCTGTGACTGGTATTTTCTACCCCAAGTCTATTGGAATTTCCTTGAATCACCACATTATTGAGAAGAGCCATGTTCATCACAATTGATCACAATTTTGTTATTACAATGTTCTTCTGGTTCTATTCACTTTACTCAGCAGCAGTTCATGTAGGTTTTTCCAAACTTTTCTGAAATCAGCCTGATCATCATTTTTCATAGAATGATAATATTCCATTATATTCATATACAATAACTTATTCATCCATTCCCCAATAAATGGGCATCCACTCCAAATGTGTAATTAAAAAAGTCTAATATGTCCCTTTTTGTTTCTTACTTGCAGCCATTTTCCAATTCAGCTTTCTCCCAAATTATACCAGTACAGAATCAGAGGACCTGGTTTCAAGCCTCTGTTTTGCTATTTATTGCCTTGTGTGGCTTCTCTAGGCAGTTTCCTCATCTCTGAAATAAAGAAGTTAGATCTATAGGGTCTCTTTCAACTCTAAAGCTATTGCTATTGTGATCTTAAGATGGAATCTTTTTTGATAACAGTAAAGTCAAATCTTATTGTAAAAATGACTATCTGGTGTAGCGTGCTGTTGTCTCCAGAAGCTGCTGGATCGCTCTCTGGGAAGAGATCTGCTGTGTCTACTCAAATCTCTCAGACAGATTCTTCTTCCTGTAACGAACCGTTGTCTCCAGGCAGTTGCTGTTAACTCTTGTCCTTAGAAGTGACTTCCCTTCCTGCAAAGAGCCCCGTCAAGCCTGATGCAATGCAGAGTCTTTCTTCTTGAATCCTGGCTCTGAATCTCCTCCAGCTCTTATCCTTCTCCAGGCCGATCTGCCCTCTGCGCCCAGTGCTGTCTCTTTTTATCCTCCCAGAGAATGGGCGTGGGATAATGCAAGGGCTTCTGGGAAGAACCACCCCAGCCAATGAGCTTGCCCCCTCTATCAAGTCAACCTGAGTTCTCACCTTGTAATTGTCCAGAAAACCTGAATTCTCACCTTGTCACCATCCAGACAACCTGAGTTCTCACTTAGTAATCCTAACATCTCCCCCTTTCTTTTGATTTAGAACATAGGACAGTCATGACCTTGAAACATAAATCCATCAATATGGGAAGTATTACAGATAATTACATAAATGACCTTGAAACATAAATCCATCAATATGGGAAGTATTACAGATAATTACATGAATTACATAAGCACATAGTAACATAGTAACATAACACATGCTAGAAGTATATAACATAATCATAAATTGAAAATTTATAAATGTCCATAAGTCCATTGTCCATTAGTCTCATCTTGTGTGAGGAAGTCCAATGATTCCTGCTGGTTTTTAAAGTTCTTTAACAGTCTTCTTATTATCCATGCTCTTTCAGTGTCAGATGTTTCTTAGATCTTCTCCTTTATTTTGAGGTCTTTCTCTTTTTCTGTCTCTCTCTGATGGACAAGGCGAATATGACTTGTTGGCACCCATCTGATTCCTTCTCCTGCTGAAGAAATACAAGCAAACCCTCTCCCCCAGGCAGTTAACCTATCTGGTCCCTTCCATTCACCACTTTCTGGATCTCTCCACATCACCTGGCGATTATCTAAGGACAGTGGAGATGCTCTCACTGGACACTGCCCTTCTGGTGGGTTATAAAACCTGTCTGCTGGAGCCAGTGCATCTTTGTCAAAAATTAGAAAATTAATGGTATAGAGAACTAAATTTAGAAGTTCTCTAGGGTTACCTGTGGCTCCCCCTTTCTTTTGTTTTTGGAGGAGTGTCTTAATATCCCTGTTTCTTCTCTCTACTATTGCCTGCCCTTGAGGATTAAAGGGTATGCCCGTGGTATGTAAAATCTTATACTGTGCACAAAAGTGTGTAAAATGTTTGGACGTATATGCAGGTCCATTGTCTGTTTTTATTGCTTGTGGCACACCCATAATTGCAAAAGCCTGTATAAGGAATTCAGTGACCACTCGGGCTGTCTCTTTTGCTGCTGGCATTGCAAATGTGAATCCTGAAAAGGTGTCTACCACGACATGAATAAAAGATAGACGACCAAAAGATTTATAATGGGTCACATCCATTTGCCAGATTTCATTGGGTCTCAAACCACGAGGATTCTTCCCTGGAGGGAGTGTAGGAGCATGGAAAGGAAGACAAGCTGTACAGCTTTTTACTATGCTCCTAGCTTCCTCTCTTGTGATTCCAAATTGTAAACGTAAAGCTCGAGCAGCCTGATGATATTTAGAATGAGATTCTTGTGCTTCCTGAAATAAAGGACTACTGGCTAACATGGTTAGAAGGCTATCTGCCTTTGAATTTCCATCAAAAATGGGACCTGGAAGTCCACTATGTGAGTGGACATGCAAGATATAAATCTTGCCTGGATGTTTTCTCACTTGCTCTTGAAGTTCCTTAAAGAGCTGATAAATATTGGAGGCTGCAAATTTTATTTGGGCTGTGGCAATTCTTTGTACTATACCTACTGAATAGGCTGAATCAGTAATTATATTTACGTCTCCTGGGTAATAAGTGAGAGCTAGCATGATAGCAAATAATTCATTCTGTTGAGTGGATTGAAAAGGAGTCCTGATTACTCTCTTTATGGTTAAATCATGAGAGTATATGGCACAAATATTTTCTTTGGAGGCATCTGTAAAGATTGTTGGTCCTTTAAGAGGAACCTTAGAAACCTTTTCTTCAAAAATCCATCGCCAATTATGTAGTAGCCGGGTAATCTTTAATGGAGATCCATGTGCAAAATTTGGAGCGGTGGCCAATAAAATTTGCCATTCTGGGATGTTCTCACAGCATACATTAATCTGTGCGTTAGTATAGAATGTGTATATTTTTTCAGGACTTATCCCAGATAATTGTGTTATTCTCTTAATAGCCTTTAATAAAATCCTAGCCACAAGCACTGGGTAAGGTGTAAGGCTTTGTTCTGGTTGTGCTGGGAGGTTCACCCACTCAATCACTCTGTCTCCTTGATGAAGGACTGCTGTGGGTGCCTCTTTTGTAGCAAAAACTGATATTTCCAAGGGTTTTTGAGTGACTCTTTCAACCACATTGGATAAAGCCAGTTCAACTTCTCTCAAAGCCTTTTGTGCTTCTTTTGTAAGCTGGCGTGGTGAATTTAAAGCACTGTCTCCCCTTAAAATGTCATAGAGAGGTTGTAGTTGATTGGTAGTTAAGCCTAACACTGGACGCATCCATTGGATATCTCCTATTAATTTTTGAAAGTCATTTAAGGTGTTCAACTTCTCTGTTCTTAAAGAAAGCTTTTGTACTGTGAGTGTCTTAGGATATACTTCATATCCTAAATATTGAAAAGGAGCATGTCTTTGAATTTTTTCTGTAGCTATATGCAGTTTGTAGTACTTTAATGTTTCCATGGTCCTTTGTAGACATGCCTCTAACATTTGTTCCTCAGGTGCACATCCCAAAATATCATCCATATAATGTAACAATATTACTTTTGGAAAGGCTTTTCTTACTGGAGCAAGAGCAGCTGCAACATACATTTGGCACATAGTAGGGCTGTTTTTCATTCCCTGTGGCAAAACTGTCCATTCATATCTTTTATAAGGCTCGGCCAAATTAACACTAGGCACTGAAAAAGCAAATCTTTTCATATCCTCCTTATCTAGAGGAATAGAATAGAAACAATCCTTAATGTCTATAACCCATAGAGGCCATTCTCTTGGCAACTGAGTAGGAGATGGAAGTCCAGGCTGAAGAGTTCCCATAGTTTCCATCTGTTCATTTACTCTTCTTAGATCAGTTATCATCCTCCATTTTCCAGATTTCTTTTTCACCACAAATACTGGGGAATTCCAAGGACTTAGAGAAGGCCGCAAGTGTCCTTGGTCAAGTTGTTCTTGCACTATGTCTAATAAGGCCTGAATTTTATCACTTCTTAAGGGCCACTGTTCTACCCACACTGGTGAATCAGTCTTCCACTGAATAGGAACTGGTGAAAGTGCAGGTAGGCCTTCAACAGCAGCCCTGCCTAAAAAGCCGAAGTGCTTATTTGTAATCCTATCTGCTGTAAAATGTCTCTTCCCCACAGATTGATGGGGATTTTTTCAACCACAAAAGGAGTAAAAGCTCCTATTTCTCCTTCAAATACCCATCTCAAAGGCCTAGCACTAACCTCTGCTGCTATTGATCCTCCCACCCCAGACATATAGGTGTCTGCTTTAATCTTTGGCCAGTGACCGGGCCAATTGGCACCTCTAATAACTGTACGATCTGCACCCGTGTCTACCAATCCTTCAAATGGTATTCCGTTTATATAAATAGTAAGCATAGGTCGGTCAGCTGTCACAGCTGCTGTCCAATATATTCCTGGATTTTGTTCATTGGAGTCAAAATCTAGGCGACTATCACTAGGTTGCTTATTAGGGGTCCGTAACAATAAGCCTGATGCTACTACTTCTCCTGGTTGATAAATCACACGTTGTCTGCCTGTGTTAGTGACTGGGATATTAGATACACGTTCTCCAGTCTCCCACATCAGTGTATGGATGGACACTGTTTTGTAGGCACTCTCAGAAGGTGAAATGGTCAAGCCTACTGTGCCTGGAGGCAAAGGATCCATAGGCTCAACAGGAACAGATTTCACTTCTCCAGGGAGTATCTCGGTAGTCTCTACTGCACACAACTCTATTTTTCCTAATTTCAATCCCTTTCTTCCATCTGATTGCCTTTTGGCTGATTGATCGTGTCTTAAAATTCTCTGGATGTACTCTCGGCTGCCATCATGCCCCACTTGGGGGCCTGAAGCTGGGCCCCACCTGTCATTTCCCTGTGTCAATCTACATTCAGAGGCCCAGTGGAGGCCCTTGTGACATTTTGGACATGGAGTTTTAGGTCTTCTCTCACCCTGTCTTCTCACTGTATCTCCATATCTACACTGAGCTCTTAGATGCCCAATTTTTCCACATTGAAAACATCGCCGAGTTTCTCTAGAAGGCCCTTGCCATGAGGGACCCTGTCTTTCCACATTCATCATTGTCCGGGTGTAAAAAGCATTTGTTCCCACTGTAGCACAGCGTCTTATGATCTCCTCTAAAGGAGCATCTTTGTCTAATCCCCATATAATTCTTTTGCAAATCTCGTTGGCATTTTCCTTAGCCAGATGTCTGGTCATTATTTCTGTAGCTGAATTTTCTCCAATAGTTCTTTTGACAGCAGTTTGCAAACGTCCCACAAAATCTGCAAAAGGTTCATTGGGACCTTGCTGTATTTTAGTGAAAGCCTCTCCACGATCTTTCTGTCCAGGAAGGACACCCCAAGCTTTTATTGCAGCCTTAGCAATTTGCTCATATATTGTCATGGTATAATTAATCTGTTCCGAATTCTCTCCATACTGACCTTCACCAGCTAAGTGCTCAAAAGTGAATTGTGTGTTAACTCCTATTTCCAAATTGCATCTGACTTGAATTTTACATAATTCATGAAATTCCGCAAGCCATAATAAATTTTCTCCAGGTTCCAGACATGTCCTTGCTATGGATTTCCAATCATTCGGAGTTAGGACTTCATAAGACAAACCATCTAGTAACATTTTGACATAAGCTGATGTAGCCCCATAAAGGGTACAACCTTTTTTCAAATCCTTAATTTTATTCAAATCTAAAGGTGCATATCTTCTCCTTTTTTTACCTACAGAGTCAATCTCTTCAATCACAGGATATGCATGTATAAAATCACTTATATCCTGTCCTTCTCTCTTAGCTTTAACCAATGCTTTTTCTAATCTTGTCATAGGCTTAGGCTGCTTCACAGGCAATTCTGTTTGTGTTTCTGCCTCTTCCTCTCCTCCTTCTTGCTCCACCCATGAAGGGTTAATTGAGGGAGGAGATGGGAGGTGCTCCTGTTGCTGTTGCTCAGAATTGTACTTAACTTCATTGTTATCTGATTCATCCTTTTCACCTAGTTTAGTTGACACCTCCCCATTTTGCTCCTTCATCTCTTCCTTTAGAATAACATTTTTTAAAGCCATTTGGAT
Source organism: Sminthopsis crassicaudata (assembly GCF_048593235.1). Taxonomy (NCBI): domain Eukaryota; kingdom Metazoa; phylum Chordata; class Mammalia; order Dasyuromorphia; family Dasyuridae; genus Sminthopsis; species Sminthopsis crassicaudata. The sequence goes on from NC_133620.1 coordinate 174,358,488, forward strand.
TAAATTGTAGGTATGAATTGTATCTTTGGAAACTGAGTTTGGCCTGGAATTATAGTGTTCACCTAATTGCTTTCCTACTAATTCCCATTCATCTGGATCCAATTCTTCTTCCAGAGAAAAAGAAGGACATATAACCTTCACAGTTCTTAAAAGTTCAGTAATCTCCTCTAAAATTATAATCAATCCTTGGCTTTTCATAACCTTGATGATGCTCTCTAAACATTTTCCTTGAACAGAAGGTGTTTGCCCCATTTCACTATAAGAGATTGCTGGTTTAGCCCTTAACAAGTTCCTTATTTATCTATTAGCACGCTCACTTAATCTTTAACAAAGTTTCCTCGTTACTCACGGTTCTGGGTCAGAGAGACTGAGATCTAGATTGGAAGCTTTTCCACTGGAATCAGGACTGTGTCTGTCCCTGTTCGGGCGCCAAATTGCAAAGGTCTGGTCTAGCTCCTCTTGTCAGGATAAGCAAAAGTCCTTGCCCCACGTGTGGACGCCAAATGTAGCGAGCTGTTGTCTCCAGAAGCTGCTGGATCGCTCTCTGGGAAGAGATCTGCTGTGTCTACTCAAATCTCTCAGACAGATTCTTCTTCCTGTAACGAACCGTTGTCTCCAGGCAGTTGCTGTTAACTCTTGTCCTTAGAAGTGACTTCCCTTCCTGCAGAGAGCCCCGTCAAGCCTGATGCAATGCAGAGTCTTTCTTCTTGAATCCTGGCTCTGAATCTCCTCCAGCTCTTATCCTTCTCCAGGCCGATCTGCCCTCTGCACCCAGTGCTGTCTCTTTTTATCCTCCCAGAGAATGGGCGTGGGATAATGCAAGGGCTTCTGGGAAGAACCACCCCAGCCAATGAGCTTGCCCCCTCTATCAAGTCAACCTGAGTTCTCACCTTGTAATTGTCCAGAAAACCTGAATTCTCACCTTGTCACCATCCAGACAACCTGAGTTCTCACTTAGTAATCCTAACAATCTGGTATGTATATGTAAAGGAAAATCTAGACCTCTATTTCACTATTGAATTTAGATAAATGACTATTAAGATTTGTTTTCGGGGACCAAGATTAGTCACTGAAATTGGAGTGTCTAGAAGAGTGCAACAGAATGGAGAATGACCTGGAACTCCTGCAATAGGAGGGTTGATTGAAGGAACTGGGGATAATGAGCCTGGAGAAGAGATGATATAAGGGAGTTGTAGCTGGAGGGATTAGACCTGTTTAGTTTAGTGAGTGGAAATCACCAAGAGAGAAATTTAAGCTTGAGATAAGAGAAAGGTTTTTTTTTTTTAAACAATTAAAGCTGTCCCAAAGTGAAACAGACAGTCTTGAGAAGAAATGGATTTCCTGCACTAGAATTGTTTATGAAAAGACTGGATAACCATTTGTCACATATAATATAGAGGGATTCAAGTATGGGATGATTAAGCTAGGCTTTGAGATTGCTTCCAGCTCTGAGATTTTGAGATTCTGTGGATTATCCTTTGAATAGGAATCAGGAATATAAATTACTGGTAAGTAATTCTTCTACTCTGCTCAATCATCAATCAGAATAATATTGGAGTTAATTCTAGTTTTTCTCTTTTCAAGAATAAAAGATATGTATTATACTCAATTCTGCTTTGAGATCAATAATTTTTTTTTGTTCTTTGTATTACCACTTTTACAGGGTATATGGGGTATTCAGAATGACTAGCATTTTTGATGTGAGGGCATGCTAAGCCCTTTTCAGGGTTGTTCCTCCACTTTTGACACTCAACTCTCACCTAAGGCTCCAGAAAATTGTAGCATTATGAAGTGGCCACACCCTGGGAAACCATCTTGGCAGGTAGGCTAAATCAGGTTAAGGGTAACTGATGAACCTCAAGATTTTTGGTGAACTATAGGGCTTTCTAAGCGTATGTACATTTTCCCAAGGAAATGAAAGGATGTGAACATTTTGTTCCAATGATTAGGAAGGTGGCTGGAGCAGATGTTATGGAGTGTTTAGAACTTGGTGAGACATTGAAGTCACCATGGTCCTCTACTGCATTCCAGATTATCATCAATTAGAGTGACTTTTGTCTTTCCCTTAAACTTTGATGACACTGCAAGAGTGAGTAAGGCTGATGACTTTGTGTAACTCTGCCTCACTTAAATCTAATTTATTCATGAGTCAAGACTTTATCCTGTGATATCATTGGTTCTCTTTGAAAATGAAGGACAAAAACAAGCAACAGCAATCAGCATTTAATGTATTGCCTGACACATATTGTGCTTAAATTTTTTTGATATCTTGTTTTAACATCATTTAAATTTTTCCTTTTATCTTCCCTTCTCCCTTCCTACAAATAATATTTAAGAAAGAAAAAAAAAGAAGAGAAAAACAATTCAGCAAAGATCAATCAGCATATAATAGACTCAATAAATATTGAATTGATGAAACTGGAGAAATTTCTGTGAAAAAGGAAGTAATCAGGTCCAAAATGCTATCCTAGACCTATTATTTTTTGGCCCGTCTAAGCAAAATGTAGATGAAACATTCAAGAAACCCTATTTTCAACTGAGTTCACCCTCAAGTTAGGACAATCATATGTTATTTAAACTGTTGAACCAACTTGCCCCATCTCATTTAGTTCCAAGCTCATTATGATATTTCAATCTTGATTCTGGATAATTATAACTCTTAAGATCCAGTATATTGCTACATGGCCCATTTCAGGGTAGTTAAGTGACCAACTTTTCCTAACTGGTTTGTTTACTATCACTCAGCCAGCAAATTAAGACAAGAGATTGTCTAAAAGGCAGAAGATATTCATTTTTATTAAAGGGGTTCCATGACCTCTACACAACATACAATCAATATTTTATTCACCAGAGGACACTCAAATTTCTCTTCTCATAGCCTGGAAATAATAAAATAATTTTGAACTCCTTAGAAATTCACATAAGGAGAGCAGCACTAATTTGAATCAGGAAAAAAAAACCCAAGCTAAAAGACATTGGAATTTCTTTGTTTAAAGTTACAAGGAAAAAGGCACAATAAGGCATTCATAGAACCATCAAAACTTCTTTCAGTATATGTCCTTTGGATGGACCTGACATAGTCATGAAATGAGTTTTCCATAATGATTACCTTTTGGTGTGTCAAGAGCAAAACTAAAAATGAAATGTTTTTTTTTAAATTGATGCTTGCAAAACCCCATTAAAAGTGAAGTTGCCCAGAGAATTGATTGTTTGAAAAGTTAGCATTTTCCAAGCATTATTAAAAGCATAACAAAAATCTATATTTTGGCAAAACCTGCATTTCTCAGGAGCCAAATGATATTCTCTAGGCATTCCTCAAAGTTTTCTTTCTGCTGTGGCACTCTAGGAAAGGACAACAACAGCATCATCATCATCTTCTTCATCATCATTTTCATCATCATCAACAATAGAAGCAGTAGTATCAATGACAATAAGAACACAACTATCTAACATTTACATAGCACTTTAAAGTTTACAAATTGTTTTTTATATTTTTTATATATTATTTAATTTATCCTTACAACAACCTTATAAAATGAGTTTTTATCATCCCCATTTTGCAGATGAGGAAACTGAGGCTGGGAAAGGGTAAATGATATGTTCAGGATATAGAGGAAATAAAAACACAAATTCTAATATTTTCTTTTAGAAATTTCTTCTAGCAGAGGGGTCATATCAGCTTATTGGCTAGTCTGATCCTGCAAAATAACCTCTTAGGTACCCTACTTAGTGATATTATGCCTCCTTGTTAGAGGAGCCTCAAATCTGTCTGGGATTGTTTCCTGGGTTGCTAATAGTCCTGGATTTTACTCATTTTGTTGATATTTTGTCAAAGATGGCTGTTATTAGTGAAAATAATATTATGAAAAGAATGCTGGATATGGAGTCACAGGACATATGTTTAAATGCTGGCTGTGTTATGCTGTGTGATTTTAGACACTTACTTTATCTCATTTGGCTTTAATTTTCTTACCTGTAAAATAAAGGTATTGGACTAGATCACTTCTGAGGCTCTTTCTTTCCAGCTCTATATTTATGATTCTACAAATATAATAAAGTAATATATTTGGGGAACTTTATCATCCAAACAATGTGGTAAATTTAATGGGAATGAATAAAGATGGTATGGCATGGCAGTGGTGACAGGGGGACACTTATAATGGACTTGTCTTATTATAATTGAAAAGTGTTTTGGATTATCTCTTTTCCCCTTCTTCTCATTCAATGGACATGGTTAAGATTTTTCTGGATTTAAATTTGTCTTCATGTCTATTTCCTGTAATCCATAGAGTTTAGAACACACCCAAGACCACATTATAGGTTTTAGGGGTACCATAGGAGAGGAAAACTTCTACTGCATTAGGAGTACCAATCAAGGACAAATACTTCCAGTTCTCCTTTCTGGGAATGCTGTCTCCCCTTGTGCTTTAGAGATATCATTTTGGCAATGGAGTGGAGCAAGAATTAAAGAGATGAAATAGGGCAGCCAATGAGAAAACAATTGTAACAATTCAGATTAGAGTTTGGCATCTGAACTGGGATGGTGGCTGTGTAATGAGATCGAGAAAGACTAGGTACTTAAGCTGCATTCTACACAGGGTCAGCTGTAGGTTCATGATGCAGAGCTGTTCCAAGGATCTTGAGTGCTTTAGACAGCACCATATGACTAATTAAAATTTTTTTCTAAGTTGATTCTCCTATTTTCTGCCCCTCTTCAATGCCCCTCTTGGTCAATCCTTGGAGAAAACATTTTGAAATGGGGGCTATATGGAAACCAGAAAATATGGGTTTCTGGTGCCTAGTAGTTATCTTCATTATAGTAATTTCATGTCCTTCTTAATGTTCTTAACATAGAAATCCCCACCCCCATTCCCTTCCTAGCTTAACTTGTATGAACACTATATTGTTAGCTCATATTTATTAAGTGTCTTCTATTGGGCACTGTGGTAAGTGCTGGGGATACCAAGGAAGGTCACATCTTTGTAACATTGAGATGATTCAGGCCAATTCTAATGATCTTGTGATGGAGAGAGCCACCCAGAGAGAGGATTATGGGGACTGAGTGTGGATCACAACATAGCATTTTCACTTTTTTTGTTGTTTGCTTGCATTTAGTTTTCTTTATCATTTTTTTTTTATTTGATTTTTTTCTTGTGCAGCAAGATAATTGTGGAAATATATATAAGAATTGCACATGTTTAACATATATTGGATTACTTGGTGTCTAAGGGAGGAAGGGAGAGAAAAAAATGTAACACAAGGTTTTGCAAAGGGTGAATGTTGAAAATTATATGTGCATACGTTTTGAAAATAAAAAGCTTTAATAATAAAACAAACAAACAAACAAAAATGCCAAAGACCATTCCCTTTTCTGAAGGTACTCAGAATCTACACATATAAAAAAGGTATGTATAAAATAAATTGGAGTTAATTACAAAGGGAAGGTATTACTATTATGGAGTATTTAGAAAGGCATCTTGTAAGAAGGCAGGACTATAGAGAAGACTTGAAGGAACTCAAGGAAGTTAGGAGGCAGAGATGAAAAGGGAAGAGAGTCCCTGGCATAAAGGATAACATAATTTATTTCCTTAAATAAAAACTTTTTAAACTTCTTTTTTTTTGTGTGAGATGAAATGCCAAAATAGGAAGCCAACCTCTATTCATTCCATCTTGTGATGCCAGATCCTGTGCTACAGTTTAGGTATTTAATTTCTACTCATGTACAACTGATACGATAATCCTACAATTGAACTTGTTGAGTGAAGGTGTGAACAGCCTTGACAAATATAAGATCACCCTATCTTATGGGCATCAGATTATCTGAAAAATACAGATTGTCCCAAAGTAAAATGTTTGCATTTCTCAAGAGAAAGTGTCATAAAAAGATAACCGGAAAAAACTAAGAGTTTTAAAAAACCCCATTCATTCTGATTCTATAAGCATTTACTAAGTGCCTATTATATGTCAGGCTCAGTTTTAGGTACTAAGATTACAAAGGCAAAAATGAAAAAAACTTACATCTTATGGGATGTGGGTGGGGAGCACAGAGAAGAGATAAAGAACAATACATACAGTGACAAATTAGTACAAACTATAGAGGCAGTAACTGGACCTTTATTTTCACTGTTATAGGTGACTCTCAGGTGAAAAAAATGCTTTTTTAATCAACATCTGTTGACATTGTCTCTGAGACTTATAGCTTTGGTGAATTTTTGGAATTTTGAGAAGTTAAGTGAAATATACTTAATATGTGTTAAAACCTAAACATGAACTTGTCTTCCTGGCTCTTTAAGACCAACTCTATCAGTTATAAAACACTATTCCCTCTTCTGTAATATATGTCACATATTTATATATACATATAAATTATTACATATATATTATATATATGCATATGTTGAACACAAAATAATTTTGGGGAAGGAGGAAAGCCTTAACAATTGAGATAATCAAGAAAACTAATGTGATCTTTTAGCTTTTTGAGTGACAACAATAAATGCTTCATTAAAAAGTGGTTTAAGAAAATGATTGACCTATTTTCTTTTTTTATTATAGTTTTTTATTTACAAGATATTTGCATGGGTAATTTTTCAGCATTGAAAATTGCAAAACCTTTTATTCCAACTTTTCCCCTCCTTCTCCCCACCCCTTACCCCAGATGGCAGGTTGACCAATACATGCTAAATATGTTAAAGTATAGTTAAATACAATATATGTATACATGTGATTGACCTATTTTCAAAGAAAGATTGGTATGATATGGCACTAGCTGTGCTCTCTCTATCTCTCACACATACACACATGTATATGTTTGTGTGTTTATATAGACATACACATGCATATATGTGTATATATGCATATATATATGAGAAATACATACACACACACACACACACACACACACACACATATATATATATATACCTCTCCATGGTCATAAGAGTCATGTTTTTAAAATAAATGTTTCTTATATGCAGAAACATGAGGTTGCTCATATGGTCCATCACCAAAAAATGGCAGATAATGATTGAAGTCCATGCTGATATCCAAACTACTTTCTCTACCTCTTTTGTTGGTTTTTATCAAGAATCACAACACTCAGATCTGTAATATCTTTTTTGCTTAGTACCAATGGATTTGTAAAATTTGCAAGAAAATAATAGAAAATATCATCCAGGATGCACATCCAGGACAAATGATTTGAAAAAGTTAACAAACTGATTCTAGGTAGTGTTGGAAACAACATAAAAATATTTACATTCCCTTTACTTTCTCCATATTAGATTTGTTCAAAATGTTAAGATACTTAAGCCTAAATTTTAAATGTGAAAACTGAGATAAAATGTTTACAGTGGTAGCTCTGGAAAATATTCGGGGGATGAAATCAGTATAGAAATAGAAAGAATTAGTGAACACGAGGCAGCAATTCAAGGATCTGCATAAAACAAGGACTTTTAAAGTTTGAAATATATATTATAAAAAGGGTAGTTTATAGGAAGCCTACATAAATAGTCATGGGCTTTGAGAAAAGGTTTCCAAAATGGTAATAACCATTTACATTTATGGAAAAGTGGACTGATTTCACCCTCCCCCAAATACTTTAGATCTCTACTTTGGCTGCCAGAAAACAGTTATACAAAATTACAAATTAATCTTTGCAAGATTATTCTCCAGTATAGATTTTCCATAGATAATTAATGAATAATTTAATATAATAACTCCAAGAGGAATTTTATATCTGAAAATATGACTTTGATTTGTTGTTAATGTATGCAACTTTACTTTATGATGCCTCATATTTATTTTTAAGTGTTCTTTTGTTTTCTCAAATATACACTTCTCTTTAAGCTTACATGAGAGAGTACATCTTTAGACATTTTTTGAGGCATGTTACTATGTCACTGAAAAGTTATTTGACCAACTGTACTTCTATATATAATATTTACACATAATGTATAAGTACACTTTTGTAGCTATGGTTTGCAGCCTCTATCTTCATGATATATTTCAGTTTGTAGAGTGTGGTATGGTGGATAGAGAGCTGACCGTCAGTCAGGAATATTTGGTTTAAAGTCTAGCTCCTTGAGAACATACTGTCAGTATATGACCTTATGTAAGCACTAGTGGAAGGATTTTCCTATGCAAATGAAATTACAAATATAATTTTTTCCCAAAGTAGGGTAAGTTCTTTAACTCCAGAAAAGCTGCCCAAGGTTGTAGAGTGTTTTTTTGAAATGTTGTTACTGATGCTTCAGTATCTAAGTAATCTTTGTTATGGTTCATCTACTTATATAGGACTTGGAGTGGGGGACATTCCATTGTTAGCAGAACAGATAATCTGGTCAAGCCTTTCCATTAGTGATTGTTTCACTCAGATGGGGTCATGTTAGGATTACTAAGTGAGAACTGAGGTTGTCTGGACAGTGACAAGGTGAGAATTCAGGTTTTCTGGACAATTACAAGGTGAGAACTCAGGTTGACTTGATAGAAGGAGCAAGCCCATTGGCTGAAGTGGTTCTTCCCAGAAGCCCTTGCATTATCCCACGCCCATTCTCTGGGAGGATAAAGAGTACAGCACTCCAGGAAGAGAAGAAGACTCTGAATTGCATCAGGCTTGACGGGGCTCTCTGCAGGAAGGGAAGTCACTTCTTTGGACAAGAGTTAACAGCAACTGCCTGGAGACAACGGTTCGTTACAGGAAGAAGAATCTGTCTGAGAGATTTGAGTAGACACAGTAGATCTCTTCCCAGAGAGCGATCCAGCAGCTTCTGGAGAAGACAGCTCGTTACAGGGTCAGGTTATGTTTAGTAGATAATATTGTTAAACAAGTTAGAAATAAACAAGATTTTCAAGAATTATTTCTTTATTGACCTTGTATTTTCAAATAATAAGACTACAGTACCTATGCCCATTGTATAAATGGGAGAATGAACAGGTCATCTAAAATGTTTACTCATTTGATTTTTAGAATAGAAAGAAAGGGTCAGATTCTGCTAGATGGGCAAACTATATTGTAAGTGGGTTAGATTTTCTTAGAAATATGGTAACTTAGGATAATGGAGAGGGAAAAATATATTAAATGAAAAAAATCCAAACCTTCCCTCTCACTATATCTATATGAATAAGATTTTTAAATTCACTAAATTGTCAAATAATGTGAAAGAATTTATGTATTTCTTGAAATCCCACCATACCAAAAAAGTAATATGTTGTTCAACAAGAATATAACAACTGAAGAATGCACTTATGTGTACACAGTTGTGTACACGCTAATTTGATAGCTGATACACAAATATTTCATGACTGAAGAACTGAGCATAGTAGTAGGTTGGGACTGGAATACTGGTCTGTATTAATACTTGTTACTAGCTTTTCTTGGATGAATCCCCTGTTATTCATTGAGGTCATCAAGTCAACCCATAGTAGAAATCCTTTCATATCCCTATCAAGTGATTATCCAGCGTCCATTTAAAAACTTTCTATAATGAGAAACTCAATACCAATTGAGACCTATTCTACTTTTGAATAGTTCCAATTATTAGCAAATCTTTTCTTTAAGCTGATAAGCTTGAAAATCTGCCTTTTCATATCTTCTTTTCATAATTCCTAATTCTTTCTGGAACCGATCAAAAGGTATTTAATCTTTTTTCCATACTAATAATTGTTCAATTAATTGGAGACAATTATATGTCTGGGTAAAATATCTTTTTTTTCCCCCAGACTAAAAATATCTCCATTTCTTTCAATATATTTTTGTATAGTATATTTTTGACTATTCTGGTTGCAGTCTAATTAGACCATCTAGTATATTTTAAAGAATGAATATAATCCATCCCCTCCACATTTATTAAGTATTGATGTAAGGTAAATAAAAAAGACTCTGCTCTCAAGGAGTGTACACTATAAAGATATTATAAGAAACTTGACTGAATTCTGAGTATAGTTAATCTGCCCATGGAATTCTTTTGAGCTACTAGCCCCTCTGCTATATCAAAAAAAGAAGTGAAAACAATCTGTTTTACATTGATCATCATCTCTATTTCTAAATTCTCATGGACCATACATCTATTACAAGTACTCTAGAATTTTGTAAGAAATCAAGTCAAGCTTATTAGCCTGCAGTTCAAAAATTTATCTTCTCCCTTTTTTGAATACTAGCATATATTTGATCATTTTCACTTCTGCACTCTCACTTTCTTAGTGATCACTTATCTAACTAATCATCTAGGAAACACAACAACAAATTCCTTCAGGACTCTGAGATGTAGTTCATCTGTTATCTGGGTGTGGATACTTAAAATCAGGGATACCATTCTGTGATCTCTTACCATCTCACTTATCTTTTATGTCAATTTTCCATGGATATTTTAGTTCTGCCTTTTAAGGGCTGAAGAGTGTTTTTGGTAATGAGAATTAGGAATGGATTAGAACTGTGATTTTTTTGATATTTGAAACTCCCAAGTTAGGAAACTTCCTCTATCAATGTAGATAGGCACCTTCTCTTCAACTTATAATTTAAAAGAGTTATATAGAACACTGAGAGGTTAAATAGCTTGTTTGGAGTCATATAGCCAGTCTAAATCAGCAGGCAGACCTAAGCCTATGACTTCTTGACTTCAAGATCCATTTTCTGCTCTACCGTACTGGTTCTTTGTTGTTGTTTCAATAGTGTCCAATTCTTCATGACCCCGTTTGGGGTTTTGTTGGCAGAAATATTAGAGTGGTTTACTATTTCCTTCTCTAGGTCACTTTATAAAGGACAAACTGAGGCAAAAAGGATTAAGTGACTTGCCTAGGATCATACAGCTAGTAATTATCTGAGACTGGATTTGAACTCAGGAAGATCCAAGGTTGATACTCTATTCACTGTGCCACGTACCTGCCCATATTGCCTCTTACTGGGAAGATAGCATTTTCTCCATAGTTTATTAACATCATTCGATTTCCTACTCCCTCCAGTTATCTCATTTCTTCTTTCTTCTTCCTCTTGCCCGAACATAGCAAAAAAAAAAAAAAAAAAAAAAAAAAAGATAAGGGGGAAAGCCCCATTTATTCTAGATCATATTTTGCTAATATTTTCCTTTTTGCTAATATTATTCTTAGAGGAAAAGGATACTCCTTTTTATTTATTCTCAAGTGCTGCCTACTCTCATTTCTGGATTTTTTTAAAAATCTAATTTAATAGTTTCCTGTGCATTCATTTCAGTCTCTTTAGGCAGTTTTCCCCTTTCATGGCTGTGTGTTTTTTTTTTTTTTTTTTTTTTTTTTTAATTTCTACCCATTTGAAATGGATCCATTTAAAACAGTTTTTCTCTGAATCCTTGGGTCAGCAATTATGTCATTGGTGCCACAGATTGTAGAAGGGCTTTGTCAGTTTTCCTCAGATCTGATTTTCTTTCTCTTTATCTGTTAACTTAAAAGATTTTTTTTTTTTTTAGTTTTGGAAAATATTCTTATTAGTCTCAATTTGGTGAGGAGATATATGGATGTAGATCTATGCATATGTGAGCATTTGCATCTAAGGATCCTAAACAGGCACACACGACTTTGCCAAATAGCCAAAGCAGACACTTCTTTGAATTTCTCATTTGTTTTAAGTTGTGTGGAGTGTTATTTTAGAGACATGTAGATGAAGGAGTCATGTTGTTTGTATTTGCATAGGATACAAAATGATCTCTAAGATCTCTTTTCACTTTAAATGTATGATCCTAAGAATTCGATTAGAGTCTCTACTCTGATTTTCCTAATTGCCTTGGACAAGTCCCTTAATCTCCCCAAGTTTGGTTTTAGATTGTGTGATGAGTGCTATTTTAGTGACATGCAAATGAAGGGGTTATGTTGTATGTATTTGCAGATGAACCCCAGAGATAGTTTTCATGACTTCAGTTTTCTCATTCCTGGACTTGAGCTGAAGTTCTTCCCTAGAAGAAAATTGGCTCTTCAGGTACAAACCATGGGTGTGAATACACTGCCCTGAAGCAGCACTAGGGCTGTGGAATGTATGCAGGAAATATGTAAAAAAGGTCTGTTGTTATCAATGGTGATAGAGGACCTTATCTAGAAAGTAGGGTGACCTAATGTAATTTAGGATTCCTGTGATTTTATAGCCCATGGTGAATGATGGTGACGCTATACCTAAAACAAATTTGCAGAAAGGTTAAAAGTATCCATTCTTGTGCCAAAATATTCTCTGGGCTTTGCCATAACTATGGGGCATCAATGGCAGGAAGTGGAAGGGAAATGTGATACCAGTGTATGGAATTTTAGTCTTTCCACTTAACAAATTCTGTAATGCTGAACAAAATTCTTCACCATCTAACAAATTGGTCATTCTTTAAGACTCTGGGTCTGAGTGGGCCAAGGGATCTCATGGTTGGCTTAAAAGTTCCATTTGCAACTGATGCTTTAAAGTGAAATTATTGAATTCTGTTCTAGCTGTACCAAGGGGGTAGGGTGATCAATATGAAGATTTCATTGTACTGTAGGAAGCAGGAGGTAACACACATTTATTAAGTGTCTAATATGTGCTTGCCATTGTGTTAAGTGCTTTATAAATATCTCATTTGATTCTTGTAACAGCTCTGGCAGTTAGGTACTATTTTTATTCCCCCTTTACAGTTCAAGAAACTGATGGACACAGACATTAAATTATTTTTCCGGGGTCATAAATCTAGTTAATATCTAAAATTGGTTTTGCACTCAGGTTTTCCTGACTTCAAATCCAGTGCTTTAGCTGCTATATTAGCTACCTACCACAAAGAAAGAATCCTGAATTTGGTGCCAGAAGACCTGAATTTGAATTAAGGAGGATGCTCTGGATCTCATTTTCCTCATTTGTGATGGAAGGGGGTTGGACATAATGAATCTCTAAGTTCTCTTTTCACTCTAAATCTGTGATTTTAGAAATTAGATTGGAGTCTCTACTCTGATATTTCCTAATTGTCTTGGACAAATCCCTTAATCTCTCCAAGTTTGTTTCCTCATCTGTAAAATAGAGATACCAACCATTATATTGTCTACCTCAAAGAATTATAGTGAGGATCAATTATATATATATGTATATATACATACACACATACATATATACATATATACACATATAATTATGTATATACATGTATGTGTATATATAATATATGTATTATAGATGTGTGTATATAGTGTTTGTTAACTATTTAGCACTATCAGCATTTTTGTCCTTCCTGTTCTGTATGATACCAAACAGAAATAATACATATGCGATAGTCATCACTTCTCTTTATAAATATTTTTTTACAGATCTCTGTGAGCATATTTCTGGGAGAAAACACACAAATTATTCCAAGATTATGTGTCTATACTGTCCTTCTATCCCAAACCTCAAGTTTTAAAATTTTACTTTGGAATTTGAATGCTTCCGTTACATTTTTGAAAGGAAAACTCCATCCTTCTTGTTCCAGGCTGGTATGGAAAATGCCACAGTCCTGCCCAAGATTTAAAAATTCTGCCCAAAATATGATTGGTGTGATTGCAGTCCAAGTTTCCTTGTTCTCTTGGCAGTAGATTTCCACTATCTGACTTTCTGGGGACAGCATCTTTTCTTCTAGAAAGACAACCTCCCTAAACCTAGGCAAGTCAAGAAGAGAAACGAGGTTCACCTCATTTTCTGGTACCTAAGCATAAGCTAGTCAGCATGGCCACCAGGTTCTGTACCAGATGCTGAGGGCTTTGGGGCAAGGCTCTGGAAACCATCTTGGCTTAAATCTCAAAGCTGAAAACTGCCAGATCACAGCCTCCCTGCTGCCTTTGTTTTGGATACGCAGTGTGCTGTTGCTGCAAGCAAAGGCTGCTGTGGGTTCTCAGTGGAAGCTGACCAGTCAAAAGTCAAAGATGTTGGGTTCTTTCCTTGGAGAAATCTTCATTTCATCACTCCAAAGGCTGACAAGTTGGTGCAAAAGGAAACCCACACCTAGTAACTGATACACAGCAATGACGTCCTGTTGGGAGTAGCAAGGAGCAGGGTGAAATGGAATTCTGCCTTCTCTTACTTAGAGAACAGGATGTTGGGGATTAGGAAGAGGTTAGAGCAGGCCAGAAGGATAACTAAATACTGTCTAAGGCAGGCTCTTACTTTTTTTTTTTCTCCTTTAAATCAAAATAGCACCCCTTGAATCTTTCCACAATAGTAAGTCACCCAACACAACATTTGGGTGTAACAAAATTATGACTGGCTAAGAGCAAAATTGTGAAGCCAGTAGTTTAATGTTAGTTCTTCTCATTTTCTTAGAATGTCCTCCCTTTTGGATGTGCCCATCCCATAACAATACTAAATGATAGCATCAAGTTCTCATTGGTAGAAAGGGCAGCTCATTCCCTGTCCACTCCCTTCTCATGCTATCCTTTCTAGCCAATAAGAACTTGGTGCTGTTCTCTCTTAATCTAAAATATTTATTTTGTATGGTTACTCATAAGAAAACAAGTTATTGATTATATAATCAGTGGAGGGTGGGACTATACTAGAGTCACATCAAGTTGAGAGCTGAATGTTAAATTTTCAGGAGATTTACACCTTGGAAATAAGGAAATATTACAAAACAGGGCTTGATTTTTCATTTTATTGTCTGGACTTAAGAAAGTTATAGAGAAAATGTTAATAATACATGTATTCAAAAGTGTGTCGAGTATATATATGTATGTGTGTATCTATGCACACACATATATGCATATGCACACATAAATGTGTATAATACATGTGTATGTAAATAATGTGTTAAATATAGTTATGCTATATTGATAATATATAATTATCAAAACTATGATGTACCATTATAGTATATATTAGTGATATCAATACAATATTATATATGATATATCAATGTTATATGTTACATCATATAAATATATATTATTATTATTATATGCTATATACTATATATGGAAAACCATTTGTTAAATTTGCCAGTACATCTGGTAGAACTGAACTTCAATTGTGATGTCCCCAACACTTCAAGTAAAAAACAGTTGAAGGAATCAGAGATGTGTAGCCTGTAGAAGATAAGGTTTAGGGGCACATGATAGCTCTCTTCAAGTATTTGAAAGTATTGTAGAGGAGGGATTGGATTTATTTGGTATGGTTCTAGAAGGCCTGATGGGTAGAAATTATAGGTTGACTAATTTTAGTACTGCACAATTAGAACTGTGGAAATTGAAGATTGTCTTGTGAAGTAGTTTTCTGTCTCTGGAAATGTCTAGACAAAGGCTAGATGATTATATTTATTAGTCAAATATAAGCTTTCTGGGGGCAAGAAAAATTTTGCTTTTGTCTTGTATCTCTATTGTATAAATGCTTTTTGATTGATTGGCATTTTACAAGAGATTCATGTTTCAAGGAGACCAGACCAAGTGACCTTTAAGTTTTTTTTTTTTTAACCCTGTTAACTCTAAAAGAAGCTGTGGTGAGAGTACATAAGTAGAGGGCTAGAGGATCATTTGCAGGGTAATATATGTTCATTTTAACCATTGCCATATGGAGATAGTGACTCTCTCCCTATTGTCTCACATTGCAAATGACTCTAACGGTAGAAAATTCCAAATAGGTATGAGCAGAAGACACTGCTGGGGCTGACTGGAAGAGGAATAAATCCACCTTTAAGCATTCATATAAGTAAAACAATCTTGACTAAGCACTTATTATGTGAGAAGCACAAAGCACAAACTGAAATACTGAGGTCTGAGGCTTAGGAGGTTTTGGGTACAGTGGAAATAGAGTACCTAAATTCAAATCTTATCTCTGGTACTTAGTACCTATGAAACTTTTAGTACCTCACTAAATCTCTCTGGGCTTCCGATTCCTCATCTATAAAATGAAGGGATTTGAGTAGTTGACTTTTGTAGTCCCTTACAGCCCTAGATCTATAGTCATATTTTTTCTACTTCACTTACATGTTGGCTTGACTTTTGATATAATCATAGGGAAAACTAGGTGACACAGTGTATAGAAGATTGGACCTGAAGAAAACTGAAAATTGAGTGGATTTTCCCTTCAGTTGGGGAAATGCCTGAATAAGTTATGTTATATGAACATAATGGAATATTGCTATTCTATAAGAAATGATCAGCAGGACAGTTTCAAAAAGGATGATTTCACTGATGCTAAGTGAAGTGAGTAGAACCGAGAGAACATTGTACACAGCAACAAGATTATGTGATGATCAACTATGATGGACTTGGTTCTTTTCAACAATGAGATGATTCAGGCCAATTTCAATAGACTTGGAATGGAAAGTGTTATTGACATCCAGAGAGAGAACTATGGAAACTGAATATGGATCAGAACATAGTATTTTCACTTTTTTATTCTTCTTATTATTTGCTTTTTTCTTTCTCGTGTCTTTCCCTTTTTATCTGATTGTTATTGTGCAGCATGACAAATATGGAAATATGTTTAGAAGAATTGCACATGTTTAACTTATAGTGGATAGCTTGCTGTCTAGGAGAGAAGGGAAGGATGGAAAGGAGGAACAGAAGGTGAAAAATTTAGAACCCAAAGTTTTACAAAGGTGAATGTTGAAAACTGTTTTTGCATGTATTTGGAAAAATAAAAAGCTATATATAAAAAAGATTGGGTCTGAAGTCAATAAAATCTGAATTCAAATCTGGCCTCAATTACTAACTAGCTTGTGATCTTGAATGAATCACTTAACCATATTTGCCCCAGTTTCAATATCTGTAAAATGAATTGGATAAAGAAATGGCAAATCACTCCAGCATTTCTTCCAAGAAAACACTAAATGGAGACACAAAGGGTCCAACATAGCAAAGGTTCACAAAGCAACCACTGTACAACAACAAATAATCTTATCCCTCAAGGGGATCTTGGCCTATAGAGTTTACAGTAGGAGTTATAAGAGATAAAATGTATTTTTCAGTTTAGTAAGACAAAAAAAAAAGAAAAGAAAAAGGGAGGGATGGCAGAGGTTGGTGTAATTAATCAATTAAAATTAGCCTTATCATTCATTTCAAATTTTCTAAATCAAGATCTTTTTATTGCCATAACTAAAATTCTCCCAAGAAGACTTAAAAATATACCCATTCTAGTCTTTGAGTATAAAGAAAAATATCAATTCCTTCAGAACAGACATCTTTTCATAGAGAATAGCTCAAGAGAATAACTCATATCATTGCCAATACAAAGATGTAAACTTTCCTGAATTCCCCTCTCCATGTTGTTATTCAGTAGTTTTCGATTATATCTGACTCTTTGTGACCCCATTTGGCATTTTCTTGACAGAGATGCTTCAGTGGTTTGCCATTTTTTCCAGTTCATTTTACAGATCCAGACACTAAGACAAACAGAATTTTATAGATCATATAACTAATAAGTGTCTGAGATCAGAGTTGAACTCAGAGAGATGAAATTTTCTGGCTCGGGGTCCAGTGCTCTATCTACCTTCCTTCTAGTTGACCTCCCCTCTCCATGGTATAACTCTATTCTCTTTTTTCTTTATTTTTTATTGCAGTTTTTTATTTTCAAAACATATACATGGGTAATTTTCAACATTGATCCTTGCAAAACCTTTTGTTCCAAATTTTTACTTTCCTTTCCTCCATCCCCCCTAAGATGGCAAGTAATCCAATGTAGGTTAAACCTGTATAACTCTACTCTCAAAGAAGTTTTACAAGAGTTTGGAAGTGTATCTACAAATATAGAAACCTACTTCCCTGCTGTAGATTTGAAGCAGGCTAGTACCTTCTAGACCAAGAGTTCCTATGTGATGCTATCCACACTGGTGATCTCTGTTCCAGCGTGGTTCCCATTTAAGGCTGGGAGGGCAAATGGAGCGATAACTGATGCAATGGTGGAAGTAAAAGGAGTCAATGGACTGGTGCTGAGTTGAAACAGACGCTCCTGTAGATAGTGAGATACAGTTATTCCTGAGGTCACCAGGGGGTTATCACTCCTGTACTATATTACAAGTTTACATCAAGCACTTTGTCAAGGAAGCTCTCTCTGGCTAGTTACTTTAGACACAGAGATTCATGAGTCTTAAAACAGAATAGCTTTCAGCAGAAAGGGGATATTGATAAGGTACCAAGGACTATGACATTTCTTATAGTCAATCTTGTCATGTCTAAGCTTTGTAGGCTTCAAATCATTGTATTACATAGCTTTCCTTGGTTTCCCCTTTGATGAAATGTGAAAAACATTATGGTCTTTTAGGTGATCTGTTTATTTTATTTTGAGTCTTTTTTTTTTAAGTTGCCTTTCCATAGGTTAAAAACAATATCTTGTGTGTGTGTGTGTATGTGGGTAGGTATGCATGTATATATGTGTGTGTGTGTGTGTGTGTGTGTGTGTGTGTGTGTGTGTGTATGTATATATAAATATATCTGTCTTAATTGCAGCCTATTTGGGGGAAATGGGAGGGGCAAAAAGGAGAAAAAAATAAAATAAAAAGTGCTCAGCAGAAAACAAAAGAATAACTATAAAGAAGCTTATAGAAAGTTAAAGATGAACACTCATGAATATAATTTTTTTGATTATTTTATATGCTTTCTTGAAATGGAAATTTATTGTTATATATTTTGAATCCTCTCTGATGTTCTGCTGGGCACGACAATGTTTTGCTTTGGTTTTTAAATTTTCCTTTCTTTTCTTTTTTCTATTCTGTTTTTTCTCATTTTGTATTTAGTTCCATTAAAAATATGTTTTGGAGGCTCCATATTGTCTGACCCATAGTAAATCTGGTCTTCTGACAGGTCACTGAGATTCATATAGAACTGATTGCTCATTTGCATTATAGTCTGGGAGGTATACCTATCCCTAGTTGGTGGTAACTATATAGCTGTCTTTGTCTGGGTTTATGAAGTGGGAAACAAAGGCAAACGACCTTTTTTTTTTTAACTCCCTGAGAAATTCATCCTTCTCACTGGGTAGTTAAACCTGCTTACTTCTAGTTTGGAGGCAGGAGGGAAGAAACAAGTTCTGACCTTTGTAGACATGCATTAACTACGAAACCTTCCAAACCTTGTGGGACTTCTTAGAGAAACCCTGTTTCCCATTAAAATCTATTGCAGTGTAAAAAATAGGGTCAACAGGAGATTAGTAATTGAATCTGTAATCCTTCACACCCAATACTTGCTGAGATTCTTGTGTACAATTTGCAAGTTGAACCTGAGATGGAGTCAAAGTTGAATTTTTCACACATACATAGCCAGAGCCAGAAGCTTGGCTTAGTTCACCATTATTTATGTCTCATTATCTGAACTAAGGGACTTAATGTTCTGAGACTCATACCCTGAATGTAAATGAAGAGTAGCAAATGGAAGAACTAACTTGTCATTGTAGTCTAGAAAGTCTATATAAAATGGTGGTTATTAGTAGGCAGTGCTACTGAGTGGAAAGTGTCCTGGCTTTGGAGTTAGCTTAACTTCAAATCCTTGTTTTTTATGTTTACTACCTATGTGACCTCATACAAGTCATTTGATCTTGCAAGGAGGGTGAGCTAAATGGCCCTCATGGTACCTTCCAGTCCTCAACCTATAATTCTCTAACCATAGGTTTCTTGTGGATAGATTTTGGTTTGGGAATAGAGCATAGTTTAAATCAAGAATTTATATTTAATATAAATATAATAAATTATATATACATAATAAATTAAGAATTTGAAATAAGAATAGTATAAATTAAGAACTAGTTATGTCAGGTGGGTATAGAAATGCAATGGATTTCTTATCACATTACTCAATAGATGAGAGAGATGGAGAACCAAATAGGTAGGTTTACATATTGATTTTGTTTGGCAGGCGATGAATCTGGCAAACAAAAACTCAGCCCACAGCCAGATTTGTACACATTCCCCAAGAAAAATCAAAGGGCTGGATCTGGGATGAATTCAGCTGTCAGGATTATGTGGAGAGCTCTGCTAGCACTTTGAGGTTAAGTGCATAGATCCCTTTAAAAAAAAAAAAAGAAAGAAAAAAGGGCAGAAACAAGCAATACAGGAAATGGGAAGTTCAAGGAAGTAGATATATCTGGCACAGTGCCATGGGGGTTAGGACCTATATTTTGGGCCAATTATAACCAAATATCTCTTACCTTAAGCCAGTTCCAAAAAAGAGAAAAGGCTGATGTTTTTGAGAGGGAAGATGAGCTTGCAAGTAGGTAGGAGATGGGCCAAGGGAAAAATAATTCACACCAAGAATTTCTTAGATTATTAAAGCTGAGACCTTGGAGATCAAATATCTAGTGCAATCTCTTTATTTTATAGATGAAGAAAGTTGAAGCCCCAAAAAGTGGCTTGATTAGTTATTGACTGAAGGGGAAATTAAATGTAAAATTCCCAAATCTTAATTCAGTGCCCTTTCAATTGTATTTCTGGCTGGATTCAAATAAGTCTAAGATTCAGATCCAAATTTAGGGATCTTCCTGAGAGAGAATAAGAAAACCAAAACTCATTCACTGCCCACTTAAAAGAAAGTTATGTTGCTTGAATGATTTTCAATCCTTATTTTTTAAGTTCTTCTTTCCTAATTTGATTGTTTCAAAATAGTACATTTAAGCTGCCCTCTCCTCTCTACCCTTACCCTCCAAAGAGTAATCTATATTTCTGCTGTTGTGTATAACCAAAGTTAATATATTAAGTAACTTCTTTGTTGTTGGTAGTAGAGAAGTAAAGATTTAAGGGACACACAAAATTTCCCCCTACTTTCATACCAGGACTTGAAATATGCTCTGTTGAATGAGCCTGGTAAGGATATTTATCCCTTGTCCCTTTATCCGTTGTAAAGGTGAATAGAAGGCTTTTGTCTCACATGATGTCAGTCCAGCACCTTCTATTAGAATTAAGTTCACTAAAAATTTAAAGAAACTAGCCCCCTTACAACTTTTCCTCTCAGCCCCCCAAAGGATTATGTTACTGTAATGAAAGCAAGTCTAGATAGCAAAAGACCTTCCAGATTATCCGGTTCACTCCCTGTTAGTGCAAGATTTCTCCTTTCAATGGATCCTCTAGTATTTCCCTCTGTCTAGTTTTTGGTATCCTGAGTGAGGGAAGCTTCCACCACATCCCTTGGGAGGTTATCCTCTAATTCAGTAGTTCTCAAAGTCAGGAAGTCTTTCCCGATAGCCATCTTGAGTTTTCTCTCCTTCAATTGTATCCCATTACTTCTGTTTTTTGTCCTCTATTACAAGGTTCTTCTCCCTCCTCCCTCCTGATACTTGGAGGCTTTTTCACTCCTTCCTTACTCACACATTTTAAACTCCTTTCACAGTCTCTCCTCCCCCATCTCCTCTCCTACACATTCTGCCTTTGGGTCCTGAACTTCCACTTTGGTTTCTTTTTGGGCTTCATATATAGTTTACATCTGTTTGCTGTCATGGACCCCCAAACCACCTAGCCCTTAATGGATACCTCAGAAATAATGATCAAAACCAGAGATCTCAATAAAGCATAGTTTGTGCATCCTTAAACTGGAAGGATGCTAACAATTTATCTGGCAATAGTCTTAGAATAAAAGACTAAATATAATTGGATTAATTGCTCTAAATACTTAGAACATCTTCAAAATTTTACAATACTTTGCAGCTTATGATTTACTTTGCACAAGAAGTCTCTTACATGTTTAGAATTTACTCTCTCCTCACCTTTGCTTAATATACCTGTTTTTTTTTTTACAGTTTTTTTTTTTTACAAAGCATAGCTCGAGTACCCCTTCTACATGTGATCTTTCCTAAGCAGCCTCCCCATGCACTGCCCATTCCTTTCCATTTTTGAAATTTCTCTGTATTTACTTAACTATCATAGATTTAAAGCAAGTGAGGATATTAGAGCCCATCTATTATAATTCCCTCATTTAATAGACAGAGTAATCAAGATCCAGAGAATCGATGGTTTGCTCAAAATTATACAGGTATTAAGGGACAGGCAGGACTTTACTTGGGTACATGCTGAATACCCTCAGTAGACTAGAAGCTCCTTGAAGGCAGGGGCCATTTTGTCTTTTGACTTTTTGTACCTGATACCTATACACAGTTCCTTGAATCAAGGAATTATCTAATACATGTTTGTTGTGCTGAATGGACTGAAATACTATTTTATACAGCTTTTATACAGTATATATGTGCCAGAGATAACCTATTGAGCATCCCTTGCCTAAAAGGTACTATATGCACAGCTCTAGGTCCTATGCTCACAGTTTGGTTGGGTTATTCCAGACAGGTCTTTTTAGTACAAAATCATAATGAGAGGTGTGATGTGGAAAGTACTAGAAAACTGAGTCCATTCTTTGAGGAGGCAGGAGAATAGAATCTTAAAAACCAAGGGAGCCACTGGTTAGGGAAGAAGATCCTAACTTTGTTATAATGCATTATACCAAATACAATTAAACTTCCTTCCTTCTCCTCTTCCCTCCTTCCTTTCCTCCCTTAATGGAATTTTTGTTCATTAAAAAAATTATTAAAAGTATTGTTGTCCTATCTCATCTCAGTCCTTTATATTAACCTTAGATGCTTACCTATCTTTAGTCTATCAAGTCTATCTTTATTCCCCATCCCCACCCCTCCAAATTTTTTTTGTGCTTATACTAATGATTTTTTTCAGTCTACAGGGTTTGTTTGAAATTCCTTCTACCAATATGATCTTCAATTTACAATCTTACTGACTTAACTTATTTAACATGGAATTATGAGAGATTAAATGATTTACCAGAGTCACAATATGCTATTTGGCAAGAGTAAAACTTAAATTCAGGTCTTTCTAACTTCAAGGCTGGCCCTTTATCAAATTATAATATACTACCTTCCTCTTTCCATAGATAGTCACTGTAATCTTTTCATGAAATCATAGATTAAGAAGCAAATTCATTGATGCTGTTTGATTAAAAAAAAAGAATGTACACTGTGTGGCAAAATAAAAAACAAACAAACAAACAAAAAACTATCACCTTGTTTCAGAGAACCTAGGTTCAAATTCTACTTTTGATACTCAGTATTTATATAATCTTAGACAAATCATTTAAGTTCCCTAAGGCTTAATTTCTCCATCTGAAAAATGAGAAGTTCCAATTAGATCACCTAGTACAGGGTTTCTTAAAGTTTTTCCACTCACCACCCATTTTTGTCCAAGAAAGTTTTATACAACCCTGAGTCAATATGTATGTAAAATAGGATTGAAAATCAAATATTTACTGATAATAAACCATAATTTTGCAATCACCATATTCAGTTATGAGATTCCATATGGGGTCTTAAACCACAGTTTAAGAAGCTGAGTCTTAGAAGACATCTGGCTCTATAGCCATACTTTTTGTTTGTATTGAAAGATATCTGTAATTCTTGGAAGAAGGAATTTCTGTCCCAGATAAAGGGATTCCCTTTTTGCCCCTTCCTTCTACCCCCTGCTTTGTGTTCAGTGTCATATCATGAAAGATGCTTTTTAAGTGAAAGAATTGACAGATACCGATGGTTTTCTAAGTGAAACCAGATGCCAAATTACCTCTCATGAGTAAAAGTTGTTGAACTGCTTCTAGTATTTTTTTTAGGCTTTGTCTTGTTTGGCTTTGCATTCTGCCAAAAAGAAAAAAAGAGAAAAGAAAAAAAAAGACTCAAACTAACAACACCTGGATGTCCAAACAATTTTAGATAATTTGAATTCATAAATTTCCAGATAGATGATAGGTAGATTCAGAGATACATGTATCTTATTCAAATTCTGTATTTGCCTAATTATGCATTCCACTTTACTACCGAAATGATACTAATTATGTATTACTATTCTTCATACTATACTTTTCTACTTCTATACTTTTGTTCACCTTCTTCTCTATATTTGAAATATCCTTTCCCTTCATCTCTACTTGCTGAAACCTAGTCATTTTTTTTCTCTATGAAATTTTCCCTTATCCCCTTCATCTTTGCACAGTAATTTTTTGTTTGCCTTTCATACCCATCAAATCTTATTTGGCATTATAGCTATTTATTCTTGTGACATATCCCCTTCCCACTCCCCAATGCTGCCTCCAAACATCATTCAGATGTAAGTTCTCTGACACATGCCCATTTCTCTCAGAACTGAACATGGTGTTCTGTATGGAGTAAATGCTTAATAAATTTTTAATGAGTTGAATTATAGTATTGATGGTCTATTTCTCCTTATCTAAGGACATAATAGCCATCTTCATTTTATAAAAGGGCTCCTTTTTAATACCTGGAGTGTCTTAACTGATATAACCTCAAATATAGGGGATCTTAATTTTTTTTTATTAGTAGTAGTTTTAAAATTCTTTGCCAACACTAAGATAGCTGGATGAATACTTCAGGCTTCTACTGAGACTAAGTGCTACAGTATGCCTTGGGTCCACTTCCCTGATGTTGAGTTTAAAATGGTCTTCTAAAGGTTTCACTGTTTGGTTTAAGCCTCATGCTGCTTCCCTGCTGCTGACCACATTTTGCATGTTTTTATAACAATTTTTCAACTACTTCCTCAAAAAATGTTAATTTCTTGAGTCATCTGTTGGTGATTAGGGTGAAGGGGTGGCTTGTTTTGGATTATAAGACCCAGATTGGAATTTCATGGGACAGATGCATTCAAGGTCACTTTCTTATCAGTGGAGACACAAGTTCATCTGGAGGGTTTTTGATGATCACACAAGGTTCTGGGATCTGGCAGTACTTGGTAAACTTATGATGAAGTAGTATATAATCTTAATAGGGGTCATAGGAGCATAGATTTAGAGTTGTAAAGAACCTTATATGGAAATTTAACCTCATTTTATACATGATAAAACAAAGCCTCAGAGAGATTAGCTGACTGGCCAAAGCCACATTGGTAGTTTAATGGTAGATTTGGAGTTTTGAACACAAGTCCTCATACTCTACATCCAGTGCATATACTTATCCCCATATATTATAGGAGGAGAGTGAGAGGTAGAGATAATTGTATAAATCCCATGTTTGCTACTAACCTGACAAAACCCATATATTCAATGGGAAAGCTTCTTGCTTCCGAGTCTTTGCTGTTTTTGTGTAGTTGTATTCAACTCTTTGTGACCCTATTTGGGGCTTTCCTGGCAAAAATACTAAATTGGTTTGCCATTTCCTTCCCCAACTAATTTTATAGATGAGGCAACTGAGGCAAACAGAGTTAAGTGACTTGCCCAGAGTGACCAGTAAATGTCTGAGGCCTGATTTGAACTCAGAAAGATATGTCTTATTGACAACAGGCAAGATACTCTATCTACTGTGCTACTTAGTCATTCATCTCTTTTCTTAGTCTTAGCTTGCCTTTATTTGTAATGACAGTAGTGATCACTCATATTTCTATGGAGTTTCAAAGTTTCCCAGAGAATTCTAATGTGAGGCAATTGCAAGGGTCATAAACAAGTCCTACCTCTTCCCCTGTTTCCAAGCAGGATAGTTCCAGAAAGAGGTGAATATTTATTTGGAAAGATAGAACAGTACAGTGAGAAGAACATTAGGTTTATGGTTAAAGAACCTGTGTTAGAGTCTCAGCTTCTGAGCTTGAACTATAGGAAGAAGGAATCCTTTATAGGGAGAAAGTGTATCTGAGGAAAACCAGTAAAATATAATTGCCTGGAAATTTGTGAATCTGATTGATGGAATTTTAAATTGCTTATGGACGGAAAGAGCCAATTACCCACGTATATCTGTTTCTACAGAGAGCAGGAGAAAATATTTGTGAAGAGACAATAATCTAATCTGGATCAGAGTCACTTCATTTGTGTGGGTTTTTATTTCCTTATCAATAATATCAAGTCATTGGACTAACTAATTTCTGAAGTTCTTTCCAGCCCTAAATCCACAAAGGAAGTATGTCTCTTTTGTCTTTACTAAAATGACACAAATCAGGTAAATATCTGCAATTCTATCATTGATGAGAGGAAAGGAGAGAGGAAGAAGTGAGAAGCTTCAAAGCTATAGTTCTACACAAGAACTTTCTTTGGGATGCTGAGGACAATTTTGGTTTGCATTTGGTCTTTGCCAAAAAACTGCTCATTGTGGGTCAAATGCATCATGTGAAGAGATGGAGAAGTCTGCTTAGATGGAGAAGTCTGCTTTAGACATAAGCTGTTACAGATCAGTTTGCTGTCTCAGCTAATAGAGCTGATAGAGAAACAAGTTAGTTCTTTATAGCAAATATGGGGGGGCAAGATGGATTTTCTAAGGATGTGATGAAAGCCATTAGTTACTGTTACTGTTACTGTCACAGTCACAATGATGATTCATGAAATGCAAAGTTGATTTTCCTATGAGAGAAGATAAAAAGGTGAAGAGTGGGAATACTTCTCTCTATTATGTTATTGTGGAAAATAGAGTGTTCCTTGAAAGAATTAAATATTCCAAAGGGAACACATAGTGGGGAAATAGCCTAGAGTGGCAAATAAGGAATCCAAATCAGTCAGGAAGCTTCAAAGGGAGAGTGTCACTTAGTGAAGGAAAGCAAGAAGAGACATTTTGGGAGCTTTGCTGTAGACATGGAATGGAGAGCTAGATCCTCTGAGGAGTCATCCTGAGACTAATTTCATCAACAAAATAACAATAAGGAGAGTTACTGAGAGAGGAAGACGAAAAAAATTGTGAAGGTAATTCTCTTCCTCTTCAGAAGTGCTATTGTTGGCAATGACCAATTGGGCCCACAAACAGAAGGTTTCATGAGCTAATTTGATGACTACTTTCTGTTACAGGCAATTAATAAGAGGACAAATAATTCCATCAAAATGATCCTAAAATCATTACTAGAGATCATGAAATCCTAGACACACACACATATATATATATATATATATATATATATATATACACACACACACACATACACTATATATATTTAAATATATATATATATATATTTAAATCACTGCTATTAACACAAGGTAGGAGGTGGCAACAGCAGAGAAGTAGGGACTCTGGGAAATGGACATCTAGGTAAGAAGATAACAAATAAAAAACAGTATTTGCATTTTCGAAGCATAGCTTGAAATATAGGAACAAGGGACCCTTTATAGGTTGAAAGTATATCTAAGGTGAACCAGCAAAATATAATTGCCTGGAAAATTGTGAATTTGATTGATGGAATTTTAAATTGAAAATTCAAGGAAAAAGTAAATTGCCCATGTATATTTGCTGTTATAGAGAGCACGGGAAAAATATCTGTGAAGAGACAGTAATGAATTGAATCAACTAGAGATAATATCCAAGAAAAGGGGAAATTGTAAAACTTATGACCTTGATAATATCACTATAAAATTCTTACAATATAAGCAAAAAAAGGTCAACTAGAAATCTTAATGCAGAAACCCTAAATCTATGACCTCATTCTTTTGGATAATATCTTCAGTGTTGGAGATCACAAGCCATCTGTTCCATCTATATGTATGCCACAAAGGGTCTAGGGGTCCAAACAGCTGGCTGGAGGTCTTTACTTTCTTATGATATTTTGAGGGCACCAGGGAATGCTCTAGCTATTCATTCATGATTTCTTACCTTTGCCATAAAGCTAGGTGTTCTTTTCTTCCTATTGTTGTTTGTCCATTTTTAAAGGGGATCACTGACATTACAGGTTGAGGTCTTGATTTTCATGTGAATTGGATTTAAGTAAGGCAGAATTTCACAGGTTGAGGTCTTGATTTTCACAAAAATCAAGACAACCAGTAATGGCCTGGGATATAGTTCTCTCTCTCTCTCTCTCTCTCTCTTTTTTTCCCGAGGGGGGTTAAGTGACTTGCCCAGGGTCACACAGCTAGGAAGTGTTAAGTGTCTGAGACCACATTTGAACTCGGGTCCTCCTGAATTCAGGGCTGGTGCTCTATCCACTGCGCCACCTAGCTGCCCCGGGATATAGTTTTCAATCTCTGACCAAGCTCACACCAAAGAGTCTAATTTGGCCATCTTCAGAGCTACTGGCAGAAATTGTTCTCATCTGTCTATTTTACTGGGGAAAGTCTTCACGTTTCCTTAACTCTTTGATAAGTTTGAAGCCTTTTGAGTACCCTCAACTGCTTTAGCCTAGCTGCTAAGGCAGTTAACAAGGATATGGAAGCTGAATATTCAAAACAGCTTTTTGGAGTCACAGGTTAGAGTTGGGTGAATCAGATGAATACCAAAGGTGTTTGAGTAGCCCTGAAAAGGGCTATCAAGACCTCACAACAGAGATGCTAATCCTCTATGAACACCTTATGCATCCCATATAATATATACCACCCACTTGCTAAGAAAGTAAAAATGGATGATTTGATTATTGTTTTTAGTTCTGGGTACCTAATTTTGAGAAGAACATGGGAAAAATGGAGTACGGGCTGAATATTTAGAGAACTCAATAACCCAGAAAAGAGAATGGAGTGTTACTGGAGCATAATAAATTTTAAATATTTAAAAAAGTGGTTCCTTAAATGAGATATTCAACTGATCTCTTCGGCCTTGGACAGCAAAGCAAGGATAATGGGTAGAAGTAGCAGAGAAATTTTCACTTTGTAGAAGGAAAACTTCCTAGCAATGATAATATTCTAAAAGCAGAATGGACTCCCTCCGGATATAGTAGTTTCCTTCCACTAGAGCTCTTTAGAAGAGATCTGAGAACCATTTGTTGGGAATATTGTTGAGATGCTTCTTGTCCAGGTGGGAAGTGACCCTGAAATCTTTTTTCAATTTTGAAATTCTGTTCACATTTTTGGGATTCTGTTACTCTTTTCTATAACTACTTCCACTATCTGAGAACTTTTCTTTTGTTTAATTTTTAAAATACCTTTTCTTATTCTATAATCAAGGTATATAAAGAATCACCTCTGCTTTATAGCAATATGATCTATATATATACATATATGTGTATATACATATATGTGTATATATATATATATATATATATATATATATATATATATATATATACTAAGAGTGTGTTATTTAATTACCCCTCAGTTTTCTTTCTTCCAGTTAAATAGCCATAATTTCCATATTCCCTTTCCTTTTGGGTCCTATATTAATATGTGTAATTCTTCACCTACTAACACACCTGATATATTTGAGTTAAAGTGGTTTTGTTTGCAGTTGGTGTAATTCAATTCCTCTTCTTAGATTGGCACTTTGAATGAATGAATGAATGAATGAATGAAAAAGAATTTCTTATGTGCTATGTGTGGCAAACACTGTGCTAAGTCTTAGTATACAAATAGAAAAAAATAAGATAGCCCCTATTCAAATTACATAGAAAGATAGTTTTGTAAGATTTTGAATTCTAATTCATTTCTCTCTCCCTCCCTTCCCTTTTTTCTCCCCAAGATGGCAAGCAATCTGATAGGTGTGTGTGTGTGTATGTATGTGTATATATGTATATGTATACACATATATATATATACACACAAATATATATAATCATTTAAAATAAATTTCCATATTAGTCATGTTGTGAAAGGAAAACCAAAATAAAACCACATAAAAGGAAAAAAAAAAGGTAAAATAGTATATTTCAATCCACATTTAATTTCCATACTTCTTTCTTTGGATATGGATGACATTTTCCATCCCAAGACTATTGGAATTGTCTTGGATGAATGTATGGATAAGAAGAGCTAAGTCTATCATAGTTAATCATCACTTAATATTGTTATTACTGTGTACAATGTTTTTTTCATTCTGCTTTTTTTCATTCAGCATAAATTCATGTAAATCTTTCCAGGCCTTTCTAAAACAGCCTGCCCATTATTTCTTATAAAATAATGGTATTCCATTACATTTATATACCACAACTTATTCAGTCATTGTATCTTTGTAAGACAGATCTACTAAAGGCACTACTGGATCAAAGGATATGTAGAATTTTATATCCTTTTGGGCATAGTTCTCAATTGCTCTCCAGAATGGTTGAATCAGTTCACAACTCTACCAACAAAGCATTGGTGTCCCAGTTTTCTCACATCCTCTCCAATATTTATCATTATCTTTTCCTGTCATTTTAGCCAATTTGATAGGCATGAAATAGGATCTCAGAGTTGTTTTAATTTTTATTTCTCTAATCAATAGTGATTGAGATTGTTTTTCATATGACTACAGATGACTTTAATTTTTCATCTGACAATTGGTTGTTCATCTGCTTTTGCTATTTATCAATTGTGGAATGACTTGTATTCTTATAGATTTGGATCAATTCTTCATATAATTTAGAAATGAGTCCTTTAACCAAAATAAGGCTGTAAAAATTGTTTCCCAGCTTTTTACTTCCCTTCTAATCTTTGCTGCATTGGTTTGATTTGTGCAAACCTTTTTGAATTTAATGTAACCAAATGTTCTCTATTTATTTTTTTTTTGATCATTTATTCTTCCTTTATCTAAAGATTTGAGAGGTAAACTATTCCTTGCTTTCCTAATTTGCTTATTGAATCATCCTTTATGTCTAAATTATCTCATTTTGGTATACAATGTGATGTTCCATATTCTTAAGGAACTGATAGCTTAATTGGATTAGACAGGACCCACAGAAGAGTTCTTTCCAGTGGTTGCAGAATTTTGGCATTTGTGCATCCAGGAGCACAGAAGAAGGTAGTAGCATCTAATACTTTTGAATGATAGAGATGAGAACTTGAGAGCAATAGAGAAATAATAATAATTATACATATTGTTATATATACATATATGTATGTGTATATATATGTTAACATTTATATATTACATATGCAATGTATATTATATGTCTACATATATGTATATGTATATATATATATTTGTATGTATGTGTATATATACTCTGAAGGCTCAAGTGCTTATTTGTATATAGTACTGAAGATTAGCTCCACAGTGTTTGTTAATTTTCTTAGGAACCTAATCAAACTAGTTTGTTGTTTGTTGTTTCACTCTTTCAAGTGAACCATCAGCTTCTCATTTTGCTTTTTTCATTGAATATATATAGCTATAGAAACAGAGATGGCTAAAGGAGACTGAAGAAATATATAGAAAAGGAGAGGTTTCCATGTTTATTTTGATTATGCAATTAGCCACAACTCTGCAATGAGAGAGCTATCTGAAGTTAAATTAGCTTGCTTTCTTCTTATTATCCAAATCATTGAAAAAACTGTTTTGGTTCCAGGTACAAGACAGAAGCCTGAAGAACATAAATGAATAGGATTTAAAATATGTAATATTGGTATCTAAACTTTTATTTTTTTTCCTACATTATCAATTCTGACTGATACTTCTCACCAAAAGAACCCTGCTATTGTAACAAAAAAATAAAATTAAGCAAAACAATTCACTTCTTTGAAAATGTTTAAGATCATATACAACATTTGTTATCTTTCTACCAAGATGGGGGATATATTTTACCAATAGTTCTTCAAATTCAAAATTAACTATTACTTAATTATCTTTACACCAGGTGTTATTTAATAGTACCTAAAACCTGCATTTATATAAAAATATGGAATTATTTTTTCTATACATTTAAAGATATGGAAGAATTAATATATGCCTTGAAA
Organism: Sminthopsis crassicaudata; assembly: GCF_048593235.1. NCBI lineage: Eukaryota > Metazoa > Chordata > Mammalia > Dasyuromorphia > Dasyuridae > Sminthopsis > Sminthopsis crassicaudata. Next base: position 174,389,949 of record NC_133620.1, read on the forward strand.
TTAGTATTATTCTTATACGTTATTCCTCTCCATATGCTTTTTCACTTGATTTGAATCATAGTTGTGTGGAACTTTGGGGTGGGTTAATCTTGCTTGACAGTATAAATGAGGTTTTTCTTCACTGATAACCCCAAAGAATAGTATGTGATATGTTTTTACATGATTTTATATGTATAACAGGTATCATGCTTGTCTATTCAGTGAATGGGAAGATAGGGGAATAATGGAGAAAATTGGGAACTTGTTAGGATTACTAAGTGAGAACTGAGGTTGTCTGGACAGTGACAAGGTGAGAATTCAGGTTTTCTGGACAATTACAAGGTGAGAACTCAGGTTGACTTGATAGAGGGGGCAAGCTCATTGGCTGGGGTGGTTCTTCCCAGAAGCCCTTGCATTATCCCACGCCCATTCTCTGGGAGAATAAAAGAGAGGACTCTCAGAGAAAGAAGAAGACTCTCTGCATTACATCAGGTCTGACGGGGCTCTCTGCAGGAAGGGAAGTCACTTCTAAGGACAAGAGTTAACAGCAACTGCCTGGAGACAACGGTTCACTACAGGAAGAAGAATCTGTCTGAAAGATTTGAGTAGACACAGCAGATCTCTTCCCAGAGAGCGATCTGGCAGCTTCTGGAGACGGCAGCTCGTTACAATTGGCGTCCACACGTGGGGCAAGGACTTTTGCTTATCCTGACAAGAGGAGCTAGACCAGACCTTCGCAATTTGGCGCCCGAACAGGGACAGACACAGTCCTGATTCCAGTGGAAAAGCTTCCAATCTAGATCTCAGTCTCTCTGACCCAGAACCGTGAGTAACGAGGAAACTTTGTTAAAGATTAAGTGAGCATGCTAATAGATAAATAAGGAACTTAACTTGTTAAGGGCTAAACCAGGAATCTCTTATAGCTGAAATGGGGCAGATGTTAGCTATATTCAATCCCTGGACCTCAGCCGACTCAACCCCAGCCCCAGAAGCAACCTCAGCTCCATTCAGGAGTGGTACTATAGAGAGTATAATCAACATAATTGATGAGCAGAGTTTACTTGTAACCTGGGTACAGATTGCTAAACTCTTGGCTGCATTAAGACGCACATCCCCTTGGTTCTTAGAGGAAGAAAAGATAGATGTAGATAAATGGAAGCTAGTGGGATATGAAATGAAAGAATTTCAAGCAAAAAATGGGCCTCGTTCAATTTCTGCAGAAGTATTTTATATCTACAACATAGTTCAATTAGCCTTAAACTATCAAGCAAGTTGTAGGAGAAGGAAAAGTTCTAAAAATGAACAGAGGAGGAAGTGTGAGGAAAAAAGGAAAGATCAAGATCTTTCCCTAGAGCAAGAGGATTTAAATGAGGAATTATGGTATGATTCTCTTGAAGAAGCTTCAACCCTGCCTAGAGAACAGATTATTGACAGGCCCACATCAACCCCACCTTCAGAGATGGAGGAAGAAAGAGGGGAAGAGGCAGAAACACAAACAGAATTGCCTGTGAAGAAGCCTAAGCCTATGACAAGATTAGAAAAAGCATTGGTTAAAGCTAAGAGAGAAGGACAGGATATAAGTGATTTTATACATGCATATCCTGTGATTGAAAATACTGACTCTGTAGGTAAAAAAAGGAGAAGATATGCACCTTTAGATTTGAATAAAATTAAGGATTTGAAAAAAGGTTGTACCCTTTATGGGGCTACATCAGCTTATGTCAAAATGTTACTAGATGGTTTGTCTTATGAAGTCCTAACCCCGAATGATTGGAAATCCATAGCAAGGACATGTCTGGAACCTGGAGAAAATTTATTATGGCTTGCGGAATTTCATGAATTATGTAAAATTCAAGTCAGATGCAATTTGGAAATAGGAGTTAACACACAATTCACTTTTGAGCACTTAGCTGGTGAAGGTCAGTATGGAGAGAATTCGGAACAGATTAATTATACCATGACAATATATGAGCAAATTGCTAAGGCTGCAATAAAAGCTTGGGGTGTCCTTCCTGGACAGAAAGATCGTGGAGAGGCTTTCACTAAAATACAGCAAGGTCCCAATGAACCTTTTGCAGATTTTGTGGGACGTTTGCAAACTGCTGTCAAAAGAACTATTGGAGAAAATTCAGCTACAGAAATAATGACCAGACATCTGGCTAAGGAAAATGCCAACGAGATTTGCAAAAGAATTATATGGGGATTAGACAAAGATGCTCCTTTAGAGGAGATCATAAGACGCTGTGCTACAGTGGGAACAAATGCTTTTTACACCCGGACAATGATGAATGTGGAAAGACAGGGTACCTCATGGCAAGGGCCTTCTAGAGAAACTCGGCGATGTTTTCAATGTGGAAAAATTGGGCATCTAAGAGCTCAGTGTAGATATGGAGATACAGTGAGAAGACAGGGTGAGAGAAGACCTAAAACTCCATGTCCAAAATGTCACAAGGGCCTCCACTGGGCCTCTGAATGTAGATTGACACAGGGAAATGACAGGTGGGGCCCAGCTTCAGGCCCCCAAGTGGGGCATGATGGCAGCCGAGGTTACATCCAGAGAATTTTAAGACACGATCAATCAGCCAAAAGGCAATCAGATGGAAGAAAGGGATTGAAATTAGGAAAAATAGAGTTGTGTGCAGTAGAGACTACCGAGATACTCCCTGGAGAAGTGAAATCTGTTCCTGTTGAGCCTATGGATCCTTTGCCTCCAGGCACAGTAGGCTTGACCATTTCACCTTCTGAGAGTGCCTACAAAACAGTGTCCATCCATACACTGATGTGGGAGACTGGAGAACGTGTATCTAATATCCCAGTCACTAACACAGGCAGACAACGTGTGATTTATCAACCAGGAGAAGTAGTAGCATCAGGCTTATTGTTACGGACCCCTAATAAGCAACCTAGTGATAGTCGCCTAGATTTTGACTCCAATGAACAAAATCCAGGAATATATTGGACAGCAGCTGTGACAGCTGACCGACCTATGCTTACTATTTATATAAACGGAATACCATTTGAAGGATTGGTAGACACGGGTGCAGATCGTACAGTTATTAGAGGTGCCAATTGGCCCGGTCACTGGCCAAAGATTAAAGCAGACACCTATATGTCTGGGGTGGGAGGATCAATAGCAGCAGAGGTTAGTGCTAGGCCTTTGAGATGGGTATTTGAAGGAGAAACAGGAGCTTTTACTCCTTTTGTGGTTGAAAAAATCCCCATCAATCTGTGGGGAAGAGACATTTTACAGCAGATAGGATTACAAATAAGCACTTCGGCTTTTTAGGCAGGGCTGCTGTTGAAGGCCTACCTGCACTTTCACCAGTTCCTATTCAGTGGAAGACTGATTCACCAGTGTGGGTAGAACAGTGGCCCTTAAGAAGTGATAAAATTCAGGCCTTATTAGACATAGTGCAAGAACAACTTGACCAAGGACACTTGCGGCCTTCTCTAAGTCCTTGGAATTCCCCAGTATTTGTGGTGAAAAAGAAATCTGGAAAATGGAGGATGATAACTGATCTAAGAAGAGTAAATGAACAGATGGAAACTATGGGAACTCTTCAGCCTGGACTTCCATCTCCTACTCAGTTGCCAAGAGAATGGCCTCTATGGGTTATAGACATTAAGGATTGTTTATATTCTATTCCTCTAGATAAGGAGGATATGAAAAGATTTGCTTTTTCAGTGCCTAGTGTTAATTTGGCTGAGCCTTATAAAAGATATGAATGGACAGTTTTGCCACAGGGAATGAAAAACAGCCCTACTATGTGCCAAATGTATGTTGCAGCTGCTCTTGCTCCAGTAAGAAAAGCCTTTCCAAAAGTAATATTGTTACATTATATGGATGATATTTTGGGATGTGCACCTGAGGAACAAATGTTAGAGGCATGTCTACAAAGGACCATGGAAACATTAAAGTACTACAAACTGCATATAGCTACAGAAAAAATTCAAAGACATGCTCCTTTTCAATATTTAGGATATGAAGTATATCCTAAGACACTCACAGTACAAAAGCTTTCTTTAAGAACAGAGAAGTTGAACACCTTAAATGACTTTCAAAAATTAATAGGAGATATCCAATGGATGCGTCCAGTGTTAGGCTTAACTACCAATCAACTACAACCTCTCTATGACATTTTAAGGGGAGACAGTGCTTTAAATTCACCACGCCAGCTTACAAAAGAAGCACAAAAGGCTTTGAAAGAAGTTGAACTGGCTTTATCCAATGTGGTTGAAAGAGTCACTCAAAAACCCTTGGAAATATCAGTTTTTGCTACAAAAGAGGCACCCACAGCAGTCCTTCATCAAGGAGACAGAGTGATTGAGTGGGTGAACCTCCCAGCACAACCAGAACAAAGCCTTACACCTTACCCAGTGCTTGTGGCTAGGATTTTATTAAAGGCTATTAAGAGAGTAACACAATTATCTGGGATAAGTCCTGAAAAAATATACACATTCTATACTAATGCACAGATTAATGTATGCTGTGAGACCATCCCAGAATGGCAAATTTTATTGGCCACCGCTCCAAATTTTGCACATGGATCTCCATTAAAGATTACCCAGCTACTACATAATTGGCGATGGATTTTTGAAGAAAAGGTTTCTAAGGTTCCTCTTAAAGGACCAACAATCTTTACAGATGCCTCCAAAGAAAATATTTGTGCCATATACTCTCATGATTTAACCATAAAGAGAGTAATCAGGACTCCTTTTGAATCCACTCAACAGAATGAATTATTTGCTATCATGCTAGCTCTCACTTATTACCCAGGAGACGTAAATATAATTACTGATTCAGCCTATTCAGTAGGTGTAGTACAAAGAATTGCCACAGCCCAAATAAAATTTGCAGCCTCCAATATTTATCAGCTCTTTAAGGAACTTCAAGAGCAAGTGAGAAAACATCCAGGCAAGATTTATATCTTGCATGTCCACTCACATAGTGGACTTCCAGGTCCCATTTTTGATGGAAATTCAAAGGCAGATAGCCTTCTAACCATGTTAGCCAGTAGTCCTTTATTTCAGGAAGCACAAGAATCTCATTCTAAATATCATCAGGCTGCTCGAGCTTTACGTTTACAATTTGGAATCACAAGAGAGGAAGCTAGGAGCATAGTAAAAAGCTGTACAGCTTGTCTTCCTTTCCATGCTCCTACACTCCCTCCAGGGAAGAATCCTCGTGGTTTGAGACCCAATGAAATCTGGCAAATGGATGTGACACATTATAAATCTTTTGGTCATCTATCTTTTATCCATGTTGTGGTAGACACCTTTTCAGGATTCACATTTGCAGTGCCAGCAGCAAAAGAGACAGCCCGAGTGGTCACTGAATTCCTTATACAAGCTTTTGCAATTATGGGTGTGCCACAAGCAATAAAAACAGACAATGGACCTGCATATACGTCCAAACATTTTACACACTTTTGTGCACAGTATAAGATTTTACATACCCCGGGCATACCCTTTAATCCTCAAGGGCAGGCAATAGTAGAGAGAAGAAACAGAGATATTAAGACACTCCTCCAAAAACAAAAGAAAGGGGGAGCCACAGGTAGCCCTAGGGAACTTCTAAATTTAGTTCTCTATACCATTAATTTTCTAATTTTTGACAAAGATGCACTGGCTCCAGCAGACAGGTTTTATAACCCACCAGAAGGGCAGTGTCCAATGAGAGCATCTCCACTGTCCTTAGATAATCGCCAGGTGATGTGGAGAGATCCAGAAAGTGGTGAATGGAAGGGACCAGATAGGTTAACTGCCTGGGGGAGAGGGTTTGCTTGTATTTCTTCAGCAGGAGAAGGAATCAGATGGGTGCCAACGAGTCATATTCGCCTTGTCCACCAGAGAGAGACAGAAAAAGAGAAAGACCTCAAAATAAAGGAGAAGATCTAAGAAACATCTGACACTGAAAGAGCATGGATAATAAGAAGACTGTTAAAGAACTTTAAAAACCAGCAGGAATCATTGGACTTCCTCACACAAGATGAGACTAATGGACAATGGACTTATGGACATTTATAAATTTTCAATTTATGATTATGTTATATACTTCTAGCATGTGTTATGTTACTATGTTACTATATGCTTATGTAATTTATGTAATTATCTGTAATACTTCCCATATTGATGGATTTATGTTTCAAGGTCATTTATGTAATTATCTGTAATACTTCCCATATTGATGGATTTATGTTTCAAGGTCATGACTGTCCTATGTTCTAAATCAAAAGAAAGGGGGAGATGTTAGGATTACTAAGTGAGAACTGAGGTTGTCTGGACAGTGACAAGGTGAGAATTCAGGTTTTCTGGACAATTACAAGGTGAGAACTCAGGTTGACTTGATAGAGGGGGCAAGCTCATTGGCTGGGGTGGTTCTTCCCAGAAGCCCTTGCATTATCCCACGCCCATTCTCTGGGAGAATAAAAGAGAGGACTCTCAGAGAAAGAAGAAGACTCTCTGCATTACATCAGGCCTGACGGGGCTCTCTGCAGGAAGGGAAGTCACTTCTAAGGACAAGAGTTAACAGCAACTGCCTGGAGACAACGGTTCACTACAGGAAGAAGAATCTGTCTGAAAGATTTGAGTAGACACAGCAGATCTCTTCCCAGAGAGCGATCTGGCAGCTTCTGGAGACGGCAGCTCGTTACAGGAACTGAAAGTGAAAAATGTTTAAAACTCAAGTTAATTTTATTTAAAAAATAATATCATGAATATGGACTATTCCAGGAAATTTCTAATTAGATGAGGAAAGACAAATTTATAATTGTCTATCAGTACCTACATTTCTATGACCATTGAATACCTGCAAGTATAATCTATAAATTTCCATGAGTAGTTAAGGAAGAAATCACTTGATTTTGTAAAAGGTTATGAAGTAATTTCTTCTAAAGTTCAAAATAACTTTACTGCATTTTTTATTATTTCCCTTTAAACCACTACTAAATGAACAACAGAACTTGAGCAAATACAACAAGACAGAATTATATTTGATAGTATATATTGCATTCCACACTCATAGTGAATACTTCAGCAGAGAAAAGGGAACATAGGATTCTTTATAATTTTTTTTAAGACTGATACTCTTTGTTAGAATTCACAATAAGACTGTTTTTGAATATGTTAATGTTTACATAATCAGAATCATAGTATCTGCTATTCTCTTGATTCTATTTTGTTTGCTCTGCATCAATTCATAGAAATCCTCATGTATTTCTTTATGTTTATTTGAGGTTATTTTTCTCCCAGCCTTCATTTAGGACAAGAAGTTGAAACTTTTCATGTGCCATGGATCCTTTTGATGGTTTGGAGAAGTCTATAGATTCATTCTCAAAATAATGTTTTTAAATGTATAAAACATAATACATAGAATTATTCAATTATATTGAAATAAAGATTTCAACATTTTAAAAAATTGCCCCCAAATTCAGAAAATTTGCTCTGGAGAAGGGTGGTGGTATTTTTTATAGCATGTATTATATAGTATATAGCATGAAGACTAGATTAAAGCAGGAGTAGCCATCCTTATTTCAGATCAAGCAAAAGCAAAAATTAATCTAATCAAAAGAGATAAGGAAGGAAACTATATCTTGCTAAAGGGTAGCATAGACAATGAAGCAATATCAATACTAAATATATATTCACTAAGTGGTATAGCATCTAACTTCCTAAAGGAGAAGTTAAGAGAGTTGCAAGAAGAAATAGACAACAAAACTATAATAGTGGGAGATCTCAACCTTGCACTCTCAGAATTAGATAAATCAAACCACAAAACAAATAAGAAAGAAATTAAAGAAGAAAATAGAATATTAGGAAAATTAGGTATGGGGGCGGAGCCAAGATGGCGAAGAAGATACACGCGAATCTGTAAGCTCCCTTCTTCCCTCATTACCAATTAGTTAAATCAGCCTCAAAAATAACGCTGGACTGATAGAAACCACAAGGATTGGAAGCACAATGTACCAGCTGAAGAGAATCTGGAGTTTCAACAGAAAAGGTCAGTTCCAAGGGGAGGAAGAAAAAAGGCCAGCACAGATGGTTAGGTGCTAGCACACTGTGCCGATCAGGCTAGGGAGAATTCTGGGATCAGAGAAGCCACTGAGATAAAGGAATCTGGCACAGGCTGTTAGTTCCTCTCTGCTTATAAAACAGAAGAGAAATCAAGCCACTTTAAAATATAAAGCCAGATACTAGAACCACCCCAATCTGGAAGTGACCTAACAGATTTCGGCACGGCTGTGCAGCTGCTTTCTGCTGTCCAGGCTTCACCTTGGGGTAGTTAAGAGCCTGAACAGCAGGGACACAGCCTGAGGCAACATCTAATCCACATAGTGCCGGGCTTGGCTGGAGGCTGTGGAACTCAGCCTCGGAAGTCCCAGAGAAGCAGAACCTTTGAAATAGGGACCATGGTTTCTGGGCAGACACTTCCAATTTGAGCGCAGGGGCTTTTCATGTCAGCTGTTGATATCCAAGCCCCATGGGACGGGACGCATTGGCTGGGCTTTGTGTCGCCTTTACTGTTCAGTCTTAAACCTCAGGGTAGTCGCTAGGACACACAGCGGAGTCCTTCACTGGGCAACCCTCACAGTGCAGTCGTACTAATCACCTCTGAGGCACTTCCAGGGAGGGGGAAGGGAACTTTCTCCCAAAGCTATCTCTTAGCTCAGACACAGGAGCCGCTGCATCCATCCAGTCTGGGAGGAATCTGGTAAAGAAATAAATAAATAAACTTCTTACCCCAAGGGCAGACCCCAAAAGATTTTTAACCATGAGTAAAAAGCTAAAGAGAACCATTGAGTCCTTCTACACAGAGAAAGAGCGGGTATCAAACCCCAAGGAAGTTAATAACAGAGAGTTAGCAGATAACAGCCTAAAGGGGAATGATACCTGCCCCCACATCACATAACTCCTAGAAGAGACTATTAAAAAGTTAAGAGAGTTTGAAGAAAAATGGGGAAAGGAAAGAGAAGCTATGATAGAGGATAACAACGTTCTAAAATTTGAGTTGGAAAAAATAAAGAATTCACAGGAGATTCAGGGAATCAAAATTTGTGAATTAGAAAAGGTTAAAAAAAATCACAGGAAAGTAGGATTTCTGAATTGGAAAAAGAAAATAACTCTAAAAAAATTAGGGAAATGGAAAAAAATTCAATAGAGCAAAATAATTCATTTAAAAACGAAATTGGGCATCTACAAAAAGAACTAAAAACTGTGAATGAAGAAAACTCATTAAAAATCAGGATGGAACAAATAGAAATAAATGATTCATTGAGAACCCAAGAATCAGTCAAACAAAACAAAAAAAAAAAATGAAAAGCTGGAGAATAACATCAAATACTTACTGGGAAAATCTATAGACCTGGAAAATAGATCTAGGAGATATAATCTGAGGATCATTGGACTTCCCAAAAACTATGACCAAAAAAAGAGCCTAGATTCTATTTTATAGGAAATCATCAAGGATAACTGTACAGAGAAAATAGAAACAGAAGGGAAAATAGGCACTGAAAGAATTAATCGAACACCTTCTGAAAAAGACCCTAAAAAAGAACTCCATGGAACATTGTGGCTAAGCTGCAGAACTACCAAACAAAGGAAAAAATATTGCAAGCAGCTAGAAAAAAAGCAATTCAAATATCAAGGTGCTACAATAAGGGTCACTCAAGATCTGGCTGCCTCCACATTAAAAGATCAAAGGGCCTGGAACTTGATATTCTGTAAAGCAAAAGATCAAGGATTGCAACCAAGAATAAACTACCCAGCTAAGTTTAGCATTTTCTTCCATGGAGGAAGATGGTCATTTAATGAAACAGAGGAATTCCATTTGTTTCTCAGAAAAAACCAGACTTAAACAAAAAATTTGATCTACATTCACAAGATGAAGAGAAACAGAAAAAGGTAAAAAGAACTCTTGAGAACTGTATCTCTGTTGTGGATATATAGAAAGTCGGCATGGATAATTTGATTTTACTGATATAAAAAAAGGGGGAGTAGTAAAGGGAAGGGGGTAGTATCAGGAAAAGGGGAAGGAGTGATAAAAAGAGGGAAACTACATCCCAGGAAGAGTCATAGAAAAATATACCATATCTGAGGGAATTTAGAGAGGGGGTGAAACATTGTGTGAATCTTACTCTCATCATAGTAGGCTCAAAGACTAAATAATTCACATATTTGTTTTTCAGAGAATTCTCTTCACCTCATTAGAAGGGGGGAGAGGGAAAGGAAAAAGGAAAAGGGGAATAAGGGAAGGGTACAAGAAAAGGGAAGGGATTTGGAAGGAGGGGGAGGGATACTAAAAAGGGAGGGCTGTGCATCACAAGTGGGGTCTATAAATTAAATATTGGGGAAGGGATTCAGGGGGGTCAAGGGAAAAAAGCATCATCTGGAGATAATATGATGGCAGGAAATACAGAATTAGTAATTTTAACTGTAAATGTGAATGGGATGAACGCTCCCATCAAACAGAGACGGATAGCAGACTGGATCAAAAATCAGAACCCTACAATATGTTGTTTACAGGAGATACACTTAAAGCAGGGAGATACATACAAAATAAAGGTAAAAGGTTGGAGCAGAATCTATTATGCTTCAGGTAAAGCCAAAAAAGCAGGGGTAGCCATCCTTATCTCAGATCAAGCAAAAGCAAAAATTGATCTAATCAAAAGAGATAAGGAAGGAAACTATATCCTGCTAAAAGGTAGCATAAACAATGAAGCCATATCAATACTAAACATATATGCACCAAGTGGTATAGCATCTAACTTTCTAAAGGAAAAATTAAGAGAGTTGCAAGAAGAAATAGATAGCAAAACTATTATAGTGGAAGATCTCAACCTTGCACTCTCAGATTTAGACAAATCAAACCACAAAACAAATAAGAAAGAAATTTAAAAAGTAAATAGAACATTAGAAAACTAGGTATGATAGATCTTTGGAGAAAACTGAATGGTGATAGAAAGGAATATATGTTCTTCTCAGCAGTTCATGGAACCTATACAAAAACTGACCATATATTAAGACATAAATATCTCAAAATTAAATGCAGGAAAGCAGAAATAATAAATGCCTTCTTCTCAGATCACAATGCAATAAAAACTACATTCAATAAGAAGTTAGGGGTAAATAGACCAAAAAGTAATTGGAAACTGAATAATCTCATCTTAAAGAATGACTGGGTGAAACAGCAAATTATAGAAACAATTAATAATTTCACCCAAGATAATGACAATGATGAGACATCATACCAAAATCTGTGGGATGCAGCTAAAGCGGTAATAAGGGGAAATTTTATATCTTTAGAGGCTTATTTGAACAAAACAGCGAAAGAAAAGATTAATGAGTTGGGCCTGCAACTTAAAAAGCTAGAAAAAGACCAAATTAAAAACCCCCAACCAAAAATCAAACTTGAAATACAAAAATTAAAAGGAGAAATCAATAATATTGGAAGAAAAAAACGATTGAATTAATAAATAAAACCAAGAGTTGGTTTTATGAAAAAAGCCAATAAAATAGACAAACCTTTGTTAAATCTGATCAGAAAAAGTAAAGAGGAAAATCAAATTGTTAGTCTTACAAATGAAAAGGGGATCTTTCCACCAATGAAGAGGAAATTAGAGAAACAATAAGGAATTACTTTGCCCAACTTTATGCCAATAAATTTGATAACTTAAGTGAAATGGATGACTTCCTCCAAAAATATAGGCTTCCTAGATTAACAGAGGAGGAGATAAATTGCTTAAATAGTCCCATTTCAGAGAAAGAAATAGAACAAGCTATTAATCAACTCCCCAGGAAAAAATCCCCAGGACCAGATGGATTTACATGTGAATTTTACCAAACATTTAAAGAACAATTAGCCCCAATGTTATATAAACTATTTGAAAAAAATAGGGGATGAAGGAGTCCTAGCAAACTCCTTTTATGACACAGGCATGGTACTGATACCTAAACCAGGTAGATTGAAAACTGAGAAAGAAAACTATAGACCAATTTCCTTAATGAATATTGATGCTAAAATCTTAAATAAGATATTAGCAAAAAGAATTCAGAAAATCATCCCCAGGATAATACACTATGATCAAGTAGGATTTATAACAGGAATGCAGGGCTGGTTTAATATTAGGAAAACTATTAGTATAATTGACCATATTAATAATCAAATTAATAAAAACCATATAATCATATCAATAGATGCTGAAAAATCATTTGATAAAATCCAACATCTATTCCTACTAAAAATGTTTGAGAGTATAGGAATAAATGGACTATTCCTTAGAATAATCAGGAGCATATATTTACGACCATCAGTAAGCATAATATGCAATGGAGATAAACTGGAACCTTTCCCAATAAGATCAGGAATGAAACAAGGTTGCCCACTATCACCACTACTATTCAATATAGTACTAGAAACGCTAGTTTTGGCAATAAGAGCCAAGAAAGAGATTCAAGGAATTAGAGTAGGAAATGAGGAAATCAAACTATCACTCTTTGCAGATGACATGATGGTATACTTAGAAAACCCCAAAGACTCTGCTAAAAAGCTATTAGAAATAATTCAGAATTTTAGCAAAGTGGCAGGATACAAAATAAATCCACATAAATCCTCAGCATTTTTATATATCACCAACAAAATGCAACAGCAAGTGTTAGGATTACTAAGTGAGAACTGAGGTTGTCTGGATAGTGACAAGGTGAGAATTCAGGTTGGACAATTACAAGGTGAGAACTCAGGTTGACTTGATAGAGGGGGCAAGCTCATTGGCTGGGGTGGTTCTTCCCAGAAGCCCTTGCATTATCCCACGCCCATTCTCTGGGAGAATAAAAGAGAGAACAGTGGGCCTGGAAAGTGAGTCTACATGGAGAAGTATAAGAGCTGGAGGAGATTCAAGGAAAAGACTCTGCATTGCATCAGGCTTGACGGGGCTCTCTGCAGGAAGGGAAGTCACTTCTCTGGACAAGAGTTAACAGCAACTGCCTGGAGACAACGGTTCGTTACAGGAAGAAGAATCTGTCAGAGAGATTTGAGTAGAAGACACAGCAGATCTCTTCCCAGAGAGTGATCTGGCAGCTTCTGGAAAGAACCACCCCAGCCAATGAGCTTGCCCCCTCTATCAAGTCAACCTGAGTTCTCACCTTGTAATTGTCCAGAAAACCTGAATTCTCACCTTGTCACTGTCCAGACAACCTGAGTTCTCACTTAGTAATCCTAACAAGCAAGAGATACAAAAAGAAATTCCATTCCAAACAAATGTTGAGAGTATAAAATATTTGGGAATCCATGGAATTATATGAGAAATATTACAAAACGCTTGCCACAAAAATAAAGTCAGATTTAAATAATTGGAAAGATATTCAGTGCTCTTGGATAGGCCGAGCAAATATAATAAAGATGACAATACTCCCCAAACTAATCTATTTATTTAGTGCTATATCAATCAGACTCCCAAGAAACTATTTTAATGACCTAGAAAAGATAATAACAAAATTCATATGGAAGAATAAAAGGTCGATAATTGCAAAGGAACTAATGAAAAAAAATCAGATGAAGGTGGTCTAGGTGTACCTGATCTAAAGCTATATTATATAGCAGCAGTCACCAAAACCATTTGGTATTGGCTAAGAAATAGACCAGTCGATCAGTGGAACAGATTAGATAAAAAGGAAAAAAAAGGGTACATCTATAGCAATCTAGTCTTTGACAAACCCAAAGATACCAACATTAGGGATAAAAATTCATTATTTGGGAAAAACTGTTGGGAAAACTGGAAATTAGTATGGCAGAAATTAGATATGGATCCACACTTAACACCATATACCAAGATTAGATCAAAATGAGTCCATGATTTAGGCATAAAGAATGAGATCATAAATAGATTAACAGAACAGAGAATAGTCTACCTCTCAGACCTCAGAAGAGGAAGGAATTTATGACCAGAGGAGAACTAGAGATCATTATTGATCACAAAATAGAAGATTTTGATTATATCAAACTAAAAATTTTCTGTACAAACAATACTAATGCAAACAAGATTAGAAGGGAAGTAACAAATTGGGAAAATATTTTTTACAGTTAAAGGTTCTGATAAAGGTTTCATTTCCAAAATATATAGAGAACTGACTCTATAATTTATAAGAAATCAAACCATTCTCCAATTGATAAATGGTCAAAGGATATGAACAGACAATTCTCAGATGATGAAATTGAAATTATATCCACTCATATGAAAAAGTGTTCCAAATCACTACTTATCAGAGAAATGCAAATTAAGACAACTCTGAGATACCACTACACACCTGTCAGATTGGCTAAGATGACAGGAAAAAATAATGATGAATGTTGGAGGGGCTGGGAAAACTGGGACACTAATACATTGTTGGTAGAGTTGTGAAAGAATCTAACCATTCTGGAGAGCAATTTGGAACTATGCCCCAAAAGTTATCAAACTGTGCATACCCTTTGATCCAGCATTGCTGCTATTGGGTTTATATCCCAAAGAAATATTAAAGAGGGGAAAGGGACCCACGTGTGCCAAAATGTTTGTGGCAGCCCTTTTTGTAGTGGCTAGAAACTGGAAGATGAATGGATGTCCATCAATTGGAGAATGGTTGGGTAAATTATGGTATATGAAAGTTATGGAATATTATTGCTCTGTAAGAAATGACCAACAGGACGAATACAGAGAGGTTTGGAAAGACTTACATCAACTGATGCTGAGTGAAATGAATAGAACCAGAAGATCGCTGTACATTTCAATGCTGTATGAAGATGTATTCTGATGGAAGTGGATATCTTCAACATAAAGAAGATCCAACTCACTTCCAGTTGATCAATGATGGACAGAAACAACTATACCCAGAGAAGGAACACTGGGAAGTGAATATAAATTGTTAGCACTACTGTCTATCTACCCAGGTTACTTATACCTTCAGAATCTAATACTTAACATCCAACAAGAAAATTGGATTTACACACATATATTGTATCTAGGTTATACTGTAACACATGTAAAATGTATGGGATTGCCTGTCATCTAGGGGAGGGAGTAGAGAGAGGGAGGAGATAATTTGGAAAAATGAATACAAGGGATAATGTTATTTAAAAAATTACTCATGCATATATCCTGTCAAAAATTTTATAATTATAAAATAAAAAAAAAAAGAAAATTAGGTATGATAGATCTTTGGAGAAAACTTAATGGTGACAAAAGGGAGTATACTTTCTTCTCAGCAGTTCATGGAACCTATACAAAAATTGACCATATATTAGGACATAAAGATCTCAAAATTAAATGCAAGAATGCAGAAATAGTAAAGGCTTTCTTTTCAGATCACGATGCAATAAAAACTACATTCAATAAAAAGATAGGGGTAAATAGACCAAAAAAGTAATTGGAAACTAAATAATCTTATCTTAAAGAATGATTGGGTGAAATAGTAAATTATAGACACAATTAATCATTTCACTTAATATAATGACAATGATGAGACATCATACCAAAATATGTGGGATGCAGTTAAAGTGGTAATAAGGGGAAATTTTATATCTTGAGAGGCTTGCTTGAAGAAAATAGAAAAAAAGAAGATCAATGAATTGGGATTACAACTTAAAAAGCTAGAAAAAAGGCCAAATTAAACCCCCCCAACCAAAAATCAAACTTGAAATACAAAAATTAAAAGGAGAAATTAATAATATTGAAAGTAAAAAAAAACCTATTAAACTAATAAATAAAACTAAGTGTTAGTTTTATGAACAAACCAATAAAATAGATAAACCTTTGGTAAATCTGATTAGAAAAAAGAGAGAGGAAAATCAAATTGCTACTCTTAAAAATGAAAAGGGGGAACTTTCCACTAATGAAGAGGAAATTAGAGAAATAATAAGGAGTTACTTTGCCCAACTTCATGCCAATAAATTTGATAACTTAAGTGAAATGGATGACTTCCTCCAAAAATATAGGCTGAATAAATTGTGATATATGAACACTTTGGAATATTATTGTTCTGTAAGAAATGACCAACAGGATGATTTCAGAAAGTTCTGGAGAGACTTACATGAACTGATGCTGATGAAATGAGCAAGACCAGGAGATCATTATATACTTCAACAACAATACTGTATGATGATCAATTCTGATGGACGTGGCCCTCTCCAACAATGAGATGAACCAAATCAGTTCCAGTAGAGCAGTAATGAACTGAACCAGCTACATCCAGCAAAAGAATTCTAGGAGATGACTATGAACCAATACTTAGAATTCCCAATCCCTCTAATTTTGTCCGCCTGCATTTTTTATTTCCTTCACAGGCTAATTGTACACTATTTCAAAGTCTGATTCTTTTTGTACAGCAAAACAACTATTTGTACATGTATACATATATTATATTTAATTTATACTTTAACATATTGAACATGTATTGGTCAACCTGCCATTTGGGGGGGAAGGAGGGGAAAAATTAGAAGAAAAGGTTTGGCAATTGTCAATGTTGTAAAATTACCCATGCATATATCTGGTAAATAAAAACTATTTAAAAAAAAGAGAGAACATCTCACCATTTTCAGTAAGCAAAACATACTGATCCTAAAGACAACCTAAGACTTATAGATTTCCCAGAAGAGAAACAAAAAAGACGTTACCTCTTTAATGTTAGAAATAATAGAAAAGAATTTTCCAAAATTTCTTCCAAGCATAGGAAATGAAATACCTATTGAAAGAATCCATAGATCACTTTTTGGGGAAAAAATTCAAGACTGCAAACTTCAAGACAAGGGATGGTTAAATTTAACAATTTAATTCAGAGAAAATTGCAAGTCATCAGGAAAAAGATTTTCAAATACAAAGGAAAGTAGCTACAAATAGCTCAAAACTATTCTATAATAGGAGGGAATGGAATAATGTCTTCCCAAAAGCAATGGAACAAAGAATGCAGCAAATATAACCATAAATGAGAGAAGATGAACATTCAGTAATGAAGAGGTACTTGAAATGTTTTAAGAAATACAACCAGATCTGAAGAGATTATTTTCTTTTGGTGCTCCTCAGAAAATAGAAATGTAGGAGGAGTGAACAAAAGCAGCTTCCAAGGACAGCAACGGCAAAAGCAACAAAGGGATAGCAGAAGACCAGTAAGACTTTTTTTTTCACACAATGTGTAAGAAACAGAGGTGATGGTAGAAATCCAGTGATTGTAATAATCAAGATTCATATCTGAGGCATTGTGGATAGAACCTGGCAACATTCTGTACACAGGTAAATCAATATATTTTAAGGCATTAAATTAAACATGGAAACATACATGAAAAGGAGGAGGGGCATAGGTGAAAAAGAAAACTATATTATGTACTCTGGTCAAATCTAATCAAAGACTAGCAGCAAGAGGAAAGAGACCTAGTCTCAGGAAAAAAATGCAAAAAAGCATGCATATTCTTTCTTAGCATCACATGGAACTTTTAAAAATTGACCATATGTTAGGGAACAGAGAAATTATAGACAAATATAAGAAGGTAGAAGTAGTTATCTTTTATAGGGCATATCTTTCTATATCCTCTAGAGATTATATCTCAATAAAAATGATTGAATCATGGACACAAACAAAATGGATAAAAAAAACAAATGGAGACTTAGCAATGAAATTCTGATTGGGTCATAGGAAAAATCATAAAATAATTATTAGATAATTAGATAAAGGAAATTTATAATCATGACAATATACCAAAATTCTGGGATACAACTAAGGTATATTCCTAAAAATATATACTAACAAAATAAAAAAAGAGAAGATTGGTGAATATACACTTTTTAAAAAAATTAGAAAGCCAACAAATAAGCAAACCTAAGTCAAATAAAAAAGGAGATATTAAAATTTTAATGGGAAATATAAATTAGAAACAAAAAAGAAATGATGAATGAAACCAAAAGAATGTTCTTTGAAAAAACTAATAAAATTAATAAACCTTAGCTGATCTGATTAAAGAGAACTGAAAATCAAATCAATAAAGTAGCAAATGAGCAAGGAGAAATCACAACAACACTAGAAGAAATAAAAAAGAATAATCAGTATACTTCTGTGGTAACAAGATTGAGGACACAGAAGAAATAGAGAAATAACTTCAAAAATATTAAATACCCAGATTATCAAAAGACCAGATAGAGATCTTAAATAACCCAGTCTCAGAATAGAAAGTACATTTATTTGTAAAGTAACCATCAAAGGGGAAAAATGTGTCTTGTTTCTAATGAATTCATAGCAAAATTCTGTCAAATTTGTAAAGAAAAGTTAGTATCCATACTTCACAGATTTTTCAAATAGTTTATATAATGTTGGAGTTAATTGTTCTTTAAATGTTTGGTAGAATTCACATACAAATCCATCCAGTCCTGGGGATTTTTATTAGGGAGCTGATTAATAGCTTGTTCTATTTTTCTTTTTCTAAAATGGGAGTATTAAAATAATTTGTTTCCTCTTCTGTTAATTTGGGAAATATATATTTTTGTAAGTATTCCTGAATTTCACTTAAATTCTCAAATTTATTGGCATAAAGTTGGGCAAAGTAACTCCTAATTATTGCTCTAATATACTTTTCATTGGTGGAAAGTTCTCCCTTTTCATTTTTGAGACTAACAATTTGATCTAATCAAATGAATTAAAGGTTTATCTATTATTAGAACATAAAGACCTCAAAATCAAATGAAGAAAGGCAGAAATAGTAAATGCATTTTTTTTTCAGTCCACGATGCAATAAAAACTACATTCAATAAAAAGCCAGCCAATTAAAAAACCCTAACCCCTAGGACACTCAGCATCAGTTGATGTAAGTCTCTCCAAGCCTCTCTGTATTCCTCCTGTTGGTCATTTCTTACAGAACAATAATATTCCATAACCTTCATATACCATAATTTACCCAACCATTCTCCAATTGATGGACATCCATTCATCTTCCATGTTCTAGCCACTGTGAAAAGAGCTGCCACAAACATTTTGGCACATACAGGTCCCTTTCCACTCTTTAGTATTTCTTTGGGATATAATCCCAATAGCAGCACTGCTGGATCAAAGGGTATGCACAGTTTGATAACTTTTTGAGTATAGTTCCAAATTGCTCTCCAGAATGGCTGGATTCTTTCACAGCTCCACCAACAATGTATTAGTGTCCCAGTTTTCCCACATCCCCTCCAACATTAATCATTATTTTTTCCTGTCATCTTAGCCAATCTGACAGGAGCGTAGTGGTATCTCAGAGTTGTCTTAATTTGCATTTCTTTGATCAGTAGTAATTTGGAACACTCTTTCATATGAATGGAAATAGTTTCAATTTCATCATCTGAAAATTGTCTGTTCATATCTTCTGACCATTTATCAATTGGAGAATGGTTTGATTTCTTATAAATTAGAGTCAGTTCTCTATATATTTTGGAAATGAGGCCTTTATCAGAACCTTTAACTGTAAAAATATTTTCCCAATTTGTTACTTCCCTTTTAATCTTGTTTGCATTAGTTTTGTTTGTACAAAAGCTTTTTAATTTGATGTAATCAAAATCCTCTATTTTGTGATCAATAATGATTTCTAGTTCTCCTTTGGTCATAAATTCCTTTCTCCTCCACAAGTCCTATGTTTCTCTAATCTATTTATGATCTCATTCTTTATGCCTAAATCATGGACCCATCTTTATCTTATCTTGGCATATGGTGTTAAGTGTGGGTCCATATCTAATTTCTGCCATACTAATTTCTAGTTTTCCCAACATTTTTTTTCAAATAATGAATTCTTATCCCAAAAGTTGGTATCTTTGGGTTTGTCAAACACTAGATTGCTCTAGTTGTACACTATTTTCATAAATCACATCTACTTTATGACCTCCTGCACATACCTTAGTAGTGACCTCCCAGTCCAGGCTCCAGGTGACAAGAGGGAGAAAAAGGAAGAGGAAAGAAAGGGAGCTCTTCTTGTCTACTTTAACATATTTAACATTTATTGGACTACCTGCCATCTAGGCAAGGGGGTGGGAGGAAGAAAGAGAAGATTTGGAACAGAAGGTTTTGTAAGTGTCAGTGTTGAAAATCACCCATCCATATGTTGTGTAAATAAAAAGCTTTAATAAAAAATGAGATCTTTATCAGAGAAACTTGCTATAAATTTTTTGATATTACTTCATTGTCTTTCAATATATATCAAAATATAATGTTCCTAATCATCTCTTTTAATTAGTTATATTTTACTTTTGCTTCAAGAGCAAGATTGCTACTCCTCTTTTTTTTACTTCAATTGAAGCATATTCGATTCTCTTCCCAGTTGTTATTTTACTTCTGGGGGTTCCTTTCAGTTTCAAGTGTAGTTCTCATAAACCACATAACGCTGGATTCTAGTTTCCAATACAGTCTGCTAATTGCTTCCATTTCATGGGTAAGCTCATCCCATTCACATCACATTCAATTTTTATTACTGTGTATTTCCCTCCATTCTATTTTTTCTATTTATTCTCCTTTCTCTTTTATCTTGTTCTTCAAAAGTCTGTTTTGATTTTGACAATTGTCTACCTTAATTTGCCTTCCCTTTTATTGTTCCCCCCATTTCTCTTCTTTCTTTCCCCTTCTGTTTCCCTGTTGGTTAAAATAAATTTATATACCCAACTGAGTGTGTATATGTATTCTTCCCTTCTTGAACCAATTTTGATGCAAACATTGCCCATTCCTTTCCCCATTTCCCCCTCCATTGTAAAACCTCTTTTTTTCTGTTCCTCTTTTATGTGAGAAAAATTTCCCTCTTACTCTCCTTTCCCCCTTTTCCCAGTATATCTTTTTTACCTTTTCATTATTTTTGTGATCATCCCAATATAATCAAATCATACCCATGTGATTATGTTTATCATCTTCTCATATAGGAATATAAACAGTTTAACTTTATTGATTCCCTCATGATTTGTCTTTCATGTTCACATTTTTAAGCTTCTCTTCAGTTGTGTTGGATCTCAAATTTTTAGATCATGCATCTTTGTTCTCTTTAGGATCCCTACATCACTTTGTTCCATACTCATTTGTTCATGTGCCCTATCCCCTTGATTAATCATAAGCTGCTTGAGATCAGGAGAATTATTTGATTCATTCTTGTGTCCTCATTATATAGCATATTGTCTTACACATAATAGGCATTTAATACAGTTTTGTAAAATTGAATTATGTTGCTCACATAACCTCAAATCAATGTGGAAATGATTGAAAAATATATGGAAAGCTTTAGAATCAAAGATCAAGCTGCGATCAGCAAAAGTGGAATTAAATCCAAAAGGTCCATATGAGAACCCTAATGCATTTCCTCAAAAATATGAATTCAGTTAAACACACACACATATACATGTATACAATGTATGTATAATACATATAATAATAATATAATAATATAACACACATGTATACATATATACACATATATACAATGCATACTATACACACACACACACACACACACACACACACACACACATATATATATATATATATATATATATATATATATATATATACACCAGCTGTTCCAGTAGTCTTAGTGCAGTTTTATATTAAAACTTAAAACTATGTTAAAGCTTTTGGTATACGTATGTAGAAACACATATTTGTCTCCATTACATATTTATGGATTCAAAAAAATTTTTTTTGTTATATAACTTTAGTTGGGCTCTCAATGCTGTTAAGCAATCTTACTATACCTTCCAGATTAACTCACTAAGTTTCTTACCATACTTCTTCCAAATTTCCTTTATCCCTCTGAAAATCTCCTATAACTTTCCCCCCTCCCCCCAAATCTGAGAATCTTGACTCAGGTTCTCAGTTTTTTTTTTTTGAACCCATTTACTGAGAGCTCTCTTTTTTCTCTTCTTTTATCTCCTATCACTCAGATGTCTTCTGCCATAATCTCCTCCTTCATCCCTGCCTCACTCCTTACTCCTTACCAAGGATAACTCCTCACCAAGGATAACTCCTTTCTCTGTTCAGATGAAGAACACACTCTATTTCTAAGCTCTCTCTGTTTCTCATACTCAACCTCACGTACTGACTTTCTTGGTTCTTTTAAGTTCAAATTAAAAATCCTATATTTTCTGGAGGCCTTTCTCAACTCTCCTTAATTTTAGGGACTTATGCTATTAATTATAGTCTATTTATCCTATATATAGCTTTCTTTGTATATATTTGTTTGCAAGCTAGTCTCTAATTAGACTATAAGATACTTGATAGAGTCTTTTGTCTCTTTTTGTATTCCTAGAACTTAGCATAGTGCCTGACACACATTGGTGCTTAATAAATGCCTATTGATCAATTAATATACACATACGTATTATATATCTATGTACATACATGTACTTGTAAGTATATAGAAGCACATATAAATGTATACACATATACATATGCAAATATAGAGTCATATACACATGTATATCTATAAATATTATAGACATATAGCTAAAATGATAGTGTTATAGATTGACAATAAAATCACTTTGTTCCATGAAACCCTTTCTAATCTCTTATTGTGGTTTCAGTTACTGCCATCATCCTTCAGACCTTTGTGGGGTCACTCTGTGTTTAGTTCTAATTTTCTTGGTCATTTTGTATTCTTTAAGTCTTAGTTCTATTGCCATGTTCTTTCTTCCTTTTTTTTTTTTTTTTTTGGTTTTCAGATAGATAAATTCATCTGAATAATAATTCCCATAGTTGGGAAGGTCATCTAAAATCAAGTAGCCAAACCCATACCAGAATAGGCGATCTCTCCATAATATTTTCAACAAGTCTTAATTCTATGTTTCAGACTCAGTTACTTGTATAACAGCTAGCTCTGGGTATGTAGGTTAACTGGCTCTATTCTCAGAATTGCTTTTTTGCCTTTACTAATATATACAACCTAATGTGAAACTGCTGCCATTCTCTAGAGAGATGCATACCATCACGTTCATAATTATTCAATAATTCTAGGAATCTATGATCTCATCAGTGTTAGTTTTTTTTTTTAGAGAAGTAATTCTTACAATCAATCTTTTATCATCTTGTCTATAGCCTCACATAAATTTGTCAATGATATTGAAATAATTTTGGCTTATTGGATCCTAAACCCCTAGTTCTAGACCTATTTTTTAAAACATAAAAACTATAATTCAGTTTATCATAAAAATTTTAGTGAAGTTTTAGACCTAATAAAGCTTAAATCTGTGCTAAGCATTTTGTAAAATTTTATTTTTTTGATAATTTACCATATTTTCCTGAAGGCAGAATCATTTTTACTCCCTTAATATTTCATCAAGCCTAGAGGGACATTAACTGGACTTGTTATTTCATTGGCATAGGGAATTCCCTGATGAGAAAATTCTCTCACCAACGCAGGCTGACATTTTTTTCTATAACTTAGAATCTTAGAGAATTGTGTTGAGCATTAAGTTTGAGTTATATGGGATCACATTGCCAATATGTGTCAGAGTAACATTTGAATCCAGGGCTTCCTATCTCTGAGGATGGTTTCCTGTCTTATTAACTATACCATGATGCCTTTTGTTTGGTTATAGAGACTAAATAATTCAAGTTCATTCAATGAGCAAGCAGCAGACACTGACTTGAACTCAAGTTCTCTGACTCCAAATTTCCAGTATACCACATTACTTTATTCAACCAGCTGTACTTGGAAATCTTTGGTATCCAAAGTCCATTTCTGAGTATTTCAGGATTGAAAATTGATTTCGGTGACTTAGACAACCATATAATTCAGTGACATAGACATCCAGTCATTTCAGTCATGATCAACTCTTTGTGACCCAATTTAAGACAATTTTGTTATTTGCCATTTTCTTCTTCAGCTCATTTATTGATGAGACAAACAGGGTTAATTGATTTGTCCAAAGTTTAATAAGTGTCTGGAGCCATACTTGAACTCAGGAAGATGAATATTTCTAACTTTGGACTTGGTACTCTATTTCTCCACCTAGCCGCTCTGGAGTCATAGAACTACTCATGCCCAATATTAAAACATTCAATATGTTTTTTAATTATAGCTTTTAATTTTCAAAATATATACAAATATAATTTTTGACATTCACCCCTACAAAACCCTATGTTCTAATTTTCCCCTCCCTTCCCCCCTTCTATAGATGGCAAGTGACCCAATATATGTTAAACATGTGCATTTCTTTTATATATATTTCCACAAATATCGTGCTGCATGAGAAAAGGTATACCAAAAAGGAAAAAAATGAAATAAAGAAAATAAAATGCAAGCAAACAACAGAAAATAGTGCAAATACATGCTGTGGTCCACATTTAGTTCCCACAGTTCTCTCTCTGGGTGCAGATGGTTTTCTTCATCACAAGACCATTGGAACTGGTCTGAATCACCTCATTGTTGATGAAAGCCATGTCCATCAGAACTGATCATCGTATAATCCTGATGTTGCGATATATAATGATCTGCTAGTTCTGCTCATTTCACTTAGCATCAGTTCATGTAAATCTCTCCAGGCCTCTTTGAAATTATCCTGCTGATCATTTCTTGTAGAACAATAATATTCCATAACATTCATATACCATAGCTTATTCAGCTATTTTCCAACTGATCCACTCAATTTCTAGTTTCTTGCCACTATAAAAAGGGCTGCCACAAAGATTTTTGCAAATGTGGGTCCCTTTCCCTCCTTTATGATCTCTTTAGGATACAAGCCCAGTAGAAACATTGCTGGATCAAATGGTATGTGCAATTTGATAGCCCTTTGGGCATAGTTCCAAATTGCTCTCTAGAATATTTGGATCAGTTCACAATTCCAACAACAATATATTAGTGTCCCAGTTTTCTCATATTCCCCCCACCAACATTCATCATCATCTTTTCCTGTCATCTTAGCCAATTGGAGAGTTGTATAGTGGTACTTCAGAGTTGTCTTAATTTGAATTTTTTGATCAATAATGATTTAGAGCACCTTTTCATATGCATAGAAATAGTTTTAATTTCTTTATCTGAAAATTGATGGTTCATATCCTTTGAGCATTTATCATTTGGAGAATGGATTGAATTCTTATAAATTTGAGTCAATTCTCTATATATTTTAGAAATGAGGTCTTTATCAGAATCCTTGAATATAAAATGTTTTTCCTTAGTTTATTGCTTTTCTTCTAATTGTGTCTGCATTGGTTTTATTTGTACAAAAACTTTTAAACTTGATATAATCAAAACTATCCATTTTGCATGTAATAATGTACTCAAGTTTTTCTTTGGCCATTCCTTCCTTTTCCACAGATCTGAGAGGTAAACTATCCTTTGTTCTTTTAATTTGCTTATAATATCACTATGTCTAAATCATGAACCCATTTCTTATCTTTGTATAGAGTGTTAGGTGTGAGTCATTGGCTAGTTTCTGCCACACTAATTTCCAATTTCCCTTTCAATTGTTGTCAAACAGTTCTTATCCCAAAAGTTGGGATAGTGTTTGAGTTTGTCAAACACTGGATTACTAGAGTCATTGACTATTTTGTCCTGTGAATCTAACTTATTCTACTGATCAACTACTCTATTTCTTAGCCAGTACCAAATGTTTTTGATGACTGTTGCTTTATAACATAGTTTTAGGTCTGTACAGCTAGACCACCTTCATTGCATTTTGTTTCATTAATTCCCTTAAATTCTTGATCTTTTGTTCTTCTAGGTGAATTTTGTTATTATTTTTTCTAGCTCTGTGAAATAATTTCTTGGGAGTTTTATTGGTATGACATTGAATAAATATGTTAGTTTAGGTAGTATTGTCATCTTTATTATGTTAGCTCTCATCTATCCAAGAGCACTTGATATTTTTCCAGTTGTTTAGATGTGACTTTATTTTGTGTGAAAAGTGTTTTGTAGTTTTGTTTATATAATTCCTGACTTTCCTTTTAAGGTAGGTAGGTAGACTCCCAAATATTTTATATTATCTACAGTTATTTTAAATGGAATTTCTCTTTGTATCTCTTGCTGCTGGACTTCGTTGGTAATATATAAAAATGCTGATGATTTAAGTAGATTTATTTTGTAACCTACAATTTTGCTAAAGTTATGAATTGTTTGTAGTAATATTTTAGTTGATTTTCTAGGATTCTCTAAGTTTACCATATCTTATGCAAAGAATGATAATTTGGTTTACCTATTCTAATGCCTTTAAATATTCAATATTTTCAAGCCATTCTCCAATTGATAAATGGTCAAAGGATATGAACAGACATTTTTCAGATGATGAAATTAAAACTATTTCCACTCATATGAAAGAGTGTTCCAAATCACTATTGATCAGAGAAATGAAAATTAAGACAACTCTGAGATATCATTATACACCTGTCAGATTGGCTAAGATGACAGGAGCTAATAACAATGAATGTTGGAGGGGCTGTGGGAAAACTGGGACACTGATGCATTGTTGGTGGAGTTGTGAAAGAATCAAACCATTCTGGAAAGCAATCTGGAATTATGTCCAAAAAGTTAACAAACTGTGCATACCCTTTGACCCAGCAGTGCTACTACTGGGCTTATATCCCAAGGAAATACTAAAGAAGGGAAAGGGACCTGTATGCGCCAAAATATTTGTGGCAGCCCTTTTTGTAGTGGCTAGAAACTGGAAATTGAATGGATGCCCATCAATTGGAGAATGGTTGGGTAAATTATGGTATATGAATGTTATAGAATATTATTGTTCTGTAAGAAATGACTAACAGGAGGAATACAGAGAGGCTTGGAGAGACTTACATCAACTGATGCTGAGTGAAATGAGCAGAACCAGGATATCATTATACACTTCAACAATGATACTGTATGAGGATGTATGCTGATGGAAGTGGATTTCTTCAACATAGAGAAGAGCTAATCCAATTCCAATTGATCAGTGATGGACAGAATCAGCTACATCCAGAAAAAGAACACTGGGAAATGAGTGTAAACTGTGAGCATTGTTTTTTTTTGTTTTTTGTTTTTTGTTTTGTTTCTCTTCCCAGATTATTTTTACCTTGTGAATACAATCCTTTCTTTGCAACAACAACAACAACAACAAAATTCGGTTCTGCACATATATATTGTACCTAGGATATACTATAAGATATTTAATATATATGGGAATGCCTGCCATCTAGGGGAGGGGATGGAGGGAAGGAGGAGAAACACTTGGAACAGAAGGGAGTACAAGGGATAATGTAAAAAAATTACCTATGCATATGTACTGTCAAAGAAAATGTTATAATTATAAAAATTAATAAAAAAGTGAAAAAATTATTTTAAAAATATTGTACAAAAATGCTTTTGACTTACTATATTGTTGTGACAAATCCTTCAACATTTGCTCTTGGTCAAATACTGAGTAGATAGTAGCCTTTTTATTCTTTGTAAGACTATATATGTCGTATTAGAAAAATCATAAAGATCCAATTTTTTGTTCCAGTCTGTGAAGAGGAACAATCATAAGCTTAGTACACTGAGCACTGATCTCAACAAGTTCATGCTAAGCCAGTTCATATTTTCCCTAACTAGCAAATAGAAATATTCATTTCTTTTCCCTTCCAGTTAGCCTTGCTACCCAGTTAATTGTAAAAATGTTCTTTGAAGTTCATATGTCATCTATTTAGAATTAATGTCATGGGTGCTGCTATAGGTTGGGGTGTGCTGTATATCTCTTCAATTGTACACACTGTCCCAGTTTCTCCAGGGAATGTTCAAATATGATAATACCCTTAATTTATGTTGTACAGATCCATGCACAATATTGAGTTTGCCAGATGGAGGTTGAGGATTTATGGCAACCAACTTACTGTTTGTGTAAGGAATTCAATTTATAGGAAAACACAAGAGTGATGACTTTAAAGCAATCAAATGTCTTGAAAACTGTTCTCTGGATTTTACATGGTATAGATTTGACCAATGTTGTTAAAGAACTGTCAGTGGTTCCTCTCTTCCTTTATTTCAGATTGGTGTTAGGAAGGAGCTGATGAGAGAGAGAGAGAGAGAGAGAGAGAGAGAGAGAGAGAGAGAGAGAGAGAGAGAGAGAGGTTACATGTACTGGGTCAGACTAAGTAGAGTAGGGGGTTTGTAATGACTCAATGGAAAGTTTACTCTGCTCTATTACTTCTCTATAAGTCAAAATTTAGCCTTGAGAAGAGATTTAAGGTATTTGAGCATATGAAAGTCATTTGGGAGATGGAATGGACTTATTCTGGTTGGCCCCAGAGAACAGAGATAGAAATAATTAGAAGAAATTGAAGAGTCATATTTTACTTCCATATTAAAGGAAACTACCAAATAATTAGAACTGTACAAAAATGGTGTGGGCTACCATGGGAGACAGAAAATTCATCATATTCAAGTGATCTTCAAATTGAGGTGTGGTCTTTTTTTTTCCCCCCAAGGTTTGACCCCTTTCCCTCCAAATACCAATGCCACACTGAATACACATAGCACTTCCCCAAGAAAGCTCATTTATCTTCTCTGTAACAAAACAAATCAAAGAAGGTATACATAATAGGTATATATAATATAAAATCAGGCAAGTGATTCCATGACATGCAAGTGAGTTGGATTTCAGTGAGGGAGGGCTGTGCAAAGTCATCTGCCTCACTTTCCCCTCCAGAGTCATCTGGATCCAGTGGCAAGACATAGATCAAGATGACTAGAGATGGCCCTGGATGAATGTAAGAGAATATATAGCAGACAATACAGATTATAGGACCTTTCCAAATAGGAATGAGGCAATTCAGTTCAACTAAGAAAGAATCCTACTTGTCAGGTCAGGTTGAATGTACTCTAGGGATTTGTCCTAGACCCTCATCTCTATCTTGACCTTCTCATCTTCTATTGTTTCCATTATCATTTTAATAAAGATGACTCCAAAATATATGTTTACTTCCCTCAGCTTTCTCCTGACCTCCAATATAGAATGATCAATTACCTGATGATTATTCCTCCACCTTGCTAATCTCAAAGGCATCACCTCATGTTAGGTTCTTACTAAGTGCTTATGAGATAATGAGATATTAGGTTCTTACTAAGTGCTAAATTGGTACTTGACAGTTCTCTAGTTCTGGCCTTTACTGGGAGTTTTACTTGTGAATTCCTGGGGAAGAGCTTGCATGCTTAGGAGGAGCAAGTTCATTGGTTGAAGTAATTCTTCCCAGAAGCCCTTGCATTATCCCACACCCATTCTCTGGGAGGATAAAAGAGGGCAGCTCTGGAGGAAAGAGAGAGTTTTGTCTGGACGAGACTTGAGGCTGCTCTCTGCAGGAAGGGAAGTCGGCTCTCTACAGGAAGAAGAATCTGTCCGAGAGATTTGAGATGACACAGCAGATCTCCTCCCAGAGAGCGATCGGCAGCTTCTGGAGACAACAGCACGTTACAACCTCAAACTCAGCATGTGCAAAATGGAATGTTTCCCTCTAAATCTGAAACTTTTCCTATCTTCCCTAATTCAATTAAAGGAACTCCTTTATTAGAATCACCCAAATGTGTTATTATGGAATTATTTTCAACTTTTTTTCCTCAGTCATCCATCATATACAATCATTTGTCAGGTATTATCAATTTTACCTTCTTAATACCCCCCTTATTCATGGTCTTATCTCTACTTATCTGGCTATCATCTTAGCTCAGATCTTCATTGTCTGCTAAGTGATTGAAATAACCCCCTAATAACTAGCCACCTCTAATTTTATCTTTTGTTGATTCCTTCATAGCTGCTAAATTGTTATTCTTAAACTGAAGATGTAATCTGGTCACTGCTTTTTTCATTTAGGCATATCCCTGTTGCCTTTTGGATAGACTACATTTAAAGTTCCACAATTGCTCCAACTTCCATTTCTTATCTAAACTCATTACTCTTCACACACTCTACATTATAGCCAAACTGGTCCATTTACTATTCTTTGTTCTCTTTCTTTCTTTGTGAGGCAATTGGGGTTAAATGACTTGCCCAAAGTCACCCCAGCTAGTAAATAGTAAATGTCTGAGCTGGATTTGAGCTCTGATCCTCCTGAATCTAGGGCTAATGCTCTATCGACTACATCATCTACCTGCCCCACTTGTGCACCATATTCTTTGTGCATCAGATCCCATATCCTAAATTCCTTGCCTGGAATGCTCTCCATCCTAAGTTCCATGTCTTGGAAATGCTACATACTTTTAAGACTCTTCTCAAGTGCTGCCTCCTTAAAGAGGCCTTTCTTAATTTACCCAGATGCTATACTACATTTACTTATCTAGCAACACATTGTATCCCTCAAGTAAGCTCTTTGAAATTTTGTACTTACAGCCCTAGAATTTAGCACAGTGCCTGGAATAAAGTTGGAATTAGCAAATGCTTGTAAATTACTTGTGTGTGTACTTCTCCATATACATGTTGTATGTCTTCAGTAGATGTAAGATTCTTAAGGATGAAATGGACTGTTCTGTTTTTATCTTTTTATCTCTAGCACCTGAGACAGTGTTTTGTACATGGAAGGATAGTTTCTTTTTAATTAATGTTTGTTCAACATAAATTGACTTGAATTACAGCTAGAAAATCACTTGTTGGGAATAATGTGATCATATTATCTAGTATTAACCATGCCATCCTCTTGACCCTGCCAGAAAGGGAAAAAGTAACTTAAAAAGACTCCTACAAAGAAACTGCACATTATATATACTGCTAATAATTCAAGCACAAGCAAGTGACATGAAGTTTTCAGTGATGATGAATTCTTAATCACCCACATTTGAAGGTAAAAAAGCAATTCTAATTTGAATAGTCTTGATAAGTTTCCCTAAAATTCAAAACTTTAAAGATTATTTGAAATAGATGTGATTATCATTATTAACATTTATTTATTATCATTAATATAGTATATATTGTGTAATGAATACATAGTAACACATCTGAGGTCCTCACGCCTATGTATAGTGAAAGCTAACTTACTGCATGTAGCATGGAGGGTGTTGTGTGCTTCAAAGGGAGACAGAATAGACATCTCTAGCTGCTTCTCCTCCCGTCCCCCCCTTATCTACAGGATATTTAATTTCTGCTAAAGGGAGAAGCAGGAAATTGGGTCTGGAGGCCACTCTACTCTCCTAGAGATAAAGGATGCTAGAATTATACGTAGTTTTCCTTCAGTATTGGTAGTCTAGGTAATATGCTCAAGTTGAAGGTAACTTCTGACCAGTGTTCAATTTGGGAGAGGAGGATGATCCTAAGCCCTTTTTCAAAGGCTTGACCCTTTTCCCTTCAAATACCACAATGACCACACATAGCACTTAGCCAAGAAAACTCATTTATCATTTCTGTAACAAAACAGAAATCAGAGAAGGAATACATAATAGATTATTATTTGTCCTTTGTTTTTGAAGAGGACCATTACATCAGGTTGGTGATATGATATGCAAGTGCATTGGATTTCAATGAGGGAGGGCTGAGCAAACTCACCTGCCTCATTTTCCCCTCTAAAGTCATCTAGGTCCAATAGCAGATATAGATCAAGATGACTGGTGATGGCCTTGAATGAACATTAGCAAATGTATAGCAGACAATACAGATTAAAGGAACTCTCCCAATAGGAGTGAGGTAACTCAGCTCCACCAAGAAAGAGTCTGAGTTCTTCCAAAGAGAAATTCCTTGAAGTTTCTAGAGTAGCAAGCTGGAGATAGGGACATGATAGAGACTACTTTTCCTTCAGCAACCTGAAGTGAAGTTGGTTTCTTCCCTCTTCTTTCCTGAAGCTGGAAAACAGAAGCCCCAAAGCAACGTGAAATTTGAAGAGGAATCATGAGACTGAAGAGATCTCTCTGGTTCTTGCCAACTCCTCCCTCTGCTTTACACAGGGCAAGGCATTCATTTTCACTGCTAAGAAGAGAGTTCCATGTCAATAGGCTTTGGGACTGAAGTTACATAAGATGTATAAAAGCATTATAATCCTCCCACTTCATTTCAGCTTGTTTTTGTATTTTGCTTTCCCCTATTACATTGTAAGCTCCTTAAGGATAGTAACTGATTGAACTTTGTCTTAATTTGTATTTTCATTCCCAGCCACTTAGCACAGTTCTTGGCACATACTAGGCATTTAATAAATGTTTATTGACTGATTCAGTGATTTTATAGCAAATCATTTAAATCCTAAGTGTTTTCCTTTTAAAGCAAGAAGCAAAATGTTTTTTTTTTTCCTTAATCTTCATATCAGGATGTTTTGATTTGAAACAGAATTTTCTGACTTATTTTTAAACCTTCCAAGTAAAGATTTTAAGTACATTTCTTTAAAAAATGTAAAAATGAGGGGGAAGCTTGGTGGTGCAGTGGAAAGAACACCAGCCTTGAATTCAGGAGGACCCGGGTTCAAATCTGGTCTCAGACACTTAACACTTCCTAGCTGTGTAACCCTGGGCAAGTCACTTAACCCTAGCCTCAGGAAAAAAAAAAATGTAAAAATTTAATACCTTTCAGTTAGTTAGAACTAACTGACTGACATCAGGGAAGACGCAAAAAACCTTTGTGAAATTAGTTGAAGAGTTTGAAAAGTAAGTGCAGTCAATTATACAGTAACAGAAGTCTTCCATTTGGAATTTTGTGAGGTTTATTTTTTTCATTTTGGAGACAGTGATAATAATTGTAATTTCATTACTATAGGAAAATACTGGATGAGGAAACTCTCTAGTAATTCAAGTTAAGATATTCTTTGAAACTTATTTTCTTGGAAAGTTGCCAATAGCACAGAGGCTAAAATGAGTTACCTAAAGTCAAATGGTTAATAAGCCAATTACAAAATAAACTCAAGACTAGACTTTCAAAGTATTGTATCAGAAAGTTTTAAAGTAAGAATTTCTGAAATAAAAGCATAATACTGCCCATATTGTTAATACTATTTTTAGTCCGGGCAAAAAAAAAATGCTGTGTAGTTAAACAAAACAATATTTTAAAAGATTATTTTATATTTATCTCTTTATATTTATACTTTTGCATGCATTTTAAAATGTACATAATATATAAATGTAGTAGAACAAGTGTATCATTTATATATAAGCTTATATATAAGTACTAAATGATTGAAGGTTTTCTATTGATAGAAATATGAAATTAAAAAAGTTTGGGGACCAATGAACTAAATGATCTATGAAGTCCCTTCTTCTGAGAGACTGGAATCTTTTTTTTTTTTTTTTAATATGTCTGGATGTCTTTCTGTACTCTGATAACTAACAACTGTGATAACTAAGAAGCCTATTCTTATAATGATGAATCATGAGAATGTAAAATTACATCTAAGGCACATTAAAGAAAGCAAACTATGGTATTCACCCTACATAAATTAAACATTCCAGAGGACTTCAGAGACAGAGATGGGTTATTATTCTAAAAGGAACTGTGATGTTCATATTATTCAAAGAAGGTAATATATGGTCCAAGCTGAATAGTGATGACCATTAGAGAGGGTCAAATTAGGCCTGAGAAATTTCAAGAAGAAATCAAGTAGTGGACAAATTAATTTAGGTAATCCAAAGCTTAAATTAGTTGTAGAGATCTGGGGCAGGTAAATTAAAAAAAAACCAAATAAAAACAAAAACATATACAAAAACAGAACTTCTTGATTTGGGATACTGTTTTTATGATTATGTTTGATGGGCAATATGAAGAAATTCAGTTATATTCTATTTTTTCTACTCCCTAACTGTGATTTTGATTATTCTCTGTGGTCTAGATTTCCCTTTTATAAAGAGGAATGGTTGAGGAGTAATTAATACAAAACTATGAAGTCTTTTTCAAATTAATTAATTTAACTTTGTTAGGTAAGGATGAATATTTTTTGGTTTTAAACCAGGAGCTGGAAATCATATATTTATATGCTTAAAATTGAATTTGTGTACTAAAGAGTTTAGATTATGAGGTTTTGCATTTTTTTCAAATAGTTTTTTAAAAAATCTTTTTCATTATGAAATTAGTTATAAACACATATTTCAATATGTAAACTAAATCAAGAGATTGGATTAGAAACTGTGAACTTTTTATGTGCAGTTTTTAAAAAGTTATATATGTGAATATGCATTTTTGTACATACATATATTAATACACGATAGAAAGTAGATGATTGGTTTTTTTATACCATTTTCATTCTGCATAAGATTGGCAGGCGCCTTATAGTTGTATTTAATTTTAAATAATGTTTAACACACTGGGATTACTGAATCTATTTTGAGGAATGGATATTTGACTAAGTAAATTGCTCACTTAACCCAGCCATTTGCATGAGGAGAGAGGAATGTCTTCATTTTTCAAGATATGGCTGCAGGATAACTTGACTTTGTACAGGTTGACAGAATGGGAGAAGAAAACATTGCTAGGTAAACAAGTTTACCTTACAACAATTCCCCAACTTATCTTGATATTCATCCCTTATTTTTTGTCATTTTTGCTTTTTCATGAACATTCTTTTCTGATTTTACTTCATCTACTTTGTTTTTTTTCCAAAAGGAAATCTAAGCTATTATGCTGTCAACAAACAGTGAATAATTTTACAATTTAGTGAATTAAAGTACTCCTACATAGTATATATTTTGTTCAGCAATCATTAGCTAGAAGGGAAAGATATTTTCAATTAATCATAGATTAATCATAGTAGTGTTCAATGTTTTTGGAATAACCAGGGATGATCAGCCTACTCTGAGAGTTGGTTTGCATACGCCAGTTTCTCCATGTTTTTTAAACTATAGCATATAAGACATGATCTTTAAGAAAGTAATTAACTCACATCATGGATTAATCAACTGCAAAATGTCCTTGTAAAACAAACATCTTTTTTCAATTAACAAGCTCCAAGAAAGCAAATATTTTACTTTTAAAAAGAAACTATAGTTTTGAAACCAACCTGTTTTTAGTACTATCTTTAATTTTTTTTTTTTTTTTTAAGGAACAGTATTTCAGACTAATTTTTTTTTCTATTTTGAAAATCCCACTATTAAGAATCTTATTCATCTGTCCATTGACAGAGGAAAAGACAGAGGAATACCAGTATGTTTTGATATTTGGTATTTTGTTGATATTATAAATATTAAATTCCATACACATGTATGTAACATAATATGGAAAAAAGCTCAAAATGAAATGTTAGCTTCCTGATGTTAAAAAACACAAAGTTGTTCAATAGTAATTTAACTAATAGTTACTAGTGGCTATCTTCTTTATTTTTAAATGTCTAAACCTATGATTTCACTGGTTTGTAAGGAAAGTCCTAGTTAAGAAATTCCCTCTTCCCAAGGTCTTGCATTTTACAATTTAAGTTGTTTGAGATACTGAGAGGTTAACTAATTGGTGTCAAAGGCAGGATTTGAATTCAAGTATTCTTGTCTATGACATTAGTCAATAAACATCTATTAAATGCCTGCTATGTTCAAGCACTGTGCTAAAGCCTGGGGGATACAAAAAGAAGTGAAATCCCTGCTCTCAAGGAGCTCACAATCTAATCTAAATTGACCATCTCTCTACTACATTACTCTTCTCAAGGAGTACATGGGGTGTTCAAGGAGGATTAGCCTTCTGATAAGGATTATCCAACTATTTTTGGTGTACATCTGTCATCCAACTCTGACTTATGGCTTCAAGAAACTAGCATCCACAATGACCACATCTCAGCAAAACCATTTTGGCCAAAGGGCTAAGCCAGTTTAAAGGTAAGCAATAGGTCTCACACCAGTTGTAAGGTTGGGATGTCTGTCCCAAGCATGAGAAAACTTCCCATGGCAGAATGGACAGATGACATAAATTTATTCCAATGGCCATGAAGATAGCTGAAGGAGGCAGTATGAAGTCTTAAAGCTTCAAGACACCAAGACCATCCACTGAATCTTGGGCCATTGCCAGTTGTCTTGACTTTTTTTCCTGCTGCTGGACTTCATGACTAGAAGAGAAAACGAGGTTGATAATAACTTTGTGCAACTCTGCCTTACTTAAATCTAATTCATGTGCCCATTATCCACTATTATACCTCTAGTCACGATGTCATTGGTCCTCTTTGAAAATGAAGGCTAAATAAAAGCAACTTTTTTTCAATTATTTCAATATATTCCAGAAAGCAACTAATGTTAACATGTTAACAGAAATATTAAATTGATCCTTTACAGATCATAAAGCCAAAAAATGTAAGCAAGGTATATGCACAAAAGCTGCATATTTAAATGGAGATTAAATAATATTATACTCAATAATGAACAGGTCAAAGAATAAAATAATGAATATCTCAAAGAAAATGATGAAAAACTTACCAAAATGTATGGAATGCTGTTATAATAGTACTTAGGTAAGAATATTTTCAAATATTTAAATTAATGAGAACAAGTTAAACAAACAAGTGAAAAAAAAGTCCTAGGAAATATCAACAAACTAAAATTGCAAAAATTAAAATGTATACATTTTGAAAATAGAGATATAAAATTTAAAAAATACTACCAAGCAGCAAATTGCTTAGATATAAACAAAAACCATATGATATTCTCCCTCACAGACAAGCTTGACATTCTGATACCAATGCAAACTATCTAAAATGACTAATGTTACTCAAAAAACAAAACAAAACAAGCAAAACAAAAGACTAAAGCTACTTTTAGTTAAGTAAATAAGGTACATTCTTTTGTGTTGCTTCATAGATGAGGAATTCATCCAATCTGTAACAAGCACTCCTGGCAGTTACAATTACTAGTCTACCCTATGCCCAACAGAGTACCTTTGACCACTGACCTTTGCAGTGTCAACTCTACCCAGCTCGCCTCCTCTGAGGCCTTCAAAGTTCTCTGGCCACGATTTCTTGAATCTATAGTTTAATAACAAGTAGCGCATTCAAGAACAGCCACGTGTAATCTTAAAAGCCTTTATTATACCTCCTCACATAATGCCCTGACTTGTCAGCTTCCTAGTGAACACCTGGTCTGAAGATCCACGTGTTCACTACCAGATTTCTTATCTCTCTCGGCTATCCATCAGCTTGGCTTGGCCACCCAGGCTAGGGAGCCAGGTTAAAGAGCTCCAGGTTAAAGAGAGTGACTGCTGTCTGCAGAGGGCTTATAAAGGGCCTGTGAAGTCACACACACAGCCAACCAGTGAGAGACTGGTCACCCATTACGAAGCTATCTCAATATGGGCAGGATCCCACCCACAGGGCAGTCCTATATCCACAGAGAATACTTCCAGGCCTCAATCTCCTGTTGTGCTGTGCCCGCCCATTTAAAGGGCCCTTATAATTCCCTTCTCTTGCGAGAACTGCAGCCTTACACAATCTATCCTAAAGCATTTGCCATGCTTTAGGAGAGGCAACTTCCTTGGCCAGAATAAAACTAATTGAATATTGGCATCCATGCATTTTTTATTATTTACATAAATTCATCTGTTGGCCTGGAGAGAATAAGGTGACATCTGCAGAGTCCTTTCAAGAATGTGATTCTATGATATTTATGCACATTGATTTGAGAAACTAAATCCAAAAGCTATGTGGCAACAAATAGAAATATGAAACAAAAGACTGGTTTAAATCTTGGTTCTACCATTGGGCAAATCACTTCAATCTTTTCTGGGTCTTGGTTTCCTCATTATGAATTGAAAGGGTTATGTTTGATGATCCCAATGACCCCTATAACTTTAAATCTCATGCTTTTATGGAATGATCTTAAGGAATATATTTATTATTGGATCTATCAATCTTCCAGTGAGACCTCAGTATAAAACAAATGTTTTTAAAAAGTGCTTTGTACTAAGCATTCTAGGTTGTGAGGGGGAACAAGAGAAGTCTCAGGGATATATCTTGTCTTCTGGAAATTGTATAATGTAGTCTACTGAAGAATGTCATATATACAGATATGAAACCAGACAGGATGAGAGCATAATGTTTTGCAAAAGGTAAGTCTTCATTTAGCTCTGGCTCCAATTTAAAATAATAATGTTAATAGCTAGCACTTTTTTTTTTACAGTGCTTTAAGTAATAATAGGAGGTATATGCTTTAAGTGTTGCAAAAAATTTGTTAAAATTATTTATTTCTGGGAGGTAAGTACTATTATTATCCCTATTTTACAAATGAGGAAATTGAGGCAGATAGAGGTTGTGACTTATCTAGTGTCATACAAATAGTAAATGTTTTAGGTTGAATTTGAACTCAGGTTTTTCTGATTCCAGAAATGAATTCCTATTCATTTAACCACCTAGACTACTTTGTTAGCCTGGATGTGTCATTTGTCCTAAAGTAAGCCTCAGTTTACTCATTTGTAAGTTTCAAGATATTTGAGTTATTTCATATTCATTTTAGCTTTAAAATTCTATGATTCTTTATATAATTCTAATTTGCTATTCAATAAAGATAATAAAAGCTCTCTCAGAAGCAAACTGAGAAACAGGTAAGATATAGTTATATGAAAGAAAAAGAAAAGATACAAGGGACATTGTTCTTATTATTATCATGTTCTTCACAGCATGTGAGTGGGAGTGGGTCTGTGGCCACATCAGCAATGTGGTCCCTTATAATCTTGATGAGTGGCTTGAAGCACCTCAGGACCTCAAGTGAAATGACTTGTCCATAGTCACACATACAATATATGTTAGAAACAAGACCTGAATCCAAAATGAGATGGCTCCAAGACCAAATATTTTTCTACCCATTATATCATGGTTAATTTTCAACATCATTACTACAAACTACAGGTTCTACTGAAATCCAGTCACCTAACTGCTATCCAAATCTTTCCTCTTAAAAATGAGAACAATTATAGTGAGTTAGACTAGCATTTTTGGATCTTTAAGGCGTTTAAATTCCAAGACATGTTATGTGAAATAAGCATTATTTTCTAAATAACAGAGTTTTGGTGGTTTTGAAACACTTATCTCAAGTTATTGAATGGATTATAGAGGTACAGTACAGAGAGGTGCTAACTCAAAGAAAATGAAATTCATGTCATCATGACACTCAAGAATGGAAAAACATGAAAAAAAAATCCAATTCAGAAAGTAAGAAAAGAACCAGAAGCTCTCACTAGGGATTATAGTAATTAGGAAAATTACATCCTGAGAATTTGAGAACCTAGGAAAAAATCCAACAAAAAAAATTGGGGAAAAGTACATATTTTCTTTTTTGTTACTTCTTTGTGTTAGATGTCAGGAACAATAAACTTCTTTTTTTTTCTGCTTTTTACTGCTTTTCACAATCCAGGTGTGCTCTATTCATTTATCAGAAAATCTGATACAAGAAAATTCATTCTTTATAGCTAGTCAGTTAAAATATTAAGAACCTATTATTTGCTATGCACTAGGTTAGAAAGCAGATATATGTCTAAGAACGATTATTTGCTTTTAAAAAAAGAGAATCTTTGCCTCACAAACAGAATCACATGAGAATTACTATTAGTAGTCAACCCTTTTTAGTATGTTTCATGTATGATTTGATTTAAAGCCTCTACAAAGTTGTCCTTCAGTTTCTTATAAGGTACATCTCATAGAGGTACATCTAGACTTATGAAGGCCATTCCAGGATAACTCAAGCTTCGAGAGGTTCTATCATAGTGGAAATGCCTTAAATTCTGTCCTATCAATGACTATATTTTCTTGCCAAGGCCCAAAGTAGCTAAGTAGTCAGTCAGTCAATCAATCAACAAGCATTTTTAAAGTTCTTATTATGTTCAAAACTTTGGAATTAGTCCATCATTATATAAGTTTTGGATAGGCATGCAAATGAACAAGTAGCTGGATAACAGTTAAAGGTTGGGTGTATTTTCTTGAAGAAATTTTAAAGGTATTTTTTAAAGAACCCTAATGTTTTCCTTGAAATAAAACTGTCTTGTAGGTCTTCATATCTTTCCAGTAATGCTTTATGACTATCATTTGTGACACTATAATCTCTGAGAATTAAAGCTGAGGGTCACAAAAAGACAATGGAGAGAGACGTAGTGAGTGTGACTAAACTGTAGCAAATTACTACCAATGATTTGTGCAGGAAAAATTACAGAAAGAATGTCATCAGAAAGATACGTGTCCAGAAAAGGATATGGGGCAATCACATAGCAAGAACAAGTAAAAGCCAGCATATACCTCAAGTACTCCAGTGCTATCTGTATAGTTTCTTGAGATCCAAAGGAAGGTCCTTAGCATTACTAATGGCTCCTATGTTTAAAATTTACAAGAGAATATGAACAATATGAGAAGATTTCAATGAACTTTTATTTGTTCCATTAGAAGGAGTGAAATCACATGTCTGCCAAAATCTTCAGGTAAGTAAATGTATTAATAAATTTTTTTAGTATCTTCTCTATTATGTAGCTTCAATTTCATTACCAAGGTGAATCCACAAATATTTATTAGGCAAATACTATGTGCAAGGAGTTGGGAATTAAAAAGACAAAAAACAACAATTGATTTTTGTCCTCAAAAAGTTTACATTCTACTGAATGGAAACAATATGTATCCAAATAAGTGGAGAAAAAGTCATTAAGAACTAGAAAGATTAAGAAAGCAGAAAAAGTGAAATATAAAAAAATTTTTTCTGCAATATTGCTCAGTTCTATTAATCAGTTTTAGAATAAGAATCAAAGGTATATCACTTTCTTTTTTTATTAATTTTTATAATTATAACATTTTCTTTGACAGAACATATGCACTGGTAATTTTTTTTTTACAACATTATCCCTTGTACTCCCTTCTGTTCCTAGTTTTCCCCCTCTTTCCCTCCACCCCCTCCCCTAGATGGCAGGCATTCCCATACATATTAAATATGTTATAGTATATCCTAGGTACAATATATATGTGCAGAACCGAATTTTGTTGTTGTTGTTGTTACAAAAGAAGGATTGTATTCACAAGGTAAAAATAATCTGGGAAGAGAAACAAAACAAAACAAAACAAAAACCAATGCTCACAGT
Source organism: Sminthopsis crassicaudata (assembly GCF_048593235.1). Lineage (NCBI taxonomy): Eukaryota > Metazoa > Chordata > Mammalia > Dasyuromorphia > Dasyuridae > Sminthopsis > Sminthopsis crassicaudata. The sequence goes on from NC_133620.1 coordinate 174,430,799, forward strand.
TTACACTCATTTCCCAGTGTTCTTTTTCTGGATGTAGCTGATTCTGTCCATCACTGATCAATTGGAATTGGATTAGCTCTTCTCTATGTTGAAGATATCCACTTCCACCAGCATACATCCTCGTACAGTATCATTGTTAAAGTGTATAATGATCCCCTAGTTCTGCTCTTTTTACTCAGCATCAGTTGATGTAAGTCTCTCCAAGCCTCTCTGTATTCCTCCTGTTGGTCATTTCTTATAGAGCAATAATATTCCATAACATTCATATACCATAATTTACCCAACCATTCTCCAATTGATGGACATCCATTCATTTTCCAGTTTCTAGCCACTATGAAAAGGGCTGCCACAAACATTTTGGCACACACAGGTCCCTTTCCCTTCTTTAGTATTTCCTTGGGATATAAGCCCAGTAGTAGCACTGCTGGGTCAAAGGGTATGCACATTTTGATAACTTTTTGGGCATAATTCCAGATTGCTCTCCAGAATGGTTGGATTCTTTCACAACTCTATCAACAATGCATCAGTGTCCCAGTTTTCCCAAAGCCCCTCCAACATTCATCATTATTTGTTCCTGTCATCTTAGCCAATCTGACAGGTGTGTAATGATATCTCAGAGTTGTCTTAATTTGCATTTCTCTGATCAATAGTGACTTGGAACACTCTTTCATACGAGTGGAAATAGTTTTAATTTCATCATCTGAAAATTGTCTGTTCATATCCTTTGACCATTTATCAATTGGGGAATGGCGTGATTTCTTATAAATTAAAGTCAATTCTCTGTATATTTTGGAGATAAGGCCTTTATCAGAACCTTTAACTGTAAAAATGTTTTCCCAATTTGTTACTTCCCTTCTACTCTTGTTTGCATTAGTTTTGTTTGTGCAGAAACTTTTTTTTTTAATTTTTATTTTATTTTATAATTATAACATTTTTTTGACAGTACATATGCATGGGTAATTTTTTACAACATTATCCCTTGCACTTACTCCTATTCAGATTTTTTCCCTTCCTCCCCCAACCCCCTCCCCCAGATGGCAAGCAGTCTTATATATGTTAAATATATTACAGTATATTCTAGATACAATATATGTGTGTGGAACCAAATTTTTTGTTGCACAGGAAGAATTGGATTCAGAAGGTAAAAATAACAGTTTACATTCATTTCCCAGTGTTCCTTTTCTGGATGTAGCTGGTTCTGTCCATCATTAATCAATTGGAATTTGATTAGCTCTTCTCTATGTTGAAGAAATCCACTTCCACCAGCATACATCCTCGTACAGTATCATTGTTGAAGTGTATATTGATCTTCTGGTTCTGCTCGTTTCACTCAGCATCAGTTGATGTAAGTCTCTCCAAGCCTCTCTGTATTTCTCCTGTTGGTCATTTCTTATAGAGCAATAATATTCCATAACATTCATATACCATAGTTTACCCAACCATTCTCCAATTGATGGACATCCATTCATTTTCCAGCTTCTAGCCACTATGAAAAGGGCTGCCACAAACATTTTGGCACATACAGGTCCCTTTCCCTTCTTTAGTAGTTCCTTGGGGTATAAGCCCAGTAGTAGTATGGCTGGGTCAAAGGGTATGCACATTTTGATAACTTTTTGGGCATAATTCCAGATTGCTCTCCAGAATGGTTGGATTCTTTCACAACTCCACCAACAATGCATCAGTGTCCCAGTTTTCCCAAAGCCCCTCCAACATTCATCGTTATTTGTTCCTGTCATCTTAGCCAATCTGACAGGTGTGTAATGATACCTCAGAGTTGTCTTAATTTGCATTTCTCTGATCAATAGTGATTTGGAACACTCTTTCATATGAGTGGAAATAGTTTTAATTTCATCATCTGAAAATTGTCTGTTCATATCCTTTGACCATTTATCAATTGGAGAATGGCTTGATTTCTTATAAATTAAAGTCAATTCTCTGTATATTTTGGAGATGAGGCCTTTATCAGAACCTTTAACTGTAAAAATGTTTTCCCAATTTGTTACTTCCCTTCTAATCTTGTTTGCATTAGTTTTGTTTGTGCAGAAACTTTTTAATTTGGTGTAATCAAAATGTTCTATTTTGTGATAAATAATGGTCTCTAGTTCTCCCTTGGACACAAACTCCTTCCTCCTCCACAAGTCTGAGAGGTAAACCATCCCATGTTCCTCCAATTTATTTATGAGTTCGTTCTTTATGCCTAAATCTTGGACCCATTTTGATCTAATCTTAGTATGTGGTGTTAAATGTGGGTCCATGCCTAGTTTCTGCCATACTAATTTCCAGTTTTCCCAGCAGTTTTTGTCAAATAATGAATTCTTATCCCAAAAGTTGGGATCTTTGGGTTTGTCAAACACTAGATTGCTATTTTTATTCACTATTTTGCCCTGTGAACCTAACCTATGCCACTGATCAACTAGTCTATTTCTTAGCCAATACCAAATGGTTTTGGTGACTGTTGCTTTATAATATAGCTTTAAATCAGGTACACTTAGACCACCTTCCTCTGACTTTTTTTTCATTAGTTCCCTTGCAATTCTCGACCTTTTATTCTTCCATATGAATTTTGTTGTTATTTTTTCTAGGTCATTAAAATAGTTTCTTAGGAGTCTGATTGATATAGCACTAAATAAATAGATTAGTTTGGGGAGTATTGTCATCTTTATTCGCTCAGCCTATCCAAGAACACTGAATGTCTTTCCAATTATTTAAATCTGACTTTATTTTTGTGGCAAGTGTTTTGTAATTTTGCTCATATAATTCCTGACTCTCCTTTGGTAGATATATTCCCAAATATTTTATACTATCGACTGTTATTTTGAATGGAATTTCTCTTTGTATCTCTTGCTGTTGGATTGTGTTGGTAATGTATAAAAATCCTGAGGATTTATGTGGATTTATTTTGTATCCTGCGACTTTGCTAAAATTCTGAATTATTTCTAATAGCTTTTTAGCAGAGTCTTTGAGGTTCTCTAAGTATACCATCATGTCATCTGCGAAAAGTGACAATTTGATTTCTTCATTTCCTACTCTAATTCCTTGGATCTCTTTCTTGGCTCTTATTGCCAAGGCTAGAGTTTCTAGTACTATACTGAATAGTAATGATGATAGTGGGCAACCTTGTTTCACTCCTGATCTTACAGGGAAAGGTTCTAGTTTATCATCATTACATATGATGTTTACTGAAGGTTTTAAATATATGCTCCTTATTATTTTAAGGAATAGTCCATTTATTCCTATACTCTCAAGCATTTTTAGTAGGAATGGATGTTGGATTTTATCAAATGCCTTTTCTGCATCTATTGAGATGACCATATGGTTTTTATTAATTTGATTATTAATATGGTCAATTATACTAATAGTTTTCCTAATATTAAACCAGCCCTTCATTCCTGGTATAAATCCCACTTGGTCATAGTGTATTATCCTGGGGATGATTTTCTGAAGTCTATTTGTTAATATCTTATTTAAGATTTTAGCATCAATATTCATTAAGGAAATTGGTCTATAGTTTTCTTTCTCAGTTTTCGATCTACTTGGTTTAGGTATCAGTACCATGTCTGTGTCATAGAAGGAATTTGGTAGGACTCCTTCAATCCCTATTTTTTCAAATAGTTTACATAGCATTGGAGTTAGTTGTTCTTTAAATGTTTGGTAGAATTCACCTGTAAATCCATCTGGTCCTGGGGACTTTTTCTTAGGAAGTTGGTTAATAGCTTGGTCTATTTCTTTTTCTGAGATGGGACTATTTAGACTACTTACTTCTTCCTCTGTTAATCTGGGCAAGCTATATTTTTGAAGGTATTCTTCCATTTCATTTAAGTTATCGAATTTATCGGCATAAAGTTGAGCAAAGTAGCTCCTAACTATTGTTCTAATTTCCTCTTCATTAGTGGTGAGTTCACCCTTTTCATTTTCAAGACTATCAATTTGCTTTTTCTTTTTCCTTTTTTTAATCAGGTTTACTAAGGGTTTGTCTATTTTGTTGGTTTTTTCATAAAACCAACTCTTAGTTTTATTAATTAATTCAATAGTTTTTTTACTTTCAATTTTATTAATCTCACCTTTTATTTTTTGAATTTCAAGTTTTGTGTTTGTCTGGGGGTTTTTAATTTGTTCCTTTTCTAGCAATTTGAGTTGTAAGCCCAATTCATTGGCCCTCTCTTTCTCTATTTTATGCAAGTAGGCCTCTAGAGATATAAAACTTCCCCTTATTACTGCTTTGGCTGTATCCCACACATTTTGGTATGATGTCTCATTATTGTCATTTTCTTGGGTGAAGTTATTAATTATGTCTATGATTTGCTGTGTTACCCAATCATTCTTTAGTATAAGATTATTTAGTTTCCAATTATTTTTTGGTCTATTTTCCCCTGGCTTTTTATTAAATGTTATTTTGATTGCATTATGGTCTGAAAAGGATGCATTTACTATTTCTGCCTTACTGCATTTGATTTTGAGGTTTTTATGCCCTAGTATATGATCAATTTTTGTATAGGTTCCATGAACTGCTGAGAAGAAAGTATATTCCTTTCTGTCTCCATTTAGCTTTCGCCAAAGATCTATCATATCAAACTTTTCTAGTATTCTATTTACCTCTTTGACTTCTTTCTTATTTATTTTGTGGTTTGATTTATCTAATTCTGAGAGTGCAAGGTTGAGATCTTCCACTATTATAGTTTTGCTATCTATTTCCTCTTGCAGCTTTCTTAATTTTTCTTTTAAGAATTTAGATGCTGCACCACTTGGTGCATACATGTTTAATATTGATACTGCTTCACTATTGATGCTGCCCTTTAGCAGGATATAATGCCCTTTCTTATCTCTTTTAATTAGATCAATTTTTGCTTTTGCTTGATCTGAGATGAGGATGGCTACTCAGGCTTTTTTGGTTTTGCCTGAAGCATAATAGATTCTGCTTCACCCTTTTACTTTTAGTTTGAATGTCTTACCCTGTTTCAGGTGTGTTTCCTGTAAACAACATATAGTAGGATTCTGACTTTTAATCCAGTCTGCTAACTGCTTCCTCTTTATGAGGGAGTTTACCCCATTCACATTTATGGTTAGAAGGACTAATTCTATATTGCTTGCCATCCTATTAACCCCTGCTTATGCTTTTCCCCTTTCCTTCCCTTTTCCCTCCTATCCAGTATTAAACTGGTGAACACCACTTGCTTTTCACAGCCCTCCCTTTTTAGGATCCCTCCCCCACCTTAAAGATCCTCCCCTTATTTTACCCCTTTTCCTCAAAATTACTGTATTCCCTTCCCCTTAGCTTACTCCTTCCCTTTCACTTTTCATTGAAGTGGAAGAAGTTTCACCATAAATCCAATATGTCTATTGATACACGCTATGTTCATCTCCCTCCTTTCTTTCTCTCAGATATAATAGGTTACCTTTGCCTCTTCATGAGATGTAGTACCACCACTTTACACTTTTTTATGATATAATCTCCTTTCCACCTCTAGTTTCTAAAACAAATTGTACATATGTTCTTTACATATTTTTTTGACAGAAGTATAGTTCTCAAGATTTCTTTTTACCTTTTTAGAAATCTCTTGACATCTGTATTTGAAGATCAAACCTTTTATGTAGGTCTGGTTTTTTCATCAAGAATAGATGGAATTCATTTATTTCGTTAAATGTCCATCTTCTTCCCTGGAAAACGATGCTCATTCTTGCTGGGTAAGTTATTCTTGGCTGCATGCCAAGTTCCTTAGCCTTTCGGAATATCGTATTCCAGGTCCTTCATTCTTTTAATGTGGACGCTGCTAGATCCTGGGTTATCCTTATTGTGGATCCTCCATATCTGAATTGTTTTTTTCTAGCAGCTTCCAATATCTTTTCCTTTGTCTGATGGTTCTTGAACTTGGCCACTATATTTCTTGGCGTTTTGATTTTAGGGTCCCTTTCAGTAGGTGATCGATGAATTTTTTCAATGTCTATTTTACCCTCTGTTTCCAGAATGTCTGGGCAGTTCTCTTTGATAATTTCCTCGAAAATAGTGTCCAAGCTCTTTTTTTCCTCCCATTTTTCAGGGAGTCCAATTATTCTCAAATTGTCTCTCCTGGATCTGTTTTCCAGGTCTGTTGTCTTTCTAATAAGGTACTTGACATTCTTTTCAATTGTTTCATTTCTCTGGTTTTGCTTGACTATCTCTTGGTTTCTCCTTGAGTCATTCATTTCTACTTGTTCCAGTCTAATTTTCAATGATGTATTTTCTTCACTTCCTTTTTTTATATCTCTTTGTAATTGTCCACTTGAGTTTTTATCTTCTATGGAATTTTTTTGCATTTTATCCATTTTATTTTTTAGAGAGCTGATTTCTTTTTCCAGCTCACTAATCCTGTTTTCCTTGGAGTTGTTTACCTTTTCCAGCTCACTAATCCTGTTTTCCTTGGAGTTGTTTACCTTTTCCAGCTCACTAATCCTGTTTTCCTTGGAGTTGTTTACCTTTTCCAGCTCACTAATCTTGTTTCTCAATGATTTGATTTCTTTATCCACTCTGTCTTTGAATGCATGGGATGACTTCTCCAGGCTCTCTTGCCAAGCTTCCCTTTCCTTTTCCCATTTCTCTTCCAGCTCTCTTGTGAAAGCCTTTTTGATTTCCTCTATGAGGTTCTTTTGTATTGAGGAGCAGCTTATATCCCTCCCAGGGGATACATCTGGGGACAGTCTGTTCCTAGTCTCCTCAGCATTTGAAGTCTGCTCCCTCTCCACACAGAAGCTGTCAATGGTTAGAGCCCTTTTGAATTTTTTGTTCATTTTGTCAGAGTAGGAATCAAAGAAAACAAACTGACAAGAGAAACAATTGGTCTGTTTTGTGGGGGATGGGGCTGGATGGTATTAATGGGCTTCCTCTACAGACTGGGGGTAGGGCAGCAGAGAGCCACTAACAGAACAGCAATGACTGTACTGAGTCTGCACTCTGAGGCTCCGAGAAAGCACCGAGTCAGTCCAGGTGGGGGTTGGGGGTGGCCGGGCTCTGAGAGACGCTGGCTTTCTGGGGTTTTAGTCTTCACCTCCGGTGTTTACACCCTCTCCCCCCGCTCCTGGCTTGCTGCCAAGACGGAGCATCCACACTGGGGCAAAAGTCCTTTCACAGAAACGGCAGAGATCACACCCCTCCCCCTCCGGTCTGAGCTGTGTGAGCTGCCTGTCTTGCTCTGGCTGCCTGCCCTCAGTCTGTGCCCAGTCTGATTGACCCTCCCCCAAGCAAACACAGACCTTTTCTGGTGACTTTCAAGGATGTCTTCTCTTGGTGATTATTTGTGGATTTCTTTCTGGGTCAAGCATTAAGTCAGAGGCTTGTCATGAAGTAAGTTCTGAGAGAAAACGAGGAGCTCAAGCAGCTGTCTGCCTCCACGCCGCCATCTTGGCCAGAAGTCTGTGCAGAAACTTTTTAATTTGATGTAATCAAAATTTTTTATTTTGTGATCAATAATGGTCTCTAGTTCTCCTTTGGACACAAATTCCTTCCTCCTCCACAAGTCTGAGAGGTAAACTATCTTATATTCCTCTAACTTATTTATGATTTCGTTCTTTATGCCTAAATCTTGGACCCATTTTGATCTTATCTTAGTATGTGGTGTTAAATGTGGGTCCATGGCTAGTTTCTGCCATACTAATTTCCAGTTTTCCCAGCAGTTTTTGTCAAATAATGAATTCTTATCCCAAAAGTTGGGATCTTTGGGCTTGTCAAACACTAGATTGCTATTTTTATTCACTATCTTTCCCTGTGAATGTAACCTATGCCACTGATCAACTAGTCTATTTCTTAGCCAAAACCAAATGGTTTGGGTGACTGTTGCTTTATAATATAGTTCTAGATCAGGTACAGCTAGACCACCTTCATTTAATTTTTTTTTTTAATTACTTCCCTTGAAATTCTCAACCTTTTGTTGTTCCATATGAATTCTGTTGTTATTTTTTCTAGGTCATTAAAATAGTTTCTTGGGAGTCTGATTGATATAGCACTAAATAAATAAATTAGTTTAGGGAGTATTGTCATCTCAATTATATTTGCTCAGCCTATCCAAGAGCACTGAATGTCTTTCCAGTTATTTAAATATGACTTTATTTTTGTGGCAAGTGTTTCCTAATTTTGCTCATATAATTCCTGACTTTCCTTTGGTAGATAGATTCCCAAATATTTAATACTATCAACAGTTATTTTGAATGGAATTTCTCTTTGTATCTCTTGCTGTTGGATTGTGTTGGTAATGTATAAAAATGCTGAGGATTTAATGTGGATTTATTTTGTATCCTGCAACTTTGCTAAAATTCTGAATTATTTCTAATAGCTTTTTAGCAGAGTCTTTGGGGTTCTCTAAGTGTACTATCATGTCATCTGCAAAGAGTGATAGTTTGGTTTCCTCATTTCCTACTCTAATTCCTTGAATCTCTTTCTCAGCTCTTATTGCGGAAGCTAGTATTTCTAGTACTATATTGAATAGTAGTGGTGATAGTGGGCAACCTTGTTTCACTCCTGATCTTACAGGGAAAGGTTCTAGTTTATCACCATTACATATGATGTTTACTGAAGGTTTTAAATATATGCTCCTTATTATTTTAAGGAATAGTCCATTTATTCCTATACTCTCACAGCGTTTTTAGTAGGAATGGATGTTGGATTTTATCAAATGCCTTTTCTGCATCTATTGAGATGATCATATGGTTTTTATTAATTTGATTATTAATATGGTCAATTATACTAATAGTTTTCCTAATATTAAACCAGCCCTGCATTCCTGGTATAAATCCCACTTGGTCATAGTGTATTATTCTGGGGATGATTTTCTGAAGTCTTTTTGCTAATATCTTATTTAAGATTTTAGCATCAATATTCATTAAGGAAATTGGTCTATAGTTTTCTTTCTCAGTTTTCGATCTACTTGGTTTAGGTATCAGTACCATGTTTGTGTCATAAAAGGAATTTGGTAGGACTCCTTCAATCCCTATTTTTTCAAATAGTTTACATAGCATTGGAGTTAGTTGTTCTTTAAATGTTTGGTAGAATTCACATGTAAATCCATCTGGTCCTGTGGATTTTTTCTTAGGGAGTTGGTTAATAGCTTGTTCTATTTCTTTTTCTGAGATGGAACTATTTAGACTATTTATTTCTTCCTCTGTTAATCTGGGCAAGCTATATTTTTGAAGGTATTCTTCCATTTCATTTAAGTTATCGAATTTATTGGCATAAAGTTGAGCAAAGTAGCTCCTAACTATTGTTCTAATTTCCTCTTCATTAGTGGTGAGTTCACCCTTTTCATTTTCAAGACTATCAATTTGCTTTTTCTCTTTCCTTTTTTTAATCAGGTTTACTAAGGGTTTGTCTATTTTGTTGGTTTTTTCATAAAACCATCTCTTAGTTTTATTAATTAATTCAATAGTTTTTTTACTTTCAATTTTATTAATCTCACCTTTTATTTTTTGAATTTCAAGTTTTGTGTTTGTCTGGGTTTTTTTAATTTGTTGCTTTTCTAGCAATTTGAGTTGTAAGCCCAATTCATTGGCCCTCTCTTTCTCTATTTTATGCAAGTAGGCCTCTAGAGATATAAAACTTCTCCCTATTACTGCTTTGGCTGTATCCCACACATTTTGGTATGATGTCTCATTATTGTCATTTTCTTGGGTGAAGTTATTAATTATGTCTATGATTTGCTGTTTTACCCAATCATTCTTTAGTATAAGATTATTTAGTTTCCAATTATTTTTTGATCTATTTTCCCCTGGCTTTTTATTAAATGTAATTTTGATTGCATTGTGCTCTGAAAAGGATGCATTTACTATTTCTGCCTTACTGCATTTGATTTTGAGGATTTTATGCCCTAGTATATGATCAATTTTTGTATAGGTTCCATGAACTGCTGAGAAGAAAGTATCCTCCTTTTTGTCTCCATTTAGCTTTCGCCAAAGATCTATCATATCAAACTTTTCTAGTATTCTATTTACCTCTTTGACTTCTTTCTTATTTATTTTGTGGTTTGATTTATCTAATTCTGAGAGTGCAAGGTTGAAATCTTCCACTATTATAGTTTTGCTATCTATTTCCTCTTGCAGCTCTCTTAATTTATCTTTTAAGAATTTAGATGCTGCACCACTTGGTGCATATATGTTTAATATTGATACTGCTTCATTATTGATGCTACCCTTTAGCAGGATATAATGCCCTTCCTTATCTCTTTTAATTAGATCAATTTTTGTTTTTGCTTGATCTGAGATGAGGATGACTACTCCTGCTTTTTTGGCTTTGCCTGAAGCATAGTAGATTCTGCTCCACCCTTTTACTTTTAGTTTGAATGTCTCACCCTGTTTCAGGTATGTTTCCTGTAAACAACATATAGTAGGATTCTGACTTTTAATCCAGTCTGCTAACTGCTTCCTCTTTATGAGGGAGTTTACCCCATTCACATTTATGGTTAGAATGACTAATTCTATATTGCTTGCCATCCTATTAACCCCTGCTTATGCTTTTCCCCTTTCCTTCCCTCTTACCCCCCTACCCAGTATTAAACTTGTGTACACCACTTGCTTTTCACAGCCCTTCCTTTTTAGGATCCCTCACCCACCTTAAAGTTCCTCCCCTTATTTTACCCCTTTTCCTCACAATTTCTGTATTGCCTTCCCCTTAGCTTACTTCTTCCCTCTCACTTTTCAATGAAGTGGAAGAAGTTTCACCATAAATCGAATATGTCTATTGATACACACTATGTTTATCTTCCTCCTTTCTTTCTCTCAGACATAATAGGTTAACTTTGCCTCTTCATGAGAACCACTTTACACTTTTTAATGATATAATTTCCTTTCCACCTCTAGTTTCTAAGACAAATTGTACATATGTTCTTTACATATTTTTATGGCAGAAGTATAGTTCTCAAGATTTCTTTTTACCTTTTTAGAAATCTCTTGACATCTGTATTTGAAGATCAAACATTTTATGTAGGTCTGGATTTTTCATCAAGAATAGATGGAATTCATTTATTTCGTTAAATGTCCATCTTCTTCCCTGGAAAAGGATGCTCATTTTTGCTGGGTAAGTTATTCTTGGCTGCATGCCAAGTTCCTTAGCCTTTCGGAATATCGTATTCCAGGTCCTTCATTCTTTTAATGTGGATGCTGTTAGATCCTGGGTTATCCTTATTGTGGCTCCTCCATATCTGAACTGCTTTTTTCTAGCGGCTTCCAGTATTTTTTCCTTTGTCTGATGGTTCTTGAACTTGGCCACTATATTTCTTGGCGTTTTGATTTTAGGGTCCCTTTCAGTAGGTGATCGATGAATTTTTTCAATGTCTATTTTTCCCTCTGTTTCCAAAACGTCTGGGCAGTTCTCTTTGATAATTTCCTCGAAAATAGTGTTCAAGCTCTTTTTTTCCTCCCATTTTTCAGGGAGTCCAATTATTCTCAAATTGTCTCTCCTGGATCTGTTTTCCAGGTCTGTTGTCTTTCTAATAAGGTACTTGACATTCTTTTCAATTGTTTCATTTCTCTGGTTTTGCTTGACTACTTCTTGGTTCCTCCTTGAGTCATTCATTTCTACTTGTTCGAGTCTAATTTTCAATGATGTATTTTCTTCACTCACTTTTTTAATATCTTTTGTAATTGTCCAATTGTGTTTTTAAGTGAGTTTTTTTCTTATATGGAATTTTTTTTTTCCATTTTATCCATTTTATTTTTTAGAGAGCTGATTTCTTTATCCAGCTCACTAATCATGTTTTCTTGGAGTTGTTTGCCTTTTCTAATTCACTAATTTTATTTCTCAATGATTTGATCTCTTTATCCACTCTGGATAACTTCTCCAGGCTCTCTTGCCAAGCTTCCCTTTCCTTTTCCCATTTCTCTTCCAGCTCTCTTGTGAAAGCCTTTTTGATTTCCTCTATGAGATTCTTTTGTATTGAAAAGCAGCTCATATCCCCCTTAGGGGATTCCTCTGGGGACAGTCTGTTTTTAGTCTCCTCAGTATTTGAAGTCTGCTCTCTCGCCATACAGAAGCTGTCAATGGTTAGAGCCCTTTTGAATTTTTTGTTCATTTTGTCAGAGTGGAATTGAAGAAAACAAATTGACAAGAGAAACAATTGGTCCCTTTGGGGGGGGATGGGGCTGGATGGTGTTAATGGGCTTCCTCTACAGACTGGGGGTAGGGTAGCAGTGAGCCCCTAACAGGACAGCGATGGCTGCACTGAGTCTGTGCTCTGAGGCTCGGAGAACAGGCTGAGTCACTCCAGGTTGGGGTTGAGGGTGGCCGGGTTCCAAGAGACGTTAGCTCTCTGGGGTTTTATTCTTCACCTCCCGTGTTTACACCCTCTCTGCTGCTCCTGGCTTGCTGCCAAGATGGAATATCCACTCTGGGGTAAAAAGTCTTTTTGCAGAAATAGCAGAGATTGTACCCCTACCCCCTGTGGTCTGAGCTGTGTGAGCTGTCTGTCTAGCTCTGGCTTGCCTGCCCTCAATCTGCACCCAGTCTGTTTGACCCTCCCCTGAGCAAACACAGACCTCCTCTGGCGAATTTCAAGGATGTCTTCTGTTGGTGATTATTTGTGGGTTTCTTTTCTGGTCAAGCTTTAACTCCGAGGCTTGTCATGAAGTAAATCCTGAGAGAAAACACGGAGCTCAAGCAGCTGTCTGCCTCCACGCCGCCATCTTGGCCGGAAGTCCGGCATATCACTTTCAATAGTATTCCCTTTAGGACCTAGCTCAGTACTTTGTGGAGAAGATACTTGATAAATGATTGTTAGTTTTATGAATGAATAACGTGACCTGGATATAGATCCTTATAATGTAATTCTGTGTAATTCTGTGAACAAGAATTCTTTCAGTCATCCTACAAATATGAAAGCTGCCCAAATTAACAGTGCTTTATTTAGGGATACCTCTCCTTACCTTATTTTTATTTCCTGAAAAGTGAAGCAAAAATTTTATGAATGAATCCTATTGTCCTACTTAGTTTCTATTTTAAAAAGGAGATACGGTGCCATAGAAATTTGACAATGAAATATCTTCAAAACACACACATATACACAAAGTTATAGATGCAACAATAGTTTAAAAGCATATTCAAGGGCAAATGATATTTTTGATAAAATAATAATACTCAAAATAAATGGAACATAGAAATGCTGTACTCAAACAAATATTTCCCGGAACTTAAAGCTCTACTTCTTAGGATTTGATATATTTATAGAGACATGAGCTGTATGTTTTCTCTTTTTATATGGTTTTCCCTAGCTGATAAAAGCCTGTACACCATATCAGCAAACGATTGATGCATACTAGTAAACTTATCAACAGGCAAACATCTGAGTGCATTATGCATTTCAACCTTGAGGAAAACAACCAAGCATGAAGTGAGGCAGAATGCACATACACCTATTCTTGACTTTGTTACAAAGTCTTTCCCCCAACCTTTAAATCAGCACTGAGTAGGTGCTAAGTTTAAATTTCATGATGTGCTGGCATTGTGTTTTTGAAGACTAATTTGGTTTCAAGTTTTACCCAAGATAATATATTATTATTATTTTTATGCTTTCTTACTTTGACTCATGATTTTAGAGATATTCATTGCATGGTAGTGAATTCTCTGCTGATAAACCTTTCTGAAATTACTTAAAGTAGTTTTCAAATGACTGGCAAAACTAGGACTAAACTGGACTTTCTATACTTATAGGTCCTTAGGAGCATCTGCATTCTTCTGATATACTCTCGAAGAACTCAGGGTTACTTTTATTCATTGTCAAAGCATTAAAGTAAGATGTTGTAGAAGAATCAATCACTTTGATTTTTTTAAAGCTTGATTTTTCTTCTATAACTAAACTCCTAAGATAATTTGAAATGTTATTTTTAAATTATGAGGCTTTTTTTCTAGTCTTTAGCTAGCTAGAATTTAAATTTCACTTTAAAATTTGCAAATCCTTTACAAATATCATCACATTTTTTCCTCACAAAATCCCCAGAAGTGAGGTGCTATGATTATAGCAGCTGAGGCAGAGAGAGAATGAGTGATTTGTTCAATGTCACATGCATAGATGCATATATGTATATATGTATTTATATCTCTGTCAGTGCTTTGTCCTGGTTCTAGGGTTCAGAGTAATTATTGCAATGTTATCTGTGACTAGGAATATTTGAAAGATTCTGTAGAATGTCTTCTATCAATCTAAAAGCATCAAGATGAAGGACACCTGCAGGAAAGTTGTCTAACTGTATTTGTAGAGGAATGGGAACTTTCCCATTTTAGGAATTCCTCACAATAGTGAAACATACCTATATGTAACTATGTGTGAATTGGTAAGGAAATCATTTAATATTCTTATTTTAAAATCTTTGAATGTTCTATTAAATTTTAAAAAACAAGTCCTTAAATTCAGGTTTTATATAGATTTTAATAATTTCAAGTACTTCTATCAGAAAAGGACAGATCAGAGATCACAGTTTAAAGTGAAAAACTATTAAGGGACATGCTTAATGAGTCATTCATTTAGTTTAAAATGAAACACTTAATTTAAATTAAATTCAGAGGTTTTAGGAATTAACATGAGTAAAAAAAGTAGGAAGGATTTGGAGTCAGAGGTCTTGAGTTCAAATCTGAGCTTTATAGTTTGCTAGCTTTGGGATCGTGACCAAATCATAGTCTCCCTGAACTTTATTTTCTTCGTCTAGATTTTCTCTAAGTTCTGATCTAACTGTAAATTTTGTGCTCTCATTGAGATATTATATGTATATATATTTATAATGTGTGTGTATGTGTGTATTATTCATAGATGCCATTATAGTATTGTTTTTGGAGGTAGTTATTTTAGTTTCAGAATAGGGCACATCCTTTTCAGTGAAAAGCACAGTCACTTGAAAGCAATCAACTTGACCATATATACTTGAAAAATAAGTGCATGCAAGTAGTATATGGCCCAGATATAGTTGGATGAACTGCCTAATTAATTCTTCAGATGAACAATGGACCTAAGTCCAGAATTCAACTAGAGAAGATTAGACTCTATAACATTTGAGAAATAATACAGCACATTCAGTCATCTCAAGCTGCTTACTGCTTCAAAATTTCATTTCTTTAGTATCAATATTCTCACACCAATACTTTGTTGTCTACTTAGATGGTAAATATAGGAAACTTGACTGTTTATATGGCTACTTGGGAAAGTTTTTTCTAGAATTAGAAGGTCACAAAATAAGATTTTTTAATGTGGCAATTATAGCTGCTGGTGATTTTTTAAAATTGTATTTTATTTTTCCAAATACATGCATAAACAGTTTTCAACATTCATTTTTATAAAACTTTTAAGTTCTAAATTTTTCTTCTTCTCTCCCTTACCTTTGCCCTCCCCAAGGCAACAGCAATCTGATATAGGTTAAATATGTGCAATTCTTTTAAACTTATTTCCATATTTTTTCATGTTGTGCAATAAAAATAAGACCCAAAAAAAAAAAAAGGAGAAAGGAAGAAACAAACAAGCAAAAAGATGAAAGTACTACGCTTCAATCATCATTCAGTCTTCATAGTTCCCTCTCAGGATGTGAACAATATTTTCCATACCAAGTTTATTATAATTGCCTTGTATACCACAATGTTGAGAAAATTCACGTCCATCACAATTGATTATCATATGAGCTTGATGTTACTGTTTACAATGTTCTCCAGGCCTTCCCTTCTTCATTCAGCATCAGTTCATGTTGGGGTTTCCAGGCCTTTCAGAAATCAATCTTAGAGCTGCTGTTAATTAAACACAAACATATACATACAACTAAATGAGAAATCTTAATGGATAGGCCTTTACAAATATAGGACACTCTGAGCAAAATTTAGAATGAGTTAAATCTATTCAATTTTGGAAAAATTCTGGAAATTCTGGAAATTCCAATTCTGGAAAATTCAATTGGATTAAGCAGTACTTAAGAATAAAAATAAGTGACAAAAAGTTCCTAATTGTGCCAAAGTATTTGTATTTCTTTAAAATTTTTATGAATTTTAAAAAAAGATTAACTGCATTATTATGTGTTAATATGTAATAAATTACATTACATATTACTTATTCCATATTTACTAAAATAAGAAAACATTTGATATTAGAGTACATTTCAGGATAAAACTCATATGTGGAATAAAAATGCCAATCAATGTTTAGCCAAATCCCTATGCAAAGCTGAAAAATGTGCAATTTCAAAACTAGTGTGAGGTAGAAGAAATTTAGGCCCCCCCCCCATGCTATTGATGTAGTTACCAAGAGGAAAGAGATAACAGAGGAAATTTGATGTTGATTTTAAGAATCTGCTAAGACCTAGAGATCATTATTTGTATCTTTCTCTGATAGAATTAAAGAAGATACCTCACTTTAAAAGCAGAGCTTTGTAGTGCTTCAAAAAACTAGACCCTAGATGATTTTTAGGCTTTTAAGAAACTAATTCAGGAAGTGGAAGTAGACAATGAATCCAGCTTCTGAGAAGAAATTCATCATTGCTTTTACTGGGGAAGAACAAATTTCTCTTATCAACAGACATATGGCTTTGAAAGTGAATTAATTGAACAGTAAGAGACAGTACATGTGACAGGAAGAAGAGGATCATACTCCAGGGAAACACAGTAGTAGAGTCAGTCTCTCGAGGGAGAAAGTAGCTTTCAAGAGCTAGACCATTGGCATCAGAGAAGAAAACTGTATTATCAAGAGAGCGCTAACATTGCCATTTGACAATTGAATTGCAGAAGCAATGTTTGAAGGAGAGAGGCCTTTGAAGCCCTACTAGTATCAGACCTATGAATTTCTTTGTTGCCTGTATATGTATCTTGTGCATACAAACTATATTCGAAATTTGTGCCAAATCATAAATGCTGAAACTCTGTTATTAGTGAGAAAGTATGCCTCAGGTTTGTATTGTAGCTACTGTCCTTACTATGATATTTTAGTAAAAGTCTTTTTGCTAAGAGTTAAGTGTGTCTATTGGGGATTATTAGTGGGAAACACACTAGAAGAAGCTCAGAGTACAGAATTACAAGATTGCCCCCTAGAATTTGAGTAGCAGCCACTCTCTGGGGATACAATCTGAGCAAAGGTTTGAAGAATAGCCTAGAAGAAGTCCTATTGTAAGCTTTTGTAAATATTTAAGCACAAGTGTATGTATCACCTTTGAATTTCAACAACTCAAATGTTATATCAGGTATAATTGACATGGTCAACATATTTTATAATCTGAATACATAATACATTTAAAACTTATTCTCTTATTTATCTTAAATAAAACGACTCGTAATTTGTCACAAGAGAATCAGATGAAGAAGTTAGTGCTGTTTAACCAGGAGAAGAAAAGACTTAGGGAGACATGATGATTATCTTCCAGTGTTTCAAGAGCTCAAGAAGAGTTCAGGAAACATTATATTTGTCTGTTTGGCCCCAGATAGCAGCCCAAGATCAATAGTTAGAAGTTACTAAGAGGAAAATTAAGCTTGCTGTCAGGAAAAACTTCCAAATAATTAGAGGTGTCTAAAAATGGAATAAAGCAACTAAGTGACACAGTGGATAGAATACCAGCCCTGGAGTCATATGAATACCCAAGTTCAAATCCAATCTCATATACCTACTAGCTGTTTGAGTCTGGACAAGTCACTTAAACCTGTCTGCCTCAGTTCTCTCATCTGTAAAATGAATTGGAAAAAGAAATGGCAAACCACTCCAGTATCTTTGTCAGAAAACTCCAAAAAAGAGTCATAAAGAGTTGGATACAACTGGAAACAAGTAAAAAACAACTACACAAAAAGTACAATATATTATCTCAGGAGGTAGTAGGATGACACACAGTGGACATCTTCAGGCAAATGATGCACCACCAGTTATTGGATATGTTATATTACAGAAACTTTCTAGGAATGGGTATGGCTGTTGAGGTCTCTTTCAACTCCCAAATTTTGTAATTCAGTGAATTGGAATGTGATACCTGTTTCTTGGTCAATATATTCCATACATCACTGAGAGAAAAGATTTTTCAATTGTCATTCTTTCTCATTTGTACTCCTTTGCTCAAAAACCTGTGATAATTCATTGCTAGTAGCATAAAATCTTTTTGTCATCCAAGATCCTCCATCAATTGGTCAACTCTTCAAACATTTCTTACTATTTTCTAAACAATATCTCACCTAATGCTGTTCATTTGTTCCATAAAACATACTTTCAGTGAAAAAGTATTGTCAGGAACAGTCCATCCCACTGTAACAGTGTTAGAAATAAGTGTTACATTCATGAGTTAATTAAAATTGAGATTATAAAATATTAAAATTCACCTTGAAACTTGAGACTATTAATAAATTACTTTGAGTTTCTAACAGACTAGTTGTATAGGAATCTGATATTGCAAGTGGTCAAAGGGTCCCCCAAAATTTGTGGCCAGAAAGGGAGTATGGCCATATAGCTATAGGAGAAGAAGAAAAAAAATGAGGGATATCAATTGCAAAGTAAGTCACCATAGAAGTGGAAGGCAAAGAGGGATTAACTTTTTGCTCATGAAAAATCAGTCCTCTAATTTCTAGATCAAAATCTAGCCAGAATTGAGAGTTTTCAGAAGAATTTCTAAAGTATTATTTCCTTGAAAATCAAACAAAACTATTATTCACAGCTGCACAGGGTATGACAATAACAATAATAACTAACTTCTATATTGTAAATGCAGACTTGAAATGACTATACAATGAAAGCATTTTAATAATTACATAGTCCAATTTGACCTTTTGATTTGATCACAACCCTTTGAGTAAATGGACAGCTTTTGGATACTGGTAAAACCTGCCCTCAAAGAGTTAAAATTCTATATGTATAAGACAACAAGTACACATATACATAAATAAATATCTTTTACATTATACTAGTCATATGGTAATAAGTATCAGCAGCTGAGAGGACTTGAAAAAACCTCACATAGAAATCCCTTCTTCAGCTATCTTGAAACAAACAAGGGAATTCTAAGGGATGGAAGTGAGGAGGGCATGTACTCCAGACATGGGGAATAATTAATTCAAAGATTTAGATACAGAAGATAAATGGTTTATGTGAGAAACATAAGATCAGTCTGGTTAGACCAAAGTTCGGGAAAAGGAATTATGTGTAAGTAGGCTGGAACGGTACATGAGGGCCAAATTTTGAAGGGCTTTAAATGCCAAATAGTACAAAAAGTACAAAATTTGTACTTGATCCTAGAGGATCTAGAAAATCGTTGGAGTTTATTAAGTACTCTGCTTTAATCAAATCATATTGTTTTCCACTGGTCAAGTAGTCAAAGAATATGAATAAACAATTCTCCTAAGAAAAATTGTAAACTTTTAACAGCCATATAACAGTTACTCCAAATAGCTAATATGAGATACGAAAATCAAACCATACTTGAGGTTTTCACTTCATATCCAGAAATTTCTCAAGGATGACAAAAATGGAAAGGTTGTGCAAATACAATAATATACTATTGGTGGAAATGTAAATTGGTCCAATCATTCTGGAAAGATACATGATGTTATGCTAAGGAAATGATTAAAATAACTATATTCTAAAAGAATGATTAAAATATTTATGTTTCATCCAGAGAACCTCATATAAGTCAGATATCCCAAGTCCAAAGAGGTCAAAGTTAGAATGAAAGGTCTAATATATACTAACATATATAGTGCCACTTTTTATAGTAGCACAGACCTGGAAACAAATTAAAAACCCATCATTTGGTGAATGATTAAACAAACTGTGTTATATGAAGATGATGAAATGTTACTTCTCATAAGAGATATTGAACATGAAGAATACAAAGAGACATAGGAAGACATATAAATTCATGCAAAATGAAGTAATCAGAACCAAGAAAATGACATATACAATGATTTCAATATAAATGGAAAGAACAATAGCAAACTGAAACTGTATTCTGTATAATTTACAATGAGCAAGTGGGACTTCAAAAAGATAGGTGAGAATTTACCTTTCTCCTTTCCTTTTAGAGGTAGATATTGTGGATTTTAAATTATGAGGATTGAAGAGTTTGGGTAATGATGGTCATATCTAAGAAAATATAGATAATACTCTTTTTTTTCTCTCCCCCATATTTTTAATCAGGTGAAATTAAGTTGACATGAATATCAAAGAAACACTTTAAGATAGAAATTCTTAATTTTCACGTATCATGGACCCCTTTTCAGAATAAAGTTCTTAAATGATAAAATACAATATACAAAATGATAAAATAAATCAATTATATTGAAATACAACTATAAAAAATTAATTTTTATAAAGTTTATAAGCCACAGTGTAAGAATTCCCATTTTAAAGGCCAAATAGGGAAATCTCATAAAAAGTAATAAAATAGACAAAGATAACTGGAAGGATATACGTACAAAAGAAAAGATGTAGTTTATTTATTCATACATTCAAGTGTTTATTATATAATTAATATTATATAGCAGGCTCTCTTCTTGGTATTGAACATACAAAAATTAAGCACTTTGCCTTTAAGGATCTTAGAGTTTGTCAGGCAGAAAACAGTCAGTCAATAAATAATTATTAAGTGTTTACTGTATTCTAGGAATTGAAACACCAGAATACAGATAGATGGATGCAAAAGATATTCACTAGCAACTGAGGGGCTCAGGAAAAGCATAATCTAGATGATGTTCTGAAGGAAGAGTCATTGGTGATTATGGGTTGAGAGGTCTCTTCCTCTTTTATACACACACACACACACACACACACACACACACACACACACACACACATACCTGGGATCATGTAAAAATTTCTCAGGCAGAAAGGGATCACAAGTTGAAAAAGTTTAAGAAGCCCAGTTTAGAGTAAATTACCTTGGTGGCAAAATATTGGATTAACCAGAATAATAGAGAAACAGGACCCCTGAAAAACAATTTAGAGTCAGTTGCAGAAATCCTATAGTCCAGTCATGGGGGCCCAGACCAAGGGTTCTTGTGGTAAGAATGGAAAAGAAATAAAAAAGAGACATTTTGAAGGGAGAGGCAGCAGAACTTTGTTACTCATTGGATATAGAGCTAGCACAATATAGTAAATACTAAATGCATACTTATTGATTGGTGGAAGAGAGAGAATAGTCAAAGAAAACTCCTTTTGAACTTAGTTCAAAACCCACCTTTTCTAGGAAGCATTGCTTTGTTATTTTCTTATTCCTCATTAGCGTAATTTAAAAAATTTTGGTAAATGTCATCCTTCCCATTTTTTTTTTAGTTTTAGTCATTTGTGGAAGTGTTTCATCTCACTTCCATTTCTTAGAATTTTGAAATTTCTTTAAAGTTCATTTCAAAACCCCACTTCCTAAATGGTCCTTTCTTGATCCTCTCCCCTCTTACTCCACTGCCTTATATTTATTTTAAGAATATTTTCTTATATGTGTTCATGTGTTCTCCTCTTAACCTCCTTAAAGACAGGATTGGTTATGTTTTTGCTTTTGGATCTCTACTACTTAGCCTAGTATCTGACAAATAGTTGATGTTTAATAAATGCCCACTGATTGATTGGTCTGTAGCACTCCTTCCACTGCTTTTGAACTCTCAATTATAGCAAAGAAAAATAGCTAAGCAACAGCAATGAGTAGTGACTATGTCTCGTAATATACCCAGCAATCTAGCATACTTTTTTTCCCTCTTGATCTCTTCCTCTGAAAAGGAATATCTTCTGTATATCCTTGTTTCCAATATTTCCAGATTGTGCTTCCCTAGAACCCCTGGGCATAAGGTCTTTAAGAGGCATGTCTTTTGTAGCTCCTAACATCTAATATTCGCTGTGACCTTAACAGGCTCTGTATAAATATTCTTAACTGACAAGGTGAACAGAAGAAATAAGTGTGTTTGTTTGCAGGGTCGAGGTGGGGGGAAGAGGGACAGGCATGGTAGAAACATTTTTCACATGAGGGATCACTACAGCAGAGCCTGGTTCAGGGAAATAGCCTGGGTTTTTATGTTTCTGCCTGATGACAACAGTAGAAATCTTCAAAGGGGGCCCCCTCTGTGAAGTGGATTCTTCCAGAACAGACCACCCCCACCATTTAATCAAGCCTGGTCAGTGTCCCAGGATGCTGCTTTCTGAAGGCTAGCACAGTCTCCCACAATCCTCATTAAAACACATGCATTCGTGCATGCACAGACAATCACATAAGACAACACTCAGTTTCACCTACAGACACTAACATAAAACAAGAAGAACAAAAGTGAATTGATAATAAATCCCCCCCCCCCCCAAGAACCAAAACCAACTGCACAAAAGCAGGGGACTGTTTACTTGCAGTATCTCAGCAACCACAGCTATCATCTGGTTTCATTTTGGTGATTTTTATTAAGGCAAAATGGCACATGCTGTCATAGGAATGGCTCCGGTTTGGGCTGCGGCTCACGCTCACCAGCAGGTCACTGGTGATCCCCTGGTGTGCTAAGACATGACATGTTTCCTGCAAGTGGAGTTGTAAAGGGAGGAGGGAGCAGGGGAGGTCTCTGTATAGCATCAGTGTGCTAGCTCAACTTGGAAACAGATTGCTAAAAGGGCAAGCAAGTGAAATGGGGAGGCCATAGTCTTCTGTAGAACAATTACTAACCTTACTAAGAGTGGGTTGGACACATCAGTCACAAGGAGAGAGGTGAGGAAAGAAGAAAAACATTCTCACAAACTTGGAGGAAAGTAGTTAAGGAAAGGGAAGACTCAGGCAGAGTTTGAAATTTTCTGTCTGAAGTACTTTATGATTAAAATATAGCTTTACTTTCTTTTTTTTCCTCCGGTTATATGAAACCCAGAGAAATCAAGTTTCCCTTAATATCATGTACCAAATGATGTGCTTTCTTTTCCTTAGACATGAAGATGGCTCTGACCTCCCCCACTTCTTTCTCTCTGCCTGTCTGTCTCTGTCTGTCTGCTTCTCTCTGTGTGTCTCTCTCATCTCTGTCTCTGTCTCTACTTCTCCCTCTCTCTCTCTCTCTCTTTCTCTCTTTCTTCCTCTCTCTCCTTCTCTTGCTTTTTCTCTCTCTCTATTTCTTTCTCTCTTTCTTTCCCTTTCTCTCTCTGTCTGTCTCTGTCTGTCTGTTTGTCTATCTGTCTTTGTCTCTCTCTTTTTCCTTTCTCTCTCCTCTGTATCTCTCCCCCTTTCCCTTCCCCCCCCCCAAAAAAAAACCCCAGTGCTCTCACTCTGTTTCCATTTGTGAGCCCATGACAGGCAGGCATTTGTGTGACAGCTGGCAGGGCTCAGGACTTCAGCCTGTAGTCAGAGAACAGAGCAAAGCCAACTGCCCCATATGGAGATCAAACCTATCTATGGCTTTGGGCCTCATTAGCACCAAACAAACTACTCAACCACAGCAATTCTAAGAAGGAGCCAGAATCTGTGGCTCCTGCATTATGGGTCTATGTAAAAACTCAAGGCTTAATATTGCCTCTTCTTTTTGTGTTCAAAAGATGATCTAGTGGGAATTTAATAAGGCTACAGTCTAGCCAAGCTGGCCTTCTTGGAGAATGTTCCATTTGATGCTCCTCCCATCTCTGGCCCTTTACTTGAATTATCTTCTATGCCTGTAATACTCTCCCTCCTCAACTTTGTCTAATGGTATATTTTACTTGCTTCAAGATTCAACTCAAATGTTACCTCATAATAAATGCTAATATTCTCTCTTCCTAAACTGTCTTTGTTTTTATTTTGTTTATATTTATCTATGGACATGATGAATTACTGATAGGATATAAACTCCTTGAGATCAAGTGTTTTCCTTCCTTTCTCCCTTCCTTCCCTCCTTCCTTCTCTCCTTCTCTCCTTCTCTCTTTTTCTCCTTTCCTTCCACGTTAACCATGTGTTAACATTATCTTTTTTTTTTTTTTTAAATTGTATTTTGTTAAATATTTCCCAATTACATTTTAATCTGGTTTGAGCCATGCTTGGGAATGATGCCATGTTTTTTTGACCTTATATTTGACAACACAGACCATTACTAGAGAAGGCATTGTACAGAAGAAAAAGCTCTGGGTTATGAGTCAGAAGACCTTGGCTCAATTTGTGGCTTTGATATCTGCCTGAGTCACATTGAGTAAGTCACAACTTCTGTGGGTCTCAAGATTCTCATCTGTAAAATAGAGATAATACTTGAACTATCTAACTAATAGGATTAGCACGAGGAAAAAGCTTTGTATATTGTAAAGTACTCTACAATTGTGATTTCTTGTTACAACTGAGCATGGAACTTAGCTCTCAATTTCTCATCAGGGCACAAAAGGAAATGCAACATGTTCAAGGTTCTAATTTTCTGATAAAAGAAAGCATACAGGTTCATTTGAGAGACAAACTTTTCCTGGCACTTAATTAAAGGAAGAATATATCATGTAGATCTTTATATAAGGCATATTGTGTAATGTAATGGACAGAATGTTCAATACTTTCTTGCAGAAGACCGAAACATTGTTCAAATGGATATTTCATAAATTGGCCTTCTAGAAACTGAGAGCATGTTGTTAATGCTTAAATTGGTGGCAAAGATGAAGAACAGAAAAGAATGGAGCTGTTAAGATAAATCACCCAGAAATATTGTCTCCTCATAATCTAACAATACAGAAATAGAATTTAGAAAACATAGAAAACATTTAGAAAATTACCATTAGAATATTTCTCTCATATAAAATGTGTTTCAAGGTAAGTCTTTGATAAATGGCCTTTTTGAAGATATGTCAGAAAGATAAAGGTCTTTAAATTCTGAAAACCTAGTCAAAGAAGGTAAAATAGGCAGGTATATAGATCAAAACTATTATTAAGAACTTATGTGCTAAGTGCTGGGGATATACATATTAGAAAAAAAAAGTCAGTTCTTGCTTTCAAGGTAGGAATTTCTGTTGTAGCAGAGGAAGATAATGTATAAAGGGAAAATGGAAAAGATGAGGTAAGGGAGACTATACCTAACCCTAAGGCATGACAAAGAGGTTAGGGTTCCAGCAGGATAAGACAAAAGACTGACCTTTAAATTTTTTTATTTTATTTTAATAGTACTTTATTTTTCCAAATACATGCAAAGATAGTTTTCAACATTCACCTTTCCAAAACCTTGTGTTCCAAATTTTTCTCCCTCTTCTCCCCCCAACTTCCTCCCCAAGACAGCAAGATCCAATGAAGGTAAAGCATGTAATTCTTCTAAACATATTTCCATATATATCATGCTATGAAAAAAAATCAGATTAAAAGAACATGAGAAAGAAAAAAATAAACAACAGCAACAACAAAAAGATGACAATATTATGCTTTTATCCACATTCATTCTCTCTATGCATGTGTATGGCACTTTTCATCACAAGTCTACTGGAATTGAAAAGGCTCACATTTCAGAGTTGATGGAAAAAAATTTTCTGGTGGGTGAGAGATGGTTGGATATAGGGGTCATGTTGAAGAGGTTGTAAAATTGGGCCTGGTTCTTTGCAAGATAAGGCAAGAAGCTCCACTCTGGGGGATATAGGCTCTGGTGGGATAGAGTGCTGGGATAGCATGTATGTTGCGGGAATTAACTGAAAAGAGTTGCTACAACTTTAAAAGCAACACAACTCCTCTGATCTCTATTAGAGTAGCTATCTTATAGAGGCCCTCCTGGTGGCTTCAAATAGTTCTGCTATAGTCTTTGACTTCAATTTCACTTTCTCTCCCCCAAGTACATGCAAAAACAATTTTTAATATTCCTTTTTTTAAAATTGGGTTCCAAATTCTCTCCCCTTTTCCCTCCTCCCTAATTAAGAAGGCAAACAATTTGATATAAGTTATACATGTGCTGACTTCAGTCTTGAAAGTTGCCTTGCAGATTTCTCAGACACTATCTCAAACTCTAAAATCCAGTGTAGACTATGCCTCTAATACTTTGTGTCCTTTCCCCTCCAACCTAAATTTTTGGTGACTGACCCAGCCAGAGTGGCTACACTATTGCTTTTCCCATTGTTCTTAGTCCCCTGTGACCTGTCCCAGTGACCCTAATACTACATGCCATACTTACTTGGCACCATTGGATTAATAATAAGACACTTTAGGGTCTCTCAACAAGCATAATTTTCCTATTTAGTTGAGTTCCTTAGTAAGAACATCATGCTTCTCTTGTACTTATATCTGCTACATAATGCCAGCACATTGTACGCATCTGATAAATTTATTAAAGATTAGATGTTCCTAGAGCCACTTGACATTTTTACTCAGAGGTTCATTGTTAGCTGAGGATGTTGCAAAGAAGTTTACTGGGTATCTGGGTAACAACACTTATCCTTGTAGCTCAGTTTAACTAAAATAAAAGTGGGAGATTATGCTGACACCAAATGCTGATTTGCAACCAAAGTTTGAAGTATACTCTGAATTTGGCCTGGTTCATATCATAACATTAATATCATATTTGTTAGAATGCATTTATTCTATGTGATGGGAGATTCATGTATGAATGAGAGAGTTCTAGATTTAAAGTGAAATGAAACCTCAGAGGTATCCAGTTTAATACTCTCATTTTAAAATAAAGTAGCTGAAGCAGAAAGAGATAAAATGACTTTTCCAAAGTTACTTAGGCAGTAAGAAGGAGAATGGAGGTTTGTCTTCAGGTCATCTTATCCTAAATCATTCTACAGTACCAACCTGCTTGAGTCATTATTTTGAATATCACATGATTTTATATATATTAACTATTCCCAGATCATGTTTGTGAAGAAGCCCTATCAGATGTGTATCCATTACTAACAATTTTAGTGTTATTTCTAAAAGACCACCAATAGTTGAATAATTGGACATAGCTAAGGACAATGTAAAATTTTAACTGTTAAAAATGTTGATTGGGAACCATCAATTTAGGTGTTATAAAAAAATATCAGGTACAGTAGAAAAGGAGATAGAGTCTCAAAGAAGAAAATAATTCTTTGAAAATTAGAATTGGCAAGGGGAAGCCTATGAAGCTATAATAACAAAACAGATTATAGGGAATGAGAAAATAGAACAATATGTGAAATATCTTATAAGAAAATGGCAGATCTGGAAAATAGATCAAGAAGTGAAAATATAAGAATCACTGGACTGTCTGAAAGTTGTAACCAAAAAAAGAACCTTGACACAATAATGCTGGAAATAATCCAAGAAAATTGTCCTGGAGTGATAGAATAAAAGGAGAAAGTAGAAATAGAAAAAATCCACCAATCACTACCTCAAAGAGATCTTTTATGAAAAACACATAGGGATATAATTGCCAAATTTTGAAACCCTCAGATAAAAGAAATTTTGCAAGAAACAAGAGAAAACATTTCAACTATGTTGGAGGTACAATTAGAATTGTACAGGATTTATCAGCAATCACAATAAAAGACTGCAGGTCTTAGAGTTGTATCTACCAAAAATCAAAAGAACTAGGTCTGAGGACAAAAATATCATATCCAGAAAAATTATAATATTGAGTGAGTTAAAAATGGGCATTCAATGAACTTGCAGATTTTTAGGACTTTCTATTAACCAAACCCAAACTTAATAGAAAAGTTAACATATAAGAATCCATATCAAATATAATTTCAAGAAACTCAATATGAATGAATTATTTATGATTTTTTAATATGGGAAATGTAAATTATAGGTTTAAGATTCTCATCAATGATAGGGCAGCTCAAAAGAAAGATTGGCTGAGTTAAGGTAAAAATAGCAATTATGGAGGCAGCTAGGTGGTACAGTGGATAGAGCAGTAGCCCTGAAGTCAGGAGGACCTGAGTTCAAATTTGTCTCAGACACTTAACATTTCCTAGCTGTGTGACCCTGGGCAAGTCACTTAAACCCAATTGCCTGGGAGAAAATAGTAATTATTTTATAAAAATGAGGTGCACAAAAGGGATAGACCCAGAGGCATCAGAAGGGGGAGGAAGACTTGTTCTGAAAACTTAACTCACATTGAGAATGGATTTAATAGGCAACACTATATATTTACCATGAAGTATATGGCACCCTCCAAAATCTTTAAAGAAATAAGGGGGGAGGGATGGGCATATGGGGAAGCAAAGGTTAAGGGAAGAACATGGGAAGGATTCTTAGGTGGGGGGAGGTTAAGCAATAGCAAGATAAATTAAAGCAAAGAGTCAGCAGGTATAGGAAAAATATGTGTGTGTGCATGTGGGGTGTGTGTGTTTGTATGTATACATGTATATTTTTATACATGTATACCTAATATATTTTTTCTTAACTACAGCTTGCTTGGGAGTGGTGGGGGAAATGAAAGGGGAAAATGAACAAAATAAATAAGGTGTACAGCAGAGAACAAAAGAACAATTTATAAGGAAGTAAAGAAAAATGGACATTCATGAATATAATTTCTTTTATAATACATATACTTGTTATATATTTTGAATTGTCCTTGCTATTCTGCTGGGCACATGACAACGTTCTTTTTATTTTATTTTGTGTACCTTTTCTGTTTTTCTTATTAATTTTAAAAAATAAAATAAATTAAAAAGAAAAAAGAAAATATCAGATACAAAGAATAAATAAAGGGATGGAGGAAAGAACAGTATAATCATCATGAGGTACCATAAATGTGTTTATTGAAGTATTTTGGTTGTCTCACTGGAACTTTATATCTTGTTTCTTTCAATGAGTTTCCTGTTCAAATCCTTTTGCATGGCATTGAATGCCTTTCACAATGTGATATGTCCTTCCTTTCCATGCTTATTTCAGATTACCCCTTCCATATCATCTATATTCTGGCCAAACTGCATTACTTACGATCCCCTGTGCATAACTCCTGCTCCCCCAAAGCCCATTTCCTTGTTTTCAGGTCTTTGTGCTACTCCTCATGACTGAAATGTCTTTCTCTGCCTCTGTGTTGAATTTCTACCCATGCTTCAAATTAAAATATCACCTGGGGTGGGATATGTCCTTAATTCCTTATAGTTAGTAAAGGTTGTTGTAAGGCTCAAATTTTATAAATGTATGCACACACATAAATATATGTGTGTATGTGTGTGTGTCTCTCTGTATATATATATATGTGTGTGTGTGTGTGTATGTTTGTGTGTGTCTATACACATGTATATACATATACATATGTTTATATAGTTGAAAAACAAACTTTAAAGTTTTTATTATTGTTGTTATTTATATTTGTTGTAATAATGATTTTTCTCCCCTTAGACGTGATAACACTTTTCACTTATGTGAAAAGTTACTGTATTTCATGATATTTTTTAGGATTTTAAAAGAACAAGAAAATATCCATTAGTCAATAGGCAGATCTTCTATTATAGAAAGACAAAGTCAAAAATTATACAAGGGCTGTAATTTATACCAGTGGCAGGAGTACACTGCCATTGAGATCATAGAGCCATTGTCTTTTTTTTTTTTTTTTTTCCTAATTTTCTTTATCTTTTTTATTTAACCTATATAAACTCTAAGGTCTTTCAACCCAGCTCCCACTCTCTGGCAAATAATATTCCCAAAACAAGACTACATTTTCTCCTTGGGTTTCTAGGGATAACCTTAAGTTGTTTGGGAAAATGTACTAATGGAGTCAATTCCAGCACCTAGCACTGTGCATTTTCCATAATATCTATCATTAGTGAGTAGTGATCCTATAATTCAACCAATTGGAATAATTTAGTTTTTTTTTTAACAAAGGGATATTTAATTAAAAGATATAGAAAGAACAGAGGTATAAAACATTCCCCTGAATGTCATGGTCTCCCCTAAACCACCATGATTTCTGGGAAGAGTGAGCTCAAATTTCAAGTGTTTGCTTTAAAAGCATTCACATTACCAAATTCACTTCCAAATGCCACTCTTGGTTGCCTTATTCAATCAGGTTGCTTGGGACTTAGCTCCTATCTGGAATCAGTCATATGCAAACTTTACCATCAACTCTCATCATTGGAGTTCTGAATTTTGATGACTTACTCTTCTGACTTTCTGAGGCCCAGCCCCCATTAGCCAGTGTCCCATTACAATTATTATGAATTGGACAAATACCAACAAATATTGTCATCTCCACATAAGAAAGATTAAAATAGTTTTATGTGAAAATGTAAATATTCTATGTAGCTTAGTTTTTAGAAAGTGTATAGTAACTTCAACATGGTAATTTCAGTATTGTCAATTTATACCTCTCTTAAACTTGCTTTGGCTCTTTTCTATGTATTTTTTTTCTGAACAAGTTACATGTAAAAACAATTTTTAACATTTATTTGTTAAAACTTTTGAGTTCCAAATTCTTTCTCTTCCTTCCAACCCTCTTACCCCCCACATTGAGAATGCAAGCAATTCAATATAGGTTATACATATGTAGTCATGCAAAACATTTCCATAATAGTAAATATAGATTAAAAAAAACCCTCAAGAAAAATAAAGCTTAAAAAAAGTATGCTTCAATCAGCATTCAACCACCACCAAAGTTGTTTCTTTGGTTATGGATAGTATTTTCATCATTACTCCTTTAGAGTTGTCTTGAATCACATTGTATTGCTGAGAATAACAAAGCCATTTATAGCTGATCATCTTATAATATTGCTTTGTACTTTGTTATACAATGGCATTTGTTATTTTGAACATAGTACATTTCACTTTGCATCAGTCTATGGAAGTTTTTCCAGGTTTTTCTGAGGGCAAACTACTCATCACTTCTTATAGCACAATAATAATAATACCACAAATAACCATAATTTATCTGGTCATTCTTCAATTGATTGATATCCCCTGAATTTCGAATTCTTTGTCCCCAGAAAAGAGGTGTTATAAATATTATTGTATATATAGATCCTTTTCCTCTTGGCTTTTTATCTCTTTGGGGATACAGATCTAGTAGTGGAACTGTTAGGATAAAGACTATGCATGGTGTTATAGTCCTTTGAGCATAATACCAAATTGCTCTTAAGAATGATTGAATTAGTTCACAACTCCACCCACAATGCATCAATGTCTTATTTTTCCCATATGCCCTCCAAAATTTATCATTTTCCTTTTCTGTTCTATTAGTCAATCTAATAGATATGTGTGTCCGGACTAACTTTCTGGAGGATCTCTGGACAGGCCTTGGTCTTAGGTGGAGAAGTGATGAAGGCAGGAGAGCCACCATGAGGATGGTCAAGGATGGAGTCTGTTTATATCAAGTCCTCTCAGCCCTATTTAAGGGCTTACCTTAGTACAATTACATCACTATAGCATGTGCCAACTGTAGAACCATTACATCACCAAATCACACTAATATATGCCAACTAGAGTGATTACATTAATACATCACACTAAGTATGTGTGAACTATTATTTTATCCATTATCTTATCAATCACACTGAGTACACATCCTGCTATAAGCATACCTTTCTCAGAGCTCCCCCCTATCTGTGGTCCTCTACATCTGCTTTCTTTTATTTTAGAACACAGGTGGTCACTCCCTCCCTGATTTCTCAGGAAGGGAGATGAGAACACCAAAGGGAGGTGATTACACCCTCCCTGACTTCACAGGAAGGGAGGTGAGCCCCACAGGGAAATGGGAAGCCAAACCAGATATTGTTAGCAGGTTTCCTCTGGTCAGAAGGGCTTTAATTGAAATAGGTATACATAAATCCATCAGCATGGGAGGTATAATACAAGCACATAATAATATAATACAGGCTAATAGTGATGTAACAAAAATATGAATCAACATGAATTATACATGTCCATAAATCCTAGAAGGAGGGTATATAAATAACAATCACACATCATTGTTAAGGACCATGCCTAGGTGAAGGGTCAGGTCAATTCTCCGAGAGCCTCCATAACTGTGAATCATAAACATGAAGGAGTTGCAAAGCAGCCTTTGCTGATGCAGGTGTTCCTTCTGGATTAGGAACGAAATAAATTGGAGGGAAGAGGAGAGATATCAGACAATGCAACAGCCTCTGTGTCCTTGTATCATCATCATCCTGTCCCATGAAGAGATCCATTCTACAGATCTGAGTTAGTTTCCAGCAGCCACTGGCAGGTGACTCTTGTATCACAACATATGGCACTTAAACGTGGGGCATAAGAAATATAAAAAACAAAGAAGCATCTGGGCCAACACATCAAAGGAAATTGGTGAGAGACTTATGAAAAATGCCTGTTCTGACTATAGTTGTCTTTTCCATTTGAAAGTTTGCCTCCATGACATCTCACAAGATTCAATACCTGCCATAGTGCTACTTGCATTCCTCAGTGTGCGAACTTAGATAATAGCATATGCACAAACTCACTGACCATGCTGTGTGTGTGGGGAAATATCCATTAAACAAAAAACAGGGAATTGTTAAGGACCATGCCTAAGTGAAGGGGCAGGCCAATTCTCTGAGAGCTTCCACAGCTGTGAATTATAAACTTGCTGAAGTTGCAAAGCAGCCTTTGCTGATGCAGGTGTTCCTTCTGGATTGAGAATGGAATAAATTGGAGGCAAGAGAGAAGAGGAGAGAGGTCAGATAACGCAACTGCCTCTCAATTTCCTTGTATCATCATCATCATCCTCTCATATGAAGAGATCCATTCTACAAGTCTGAGTTAGATCTCCAGCACCACTGGCAGTGGCTCCCGAATCACAACAAGGAAATATTTTGGAATTACTTTAATTTGCATTTCTCCAATTAACAGTGTATCAGAGCATTTTTTTCATATAGCTATAAAAAGCTGTAGTTACTGATCACTTCATTTTTTATCATTTATCAATTGGGGAATGGGTCTTATTTTTATAAATGTGACTAAGTTCTCTATATTTTTGAGAAATGGTATTTTTCAGAGAAACTTGCTTTGATTTTTTCTCACAATTGCTTTTGTTAACAGTTATTTCCTCCTGTTAATTCTGTTCTCTCTCTCTCTCTCTCTCTCTCTCTCTCTCTCTCTCTCTCTCTCTCTCTCTCTCTCTGTCTCTCTCTCTCTCTCTCTTCCTCTCTCTCTTTCCTTTCACCCTGTTACTTTTCAAAAGTGTTTTGCTTCTGACTACCCCCTCCACCAATCTGTCTTCCTTCTATCATTCATCCTCTCTTATCCACTTCCTCATCTACTATCCTATAGGATGAGATAGATTTCTATAGTCAATTGGGTGTTTCATTCTGTCCTTGAGCCAATTTTGATGAAAGTTTTACTCACTTCCCTTTCTTCCACTTCTTCCCCTCAACTGTAATTTTTTTTGTCTTGTTTATGTATGATAATTTATCCCATTCTACCTCTCCCTTTCTCCCAATACATTCCTCTCTTAGCTCTTAATTTTATTTTTTTTAGATATCATTCCTTTACATTTAGTTAATACTTGTGCCCTGCTAACTGCCCTTATGAGAAAGTTCTGATAAGTTACAACTATCATCTTCCCATGTAGAAAGTATAACCTTATGATTTCCCTTTCCAGTTTACCTTGCTATGCTTCTCTAGTGCCTTGTATTTGAAAGTCAAATTTTCTATTCAGAAAATCTTTTATTTCATTGAACTTCCATTCCCCACTTCCCACCCCCAAAGGATTATACTCAGTTTGCTGGGTAGATGACTCAGAATATCATATTCCAAGTCATCTGATTTTTCAGTGTAAAAGTTGCTATATTTTGTGTTCATTCTGACTGTGGTTCTACAGTACTTAAATTGTTTCTTTATGGCTGCTTGTAGTATTTTCCCCTTGACCTGGGAACTTTGGAATTTGACAATAATATTATTGTTGTTTTCATTTTGTGACCTCTTTCAGGAGGTCATCAGCAGATTCAACTTCTATTTTGTTCTAGAATATCAGGGTAGGTTTCTTTGACAACTTCAAGAAAGATGATGTCTACACTCTTTTTTTTTTTTAGTCATTACTTTCAGGTAGTCCAATAATTTTAAATGATTTCTCTTAGATCTATTTTCCAGATTAGGTGTTTTTCCAGTGAGATATTTCATATTGTCTTCTATTTGTCATTCTTTTGATTTTATTATTTCTCATAGTCATATACTTCCATTTACTCAATTCTAATTTTTAATTATTTTCTTCACTAAGTTTTTGTCTTATTATTAGTATTATTTTCTTTAGTAAGCTTTTGTACCTCCTGACAAATTCAATGGAAATTGTCCAATTCTACTTTTAAAGGAATTTTTCTTCATTGAATTTTGATGCCTCTCTTTCTATTTGGCCAATTCTGTTTTTTTTTTTTTAATACATCCTTCTTCTTCTCATTGTTTTTTGTACTTCATTTACCATTTGGTGTAGTCTGTTTTTTAAATTGTTTTTTCCTTCAGGTTTTGTGTGTGAGTGTGTGTATCCTTAACCAAGCTATTGACTTGTTTTTCATGATTTTTTTCCTCACTCTCATTTCTCTTCCCAATTTTTCCTCTATCGCTCCTACTTGATTTTCAAAATCCTTTTTGAGTTCTTCCATGGCCTGAGACCAATTAAAGTTCTTGGAGGCTATGGATGTAGGAGCTTTGATTTTGTTATCTTTTGAGTGTGTTTTGATTTTTCTTGTCAACTGTAGTGCTTTTCTATTGTCACAATATTTTTCTGTTGTCTACTCATTTCCCCAGTCTATTATTTGACTTAACTTTTTTTTTTTTTGTTAAAATAAGATTCTGCTTCTAGGGTGGGAGATACTGTTCTAAATATTGGGGGATTTGTACAGATGTTCTCAGAGATTCTTCTAGGAACCTGTAAGTTGATAATTCTTCTAAGGTAGTATGATTTAAGGGAAGGTGTATTTATTACTCTCCTAGCTTGTGCTCTGGTCTTGAGTAACCACAAATATTCTTTTTTGCCCTGGAACTTGTAAAGGATCCCTGCTCCACTGTGGCTGCAGCCTTGGACTGTGACCTTGATCTGACTATGGACAAAGCAATAGATCCTTGTTTCAGTGCTAGCAGAGACACCTTCAATTTTTTTCACCAGTTGTTTAACACTCTTACTATCTGTGGGCTGAGTACCTTGAAAGCCACCACTACTGTTGTTGATTTAATGAATCCCAAGACTTGCTCCTGGTGTGCTGGGACAAGGACTATGCCTCACTTTTCCCAAGATGTGACAAACTTTTCCTGACAACTTTCTAAGTTGTCTTTGGTGTCTATGGGTCAAGAGGTCTGGAAGTTGCCATTGTTGCCACAATCACCTTAAGGCCTGTTCCTAGTTTGCTGGGAATAGGACTATGCTGATGTGGACTGTGCTCCATTCTCACCCTGGTATGACAGACTTTTCCTGCTGATCTTCCAAGTTGTCCTGGGCTAGAAAATTGTTTCACTCCATATTTTTATGGGTTCTTCTTTTATAGAGTTTGTTTAGAGTCATTATTTAAAGATATTTGGAGGGGCTTGAGGGAGAGTTTGGGGTAGTCCCTGCCTTTATTCCATCATCTTGACTCTACCTTTCTATATATTTTAAAATGGTTTCATTGATACTCCTTTCCTTCTCTCCTTCTCTTCTTTTCCTCTTTTGCTTCCTTCCCCAGCTCCTTCCTTATCACTATTGTTTCCTTACTTATCACTATTACTATTCTCCCCCACCTGTATACTTCTACTGTTAGGTTCTTACTAAGTGCTAATGAGAAAATGAGATATTAGGTTCTTACTAAGTGCTAAGTCGGTACTTAACAATTCTCTAGTTCTGGTCTTTACTAGGAGTTTAACCCCTTTGAACTTCTGGGGAGGAGCTTGCATGCTTAGGAGAAGCAAGTTCATTGGTTGAAGTAATTTTTCCCAGAAGCTCTTGCGTTATCCCACACCCATTCTCTGGGAAGATAAAAGAGGGCAGCACTTGAGAGATAGAGAATCTTGTCTGGGCCAGACTTGAGGCGGCTCTCCGGAGGAAGAAGAAGTCACTATTCTGGACCAGAGTTGGCGGCAACTGTCTGGAGACAATGGCTCTCTACAGGAAGAAGAATCTGTCCGAGAGAGATTTGAGTTGACACAGCAGATCTCCTCCCAGAGAGCAATCGGCAATCTCTGGAGACAACAGAACTTTACATTCTATCATCACATTGCTTAAATTGTCTATTATTTCTCTAGCTTAGAAATTTTCCCTCTTATAGAAAATGTGTCATTACCACTAGGAATTAACTTTTTATGGAATGTGTGACAATTTAGAAACCGACCTGATATGGAACATTGTCCCCCAATACATTCCCTCCCCTTTAAAAATTAATGTATTTCCTTCTAACAAGTCTAATTTAACAAAAACAGATCCACACATTGGTCAATTACAGATTAATTTTTTGGGTGAATTCTTTATGTATCTCTCCTGGACAGATGGCAGATTCTACATGGGTAGTGGGTACATTTTATTTAAACTTTGTGTTTCACTCAGGACCTATCACAGTATTCTCCATATAAAAATGCTCAATAAAGTACTGCTGTTATAGACTTGAATCTCATTTCCTAATATTCAGCCATTCTCTCTATAAGATAGATTCAAACCATAAAGAAATTAAATGTCCATAAATACTTATCCAATAAGTATTTATACTATATCTACTATATCTTAGGCATTTGTTTTAAGAGTTATGGATCTAAAGACAAAAATGAATCTGTTTCTTTTTTCAATGTGCTTAAATTCAATTGGAATCTAGCACGGTATGAAAAAAGTCATTATGGATTACCTAGTGCAAATCTTTCATTTTGCTTGTGAAAAACACTGAAGCCAAGCGATATAACTTTTATAGTGTGACACAGTTTGTAAGGGGAAGAGGAGATCAGATTTCCAGGGCCAAGAATGATTATGTATATGATGATATTATAGTAGTTCTGTTGATTTTCCTTAAGTGCTAGAAGCTATGCATCAAAAGGTTGGCAAGTTGGTTTCAGAAAAAAGAAAGAAGTCCATGAAAAACTGCAAATTAGAATTTCCTTTGGAGGCAAGGAGAACTAGATATTCAAATTAACTTCTAGAATAAAATAAGGTGTCACAAAAATTTTAATGAATTTTAAAAATTTGCACTCAGATTTTTAGGGACAGTTTGAATGGATACAATCTTATCTTAGAGATTTTTGATGTAATGGCATGTGTTCTGTGACCAGGAGTTTCTAAGTAAAGGAGGTAATTGGCTGCTCATTCAAACAATATTTGAAACAGCATATTCCCATACAGAAAATGAATATGGATAGTCCTTGGAACTATACTAGAGTCTGGTGGGTAATAATAGTATATTTTATAGCATTTTTCTACATTCTACTTTTTAACCATAAGTTAAAGAATTGGACAAGGTAACTTCCAAGGTCCCTTTGAGCTCAAAAGTTCATTTCCTAATAACTTTCCAATGATGAAAAAAAAATATTACATTTTACAGATCAAGAACCCATACAAAAAAAAAAAAACAAAAAAAAACCTTAAAGAGCTAACTAGTAACAAAACTAAAACTAGAACATATCCCTCTGTCTCCTAATTAACTTAGGCTTCCTTTTTTTAGGACATATGACCTCACACAAGAACAGTTGGTTCAAACTCTGGTTCTGTAGTAGAAGGATAATGGTTTTTCAAGTTTGAATCCATTTTCTTTCCTCTTAATGAGCTTTTATGATGTTCACATTTGTTTTTGCTATTTAGGGATTTGGCAAATACTCTATATGCAGTTGGAAAGCTATGGACTAGCAACCAAGAGACCTGGGTTCCATTTGTTGTCAGCCTCTAACTACTTATGCCCTTAGATAGATCTTTTCCATTTTCTAGGATTCCATTTTCTCATTGTAAAATTAGGGGATAAAGTTTTAAAGGAAAGAGAATCAGCAATATCTGACCTTAAACTATATTATAAGGCAAGAGCATCATTAAAGTATAAAATGGATAATTTCTGATAGTTTCAAATTGGAAAGTTTTTTGTATAAATAAAACCAATGTAACTAAAGATAGAAGGATTTCAGAAAATTGGGGGGGTTTCATGGACAGTCTCTCATATAGGACATGATTGTGCTTGAATACTGTTATGATGTAGGAAACAATGAACTGGATAATTTAGAAAAAACAACATGGAAAAATTTGGACCCATGAAGAAAGATGATATCCACTTCCAGAGAAAGAGGTACAAGTTCAAATATGTATATCATAGTCTTATGTATGAGTATATGTGTGTATATACATTGTTTATAGATATCTATGTATCTCTCTATATCTATATATCTATATATGTTTAATTGTAGCCTTCTTTAGAGCAAGAGTGGGGAGTAGAGAGAAAGAAAGGGAAAAACAAGATTAGAAAGCACAGAGAATAAAGAAAAGCTATAAGGAACAAAAAATGCTAGATAGTTTGGAAAATAATGTGTATTCGCTATATAGGTTTTCTTGAAATGGAAATTTGTTGTTCTATATTGAATCCTCCTTTGTGTTCTGCTGAATACATGATAATGTTCTTTAATTTCCTTATTTTGTGTTTAAATTTAAAGAGAATACAACATTTTACAAAGTTAAAAAAATAAAAATTAGGGAATTAGATCCCTTTCAATTCAAGACTGTGATTTTTGTCAATTCAAAGTTCTTTGGTCATGTAAAAGATCTACTAAAGCTTCTTAAATTACTTAAGAATGAATGGAAGAAACCTTAGAAGTTTAAGTACAAAAATTTTTTTACATCAAATGAGGAAAAAAGGATGTCAAAGGATAAAAAATCCATATATGTCTTCATATTATTCCCTCCTTAAAGGCATAGTCTGCTATCCCTTTGGTTACTTCATTAAACATCTGAGATGATCTATAGGGTCGTAGATGATTATCAGTCTAGAGTAGGTAGAGGACCATCTAGTTCATCTCCCTCATTTCAAAGAGTAAACTAAGTTCTAGGATAGTTAAAGGATTAGTCCAAAGTCTGGGTTGACTTTGGATCATGAAAAAAGACCTGTATGTAAACTATCAAGAAACACAAATCACATCATTGCTATCAGTATGCTTAGAAATAAACTAGAAGACAGCCACAGAAAGCAATCCGTTTCTTCTAGACAGAATGTTGCTCTCTAGATTTTTGTTGGTATCCTTTTCTGTCCTGAGGCTTTTCCTTCCCTTCCTTTCTCCCTCATACTCACTTAGTCAATCATCAAAACAAAATATGAGTAGGTAGAGTGAAGGTGGGAGAAGAGAGATTGTGTTATTATAGTCTACAGACATAGGCAGTCTTCTTGTAACACTGTGTATACAACACTTTACAACAAGATTAATTTCTTTTGGCAGTGATTCATTGCCTGGAATTGGCCTTCCAATAATGAGAACTACCTGTACACCTCCACCAGCAGTGGGTAGGAATAAGTTTATGGAAAATAAAGGGGACCCTACTGTACTCTAAAGTTATAACTATGCTTCCCATTGCTGAAATATGATCAATTAAGGCAATAGTCACATTCTAAAGTTTAGATCTAATAAAAATAATTACTGTATCATGTCATGGAGGTTCCTTTTGGAATATGTTAATTTCACAGGGTATTTGGGCAAAATATGAATTTCTGTAATTACTTATTGCTGTATTTGTTACTAGGGTCATGTATAAGGATTAGCTTAAGAAATTTTAGTTTTGGGCACAGTATTTTTTTCTTTTCCTTTCCACATACTAAGAGAGCACTCAGAGGATCAGGAAACATATTTTTTATGTAATTTAGAGTATTCAATGGAACTATTAAAGGGAGGAAGAGAAAAAAAAAAGATGCTAAATCTAAGAGTCAGCAAAGGGAGAAAAAATTAAGTCCAATAGTATGATTACTACTCTTATCAAAGCTTTTATTAGTGAGGATGTGTAGCTGCCTTGAAAGCTTTTAAGCATATAGCTATGCTTATAGAGTAGTTATAATAGCAAGATAGTAATGATCCAAAAGCCAGAGGGACATAGGCACCATGTCAGGAAATTGTAGGTTGGGGAGAAAATGGGAAGCAGTTGGTATGAATTCTGAGAGAGAGAGAGAGAGAGAGAGAGAGAGAGAGAGAGAGAGAGAGAGAGAGAGAGAGAGAGAGAGAGAGAGAGAAACTTATTATATTCCAGGCATTGAGTTCATAGGGACCCCATTTGCCTACAGCATTGCCAATTGGAATTAAGGTTTTTTAAACAACCATTCTGTTTTACTCTATCCACCAATTCACACTAAATTGCATGTTGTATTCAGCAGAATGAGAAGCCAAGGAATGTGAATCAAAACTTTTCTTCTGAAATGGACAGAATGGAATAGAATGGAATGGTGTTACCTGTGTTCCTCCAATAGCTCAGCCTATGATGAAAGAGGGGACAAACAAGGATACTGAGCCAGTATTGCTTCTAAAGGATCCCAGATAATGAAGAAAATAATGTTTTAAAACATATGTAGGCACATATAAGCAAGAAATTGAGAAGTTCCAAGAACAGTTTAAGTATTGGGAAATGATCTGAAATCATTCTTTAAAAAATAATACCTTTTTATTTTCCAAAATACATGCAAAAACAGTTTTCACCTATTCACCTTTTCAATATTGACCTTTGCAAAAACCTTGTATGTCAAAGTTTTCTCTTTCACTTCCTCTCTTCCCCCTCTTCTAGACAGCAAGTAATGCAAATAGGATAAATATGTGGAATTCTTCTGTATCCATTTCCACATTTATCATGTTGCACAAGAAAAATCAAATCAAAAGGGAAAAAATGAGAAAGAAAAAACAAGAATGCAAACAACAACAATAAAAAGAAGTGAAAATATTATAATGTGATCCATATTCAGTTCTCATAGTTCTTTCTCTGGATACAGATGGCTCTCTCCATCATAAATATATTGGAATTGGACCAAATCACCTCACTGTTGAAAAGAGCAAAATCTGTCAGAATTGATCATTACATAATCTTGTTGTTGCTTCTACTTATTTCCCTTAGAATCAATTCATGTAAGTCCTTCCAAGCCTTTCTAAAATCAACCTGTTGATCATTTCTTATATAACAATAATATTCACTTACAATCATATACCACATCATATTCATCTATAAGCTCAGTAGGATAGTAAGAGGAAAAATTTCAGACTTTGGAAGAAAACCACACACACATGCACACACACACACACACACACACACACACACACATATGTTTTACAGCTAAATTGAATTAAGATGCCAGGTACAGTCTTTGTTACTAAAGTTTAAGCTCTCCATTTGAGTTCCTTTCTGAGAGCTCTCTGCAAGAAGGATATGCCTAAGAATTGCACATATACTCTAGAGAGGGAGAATATTTTAATAATTTATAATATTTCATCACTTGCAAAGAATTGGAAATTGGGATGGAGGCATAGAAATGAAACATAAATTTGTGTCATCTTTCACCCAAAATGTAAGGGAGCTAAATTAAGTGCTTATTATATACAAATTATATATATTAATATATTAATTATTATATACTTATAATTATTAATTATATTAATATATTATGTACAAAGTCAACCCAAAGTTAAGTTCTCTCTTAACCTATTGTATAAATCTTATAAAGTTTACTTCCAAGTTTTAAAGGAATCACCAGATTGTTAATCATTTACCTTTTGTCTGTAACTATATATGTATATGTATACACATATGTTTACATATATGCATGTGTGCATACTATTTATACATGTATGTCACTGGTTTACAATTTCTAATGATTTGATAGTCTATCGGCCCAGAAGTAATTTAATATTTCATAACTTTTTGATTAGTATTTCCATCCAGATACTGGGGAAGTTAATGGACTCTTCTCTGAAGCACTACCTTAAGGATCAGTTATTGATTGGTGATTGAATGAGTGAAAGCTAAACTATTTAGTTGTTTATATCTACAAGTTGGTTCCAGATTGGAAACCATGCTTCTCTATCCAGACATTCAACCAGCCCATGTTCATTTGTGTTGTGCAATGCCTTGTTCTTTCCCCTCTCCTGGACCTCTGAGAAAACCAGAAGAAATGGAGCTAAATAAATATAGTTTCCTACTTTCTTATGCTCTTTATTAAAAGCAGAAAGAGGCACAATATATGTTGTACTTTGGACAACATATTTGCCTATGTTTAGGGAGTCACCTTAGCATATTAAGCCGTTTCTAGCTCCAGTTGTACTTTGTCTTGTTTTGTAATAAGCACTCAAATACTTATTAGTCAAGC
Source organism: Sminthopsis crassicaudata (assembly GCF_048593235.1). Classification (NCBI taxonomy): domain Eukaryota; kingdom Metazoa; phylum Chordata; class Mammalia; order Dasyuromorphia; family Dasyuridae; genus Sminthopsis; species Sminthopsis crassicaudata. The sequence continues at coordinate 174,472,783 of NC_133620.1, forward strand.
TCTTTAGCATGTAAAATGCCATTAATGAAAAAGAATGAATGAATGTAAGAATTAAAAGCATTTATTATGCATTACTTTGTGCTAAAACAAAGTGCTAATTTATATAAACAAAATCAATAAAAATTCACTATGAACTTACTATGTTTCAGGAAGGAAAAAAGAACAAAGAATATAGAGGAAAAGTGAAGATTCCCTGCCCTGAAGGAGTTTTCATTTTAATGATGGCCATAAATATAGAACCAGGGAGGAGAGGAAAAGGAATATCTGGGGTATGCTGGGATTGTGAATACAGAAGATAACTGACAAGCTCTATCCAGAAATGATGATAGTATCTATTTGGTTTCTTTACCCAAGGTAAAGTAGGGTAGAAAGGGCCATAATCAGATCTTCACAGATTTTCTCTGATTCTTTATCTTTTCTAACAGATAATGACACATAAAGCTTCAGTTATTTGCAAAATGGTCTTTTTACAAATATTTAGCATAAAAACTTCAGTATGAGACTACAAAAAAGTCATATGAAATAATTCTTTTCTTATTGAATCTGGATGCATGATGGATCCAACTCCATTAACTCATTAATTTGCTTCTCCCAGGATGACCCATGAGCCATCTTTCCATTTAGCTGTGATTTCCTCATATTCTTCTGGTTTATTTTATAGTGAAAATACCAAGAGTGATATTACTCATTTCCTCTAAGAGTAGGCCCATTTATTGATCATTGCACAATGATACTGCTTCATGTATACTGCACATGAAGTAATGATAACTTGAAATATTTATATATGGAACTTATGGATTTTTTATCTCAGTGTATATAAGCTATATATTCATCTCTGTCTGCCTCTCTATACCACTCTCTCTACTTTTCTATCTATATATCCATTCTATTAAGAAGAAAAATATGGTTTTTTCCCTGGATAATAGCAATGAAACTCAAGGAGGTGATTAATTAAATGCTTATCAATTGATTAATTGATATGACTTTAGGACATAGCAACTTTAGAAATGATGCTATGATTGATAGAATAGGAAAAAAATGTCTACTTACTGTAGTACAGGGACTATCAACATGAGATTTATAAACTTGTTTTAAAAATATTTTTGTGACTGTGTTTCAATATAATTGGTTTTCTTTGTGATCCTATGTATTTTGTGAATTCAAAAATGTTATTTTAAAGATAGGTCCCTAGGCTTCACAAGACTGTAAAAGAGGTCATTGACAAGAATGAATTAAGAATTCCTGCCCAAGAATGGTCAGTTGACCAATAGCTTCTGCATAGGTGTTATAGCAGCAATACAAAGTAGCTTTCCTTTCATTGTCTTTGGATTTTCAGTTCCCACCAAAAACCTTTATCCCAGGATTTTGTTCCCTTTTCCCCAGAGGTAAAGGAGTTCACTGGGGAATTATTTCCTATAAATTTACAAGATGATATGACACAAGATTATATGGATTGTATAATTAATGTTTTGTTAATATAATTTAATTAAATGCTTTATTTGATTTCTGTTGATTTGCTTGGTCTGTAATCAGAGTTTGTAATGATGGGGCTCAAGCTGCTTAGATTTCCTTTCTCCACATTGAATCTGAGTATATTATGGAGACATTTGGGGTGGAATGGGAGGCCTCCACTCTCTTCTCTTTTATTATTATATAAAGAAACTGAACAGGTTCATTTTGTACGTCTACTAGGCATATTGCTAAGTCAATAATTTTGAATATGTAGAACTATGAAGCCAACTGAGATGGAAAAGTTCATATTCTGGAAGAGATTTTTAGGCTTTTTTTCAGTCTTTGATCTTGGAAAAAGCATTCCTCTATCACACAATTGCTGCCAGCATTGTAATTCATTCCCACACTATCTAATGTAACCCAATCACTGTTCAACAGCCACCAAAGAAGGGGTGATAGTGATGACCCATCAGAAAATCTTTTTTCCCCTTTCAGAGCATACCCTCTCCACTTTGCTCATTCTGTAGGGATGTTTGTTTTCAAGCCATCCAGGGAATGTTAGAGATTTGTAGTTATCACTTATCATCCCACAAGTGGAGGTTCTTATTCCTTACCTTGTGCCACTGATGGCTCATAAAAACTGAAACTGGGAAAGGACAAAAACTCAGCTCAGTTTTACTGACCATGTTTCCTTTCCTTGGGCTCTCCAACTCAATCCCCATTATAAATTCTCAAGTTCTTCAGTTATTTGGCTTTGTCATTGCAGATACTTATGAAGTAGTTAAGGAATAGTATTTGGTGAGGAAACACTAAGTGCTAAATATTGTACTAGAAATTGTGAGGAAAGTTTGCATAATAAATAGAATAAAGAGCTAGAAGGAATATTAGACCTCATTTATCCTGATATTCCCCTTTTTATAGATGAAGAAAGTGAGACTCAGAGAGGTGAAGTGCCATGCTGAAATTCACACTATCACTTACTACCTCCTGGGTTCTGCATAACAGGGGCCAAGAACTTAGCTGTTCTCTACTTCATTTAAGGAGAGAGAATTAAGCTCAGACATCGTATTTCTTACCTGGCTATACTATTGAGACTTCTTTGATTACTCCACTATGTCCTTGATTCAATATCTTCTCTCTTCATCTCATTTATCAGCTTCTTTTTGTCTTTTGTATTTCCCCATTGTATTATAAGCTCCTTGACAGTAGACACTAATTTTTTTTTTTATATTTGTATCTCATCTACTTAGCACAGGGCCTGGCACATAATATGCACTTAATAAATGTTTATTGATTTTGACTCACAACTTGATGATCTATAACTTTTTCTTTACTTAAGATTTGGTAGACAGCTTATATCGCTTGTTTTTTCCCCTTATAGAGAGTGGGATGATTCTTACTTTATTAAAGATTCCCACATAGCTGCAGAGCCTTCTTAAATGTCTTGCTACCACACCTGAGGCCCAAGTTAATTACAGAGATAGGAAGGAGAGGCTTTGAATTAAGTGGGATCTTGAAAAGTTTCAGACCTTGAGACTTGAGACTAGAGACTAGAGACTTGAGACTAGAAGCTGTAGTTGCATGCAAGTATATGTTGTATGATTGGCATGGACAATTGGGGAATCTGGTAATTATATGTTTTTTAAATGAGTATAACCCATGGCCTCACATAGATCCAGTTTCATTCTTGAAGACTTTTTTCAATAACCAATATGCTCCTCTCATTTTGCTCCAGCCCAAGTTCTCAGTCAGAGAAATTCAGAATGTAGCTCATTTCTAGAATATCTGAGTCACCTCCTCTGCTAGTAACCAAAGTAACCAACAAGCATTTTAAACATAAATATTTATTTTTTGTTGTTCAGCCTATAATTTCATCAGGGTAAGGAACTCCCAAGCATAAACATTTATTTTAAAATAGATAAAAACACTACTGGGAATTGGACCTGAATTCAATAGTATGGATCAAGCCCATAACACTGAAAAGGAATTCCTTGTAATATGAGGTAGAGTTGGAACTCTTTTGGTGAAGATCGTATTTGTTTCTCTGCTTTTCCCCAGTCCACTTGCCTCTTGCTTCCTTAGGAGTCTTGTCCTGTAGAGTCATCCATTGCTTTTATTATTCAGTGCTACTCAGTTTAAGCAGCTTGCCATGACTGTATACATCTCAATTTAGCTCGGAAAACCTCAGGCACTGGCCTGCCAGCCAATTCCTCCACTGCTGAGCTTTTGAAACTCACTTTGATTAAAACTTGATAGAAGTCAGTATTTCTTCTTTCTCTATTTTTAAATTTTCTCAAATGTCATATATAATCATGTTATCTTCATTTAAATGAAGGAAAAGGATATGTGCTGCATGTTTCTTATAAATCAGACGTTCTGGGTTAAAAAATTATAAGTGTTTTGAAATCTAATGGGAAAAGTAGAAAATGGTAAACTATAAATGCTATAAAACGTTAAATATCAGAAGCCTGATCTTCACAAGTCTTTCAATGAGCATTCAACAAGTATTGATGAAGGACTTAGTATAAGTCAGGCACTAGTGTTAGGTACTGGGGATACAGACAAAAAATGAAACAACCTCTGCCTATAATGAGTTTACATTTTGGGGGTAGGAGAGAAGAGAGAGAGGAATGTTATGTACATAGAATATTAAATACAAAGTACTGGGCATACTGGAAAATGGTTCAACCAGAGAGAAGGGAAAGATGCTGAACCATCATATGTAAGAGAGAAGGTACAGAAAGATGAATCTTAACTTGTTTGAGAAACTGGTGAATCAGATGCCAACATTATGAACTTGGGAGGGAAGTAAAGGGCAGGAGCCTATAGTCAGAAAAACTTGAGCTCATATCCAGTCTGAGACATTTGCTAATTGTGTGACCTTGGAAATCTTAACATCTGCTTGTCTCAGTTTCCTTAACTATAAAATAGTTAAATATAAAGTAAGTTAAACTATAACAGCCCTATTTGTTATTGTGAGGATCAAGTAAGATAATATTTGTAAAGGTATTTAACACAAAGCCTATAATGCATATTATATAAATGCATAGAAATTATTTTATATTATTCTAATTCTTATTCTTATTGGTGAATAAAAGTTGGAAAGAAGGACTGAAAAATAAGCCACCAAAAAAAAAAACTGGAAACTGATTGGATGTCCTTCTGTTAAAGAATGGCTGAATAAGTTATGGTATATTAATGTTATAGAATATTATTGTTCTATAAGAAACAATCAGCAGGATAATTTTAGAGAGGCCTAGGGAAAGTTATATGAATTGAAGTTGAGGGAAATGAACAGAACCAGATTTCATTGTACACAGCAATGGCAAGATTATATGATGATCAGTTCTGATGGATGTGGCTCTTCTCAACAATGAGATGATTGATGCCAGTTCCAACAATCTTGTGATGATGAGAACCATTTACAAAGAGAGGACTGTGGGAACTGAGTGTGGATCACCCATAGCAGTTTCATTTCTTTTGTTGTTGTTTGCTTGAATTTTATTTTCTTTCTCATTTTTTTCCTTTTTGATCTAATTCTTCTTATGCAGCAAGATAACCATATAAATATATATGCCTATATTAGAAAAAAAAAAAGAAAAAGAAGCTACCTTTTTCCTTCCTTTGATTGGTAGGAAGCAGTTGTACAAAACAAATACTGATGGGGGAAGAGATCTTTGTCACAGGAATTCTCAGGGCTGGAATTCTGAATGATTCTATAATGTATCTTTATGATTAATGGTTGCACATATAAAGATTTCTGGTTTTTCTACCTTTTAAAAGAAAAATCTATATGATTGTGAATCATGTGTTTTCAAGTGAATAATTAGCCTCAGTGTATTAAGGAGGAACAATGCATACTTCATTTTCACAGATTCCTAGGTGGAAACTGAAACAGGAGATTGGAAAAATTCCCAAATGTAAACCTAGGGCATTCATAAATTAGTGTTTGGTATAAGGGTGGATTTTGTGTCCACCATTTTTGTGTTCTTTCTTTTCCCTTCCTTCCTCCCTCCTTTCTTCTCTCCCTCCCTCCCTCCCTCTCTCCCTCCCTCCCTCCCTCCCTCCCTCCCTCCCTCCCTCTCTCTCTCTCTCTCTCTCTCTCTCTCTCTCTCTCTCTCTCTCTCTCTCTCTCTCTCTCTCAAAAGGACATTTATTTAGGAGAATATGTTACAAACAAAATGAAGAGGTAAAATAGGCACCAGGAATGAAATATGAAATAGGTTTGGAAGCACAATAAGTTCCAAGGAAAGGAGTTTGGAAGAATCCATTAAGATAATATGTCACAAGGCCTAAGTATGCCATTGACTGGCAGGTTAAATCCATAGAGGAGTGTATCAGACTAACCAGAGTTTACTATATATAGTAAGGAGAAAGATAAGCAAGACACTATGAAGGAGAGAAAGCAAGAGCGATAGCAACTTTTACCAGGCTTAGTCCCCAAAAGAACTTAGCTTAACATATATATTTTTAAAGATATTAAAACTATATTTGAGACTTAATGGGCTCAGAGAAATAAATCTTGAACCATTAACATAGATTCTTGTTGAGCTAAGCACAAAAGCAATCCATGAAGATATAGAAGCTTTCTCCTCAGACTTTTGACTAGCAGTCAAGCATAAACAGTAGAGAGGTAGGAAAGCTGCACCCAGCTGAATCAATGCTGTACTATTGCTGACTATTCTTTCCCAGTTATGGCAAAGCAAACCTTTTATTAATTTTTAGGTGGTCCACATGTATATCAATTTTTGTTCCAGTTCTGAATCCAGTTCAGACTTGTCTGAATCAAGCTTAGTCAATAAAATGCTCTTATTCTACTCCCTGTGTGGCCTCCTAATATTTTTCAACTATATTATTGGAAAGGCAGTATGCTAGAGTAAAATGAACTCTGGATAGAGTCTGAGATTTTGAGTTTGAAATCAGCTCTGCTATTTAAAACCTATGTGACCATGCCAACTTATTTCTCTTGGTATTAATTTCTTCATCTATTTTGTTTTTGTCTCTAGCCCTCTCACAGTATCTGATTTACAGTACAAGCTTAATAATGCTTGTTGAATAAAACTGTAAAATAAAGGAATGAACTACATACAGAGTTCTTAACTTTTCGTGTGATGGATCACTTTGGAAGTTTGTAGAGGCCTATTGAATGAAGTTTTTAAATGTATCCAGTAAAATGTTATTTGTCTTTCATTCTTGAAGAGGACCATGACATCAGGGAGATGATGCCATGATATGCAAGTGAATTGGATTTAAGTGAGGGAGGGCTGTTCAAGGTCACCTGCTTCACTTTCACCTCCAGAGCATCTGAGTCCAGTGGCCAGATATAGATCAGGACAACTGGAGATAGCCCTGGATGGAATGGGACACCTTGGCCTTTTTAATCTAAGGTCTTTAACAGGTCTCAGTTACAAAGAAAATCAATGATTAGACAAATAGAAATCATTAGACAAAAAAAAAATTCATAGACCCCAATATTCATTTTTTTATAAAATTTTGTGTTCCTACTTTTTCTCCCTCTCTTCCTTACCTCCTGACTTCTCAAACCAATTTGATATAGGTTAAATATGTGTAATTCTTTTAAACATATGCTCATAAAAGCCTAAGTTAAGAACTTATGGCTTGGATGATTTTTAAGGTCCCTCCTAGTTCAAAATTCACGATAAATACAGTGCTCTGGGATATTTGTATTACATGATAGCTCAGTGGAAAAAGTTAATTTTTACTTGTTCTCTACCTTATTCATCCTTGTATCATTTGTTCCTAGCAGATACAGCATCTTGCACATAGTAGATGTACATTCAATATGTATTGAATCAGTGAATGAAGCTGCAACAGGGTACTGAGCTCTTGAGCTCTGTGGAAGCTTTATGGGGAAAAATGAAGTTGTATATTTTAATCCTCTGCATATATTCTTTTTTCAAATAGACACTTGTTGGTTAGTTACTATGCTTTGAATTAGTTAAGAAACCGGTGGAGGGATGGCTCAGTCCAGCCACATTTAGGTTTGTTGAGTATTTCAAACTGCTTTGAGTTCAGCAGAACTTGGAGCATGTTTGGCAAAGGCACTTTTGCCTCAATGTTTTAAGACCATGTGTATTTAAATGGAAATTTAATCCGTATGTTCATTTACATGTAAGTCATCAAAACATTTTAAACAGTCCTTTGATGTTTGGGGAACTTTTTAAACCATTTAAAAAAAAATGAAACTCCTCAAACATCCCTCCCCCACTTTTCATAGGAAAACTATGTTTTGGCCAGGAAACAAATGTACTGGAAACTCTCAAATGTTTCAGGGTGATTTGGAACTCAAAACCTCATATCCAGATGGGCTCAGATGATGGCAAATCAATTCTTCATTTCCAAGTTGATGTTATTCATTTGCCTAAATGGTGCTTGTACATACGATTAAAACTTTAAAGGAAATATAATCTAATCAACTGTTGATTATCTTTTCTTATGAGAAAGATCATTGATGGATCCCAAATGTCAGCTAATTCAAGAATCACATATAGATACATATGTACATGCATATACACTTTTATTTATTTTTTCTCTAGGGTCTATAATCTCTTAGGTGTAATAGATATGCATTAAAATAGTTCCCTCTAATAAGTCAGAACAGCAACTGTTTTGTAGCTTGAAATCATGCAATACTTTTCAATGGGATCCAACTCTTTATGATCTTATTTTAGGTTTTCTTGACAAAGATACTAGAATGGTTTGCCATTTCTTTCTCCACCTCATTTTACAGATGAAGAAACTGAGGCAAACAGAGTTAAATGTTTCAGGTCATATACTCTGAAGCTGGATTTAAAACTCAGGTCTTCCTGATGCCAGGTCTGGTGCTCTATCCACTATGCCATCTAGTTACCTTGTTTTCGAATTTGTCTAAATCACTAAGAAATTAAATTACTTGATTATGTTACACTATGGTGTTTCAGATAAACTTGATTTCAGACATTCCCTAGCTATTGTATTACTTAGCAACACAATATATATACACACACACACACACACACACACACACACATATACATACATACATCAATATGCCAAGAATCTGATTTCTTTAATGTGGAAAACTGCCTTCACTGAAGTAATTTATACCTTAAATACAGAGGTTCTCAAACTTTTTTGGTCTCAGGATTCCCTTTGCAATCTTAAAAAAAATCATTGGTGATTACTCCCCAAGGAAAATTTTATGTGTATTATATTTGATATTTTATTACATTAAAATTATTTTAAAATCTTAGAATTAGCATGAAAAAGTTTTGATTTTGTAGGCTCCTTGAAAGTCTTAAAGATACTCACCAGACTTTAGACCACTTTGAGAATCACTGCTGTAGTAGAAACCCCCACCCCCAAGATTAGAAATGTTGGTATGCAAACTACTATTGATAGTATTTACAGATAGTAACACCTCATGACAGATTCTCAAAACTTTTTTGGTTTTAGGATCTCTTTATCTTGAAAATTATTGAGAAACTTCTCAAAAAGCTTTTGTTTATGTGGCTTATATCTAGCAATATTTTACTGTAATAGAAGCGAAAAATATCTCAATATTTTCATGAAAATAGTTTTTGACCATATGGATCCCCTATCTTGGAATACACTTTATTCATGGCTATGACTTGAAGGCAGAAGGAAAATAATAGAGCACTGGACTTCAAAATTAAGAGGTGAATTAAAATATTATCATTTTGCTTCATAAACTTTACTTAGCTATATGATAATAGGGAAGTTATTTAAATTTTTTTTGAGTATCAGTATCATCCTCTGTAAAATGAAGGGATTATACTTGGTATTTCCTAAAGTCATTTTTGCTTCATACCTATGGTATTGTGTTTCCTATGACTTAAACACATTCAGTGTAGTTAGATGCTGTATCATCATCTCTTCACTCCTGAAATGCCCCAAGTGTCTCTTCATGTGGGTTTTCCTCATTTATACAAAAATAACTATGGATCTAAAGAAACTTTCTTTTATTCCCCCTTTTCCTTTATTTCACCTTGATTTCCAGATAAGGAAGTCTCTTTTTTATCTGACTCTAATCTTTCTCCCTCTTAGATTTTATGATCTAGTGGTTGCTATACCTCTTCTAGAGATAGTGATTACTCTGGCCTCTTTCCTCATCATTAAAACTATTTGCACCATTATTGATTGATCTGTCTAGAAAGCCAAGTTCCCCTAACTCTTTGTCATAGCTGGCTCTGCCCTTGGTGCTGAAAACTCTATGCCACCTATTGTCCTAGGACTGGGACTATAAGTCTAGATATCTATAATTTTTTCTCTAACTCTGAGCCAATCATTCTGTCTTGAGGAATAATACTCCCTTCTGAGTGACTTGTTCTGGCTATGACCCTCATAATAAGTGAGCTGAGTTTAGTTGACACATTTTAGATCTAGTTGAAAACCAGATATTTTTTTTTCTGGGTCTTTCCTTTTTTTTATTCTTCTCACAGTTCAATAGTCATGAACTTAAGGTGTTTTTTTTATATATAATTGAGAAACAGTCATAGGAACATGTGACATATGATATAAAAATCCCCTTTCAATAATGAAGTTAATATCACTCTTTTGGCTATTCAAGATGTGTTGGCATTACATTTCTGCCCAATATTTCTATATTTCACATCAGCTGAGGTTTTCTCACTTTGTATTTGTTATTAACAAGTCCAAGATTTAAGAAATTAATTACCCAAGCAATAAACAAACATTTATTAAAAAAATAGGTATTCCTGGAACTTTCTTTAAATTCACCTACAAAGATTTTATTTCTGTAACTTAATAGTAAGAAAGAGACAAATTACATGTATATGTACATGCCTATATATATGCATATACACATATAGATAGATGTGGGCCCATCTATTTATTTATCTGTCTGTCTATGTATCTATGTATCTATGTATCTATGTATCTATCTATCTATCTATCTATCTATCTATATGTTTTAATCTAATTTTTCATGGTTAAAATGATTATTGTTAATCATTTTGGGTAAGTCCCAAATTTGTCCAGTCTGTAGATGCCTGATGCTTTTGAAAGATTTTAATCATCAAGAAAAAAATGATTTGTTTTTAACAAAAATATACACATACACATTCACATTCACATTCACAGAAATAAGTTTTGGGGTTCAATTAATCTATGATTTGAGAAACTCCTGAATCCTAGAGAGGAAGTGTGTGAGGAAGTATTGTGTTACAATAAATAAATCTATGGTGTATTAAACAACACGTGCATTCGAAGTTAGAATGCCTGGCGGCATTTAAAAAACTTTGCTATTTTGTAACTTTGGTGACTGCTAGTAAATCAGAAGATCATAGAGTTAGAATTATAAGGGATCTCAGAGGCCATCTTATATAGACCCCTCATTTTATTGATGATGAAACTGATGCTCTGTCTTTCTAATATCTGTAAATCAATCTATCAATCTATTTATAAATATTGCTTTCCTCTGGAATAAGTTGTCATATCTATTTCCACGAGAATTTCCATTGAGAAAAATGTACTTATAGTTGCTAGAAGTCTATAGTCAAGAACAGATGAGTTTAGTTGTTTTCTATCTGGGCATTCTGGGGAGGTGAATAAAGGAAAAGGCTGATACTAAAACAATGAAGTCTGGTGAGAAAGCAGGAATAATTCTAGAACACAAGAATGTCTATAAGCAAATGAGAAAAGCAGCCCATGTGGATAAGATGATTCAGAAAAGTATTAGTCTGATCCAAATAATTTCAATAAATGTTTCTTAACTGACTATTGCATACCAGATACCATTCAACTTTGAGGATAAAATGACAAAAAAAGAACAGTATTGGTCTTTAAGTCACTTACATTTTATTGGGTATGGGGATAGAGAGAATATAATATGTATACATGCAAGTAAAAATAAAACAAGTATAAAGTTTTTTTCAAGGGACACTAACAACAGGGGAATAAAGAAAAAGGCTTCTGGTGAGGATGCAGAGCTGAATCTTGATGTTAAGGAGATGAGAATGCGGAGTGTTCTAGGCATGGTAAATTACATGTGCAAATGGGGATGGGAGATTGAAATGGGAGATGTTAAGTAAAATTGGCAAGAAATAAGATGGAAGATGACTGAGTGTAAAGATTCAAAGATGAATCCTAAATGTGAAGCTGAGTTATTAGAATGATAATATCCTCATTAGAAACAAGAAAGGTGAGAAAAGAGTTGGGTTTAGGGGAAAAGTTCAATTGAGTTGCCTATCAAGCATCCAAGGAAAGATGTCAAGGAGGAAGTTGGAGATTGGATCTGAAAGTCAGAAAACAAAGATGGATATAAAAATTTGGGAATCATTTGCATAGGTATGATATTTAAACCCATACAACTTGATCAGATAATAGGGCAAGAATATTGAGAATAAAAAAGGTAGAAGAGAACACTAGGGCATATGTCCATATAGGGGACAAAACATGGGTAAAGATAGAGCAAAGGAGAATGAGAAGGATCAGACAGGTAGAAGTGAAATGAAAACAAATTTGTTTCATTAACACACACACACATACACACACACACACACACACACACACACACACACACACACAGAGGAGCAATTATCCAGAAGGACAAAGAGATGGTCAAAAGTGTAAAACAACAGAGAGAGCTTGAGATATCATTGGTAAACTTGAAAAGATCAGTTTTAGCCTGGTAATAGGGGTGGAACTAAATGGGAAATAAGAAAATGGAGTCATGCTAACAGATTTTTCTAGAAGTTTAGTTGTGAAAGGGGGGGGGGATATAGAATAGTAACTTGAGAGAACCCTAAGATCAATATAGATTTTTAAAGATGGGTGAAATATGGACATATCTTTAGAGATTAGGGAAGGAGCCAATAATTTGAAAAGATATATTGGAAACCAGGTGAAATGAGTATAATTCAAATATACTGGAAGCTCAAGAATGGATGCAAAGATAACTTTTACTACCATGAATTTTAATTGTCTTCTTTCTGTTTGAGAGAAGGATCATTCTGGCCACCCTTCCTGTTTTAAAGGGAATGACCTACTGGGATTCAAGAACCGAAAAGGGGAAGACAATATTTTCTTTTTTTTTTTTTTCTACTTTTTTATCACTGAAGAAAGAAAAAGTGAAAGTCAAAGAAAAATAATAGCTCAAAAGAAATCTTTTCTCACCTCTACCTTCCTGCCCCTGATTTCTGTTTTATAATCCAGCCCCACTCCTTTTTGCTATGCTATCTATATTTTGTTTCTTTTAGAATATTAGCTGTTTTGAAGCATGTACCTTCTATAGCAAGTAGTAAGCAATGTCAAATTCTAAGATAATAGAGTCATGCAAATTCAGAGCTGTAAGGGACTTGAGAGGTCATATAAGTATAATGCCTCCCTAAAGCAGAAATCCCTGCAAGTGGTCACCCACTCTTTGCTCTATGACTTCTGGGGCTGATGATCTAAGATGGCCCATATCATTTCTGGACAGCTCTTAAATACTTCTCTCATATTAAGCTGAAATTTGTCTCATGAAATTTCTACCCACTGCTTCCTGTTTTGTTATCTGGGGCCAAGCAAAACAAATCAAATCCCTCTTCCACATGAAAGCCTTTTAAATATTTAAGGACAGCTACCATAATTCCCTCCCACGCCCCCACCAAAGTTAAGAGTTCTCAGTTCCATTAACCATTTTTTTTAATATGGCATAGTTTCTAGTTTTTTCATCTTACCATTCACACTTTTCTGGACAAATTGCAGGTTATTAACACTATTTTTAAATGTAGTGCCTAGAACAACAACAACAAAAAAGAATCCTCTAAATGTAGACCATTACATTTTATTCAAGTAAATATACGATGGGACTAAAAATCTCCATTATAAATAGTGATCTTATATTAAGCATAGTATGAGAGTCATTGTGGTATACTGGAAAGATCATTCGATCTGGAATAATTTTTTTTAAGGATTCATATCATCAATCTACAGTTTAGTAGTTGTGACCTTAACAAATTACTTATTTTATTTGAGTTTCAGTTTATTCACTTGCAAAATAAGGATTACAAAACTTTTGCTGACTATACTCATATGTTTATTTTGAGGGAAGCACTTTGAAAACTTTAGAGTACTTTATAAAAACAAAGTATTATTACTAATAGTAATTATTTGGAGGGGAAGAGAGCTATACATGTGATTTCACTAGAATTGAGAACTCTTCATATGAATACACATGTCCAAATTGCAATTCTAAATCTAAATGTTCTAAAGGCTAAAGTTTAAAATGTTCTAAAAAGTCTGAAGGTCTTAGTCTTAGATGTTTATCTTAGGACACAGAGACATCGGATGATTTGAACAGGATCATGCAGATGGTATATGTTAGAGACAAGGTTTGAATCTGGGTTTTCTTAACACTGAGGTCCTCTATTAATAATTATACTATACTATCTTCCCAGGTAATAATTTGAAGAAGTTACCTATTTGGATTCACCTGCAGGATTTGCTATTTTCTAATTTTGGAGGGTCAGCAATCAGGACCTAATGATTTTAATTAATTAGAGGTAGTGAACTGAACTTTAACCATCCCTTCCCTTAGGCTGGATTTCAATTCCTTGTTAATTATTTTTATTCTGTCTCCAGTTTAAATGTAGAAGAACTAAAATTAAAATAGAGGTTAATAGTTCTGACTTTTCTTTGTCATCTATCATTAATATCACCTCTGTCCCAAATATTTCAGTTCAATTTAACACATTTTAATTATGTGCTAACTACTTACTACTAAGTATTGCATACTTAGGGAATGAAGATACAAAATTAAAAAAAAAAAAGAAATAAAACATTATCTCTCTTCCTTGAAGCTCCTCTTATTGGAAATAGCACTTATATGTTTCTTTTCTTGTCCTGAACATTTATTGCTAACTTAAATTTACTGAGAATTTCAAACTTTATATTATTCCCATAGAACTATAAGCTTTTAAAAATGTATCCTTGATGTGGCTCTTCTCAACAATGAGACAATTCAGGCCAGTTCTAACGATCTTGTGATGATGAGAGCCATCTACACCCAGAGAGAGGAATATAGGAACTGAGTATGGATCACAACATAGCATTTTCATTTCTTTTGTTCCTATTTGCTTGAATTTTATTTTCTTTCTCATTTTTTTCTATTTGCAGCAAGATAATTGTATAAATATATATGCCTATATTAGATTTACATATATTTTACCATGTTTAACATATATTGGATTTCTTGCCATCTAGGGGAGGGGAGGGGGAAACAGGAGGGAATTGGAACACAAGGTTTTGCAAGGGTCAATGGTGAAAAATTACCCTTGCATATGTTTTGAAAATAAAAGGCTTCAATGAAAATATAAAATCCATCCTCAGTAACATGCATTTCTTTTATGTTCTGTACATATATTTCTTTAAAAACTGGAGTTGATTAATAAGCTCCTTGTGCTATCATATTAGTTTCTTTAGATAGTTCCTCCTTTTCTTCCTCCTCAGAATCATTTATTCTCTTGTCATTGATCTGTCTTCTCTTGTTCAACCTTAGACCATAGGATATTTTATGATCCTTTATTTGTTCTTGATGAAATTTGTTCTTCCATAATTTAGGTTAAGTATTAGACTATATGCAGAAAATGCATTTGATAAAATCCAAAAAAAAGTATTAGACTATAACATCTGTTTTCCTTTTGACTTATCATGAATTATAAAATGATATAGGATTGCAAGATTTTAGATTTGGATTTGTAAGGAAATTTAGAGATCACCCAATCAAACTCTCCCATTTTATAGATGAGCATGACCATTTTCTTTCTGTTATAGGGCTTTTTTCTTTTGACTAGAATGAGGGAGAGAGGAGAATGTGCTGTGTGTGTGTGTGTGTGTGTGTGTGTGTGTGTGTGTGTGTGTGTGTGAGAGAGAGAGAGAGAGAGAGAGAGAGAGAGAGAGACAGAGAGACAGAGAGACAGAGAGACAGAGACAAAGACAGAGAGAGAGAGACAGAGAGAGAGAGAGAGAGAGAGAGAGAGAGAGAGAGAGAGAGAGAAAGACAGAGATAGACAGAGACAGAGAGAGACAGAGAGACTGAAAGAGAGACTGAGAAAAATTACCTCAGGCCACTTTTCGTTGGGGCTAATCAACAAATTTTGGCTCTTTTAAAAATATGGATTGAAATACAAAGGATTACTCAGACCTCTAATAAGACCTTATGGACTTCCTGCATTTCTTGTAGTAGAATGTTGCCAGCCTTTACTCCTCCCCAGGTTAGATTAAGTGAATTATTTTCATTTCCAATATTCCCTTGACAATCAGTATTTAGCCTTGCAAATTTTCTTAAACACTCATAAGCCTTAAGAAGACAGTTAACAATGGCAGAAACTAGGCATGGACCCACATTTAACACCACACACTAAGATAAGATCAAAATGGGTCCAAGATTTAGGCATTAAAGAACGAAATCATAAATAAATTAGAGGAACATAGGATAGTTTACCTCTCAGACTTGTGGAAGAGGAAGGAATTTGTGTCCAAAGGAGAACTAGAGACCATTATTGATCACAAAATAAAAAATTTTGATTACACCAAATTAAAAAGTTTCTGCACAAACAAAACTAATGCAAGCAAGAGTAGAAGGGAAGTAACAAATTGGGAAAACATTTTTACAGTTAAAGGTTCTGATAAAGGCCTCATCTCCAAAATATACAGAGAATTGACTTTAATTTATAAGAAATAAAGCCATTCTCCAATTGATAAATGGTCAAAGAATATGAACAATTTTCAGATGATGAAATTAAAACTATTTCCACTCATATGAAAGAGTGTTCCAAATCACTATTGATCAGAGAAATGAAAATTAAGACAACTCTGAGATATCATTATACACCTGTCAGATTGGCTAAGATGACAGGAACTAATAACGATGAATGTTGGAGGGGCTGTGGGAAAACTGGGACACTGATGCATTGTTGGTGGAGTTGTGAAAGAATCCAACCATTCTGGAGAGCAATCTGGAATTATGCCCAAAAAGTTATCAAACTGTGCATACCCTTTGACCCAGCAGTGCTACTACTGGGCTTATATCCCAAAGAAATACTGAGGAGGGGAAAGGGACCTGTATGTGCCAAAATGTTTGTGGCAGCCCTTTTTGTAGTGGCTAGAAACTGGAAAATGAATGGATGTCCATCAATTGGAGAATGGTTGGGTAAATTATGGTATATGAATGTTATGGAATATTATTGTTCTGTAAGAAATGACCAACAGGAGGAATACAGAGAAGCTTGGAGAGACTTACATCAACTGATGCTGAGTGAACTAGGGGATCATTATACATTTCAACAATGATACTATATGAGGATGTATTCTGATGGAAGTGGATATCTTCAACATAGAGAAGAGCTAATCCAATTCCAATTGATCAATGATGGACAGAATCAGCTACATCCAGAAAAGGAATACTGGGAAATGAGTGTAAACTGTGAGCATTTTTTTGTTTGTTTTGTTTTGTTTTGTTTCTCTTCCCAGATTATTTTTACCTTGTGAATATAATCCTTCCTTTGCAACAATAACAACAAAAAAATTTGGTTCTGCACATATATATTGTACCTAGGATATACTCTAAGATATTTAATATGTATGAGAATGCCTGCCATCTAGGGGAGGGGGTGGAGAGAAGGAGGGGAAAAATTTAGAACAGAAGGGAGTACAAGGGATAATGTTGTAAAAAAAAAATTACCTATGCATATGCACTGTCAAAAAATGTTATAATTATAAATATTAATTAAAAAAAAAGACAGTTAACAAAACTGTGTGTGGAGAGATGGAGCTAGTGATTTTTTCATTACTTCCCTGTTGTTAGGACACTAATTTTTAAAGATAATTGTATTCAAACAGAGAGAAAAGTTAAGTGACCCAAAGGATATACAACTAATTAGTAATGCCACCTAGAGACTCCTAATCTAATACTCTTTTCCCTATACCATAATATTACCCTAATGGTTCTCCCTATCCCCAATTCCCTATATTTGTTGTCTTCTCCTATTAGAATATAAACTCCTGAGTATAGGAGTTTGTTTTTTTTGTTTTTGTTTTTTGTTTTGTTTTGTTTATTTGTTTATATTTGTTTCCTCAACATTTAGCACAATGTCTAGAATTAGTAAGTCTTAATAATACTGGTTCTATCTTTCTATCTCTGTATACATATATGCATATGTGTGTATGTGTGTGTGTGTGTGTGTGTATTCAGATCTTTCTGACTACAAGTCTAGGATTGGTCTATTTACCGATCCACATTAGGATATGAACTTAAGTATTCTGGGTGCTCAAATCTGATGCTCTTTCTAATTCACAAAGATAAGGAAAAGGATTGAACCTATGGTGTCTCTTTCTCATTTAAATGTGTATGTGTACATATATACATGCATATGTGTGTATACAGCTTTCTGTGCATTTTGTGGACAGGGCAGTATAGGGGAGCTCCAGGAAATAAAGATCTTGGCTACAATTCTGTTCATTTTACAGTCAATGAATAAGAAGATTTTTTTTGCCTATAAGTCAAGGGCTATACATTACCCTGACTCATGTAGTAGCCCCTTCTAAGACTTTGAGCCTATGATCACTAGATTGACTGCAAAGATCCTATAAAATCCCACGTGTTGTGTTACTGTAGAAGGTGAAACTCTATGCTGTGCAGCCCTGAAGCATGAGCCATCACCAAACAGCTCAGCCCTTCTGGTTCAGTTCAGCCCTATCTTTTTAACAAAGGGTCTATGCCTGGGCCACAGTCAGAGGTTTAATGGCAAATTATTCCCACTCTCACTTACTTCCTCAGCTTTCTCTGAATATCTCAACAGGAAATGGGGAGCCCGACAGTGGGTCTGGTCCTTTACCCTAGACTTAATTTCATTTAGTCTTTGACAAGTTCTGGAAGAAGTGACATCGGTCTCAAATATAGCCTTCAGTCTTGTAGAATAAGGCAGTTCTCATTTCCCAAAGATTAAAGATAAGGCAATCAGACAGTGATTTTCATATCCAGTGCCTTTCAAGTAATAGTTATATAAATTGACTGACACCAAAGAACTGAACCAAAGGAATTTTCTGAATATGAAATAATTTCCTCACAAACCTTCAGGATTTCATGGAAAAATTAAGCTTTATTTCTAAAATGTACTTTGAAATTAAGGGGGAAAAAGCTGACAACCTTCCCACTTAAAAGAGAGCTAACAATCAGTATTTCAGAACTTTGGGGAAACAGGTGATAATTTATACTGAATTCTCTTCCTTCTATTTCTTCATCTCCCTTTGTCTTAGTCCCTTACTCTGGTTCAAATTTTCCTTCTTTCTTTTCTTTTAAGGGAGCAGGGGGAGAGGGAATCAAGCTTCTTTGAGCATGCCCAATTTGCCTAGCTTAGAGCCATTTTCAAAAGAATCCCAAGCTACATCAAATTAGTTAATTTATTTGTTCAAGACTTCTGATTTCTTCAGTGTAGGAAGGTATGGGTAAGGAAATCTCCTTTCCTTAACTGGCCATAACATGAAACATGTTTATTATTGTCGTTGTTGTTTTAGTTGTTTTCAGTTAAATCCGACTCTTGATGACCCAATATGAAGTTTTCTTGGGAAAGACACTGCAGTTATTTGCCATTTTATTTTTCAACTTACTTTATAAATGAGGAAATTTAGGCAAATGGGATTAAGGGTCACACAGCTAATAAAAGTGTCTGAGGCTAGATTTGAACTTAGGTCTTCCTGAGTCAGGAAGTACACTATCCACTATGCAACCTTTATCATTAGCAGTTGTCATTATACTTCATTTCCCTTGCTCTTTTAAAGTTTATTTTCTTTCAATTACATGTAAAAACAATTTTTAACATTTTTTCTTTTTAAATTTTAAGTTTTGATTTCTCTCCTTCTTTCCCTCTTATTCCTCTTCCTTGAGAAGGCAAGCAATTTGATATAAATTATACAGATATGGTCATGTAAGCCATATTTCTCTATTAGCCACATTACAAAAGAAAATATAAACAAAAAGATCCTAAGAAAAATAAAATTTAAAAAGTATTCTTCAATCTGCATTCTTCCTTTTTCATTATTTTTCATTATAAAATCTTTCCGAATTCTCTTGGATCATTGTAGTTGATAAGAATAGCGAAGTCAATTGTAAAATTGATCACTATACAAAATTGCTGTTATTGTATATAATATTCTTCTGTTCTTCATATTTCACTTTGTATCTATCCATGTAAATTTTCCCAGGTTTTTCTGAAACCATCCTGTTCATTATTTCTTAAAATTTTTTGCTCTTAATTATAAGTGGTCCTAGATTCAGAGTTAAAAAGAACTTCAGAAGTCATTTAGTCTTAAAATCTCATTTTATATATAAAGTTACTGCAGACCAGAAAAATTACATGATTTGTCCAAGTATTAGAGGCAGGCTTTGGATCTAGTACTTCCTAACTGTAAAGCTACAGTTGCCCCTACATTGCCTCTTCATATGAAGATAAGCTATTATTTTTCAGAAACTTACCAGCTATGCATATCTGTGCAAATCACTTAAATTCTTTCAGTCTCAGTTTTCTCATCTGTAAAATGGGGATAATGATAATAACACCTGCTCACGGGGTTGTTATAAGTATCAAATGGAGGTAATTTATACAAATCACTTCATAGATATTAATTTATACATGTGAGATAATTTTACTAAAATTATAGACTAGTGGTAAAAAAGCCAAAGGCACTGGCTAAATCTCAGGAAACCATGCTTCTTTTTCTTATTCTGCTACTTACTGTGTGAACTTGGGCAAATCATTTGGCTACTCTGGCACTTGTTATTTTTTATCAGGAAAATGATGGGTCTGGACTAGATGAACTAGATGATGTATCAGGTTTCTTCCAATTCTTTCAAATGAGGAGTCTGTTTTGTTATGTGTGGATGACAAAACATGGAAGGTTACTTAAATGCAAACACTCCCAATTCACTTACTAATGAATTATGTCAAATTTTATTTTCTGGCACAGATGAGAACAAATAAAAGATTACTGCTATGTTGGTTTTCAAATGCCTTAAACAAACATAATTTTATCAGCAGGTATCTTTTAAACTAAGATTTGGAAAACCTAAGGTCATTGCCCTCTGACTCAGATTATAGATCAACTTCCTAGAGATAAGACTGCTCTCATAGGAGAAGAATATTTTAGACTCTGTGGATATCTAGGCAATGGTTAGAATGTAGGCTTCACTGTTTGTGGGAGCTACTAGAGGAAGTTAAATTTCATAGAGATTGATACTATATCGAATTCCTAAGTTTCTCTTATTTGTGTAGGAAACAAAATGAATACTGTGTTGCTAACTTGTGATAGACTGATAGCAACATGAGTATGATATCCTTATCATGCAAGCTGTTGTACAGGGCAATATTTTCCTATTGAGGAAGTTAATTTATGCACCACTTAGACCAGGATTTGCAAGATGGCATTAGTCACCTGTGGCTATGTACCAACAGCATGTTTACCTCTATATTAGGTAAGAGATGGAGTGGTGGTATATGGAGAAATGGACATGATGTCTTCTCTAATGACAGCTATGATGTGATAGAAGAGGCAAGAAAGCACAATGCACATGGATATCTATGAATATTCTGGTATTGACAAGAAGAGGTCAAGGGATGTGCTTATGCATGTGGATTACGTATGTCAAAAACATGGGAGTGTTCATTTATGTTCCCCCTATGCCTGAGTTAAAGCAATTCAACTGTACCAGATTTGTCTAGGGGGGAAAAAAGGCAGCCTCTGGATTTCTGGGACAGAGTTCAGAATAAGTGATCTGGCTCAGAAAACAGGCTTCAATCCCAGGACAGTCTCAGGGTATCACATATCCATGTTGAGATTGCTATTGATGGGGTTCTACTGTTTAGGTCTAGTTAGAGCCACTCCCTTATCTATCACTACAGTTTCCCATCTGAACCTAGGAAATGAGTAGAAAGATCAGATAATCCAGGATAAGTAATCCCACTTTCTCATTTCAAAATAGGAATTACCCTCATAGGAAAAAAAAACAAACACACACACAGTTCTCATCAAGTCAAAAATGAAATGAGGATTTCTATATTTCATTTTATAGATAATTTGGCTGAAGTTTATTTCTAATGTTTCTAAAGTTTGTGATTTCAATGATCACTCATATTTCATGTGTTAATCAACAGCAAGTCTCTGAAGGGTTGTGGATATGCAGAATGACATGTTTGAAACTAGTAGTCATAAAAAATAGCTTAACATTTGTGTGAAGAGTATTTTGGTATGGGTTGAGGCTCAGAGTTATAATGAAGGCCTAGGGAAAGGGCCCTTATGTGTTGTGTAGATACTTTATTAAAGGTTTTTTAGTGGTCCCAGAGCCTGTTCTTAAAAATATTTTTATAACTGCATTTCAACATAATTGGTTTCTTTTGTAATCCTCTGCATTTTACTGTATGCTTATGCATTTAAAAATTATGGGGTGGGGTCCACAGACTTTGCCAAATTGTCATAGGCATCCCTGATACATAATAAAACCCTTATACAGTAATATGTCATATATCTATATTCTATTCTATTTATCATATAGTAATATATTATGTGAATATATTGCATATGATATATTAATATAACCTATATTAATATAATATATCAATATATTCTGTATTATAGAAAATATATATTAACATATTATATATGTTACATAGTGATATATCATGTGTTATATAATATTACATATTAATATATAATTATAGTAGCTCTTTAAGATTTGCCAAGCACTTTACAAATATTATCTAATTTTATTTTCATAATAACCTTGTGTGGTAAGTGCTACTATCCTCATTTTACAGAAAAGGAAACTAAGGTAGATTAAGTGATTTGTCCTGTTTAACAAAACACCTAGAGATCCTATATAGGCAGATTGAGAACACATGAACAAGGATCATTCAAAATGAGGCATTGTTAGATTGAAATGAATACTGTATTTCTTATTTAGCAGATTAGTGTTACTTTAGTTTTTTCTTCTCAAATGCAGGAGCATTTAACAAATTACAAAAATATAATCAATGACAATTACAATACATAAAGTATTAGCAGCAGATAAAGCAGCATATATTTGTATTAAGAAAGAATTATTAGGGACATTTAGTGGCACAGTGGATAGAGCACCCGCCCTGAAATCAGGAGGACCTGGGTTCAAATCAAATCTCAGACACTTAACACTTCCTAGCTGTATGACCCTGGGCAAGTCACTTAACCCTGATTGCCTCAGCAAAACAAAAGAAAAGAAATGAAAGAATTATTATTATTCCATGATCTAAGACCAATTTAGAATGAGAAGTCAAAAAGATGAGTATCTGCCAGACCAAAAGAAACAGGAAATTCCCTAATTTGATGTCACCTTGCCTTTATTTCCCATGTGTGTGAATTGAAGAATGACTAACAAGATGAGTGATAATAATATGCTGCATATTTGTAGAATGCTTTTCCAGTTTACCAAAAAAAAAAAAAATGTGCCAATTGATTCCAAAGGCCTCAGGATGGCTACAGTTGGGGAGAGGGTATATATGTGAAAGGATATAGTTTCCTTTTAAAGTTTATGGTTCTGAACACAAGATTCAAGGGTCTAACAAAAGTCTCATGATGTTTTTATTGGGTAGTCTCTTAATACATTTTCTTATCCAGGTTGTCATCTTTACTCTAGCTAGGCCCAGGTTGATGGTTTCAATGATCTTTCCATAATAATCCTCTAACTGTTTCTGATCAGTACACTGGATGAGGGTTTGATTTTGCACATATTCCTGTGATTGATTCCTGCTTCCAAGTCTTAGCATTTTGGATTTTTTTTAAAGCAAATTGCATCTGCCATATGCTGCACCAATCCCTTAATTGATCCAAGTACTTTGAATTTGATTGCAATATTGTCTGCAATATTAGCATCATTTATCCTCCTGAAGTGCTTTAGCACATGAATTCACACATGCACTCCACCCAGTATGATTGCAAACTAAATGTGCTGTGTTCACAAATGGACTAAATATCTGCATCAACAGGTACTCATTTATATATTCAGTTACTCTTATTTACATGTCATTATCAGATTCATATACTCACAAATTACAATGTCCACAATCAAGTGTTGTAAAGGTGCGAATGTAGAATACACACATACACTCCTTCCTGTATCCTGGCCCTTCCTCCCCACCCAGGGGCTTCTTTAAGCTATAGTTTGGAAAATGTCTTGGATTTAAGGAGTCCTAAAATAAGTATAGAAAAAAATTTAATAAATACCTGCATGTGCCTGGTGGAGTACAAATGAATCAATAGATACAATCAGACAACACTAATTGGAAGCAGACCTAGAAGCTGTGAGTGTAGTGGCTAGCACAGTCCCTTGTCATGTAATAGATGTTTAACACATTTTTATTGAATAAATGGATTTCAGAGCTGGAAGAAATTTAGATCCTCTACTCCAACCCAAGCATTTTATAAATTAGAAAACTGGGGCTCAGATAGATTCAGTGACTTTTTCCAAAGTCAGACAATTAATAGGAAGTTAACAGTCAGAGCTAAGACTGGAAGCCAGGTTTTCTTTATACCAGTCTAGGGCATACCAACATCCACACAAATTGAAAAAATCAATAATGAATTGCCATTCTGTGGAAATGGAAGGGTAAAAGTATATAGTGGGGTGGCTATGAGAGGGAAGTTGTGGGTGTTGAATATTTAGGCAGGGTGGGAAAGGGAAGTGGAATTTACTCCCTCTGTTTCAGCCATGAGGAGAGGTAGATTTTAGGACCTGAATTGGTTGATCTTGCCTAGGTGATGAAGTAATTTGATACCTAAATTTTATTATATAAAAACACTCTGTTGAAAATTTAGTCATTGAATTCAACCTAGTTCAATTTCTCTGGAAAGTTGACTCAAGTTCATGAACCTTTCAGGTGAATCTTTGTGGCATCCATAAATACTGACTTAAGGGGAAGTAGGAAGGTAGTTACACTGAGCACAAGTCAAATATTAACTAGTTTTCTAAATGAACTACTCCCCATCACAAGAAGGAATGATAGTGGAAGGGAAGAGGAAAGGAAAGCAAATATTTGTAAAAGGGAGGCCACAGTTTTAAGACATTTTTCTTCTGTCTTAAGATAGGTATGGAAATTGCCAGGCATTATTAGGAGCTCAGATTAAAGCTGAATACTTATATCTTCCAGGAAGACGCATGCATACATTATACACATGTATATGTTTACACGTATGCTGTAATATATAAATATATTTCTCCATCCTTATAACCTTCTTTCCCTTCTTCACTCCTTTCTCTGACACTAGAGTTATATGGACACTTCAATGCCTGGGAAGGGCAAGAGAGTTACACCATCTCTACTAGCCTTTTTAAGGATTTCTGATGTAGAAAAACACCAGCTCCAAATTCAGAATAAACTCAAATGAATGCAAAGGCTTATGATTTAGAATGGTCTACTATCAGTTTTAATACTAGGGCTTGGACTTTATGTATGTAAGCACCAGCTTTTTCTTCTATAAGTAAATGTCAATTGGATGGAATTGTTCAATTTATGTAACAACATCATCTCAAATACCCCACTGGTAAGAAATGTCATAGAAAAATTTTCAATCAGAAATAACTTTGCCTTACATAGACCTCATAAGCACATGGGGGTCATTGTTAAATTTTGTGTTGATGAAAATAATAGCTAGTGGGCTATTTCCTGGAGAGTGAGTTTTTAAACAAAACTTGGGTTATCATTGGCTTTTGTGACAAAGAATATGTATAGATCCCTGTTGACAACAATGCTTATGTGTTATTGGGTAGAGGACTAGGAGATAAAGGGGAAATTATGAATGGGATATATCTTTGATATTTTCTGAGTGAGATGTACTATAAATCTCTTTATGAGAACATAAGTAAGTCTAGCATATTCACAATTCCTTTATAATAGTGTTTTTCCAGATATAAAAGAGAAGAATGTGACTCTCAATTTTCTATTTAACTCTCCCATTTTTTTTTTACCATCATTACTTCAAAAGAATTTAGCCAATTGTCTATTCACAGCACAACTTAGTCATTTGTATTATTTTTTTTTTAAAGGGGGACCGATTTCAACCACAAACACTTGAGAGATTTAGGATCTGTTGTTGTGTCAACACCAAAATGCTTTTGTGACAGAATTTCTCCCCCCACTGGGTCTCCTTCTTGTTTTATTATATAAAACAATACCAAACAAACCCCCTCCGAGTTATGTGCCTTTGCTTTGAGGGAGGATGCCACATTTTCACTGTTCCCCTTATCCTTACAGACAAAAGCTTTGAAAAATTAGGACCATGTTTCAGTCCAAGATATATGCCGGCTACTTTACAGCAAAATATAATGCATTGTTTCAAGAGGGATATCCCCCTTACTCCCCTCCTTGGGAGAAAAATACAGAATCTTAAACTAAAGCACACTTCACTCGGTTGGTCTCTCCAGCCTGTTCGGTGCCAGCAGCCACAACACAAGCTTTCATCTTGGCTTCAAAGTGTGGTAGATGGAAGTTGGGGGGTGAGGGGAGGAGAAAAAAGGGAGGGCAAGTTGAATGCAAAAAAAAAAAAAAAAAAAAGGGAAACAAACAAACAAAAAAGAGAAAGGGGGAAGGGACTGACGGAGGGGGAGGGGAGGCAGAAGAGAAATAGGCTATCTTTCAAATATCAAGTCCCCACGGCTGGGCTGCGAGATGCAAAGCCTTCACACAGCCTTGCACTCCTGTATATTTTGTTGTTACTGTCACTTCCCATGCTGGGAAGATTCTTGTCATCCCTCACATATTTTATCCACAGAAAAGGCTGCCCTGCCCTGTGCTGGGTGATTGAGGCTGTGCCCCTGGTGTGCCACACTATCAGTGGTTCCCAAGGCTGTCTAGCCTGGGAAAAGCTGCATGGACACATTCCAAAATCAGCATTACATGCGGTATTGTTCTTGCTCTCCCTGATTAGAGTGCACACAATGAAAACAACAGCAACAGCCTCGTTTTCGAACCCTCCTCCCCACACAGGGCTGGTCAGAAGCTGTTTTTCTTTCTCGTGGGCTTTATAAAAGTTAACTGCTTCAGTGCTGGCCAGCCGCTGTGACATTGCTGTTGGCTCGATGACTTCTAGGAGCGGGCTCAGGCTGCGTGAGGGTCAGTAGTGAACCAGAACTGCTCCACCTACTCCTGGGGAGGGATGGTGCTGAAGGAGCAATATATTTGCATTGATTACATTAGGACTAGGCTCCGCGCCTCACTTAATAGAACGGTTCTTTCTTGAATAAGAGTTAAGAAGACCTTCCCGGGTTCCAGAATATCTTTTTGAAATGGATATGGAGAAGAAAGGGAACGGTTAGATAAGGGAGGAGGTGCATTGCTATTTAAATCTTAATAACCCACCTGTATCTAGACTACCTATGTTCAGTCACAGACTCCTGGGAAATCTCCCTCTAAATTCTTTCGTCTGTCCCCTCTCCCTCCCCCCATCCCCCAACTGGAACTTTTGGATAAAATCCACTCCATTCTATTTTACATGTGTGTGTATGTGTGTGTGTGTGTGTGTGTGTGTGTGTGTGTGTGTGTGTGTATGTGTGTGTAATTTTGACTGGGATGGAAAGGTAGGAAATAGATTTCTAGTTTAAAAACCTAAAGGGGAAAAAAAAATTCCCTTTAAAACAAATAGAAAAACGACATTTTCTGTTTTGAAAAAAATACTTTCAACATCCAGCCTGTGACCTATTTATTTCAAACAATAATCAACACACAAAATTACAGTATAATCAGAGAACGAATGTTCCTTTGAACAGGATTTGAACCTTCTTTGAGTATATGTATGTGTTTGTAAATTTATTGTGGGAAGTGTTATATGCATATATATTCTGAGGACATTCAAAATTAAATGAACTTAAATGCTGACATTTCTGTGAATCAAACTCTTTCTGAGCAATGTCCTTTTTTGGCAATGTGGGGGGGTTCATAATTAAATAATTTAAAAAATACTTTCTAGAAGTTGAGACAATATGAAAATTCCGGAGGCATTGAAATAGATTAAAGGAAATGAAGATTTATGTCTAGTTCAGATAATTCTTTATTCTTTAGGACAACTGACTCTTCACATTTGAACCTTATAGGTTGCTGTTTTGGTGCACATATAGAAATATAAGCAAGGCTCCCTTCCCCCACCCTCTTCCTTTTCTTTTTTTCCCCCATTCCCCCCTACATTATTGCAACTATGCCCAGAAATTTAAATACAAAGCTAAAACTGTATGTCACGCATTTTGATGTATTAAAGTTAAGATTAGAATTTCATGGGACCTTGGGTGAATTATTTTCTCTTTTTGGAGTTTCCTCACTATAAAAAGAAAGGCTTGGATTGGATGATCACTAAAATATCTTTTTTTTAGCTCTTAAGTTCTATATGATTTTTTTTTATTAGAAGGGATAGCTGCATCTTTAATATGGTGTTCTAAAATATTAGATCATTAATAATTGTCTTAAATTAATAAGTACATATGGGAACATTAACTTTGGACACATTATTGATTCTACATGTTGGAATTTAGGGGAAAAAAGAGATTGAGAAATTAATAACCCTACATCTGTACATGTTGAGCATTTTAACTGAAAAACAAACTCATGTAGCACAATACTTATTATTAGCCTATTTTACTATTCAGCTTCAGTATAGAAGCATTCACTTGGAGAAGTAAAGATATGCAACTTATTCTATCTTTGGTGTCTGTTCTGAGACTAAGCTTTGCATTGTTACAAATACTACTTTATTTTATGGTCAGGATTTGGTCATGGCCTTGCCTTCAAATGCAGTCAGAGATAAAAAGCAACTGTTTACTTTTCAGTCATTCTCTTTGATTTGTAAAATGGACATGGAAAGCTTCTAAGTATAGTAAGCACTTAGATATAAGCTACTTCAATCCTTGTGATCAAAAGGGTCCTCTTGGTTAGAGGTCTTGTTTTTTCCCTGTGTCTTTCCTTGACTGTGTTTATAAGTAGAAATGATCCAGGAACAGTTCAGAATTTCAAATTTTAGGTGACTTGGATCAGGGCACTTGACATTGAATCTCCATAGAATTTCTTTGGAATTTTATTCTCTAGCTGCCTAAGCAAAGTTAAGAGTGTAGGTCCTTATGCAAAACCTATCTCTATAAATTGGGCTAATCAAATGGATAAATGACCTTAATCTTTGTAAGCTTAAAAATGATTTGTAAATTGTAACATAGGACTTTAAACATTCTATTGGTGTGGCCAAAGGTAAAATATATGACCCTATTATTAACCTAATATTGTAAGTCATTATTAAAGTCTTACTCTTGGCTTCTTTGTCCTATCATAAAATGAAGTATTTGAACCAGAACATAGCACCATAGACTTAAAGTTGGAAATGTCAATAAAAGTAATTGATTCCAAATCCCTTCATTTTACAGATAAAGAAAACGAGCCTCAGAAAGGTTAAATTACTTGTTCCAAGTCACACAGGTAGTAAGTATAAGAGCCAGTATTTGAACTGGGTTCTCTTACTCAAGGGCCACTGTTCTTTCCACAACACAACACTGAACAACACTGATTTTTACATTTGAAGAAATGGATGTCCAAGGAGCTTCAGTAACTTCATATATCATAGAGTTGGAAGATACCTCAGATGGTCTCTGGTATAATATTCTCATTCTACAGATAGGAGTACTGAAGTTTGATGAGGTTAAATGCTTACCACAGGTCACATTATAATAAGTATTAGAGCTGGCATTTGAACCCAGATCCTTTGATTCTTGATATAGTGTTCTATTCTACTATATTAAGTAATCTCTAAGGTCCTATTAAATTCTTAAATTCAGTGATTAAACACTGATTTCAGTATTCATATTTAATTCTCCAATTGTAATCTCTTTGTTAAAATTGTTCAGCTCTATAGTTCACAAATGGTTGGTCGTCTTGAAACTCCATACACTGTGTCTAAAAATATGAGTATATTACTAACTAGGAGCAGGATTCTTGTTCCATAAAATTTGGAATCCGAGTCAAGATGCAACTTACAGGATGATGCATGAGGCAGAATTGGACATGGCTTGTTTGACAGCAGCTGTATTGGCTCCATGTTCCTGGTGATATAAATGTTCCTTTTATTAGTAAAGCTCATTACTTCTGACTCAGAAGACAGATAGGGAGGAGATGTAACAACATGCCATTTTATAGACACTCTCTCTCTTGGTCTTAAACTCTTTGAAAGTAAATGTTTGCTTCAATAAATTAAAACTATTTAAACTATATCACAAGCAGATCCCTGGAAATCATGATGCCATTTGCACTGACACTGGTATCTCAGATCATAACTTGATATTTTGCTTCAGGAACTATAGCATAGGACATGTCCATGGAGCCTGTTTTAGAAAGCTCCTCTTATCATACTGAAATTTGCCCACATTAAATTATTTGAACATCAAATTGACATCGGTTTCCTTCTTCTTCTATCACAGTTTGCTAATCATAGATACACTAAGAAACAATCAAGACCCAGCCACTCACAGGATAGATGATCTGGTCTTTGTATGAAGTTATAGCAATTCTTGTATTGAAACCAGAACTTGGGTTTACGTGAATTTTGGTGCCCAATACCTCTTGAACTAATGCAAAAAATGAGACGTGCTTTGGCACAGCTGTCTGGCATACCTGGGCTAAATTTTAATGCAAGCGGCTGCGTTGCAACTTGCTGAAAAACATCCACTTCACACAGGGCAGTGTGCTGTGGGGCCCCATGGAATGCAGCCAGGCCTAGAGCTGTCGGTTACCTGAACTTACTTGGATTAAGTTTCCATTGCCATGGCAGCCAGGCAACCCCCTGTAATTATTCCCGCCAACTAACAGCCTTGCCTCATGGGACAGATTCTGACAGATTTCGTCTCCCAGATGGGCAGTTCTTGTTTGCCACCTGAAATGTTTCACTGATGAGTGCTGCCCCTGAGGTCACATTGGAAGTGCCCCCACGAAATAGCTTAAGCCTGTGTTACAAGACTGAAAAGTTGTAAATTATCAACCGCATGAATAAACATGCTAACCAAATGGAGAAAGAGAATGGAGGGACTGTTGTTACTTGGTGAGCTCTGTTCTTTCATCAAACTTTCAAATTAGTCCTTTTTCTCATCCCATTGACATTAGGGATGAGCTTCATAAAGACAAGCTAAGAAGGCTGAACCAGCAGCCTGTGGTATGCCAGGCCAGCCAACTATAGTAAACTACAGAAGAAAAAGAAAGGAAAAGGGCAAGACCCTGAAAACCATTAAGAATGACAAGGAGGATATAGGATGAAAGATTGAACCTTGTCCTAAGAAGAATGACAGAGAAAGGTTAGAATTGGAAAGACTTTGGGAGGCAGCATATTTTTAAAAAATCAAGAAGCTGAATGTATTCATTCAGGTCCCCAGTTGAATATGACTTTGGGGAAAGGACCTGGGAACCAAGTCATAGAATAATACAGTCAGAATCCAAATGATCTTGAATACCTGTGTATGCATGATGCTCTGCCAAGAGTCCACAAACATTCTGCAATGGCAGTCAGTCTTTCCTCTCCAATAATTTTCATTCCACAAAGAACAGAACTAGGATAAGGCAGTTATGAAAATTAGAGGCAAACTAATTTCCTAGAATCTGGAGAGAATGGATGTTTAAAAAAAAAAAAATGTAGACAATCTCCTTAAAAGAGATTCACATATTCATCCTCTCTAATTCCATTTTATTGTATGTATGTGTGTATGTTCATCCCTTCTCCTCCCCCACCCAAAAAAAAAAAAAAAAAAAAAAGAAAAAGAAAATGGTTAGATGAGATATTGGAAAGAACAAAGTATTTGGAGTCTGGAAACTTAGGTTTGAATCTCAGCTTTGTCACTAACTAGTAATGGTAATAATAACTGCATTTACATAGCAGTTTAAGGTCTGCAAAGTGATTTATAGATATTATTTCATTAATCCTCCCAATAACCAGAATGAGATAAGAGTATCATCTCTATTTTATATTGACCACACAGATAATGAGTGTCTGAATCTGCATTTGAACAAATTAAGGTCTTGCTTTCTCCAAATCTTTGCCACTTGGTACAAGTCATTTCTTTCTGAGCCTTAGTTTCTCAGTGTAAGAACACAGCATTGGAATAGATACTTTTTAAAGTCTCTTCTAAGTTTAAATCTCTTACTCATGGGAATATGAGCTCTTTTAGCATTCAATTGTCTATATAAATGTCCCTAATTTGAAATATTAAAATACTATATTGTTATTTAAATTTTCATACATTAAAATTTTCATGCCTTTTCTCACCAACTAGGTCCTTAAAAGACAAGAGCTATATCTTCCTTTATCCCAGAGTGCCCAACACATTGTCTTATATAAAGTAGGCATTAAATAAATACTTAGTGATTGAGTTGGAAGGAGCAAAGATATAATGGAAATCTAGGAAGAGAGGTACTGGCATTTAAAAAGTTTAGAGAAAGAAAAATATGGATTTTTTGGGGGGCAGAGAATATTTTGCTTTCTTGATGATTTCTGAAAACTAATGGTTAAGTTTTGGCTATATCAGGGAATAAACTGAAATTTCTCTAGGGCACTTACAAAATAATAAAATTTACACAAAAGTTTGGCTTTAGGCAATAAGAATGAAATGATCAAGCTGATTCCGATCCTACAATTATAGATTTGAAACTTGAGTCTATTATTTCAATATAATCTTCCTTGGACTTCAATCAATTTATCTGTAAAATAGTAGTTATATTCTTTACTTGTTTGTAAAGATGATGGTAGTGATCATGGCAAAAACAGAACAAAAAACAATGATAAAAAATTATATAAAAAAGGCAAAAAAACAAAGAAACAGGAAACCATGGTGGTATAATTTTGTCATCACTTTTTTATGCTAACCTCCTATCTGGACATATGCAAACACACACGCACACATATACAAATATATCATAGGTACATTTTTATTTTGAACACACATAGATTGTTATCCAACGGGATAATACTTGTGAGTGGAAGTTGAAATAATCCAGTTGCATTATCTTATTACTGCCCTGAGTAAAGAAAGACCAGTAATTATAGAATCCTTGGGGATATTGTTAATAAATGACCAGATGTAGTAGACAAGTCACATTAGATGAATGGATTGTTAGAGATACGTTGCGGTGAGGCTTATGGACACACATTTTCTCATATATATCATCTTGGGTAGGTTCTTTAAAAAAAAAAATATGTGTTTTTTACAAGTGGTTAAGATGAGAGGCTGAGAATCAGCGTAGCTGACAGACAGCCTATTTCTATAAATTCTCTATAAGGAAATGTAAGTCTCTGTGAAAGAACACTGCCTAAACATAGGCCTCAAATCCCTTGCCAAAGAACACTTGTCACAAGGGCAGCATAGCCTGTCTGTATTCTAATGGTTCTGATGACGTTTTTTTCTACCAACAAAGTTGACAAGACACAACAGGCTTATGGCAGCTACAAATCATTTCCTTCCTGTTGCAAAATGCCAGTGCCATCCGAATGCCTTTCACACACGGCACATTTCTCTGGCAGTCTCCGGAAAACAATCTGAGGAGGAAGCCAGCCTATCGCTAAGGTCTGGGAGTCCATCCCACTGAAATGTCAGAAATATTGTAAATATTAGTGATGGGCCAACCTCAGAAGTGTTGGAGGTTCAGTCTGGGACAGCATCCAAGATCTTGTGTGCTTATCCAAACACTTTTGATCTTGAAAAATTGGTCCATAAATCTTGCAAGAACAGGTTCTGTGCCCAAGATTTACAGTATTCTTCTGGTTTGGTGTGGCTGGAAATAGCTTTTCTTGGGAAATGTTAGTATTTTCTTTTTCTTTTAAAATTCCAATCA
This sequence comes from Sminthopsis crassicaudata, assembly GCF_048593235.1. Lineage (NCBI taxonomy): Eukaryota > Metazoa > Chordata > Mammalia > Dasyuromorphia > Dasyuridae > Sminthopsis > Sminthopsis crassicaudata. Next base: position 174,506,121 of record NC_133620.1, read on the forward strand.
AAGCCATGATAGACCAAGGTGAATATTAAAAAAAAAAAAAGCAAACTAATTTTCAGTCCTTAGAAAAGTCAGTTTTAATTTTGAAGTTTGAGCAAAAAGTTTCATGTCAGTTCTTTTATTGAAATCAATCTGACCACCTTGAGTGAATTACAGTAATACATAACTTATTTGCTGAACTCAGTCAAGATTTATCCCTTCAGTAATACTGCAGCTTTCAAGAATGGTTATAAACAGGTATGTTATGAACTGCAAAGCTAAATTATGTTTTTGGAAGATAATTTAGAAATCAAGACAATGTCAACACATTTTGGACTATACACATAAGTAGATATGTGCTTATAATATATAACAATATGCATGTATAAGCACATGTAATTTATTTGTACATTTTAGGGCTTCTATGCTTTCATTTTCAATGACAGCAGATTTTCCATAAGGAGGAAACCTACTTGATCTTATCAGATTAAGCATTGAGTCTAGGTATATCAAACTTTGGAATTTCCTAGGGGTAACCTATTTTGTGACAAATGTATTCAATGCTAAGAAAATGGAGCTTCCAATTTAACCAAATATAGAAGATCCTGTGCTTTATTTGGGAAAAGGCTTACTGTTTTGTGATATAATCTAAAGTAATTTCAGCAACATTGATTGAGGAGACATAATGACAATTTTGGAAGATAATGAGCAGAGTTTTCTGTTAGAATATTGGGCAGCTAGATGGTGCAGTACTAAGTCAGGGAGCCTATAGTGAGAAAGAACTGAGCTCACAAGGAACCTCAGACATCTCCTACCTGTGTGAGCCAGGTCTAGTAATTTACTCTTTGTCTCAGTTTCTTCAACTGAAAAAGAGAAATAACAACAGCACCTGTCTCCTAAAGTTATTATGAGGATCAAATGAGAAATATTTGTAAAGTGTTTAGGATAGTGCCTGGCACATAATAAACACTATATAAATGTTTATTCTCCGTATCCCCTTAGAGAACTTTTTGGTCTTTTTTTTTATTTGCACTTAAATTGAGTAGAAAACATGAATTCTACAAACATGTCTAAACATCAGATGACTATTTGTTTTTTTATATTTAAAATAGGGATTCATCCTTTTAATTCTGATAGTTAAAAATAGAACTTAGTTTATTGATTTATCAATAATTAAGAACTACAAGGCTAACATATTAACATAATATTTCAACTAAACTCATGGTGTTTCAAAGCAAATGATATAATTAGGAGAACAAACTGAAACAGAGAAATTGCTAGGCATAATTGCAATATTTCCACAAGACACATTAGAATTTCCCTAGTGACATTTATTTTTTGATAGACAAAAAGGAATTATTGACTTCTATTATCTTCAGAATTACCTTGTTCAAGAATTACTAGTGCTTTTATTTTCAACAATTGTCATACATGATAATTGTGTAAAACCATTCCTAGAATTATGGGATTTATAACAGGAAGATGTTTTAGAGATCATTTAAGCCAATACCTTCATTTTGCAGGGAAGAAAATTGGATCTTAGAGCAGAGGACAGAAACTTATTTGAGATTACATAGGTGGAGAGCAACAAAATTAAGCAGTACTAAAACTCAGGTTTTTGACTCCAAATCTATGCTTCTTATAAACAATGTACTTTGTTGTTCAATTATTTCAGTCACTGCCCAACTCTGTGACGACATCTTCTTCTTCTTCTTCTTCTTCTTCTTCTTCTTCTTCTTCTTCTTCTTCTTCTTCTTCTTCTTCTTCTTCTTCTTCTTCTTCTTCTTCTTCTTCTTCTTCTTCTTCTTCCTTCTTCTTCCTTCTTCTTCTTCTTCTTCTTCTTCCTTCTTCTTCTTCTTCCTTCTTCTTCTTCTTCTTCTTCTTCTTCTTCTTCTTCTTCTTCTTCTTCTTCCTCTTCTTCTTCTTCTTCCTTCTTCTTCTTCTTCTTCTTCTTCTTCTTCTTCTTCTTCTTCTTCTTCTTCTTCCTTCTTCTTCTTCTTCCTTCTTCTTCTTCTTCTTCTTCTTCTTCTTCTTCTTCTTCTTCTTCTTCTTCTTCTTCTTCTTCTTCTTCTTCTTCTTCCTTCTTCTTCTTCTTCCTTCTTCTTCTTCTTCTTCTTCTTCTTCTTCTTCTTCTTCTTCTTCTTCTTCTTCTTTTCTTCTTCTTTTTTTGGCAAAGATATTGGAATGGTTTAATTTTTCATTTTCCAGTTCATTTTAAGATAAGGAAACTAAGGTAAACAGAGTTAAATGATATGCTCAGCATCATACAATTAATAAGTATCTGAGACCAGATTTGAACTTAGAAAGATGAGTCTTCCTTATCTCAAACTTGGTACTTTATCCACTGTACCATTTAGCTACCAAATAATGTCTAAGGGATCCCTCAGCATTTTTTTAATGGCTCTTATCTCTGCCTCTAAGCTCACTATTTTCATCTATACTTGAATAACTAATAGATTAATTGCTTCAACTTTGAAGAAACTTCCTCAATCAAAGCAGAGCAAAGGATCATAGATTTAAAAGTGGAAAGGAGCTTAGAAGCATAGTATCCATTCATCCAATACTTTCCTAACCTATTTTACATTTTAACCAAACAAACAAATAGGAAAACAAATTGAATCTTTTCAACTCACCCAGGCTAGAACATAGGGCCTACTTAGGGAAACAATCACACTTTGATCATCATGGGAGTTTCAAACTGTTATGTTTCTAATCTGGACTTGTTCACCTCTCCTTAAACATCCTGTAGAGTCCTTGTTCCCAGTATCTCACTAGACTAATGCCAAAAATTAGTGCAGCTATCCTATTCACAGAGCTGAATTCAGTTTAGAACTCCCAAACTCAAGATATCTATTAGTCTCAGACTCCCTGGTTACTGGGATTATAGGCTGGCACACTATGCCCAAGTCCTGTATCTATCCATGACTTTCCATAAATCATTTGTAGAAGATCTATCCCCTAGACTAAAGACCTTTTCCTCCTTCTTTCAGTTTCCAAGGAAAGATGATGATGATGATGATAAATATCTATATAGTACTTTAAAGTTTTCATAATAGTATACAAGAATGTAAAATTTTATCTAGTTGTTTTCAGTCATGTCTGATTCTTCATGAACCCATTTGGGGTTTTCTTGGCACAGATACAGAAGTGATTTGCATTTCCTTTTCTTGCTCATTTTACAGATAAGGAAAATAAAGCAAACAGCATAAATGGCTTGCCTACGGTCACACTGCTTGTAAGTGTCTGAGACCAGATTTGAACTTTGTAAGATAGATGAATGTCTCTGACTCTAGGCCTACAAACTGTATCACCTAAATTCTTTAAATAAATTGGATATAATATAAATAATACAAAAATAAACTGGATAGAGAACTATCCTGGAAGACAGAAATTCTTGAGTTTAAGTCCTGCTTCTGACACATTTTGGTTGTATGTCACTGATAAGTCTCTTAATCTAACACAAACTGGCAGTATGACCCTGGCAAGTTACTTGTTAGTTCTCTGCACGTTTCTACCAAGCTATAAATTTCTAAGAAAAATGCTAACCTTCTTTGGCAGAAGGATCTGCCTCATTTGAGAATTCATTATACCAGTAAAATCACAATCCAATCCTAATTCCATTTGTTTGATTAATTCTAAACGTCAGTGATAGTTAATTATAGGATATAAGCATTTGGCACATTTAAACCTTTTTTTTTCTCTTGGTTTTTGAGATATAGCTAAAAAGATTAGAGAAACTTCAATATGAGAATAGGAGCATCTACATTGTGGGATAGGTAGAGCCCTGCATCTGGATTCAGGAAGAATCATCTTCTGGAGTCCAAATATGGTCTCAGACCTTTATTAGCTATGTGACCCTATTTGCTTCAGTTCCTCATCTGTACAATGATTTGGAGAAGGAACTGAGGACTATTCCAGTATTTTTGCCAAGAAAATCCAAATGAGGTCATGAGACATCAGACATGATTTGAAAAATGACTGAACAACAAAATGAGAACAGAATTTTTAAAAGAACTAGAAATCCAGAAGATATTTGGAGAAAGATGAGTCAAATTTACAAGACTGTAGAATGACTTTGTTCATCAAATTCAAGGATCTAGTATTCTAGGCTAAAATGTTATCAGTAGAAATTCAAATTTAAAGGTATTTTTTTTTTTGATAAATTATAAGAACAAATGAAGGACAAAACGAGTTTATTTTTCAGTTATTTGTTCTTGTTCTGGATCTATGATTTCATCATTATAGAGAAGTCCCTGTGTGGAAACTCTCTCAATCAGTGCAGTTTTGAATGATCAAGATCAGCAACTTTTCTAGAACTTATATCCTGTAACCTATAGTTTTAGGTGAGAGTAGGGCAGGGTAGTAGGAGTTTAAATGAGTTTCCCATATTGACAACGTTAGTAGGTGTCAGAAGCATGACTTGAAACCAGCCCTTCCTAACTTCAAAATTAGCTCTTAAATTTATTATATGCTGAACTGCATTTCAAAGTTGCATATATTAAGTAGTGAATCTATCATTTTAAAATACACTTCAAAAATGTAAATAGGCTCAAGAAGGGTACATCAACATTCTTTAGAGAATGAAATTATAGAAATGGCAACCATGTTCTTTGGTGCCATTGAAAAGTCCCTTGACATCACTGGTATGAGCCAGTAAAGTATTTCTTAAATTTTAATGGCTGATTAACTCTTTAATTAAACTATATAAAGATTTTTTTTTTCTGGAAACTACAACTCCTTTTGGATCCTGTTACTAATTATAACCTTTGACACATGCTCATAAAAACTATTACCTATTTCAGTTAATATGGACATTTATAATAGTCAAAATGACTTAATTGCTCAAAGTTGTTTTTATTTTTTAAATTTTTATAATAGATTTTAATTCTTCAAAATACATGTAAAGATTGTTTTCAACATTAACCCTTGCAAAACATTATGATCCATATTTTTCTCCCTTTCTCCCCTCTCCCATTTCCCTTAGACAACAAGTAATTCAATATAGGTTAAACAAGTGCAATTTTTCTAAACATATTTCCACATTTATCATGCTGCACAAGAAAAATAAGATCAAAAAGGAAAAATGAAAGAAAAAGAATCAAGCAAGCAAACAACAACTAAAAATATGAAAATACTATGTTGCGATCCACATTCAGTCCTCTAGTCCTCTCTCTCTCTGGTTGCAAATAGTTCTCTCCATCACAAGTCTATTGGAATTGGCCTAAATCACCTCATTGTTGAAAAGAGCCAAGTCCATCCCAGTTGATCATCACATAATCTTATTGTTGTGTATAATGTTCTTTTGTTCTAGTCACTTTATTAAGCATCAGTTTATGTAAATCTCTCAAGGCCTTTCTGAAATCATCCTGCTGATTATTCTCAAAGTTGTTTTTAAAACAATATTGCTACAATATTCTCTTGATTCTGCTCATTCTGCTCTTCTTTATTTTGTGCAAGTCTTTATACCTTTTTCAAAGATTGTCAAGCTCATCATTTTTATAGCACAGAAGTATTCCATCGCAATCATATAACACAACTTGTTCAGGCATTGCCAAAGCAAGCTGATATTTCCAGGGTTTATCTCATTCAAGTTCTGGTTTAGGAGGTTTGTTTTAATCACAAAAAGGAATCAGCTAAGAGCCCTTTTCCACTTTGCCCACTTAGATTTTGGCCTTCTGAACCAAAAATCAAAAAGAGGATGGACAGAAACACCAAAATAAGTAAGCAAACATAAAAAAAGAAATAAAAATACTTCTATTTCTGTAGAAAGCAATTTGAGCTCAAAATGTATTAAAACTTGAAAAGACTGGAAATTATAGATGACAATTAAATACATTCCCTATCCTTAGAAGATTCATAAATTTAGAAGACATTTCCATCACATAGTCACCATTTTAACCCAAGGACTCTCTAGATTGGCAAAAATAGAAAGAAAACAAAGGGAAAAGTGTGAAGACAAACCTAGATCATAATATCCAGGTATTTGGCTCAAATACACTGATACAAGCCCACAAGGGATAGCAGCGAGACACTATCAAGACATTTCAAAATCCCAGAGCATGCTACATATTAACAATCTGTAGTTGTAACTTTTTTGTTTATTAAAATGGCAGTGTCCCAATATAAAGAAAGATCATGATTGAGAACTGATACGAAATTATCATTTTGTTTCTTGAATGCCTTGTGAAGAGAGCAAAAATGTAGCTACTGCCAATAGGTTTCCCATTATTAGCATATTTATAGTTTATTTTACAGCCTTCTGGGATTAGCCTTCACTGCAGGCAACAACATCGCCTGAGATATATTTTTAAGCTTCCTACCCACACAATCCAAATAAAAGGAAAAACACAAAAGTTTTTAGACAAATAGGAGATAACTGAATGCACCCAGTCAGCCTCCCAGTACAACACTTACATTATGATTGGCTTCCAAGGCTTGTCTAGGTCATATTATGACTTCTTTATTAGTGTTTAAGGTCAACAGGAGACATGCAAGTGCATCCTCTATCAGGAAGCATAGCGTGTCTCAGGAGTGAAATATTTGGCTTTTAGTAGGAGCTGTGGCTGTGACTCGGAAATCTAGGGAAGTGAGTTAAATGCAGCCAGGCTCCCGGCGCCGAGCTGCCTCCCAGCAGATAGAATGAAGTAGAATAATAGAGGCTTTCCTGCCATTCTCAATATTTTGGTGTATTTGTCAGACTTTCCAGTTGAGTTTCTGGAGGCTATTTTCCATTCAGTCTTGCTGACTACAGGCTATAATTCAAAGGAAAGGGCTCCAAAAAGGCAGGTACCCAGCACAAGGTTGGGACCAAGTTAAGGTGCCAAGGGAGCCCTCCTGCAGGAAGACAGATTAGGGGCATGTGTGCTTATTTGGAGGGTGAAGGAAAGTGCAGAGCTAAATGCCCTGGAGTCTTAACTGAGACTTGGCAACCACATATATACATATTTGCATGCTTACACACACAAATTTGTACACACACAAACACACACAGACACAATGACTAATGATTACTTAAAGTCAGTGGAGAGGAAAGATGAAGATAGTAATTGTAGACTCCCCCAAACCCACTGTATGCTCTTGGGCAGATAAACTTTCAATTTATATAATTCAAGTTATATATATATATTTATAGTATGATTCATTTTGGTTTTAATAATTCAGCTTTCTTCACACCATTATAAACTGATGTCCCAGATAGCTTTTGACTAATAGTAAAAATGAAAAAAACAAAACAAAACAAGAGAAAAACATAGATAAATTTGTAGAAAAAAGAGGGGTTTTTAAAAAAAATTAATGGACAGTGAGAAATGAATAACATTGGAGTATCATATATAATGAATTACATATTCTTTTTTCTTGGGGCCACATCCTTGATCCATAGGATGAGCAAAAAAATGTAAACTGCTGAAACATATTCATTCACTTCTAATTTATTCAGCGACTATAAAATAAATTTAAAATTTCAACTTAAAATGTTAACATGCTCTTTTTTTGGTGTAAAAAAAATTTTTTTTATCAAAAGCAAAACTGTAAAAGCAAGACCAGAGAGAGCTTTGCTTTGACTTTTACTTCCACATTTAATGAAAGTAGGTAGAGAACAATGAACTTTTACTTCTAATTTCTACTTTTAGCACAAGTTAGATGGATGGGCTTGAATTGATATTTCTATTAGTTTTCTGAATTGAACTTTCTCAACAAAGAACTCTTAAAGGTAGATGAGCTAGAGTATGATGGTACTATAGGTTCAAGGAAGACTTAAGGAAGTTGTTATCATCTGAAATCTCAGTAAAGAAAGCAGTCATTGTCTATATATGTCTTAACATCCAGAAAGGACAAAGATAGTAAGAAATCACCCCATTTGGAGGTTTTTAGTGATATATATTTTGATGTTCCACAGTTCTAAATAATCGTCCTGCAAATATTTCTGTAGTCCCATCAATGCAAAATTCCTCCCTATAAATAAAAATTTTAAAATTTTTATTATTACCATATTAATTACAAACAATACATGATAAAACCCCTCCACATATAAATTTTTTAAAAAGAATAATTGAATTTAATATCTACATGATTAGATCTCCTAGAAACAACACAAATTAAAAGAAAGAATTTGATGTAGAGATGATTTTGAATACATTGATCTTGTAGAAAGAAGATAAACATAGGTTTATCAGTTAGAAGATTGTGTTCTAAGTGTTGGCTTTTTCATTAATCATTTGTGGGATCTTAAGCAAGGAATTTCATTCCGAACCTCAGTTTCTTTGTCTGTAAAATGAACTTGAACTAAATAGTGAAAATTTTAGAAAATTAATGAAATTTAAGAGCCAGAAAAATCTTATGGCTGATTTAATTTAATACCATCTTTTATATATAAGGAAAACTGGTCATAGAGAAAGGAAGTGACTTGTTTTAATAAGTCCTCTAATAAGTCAATAGAAAAATTAGATAGCAGGAAAAATGTAAATAGGAACTGTTTCTTTTTTCTTGTGCCCCCCCCCCCAGTATCTAGCATTGTAACTGATACATAAGAAGTACTGTTAAGCATTTGTTATTCATAAATATTTATTAAATTCATTTAAATATGTATGTATATATACATATATATACATACATGTATATATATACATACATATATACATGTATATATATGTATATATATATATATATATACATATACATATACATATACACTTTATTTAGTAAATTACATTAGGACAGCTAGGTGACATGGTTGATAGGTACTGGAATTGTAATCAAGAAGATTCATCTAGACTCCTTTCCCTGAGTTCAAATCTGGTCTCTGACACTTACTAGCTGTGTGACCCTGGACAAGTAACTTAACCCTATTTGCCTCAGTTTCCTCATCTGTAAAATGAGTAGGAGAAGGCAATGGCAAGCTATCCAGTACCTTTACCCCACATAAAGTTATAAAGAGTCTTATATGACTGAAAAATGACTAAAAAACAATGTTATTAATTACATTAATTTAATATATACAAGTTTCTGTCTATTTTTACTTATAAGATGAAGGAGTGCTGAAATTGGGGCAGGTTAGATGATGACCTTGTGAGATGAAAAGGTTTAAGAAACAGAGCTAAAGTGATGGGTTAAAGCTCCAGCAATATCCTGGAGAAGAATCTTCAGATTAATAATAGTGGATTGACCCAGAAGCAGAAGAAATATTTTTCATTTCCTGTTGCAGGAGAACATATGTGTGCTGTTTTTAGTAGTTATATTAGGCTAAGTGAAATGAGCAGAACCGGAGATCGTTATACACTTCAACAACAATACTATATGAGGATCAATTCTGATGGAAGTGGTTATCTTCAACAATGAGAGGATCCAAATCAGTTTCAATTGAACAGTAATGAACAGAACCAACTACACCCAGCGAAAGAACACCTGGAAATGAGTGTGGACCAAAACATAGCATTTACACTCTTTCTGTTATTGTTTGCTTGCATTTTTGTTTTTCTTACCAGGTTATTTTTACCTTCTTTCTAAATCCACTCCTTTCTTATGTAGCAAGCAACTGTATAAATATATGTATACATATATTGTATTTAACATATACTTTAACATATTTAACATGTATGGGACTATCTGCCATCTAGGGGAGGAGGTGGAGGGAAGGAGGAGAAAAGTTGGAACAGAAGTTTTTGCAAGGTTCAATTGCAAAAATTACCCATGCATATGTTTTGTCAATAAAAAGCTATAACAACAACAACAACAACAACAACAACAACAACAACAACAACAACAACAACAATAATAATGATAATAAGGTGTCACTGGCCAGGTCCATGTCCTGCTAAGGAGGCTAGGAAAGTTCCAACAAAGGCTCATCTCCCCACCAAAGTAATGGAGGAGCTCCTCTAATTAATCTGAATTAACCCAGAAAGATTTTTTATAAAATTATTTGACAAGATTTTTCAAGGGTGAATGTTGGAAACTATCTTTGCATGTATTTTGAAAATAAAAAGCTGTAATTTAAAAGCTTTTTATAACACTATATTTAAATAATAAAATTATTCTCTAATCTTCTGAAAAGGTTATCTTCTCAGCTCTCAACTAATCTGAAATCAATGGGAATCCATATTTTTATATTAAATATAGTTTAAGTTCTTGTATATATTCACATAATTCCCAGCTCAGTTCACCTTTCAGAAGTCTTTACCTCCTCACTAACCTCCTTCTCATCCTGAAGAAGACTGCCCTGAGACCCATTCTTCCTAAATCTTGTTATTTCCTTATTAGGATCACAATTTTATGGGAGTCATCAGCCACCTTTCCTTCCCCCTTGGGATTTTTTTACTTGTTCACCAGCCATCTCACCCTTGTCCAGGTATTCTTTTATCCACCTGTTCTTTAAGTGTTGTCTTTCCCCCATTCAAATTTAAATCCCTCAAAGGTAGGGATTGTTTCTTCACCTATATTTGTAGTAGTTAGCACAATTCTTGACATACAGCAAATACCTAAAAATAAATATTCATTAATAATAATAATAATAGCTAGCATTTATAAAATCCTTTAAAGTTTGCAAAGCACTTTACAAGTATCTCACTTGATCTTCACAACAATCCTGGAAGGTAGGTGCTATTATTATCTCTATTTTATACATGAGGAAACTAGGACAAACAGAAATTAAAGCAATTTGCTCAAGTAACTTAAATAGAAATGCTTAAAACTGGATTTGAACTCATTTCTTCCTGGACTCCAAGGAGTCTTGCACTCCTTTCAAGATTCCATGCATCTCAATGCTCCCTTCCCCCTCTGCCTCACTCTTATTCCTCTTTATTCTTTTACTCCACCCCTCCCCACTTTCTCTCTTTAACTCCACCTAGGCTAATGGAGTGGACAACAATGGATTAGGAAATCAGGAAAAATCTTCAAGAAAGATTTTGAGCTGAGTTTACCCTTTGGCTCAACAAAGAAACGTTTCTAAAATTACAAAACATAGGTGTGAACATGTTTTGCATTTCTCCAAATTAGTCAGGAATTCTTATTGATGCTAAAATGCCAAATTTGAAAACGGGAATTTAAAAATTCTCCATAATCTGGCTTTCACCTATCTTCCTAGTCAAATTTTATGTGAGTTCTTTTTGTGCTTTCAATTCAATTCCTATTCAATTGACCTATTAGCTTTTTCTTATATACAAAATTCTATGTCCTGACCCTGTACTTTTGTATACTTAGAATACCACACCTAGAATCTTTCTTCTTTTCATACTTGAATTTTCAAATTCCTAACTTCTTTCCAGTATCAGTTCAGATAACATCTCCTACATTAAAGCCTTGTGGATCCTGTTATTAGTGCTTTCACTTTTCTGAAATTACTTTGTATTTAGCTATTTGTGCTGGTGTTTTTCTGATATCCAACCTTAGTAGAATGTAAGCTCCTTGAGGGCAGAGACATTTTTTGGTTCTGTCTTTGTATCCTCCAGCACTCAATACAGTTGCATTGCTCATAATGAACATTTGATAAATGTTAGTTGAATTGAACTGAATTGAATTAAAGTAGAATGATTTTTACATTTCCCTTCTATGATTGAACTTATCCACCATTAAGACACCAAAAAAACAGCAGAAGGAGGGTGGGGAAAGGCCAGTGGAGACAGCTGGAAGAATGGGCAGTAGCCTGGGGACCCAAGGGAAATGGAATAGCTGTGACCCAACAATGCTATATTTAGATAATACTAGATCCTTTGGAGATGTAGTCTAAAAGAGAATCCATCTGTGCTGGGAAAAATCTGTCTCAGTGCTTATTTGTGCTGGTTCCACCCTAGGGCAAGGAGAGGGCTAGATAAAAGAGATTTTTGGAATCTAGTTCACAGTGCTAAGGGGCATCTACTGCTGGACAGAGAGCCCAGGCTAGAAATATTCACAAAGTGGGTGGCCTTTCTGACTCCTGAGAGGCTAAGGCAACTGCTGAGCATTTGTAGCAACCAAAGCGGGACAACATAATATGAAGTCATCCAGACTATGAAGATTTGAAATTTAGTCCAAATAAAAATCTGGCCATTCAGATCCATTAAAGAAAATAAAACTTCACAGTCATAAGAAATGGTGAGGGGACAGGTGGCAAAAAAATTTAATTCAAGACTTTTTGTACATTAAATTTCTTTATTAAGTACAATTTTGATGAATTCAATATAAATGGATCAGAACCAGATAATTTTCCTGGATAACTTCCAAAATACATATTAAATTAAAAGGGAAGAGAAGGAGCAGCTAGATAACATGGTAGTAAGAACACTAGCTCTGGAGTTAGGAGTTCAAATCTAGCCTCAGATACTTGCCTATTTTGTTTCCCAATGGTTCCCAAGGGGGAAGCTGGGGAGGGAAACACAGAAGTTACAGTTGACAGAACCCAAAATCTGTCGCCTCCCTCACCCTCAAGTAGAAAGGAAGTCTGCCTCAGATTCTGACTAGTTCCCTAATTATTAATAGCTATAGCATTTTAGGGCCTATCTCATATCATATTCCATTGTGAGACAGAATAGGTATCAAGAAACCTTGGGAAAAGTAATGAACTAGGAAGCCTTCTATCCCCCTTCCCCACTCCTTCACACCCTAACTTCCAGCATGGGGGTCCTTCAAGTGGGGGAAGGTTGGGGGGGGGAGAGAGAGAGAGAGAGGGAGAGAGGGAGAGAGGAAAAGAGGGAGAGAGGGAGAGAGGAAAAGAGGGAGAGAGGGAGAGAGAGAACCAAACCTCTTGCTAGAAAGCCATGTTTTTCTGGAATTACTTCTGTCTCCCTTATTCCAAAAACATCCCCCTACCCTGTGCCTCAAAATGTTGCCATCCTTGACTTCTTAAACTTCCCAGCTAGGAGCCAGTATGGTAGGAGAATGGATTAAGGCTATTTTAGAATGAGACGAGACAGTGGTCTTTCTTGCAGACTACAGAAAGTAGTTGCTCAAAAGGCAGGGGAATGTATAAGTTTTTCCAAGACCATTCTCTAGAGTCTGTCCTGGGAAGAGAGTGATGGGTTAGAGTACAAGTCAGAAAAAAGAAGATTAAAACCCTGCCAAAGATTGCCTTCCTAAGCATGCCCCTGCCTTTGCCTGGCCTCCCTTATCCTATTATGCTGATCTTTTTCTTTACCTTGAAGTTTTGCTTTTAAACCATCTTTCAGATTCCTTCCCAAAAGCACCTTGTTTGCTGAAAATGGTTATCAGACTATCTTCTCCCATCAATCTTCAGGCTTCTTAGATACTAAATGTGAAGAAACAACTGACTTTAGTATTTAATGAGCAGTAGCTATAAATAATCTTTATGGTTTACAAAGTGCTTTACAAAAATTATATCATTTGCTTCTTAGCTAGTAAAAATACATGCTATTATTATTCTAATTTTACAGATGAGGAAACTGAGAAGAGAAATTAATTGATTTGCCCAGGACCACATAGCTAGGAAGTATCTGAGGCAGGATTTGAACTCAAGTCCAAGCATTTTATCCACAAGATCATATTGCCGATATCAAGAGTAACTTATCATAATGAGAAGCTACCATAACAGCATTGTGTCTTGCTACAGACACTGGTATCACGGGAACAGTTTGTAGCTCTTGCTCTGGGTGTGACAATTCCTACTTTGGATCTGTCGAAACAAATGTTAGAAAAAATCAACAGTAGTATTTGACATGTCAGTAATGCTGTACCCATCACTGATTGCCAAATTTGGTTGCATGAATGACAGCAGAGTATTAAAAAACACTCACTGATTGAGTACCATAAGCATTTTAAAATAAGACATTTAGCTTGTTTATCTTTTCTGATAACAAAATTAAAAATGAAATGCTATCAAGTTACAAATAAGAAGAAATTAAATGTGTTGAACATGTATTTAAAGGTAGACCTGCATGGACACTTTTTTTTGGTGGGGAAAGCTCCAGGTAAGCAATTTCCTCTGCCAATGCAAATTTATAGTCTTAAAGAGTTGCCTGAGATGCTGAAGTTAAATGACTTGTAAAGGATTCGAAAAGCTAGTGTGGATCAGAAGGTAGAGTTGACCCTACGTCTTCTTGATGCTTTCACAAATTTTGAGTTCACTATACCACAATGTAGAGGTCTTGAACTACAATGATTTGTTACTACCTTTAAAATAACTTTAGTAAGCACTTAAAATTATACATAAACATGTATAAGGACCTGTACATGTGCATGCCTGTCTGTCCTGACCCCAATGTGCTGAGCTCTTCTACAAGTATTGGTTTTCTTTGAGATAACACATTGGCACATGACCTCTGCTTTGCTGTCTTGTCTACATTTTGATAGCTATAGACATATCAGAGTACAGTCTCTGTATGTTTCAGTGTCCTCTGGCTCACATGTGCAGGCTGCCAAATAAAACAAACATGAAGTCTAATTTTATGCCTGGTAGCCACATTGCTGTTCTTGCAGTATATTGAGACTGCGATTGTTTACTAACTTTCAGAGGGCTTATGAGTGGGTAAAGACTCAGGATTTCTGTGCGCTTTGCAAAAAGTAAAAATATATAAACTCAAAAACGATGCTAGCACCCATTAGGGTCTTATCAAATGATTGAATTGCTTGACTAAAGATTTCTGGGCATAGAGGAACCAAAATCTACACTGTAAACAAGGATAAATTGAAGGAACTTTGTACATTTCCTCTGGAGAAGAGAAGACTTAAGGAGAGACTTAAGATCTGTCTTCAAGTATTTGAAGGGCTTTCAAAGAGAAGAGAGATTAGTCTTTTTCTGTCTGGTTTCAAGGGATTGAAGTAGCAGTAAAGTCTGCAAGTTGCAGAGAGAAATATTTCAGTTGAAAGTAAGGAAAAACTTCTAACCTGAGTGCTATAAAGATGTGGAATGGGATATTTTCAGAAGTAGGGTTTCTTCCTAACTAGAGGTCTTCAAGCAATAACTCTGTATGACTACTTGTCAGATATGTTACAGAAGGGTTTTTATTCAGATACTGGTTGAACTAGGTGACTTCTGGTTATCTTTCTAATCCTGAGATTCTTTGGTTCCTTTATTGAATGAATCAGTTGTTCTGGATATTTGAGAGCTTTCTTAGTTCATTTCCTTCAACTATTGTATCAAAGAAATAAAATTATGTCAGAAACAATCCCCTTCCATCACATGGTTTACTTATAGGAGGGGTCTAACTAAGGAGTCTAAATAACCTCACACATTTTCTTGGGCTGGGTCATGTCCAAGATACTAGGTCAGTGGGCAGAGTTTTCAGAGTGTAATAGGTCTTTGTAATAGATCTTTCTCCAGAGAAGTATAAAAAGGGCATACTATCTTACTAGTGACAGACTGCCCTTAAGTTTAATGTAGTCCTATTCTGTAGCCAGTAGAATGAGCCTGGCTGGATTGTTTGGGCAGGGTGAGCTCAACCCCTCCAACCACATATTCTTGGCAGCCACTATAGGTCATACCAACATGCCATGAATCTCTTAGGAACATATTTACCATGCTGTCATTGTTAATCCTGCTGAAATCAAGTTGGAGAGCTTGAAGCCAGAAGAAATTAATTAGGCAGTTAAAAACAGGAATAGGAATGGGTGTTCCTAGACCCAAGATTTTCAAGATGCCTTGACATTTGCCCAGCATATCAGTTTATATAAAAGAGGGATTTTAACAAATCCTTGTCTGAGCAGTAGCCATCTGGAATGAAGGAAATGTCTCTTACATGATCCTATGGTGTCTTTAATAAAAAATAGAAGTTCACCCCAAAACATAAAAGTCTGGGTCATAAAGTTCTTAAGTGATGTTGGAAGATTTTTTTAGGGGCCTTTGGCATGTATAACTGTCAAAATCCAAAGAATGAATTAACTTTAAATTCAGCACGTTAAAGATGCACAATGACTATATCAAATCATGAGACATATTGGAGAGTGCTGTACTTGGAATCAAGAAGACTTGGGATTAGAATTTCACTTCAGATGTTGACTAGCTCTTATGAAAGCCACTTAACTTCTCTAAAATTTAGTTTCTTTATTCATCTCATGAAAACTTGGTGAAGGAGTGGAGATTTTGAACATGGAAGATGACATGAATTAGCACATACCATCATCAGTGTAAAGAAGCAGCTAGGTGGCCCAGTATATTAGAATTCTAGGGCTGAAATAAGATAGATCTGAGTTCAAATGTGTCCTCAGACATTTACTGTATGTCCTTGGACAAGTCACATAATAACTATTTGCCTTAGTCTGCTTACCTGTAAAATATGAATGAGTACCTACCTCACAAGGTGGTTGTAAGGGTCAAATGATATCCTAATTGTAAAATGCTTAGTACAGTGCCTGGCCCATATTAAGTGTTATATAAATGTTAACTATTATCAGTTTTTAGAGGAACCATTGGATTTTATTAGATTCAGTGTAATAGTTGAATGAATTTATATAAAATGAAGAAATGACAATTCCAAGGAAGATTACACACTTGTGATCAACATTTAAATGTGATTTTGGAAGATGTAGAAGGGATGATAACCTTTGGTGAAGAAACATGAAAATCAACCCAAGTGGAATATTCTAATACTATTTTTCCAAGGTGATGGGATTGGATCTCCATTGGAGGCTGAAAGCAAACATTTATCCTGTATAGAAAATTAGAACCTCTGGATAATAATCTCTGTGAGAAAAGATGTTGTTTAAAAGAGGTGTCTGTGATACTTTTTGATATTAAGAAATAATCAAAGATTCCTTGACCCTTAAAATGAATTTGTTCTAGATTAATTCTCTATTCCACAAGTAAGCATAATATTCATTAATATGTTTCCTAACTCAATTTATTAATGTAGTTATTAATTAATGCAGTTAATTAGCATAGACATTATAATATAGAACTTTTTTAAACAACATAGGCCATTCTACTATTATAGCTTGAAGACATTCAAGGAGGAAACTTCCAAGGAAGTCATTTTATTTTGGGATAACTCTAATTATTAGGGCATATGTCCTTACTTTGACTTGATATCTATCTCTGTGCAATTTTCACCTATCATTCCTAATTCTGTCTTCTGGAGACAAACAGCACATTAATGCTTCTTCTACGTGACAAGTGCTCCCCAGACAGTTATCATAGTCCCTATGTCTTCTCTTCTCCAGGTTACATAGTCTAGTTCCATCAATTGATCCTCATATGCCATGATCTCAAGGCTTTCTACCATTTTGAAGGCTTTTTAGCTTGGAAGTCACTTAAATCTTCAAATCTTTTTCAAAAAAAAACAAAAAAAACACTTGTCTAATTATAGTTCCCCTATCTGTCTTAATGAAATTGATTTTTTAAAGTGTTAGACTATGTTTATCTTCAATATTTTTATCTTAATTGATTCAGTCCAATGTTCTATACTGTCAAAAACTGTTTAAAACCTGACTATCATTTAACTGTCACACTAATTATCCTTGACTTTGTGTCATCTGAAAACGTTGAGCATGTGATCTATGCTTTTATCAAAGTCATTGATAAAAATGTTAAACAGTACAGAGCCACACACAGATCTTTTGGATATTATATTAGAGGAAATAGTTCAACTAATATTGATACATCTATGACAGTGCATTGGGTCAAGGCATTTAATCAATACCAAATTAATTTAATAGTACTATTGTTTAGACTACTTGCACATCTTTTTGTAGAAGAATAACCCATGATATAGTTTGTGAAATGGTTTACTAAATTGTAGATAAAACTTTTTCTATACCATTTCTTTGGTCTAGAGCTAGTTATTAGGAAAATGAACTTAGTGGGCATGAGCCCATTTTTAAAAAATTAAAGTTATTTTTATTTTTCAAAACATATACATGGAAAATTCTTTAACATTAGCACTTGCAAAACCCAATTTTCCCTCCCTTTCCCCACACCCTCCCCTATTTGTCAAGTATTCCAATATATGTTAAACATGGTAGAAATATATGTTAAATCCAATATATGCATATTTATACAATTATTGTGCTGCACAAGAAAAATCAACTCAAACAAGTAAAAAGGAAAAGAAGAAGAAGATGCAAGTAAGCAACAATGAAAAGAGTGAAAATGCTATGTTGTGAACCACATTTAGTTCCAGTCCTCTCTCTGGGTATAGATGGCTCTCTTCATCACTGAACAATTAGAACTGGTTTGAATCATCTCATTGTTGAAGAGAGCCACATCCATCAGAATTGATCATTGTATAATCTTGTTGCTGTGTATAATGATCCATGAGCCCATTCTTGATGAAGATATGTGGGCCTTGTGATTACTGCTTTCTTTTCTAGATATTCACTAAGCATTCTTTAAATAATACTTTATAATTTGATTGGGAAAAGAAATCAAATCCATTGGTTTATAGATTTGCAGATTCTATTTTCTTCCTAGTTTTGAAAATCAGGAATAAACCCTTTCCAATCCCACATAAGACATTCTATACTTATTTTTTTTAAAGATTACTGTGACTCATCAATATATCAATGACATATATCAATTCATTTTGTACATTGAAATATGGTTGATCTTGAAGCCTTAGAACTATTCAAAGATAGGTAGGCAATCTTCCATTGGTTCTGCCGTAGCCTATGTGAATTTAGCTAATTTAGTTAGCAGAATATAATTCATCTCTCTGGGCTTGCATTAAAAGCTTTTTTAGCTTGGTAATAGTTAGCAGAGGTTGCACTCCATTGACATAGCATTTAAAAAAAATTAACTGTGATTACTTCAATAGCAGAAGATATTAGAGTAGTATTTTAATCAACAAAAATAGTGTTAAGGCAAGATCTAGCCATGTTCTTCCCCACTTTCCTCATTTCCTATCACCCAAGAGCCTTCTTGCATTTTCTCCTCCTTCTTTCTTATTTCACAAGGTGGGGCCTTATTACCAAGGCTATTACCCCTCTACTTATTCAATTGATTGCATTCTATTCTGTCTCCTCTGATAGATTACTGTATCCATCATCCCAATACTTTCACATATTTTTGATCTCTTCTCTTTACAAAGTCATTTCCTCCTTCTTATAAATATAACTGTCTCCCCATTCTGAAAAAAAAAAAACAAAAAAACAAACCACTTTTTCCTTCTATACCTACTAATTATTGCCCCATTTCTCTTCTGCCCTTTGTAGTTAATCCTCTCAAAAAGGCAGTGTGTACAATAGGTGTTTCTACCTTCTCTTCTTTTATTCTCTTCTTAACCCCTTATAATCTGATTTCCAATCTTATTATTCCACTGAAGTGGCTCTTAGTTGTCAAATCCAATGACTTTTTTCACTGTTCTCATTCTCCTTGACCTCTCTTCAGTCTTTAAAATTGTCTATCACTCTCTCTTCCTTGATACTTTCTAGGTTTTTGGGATGCCACTCTTTGCTTGTTTTTCTCCTTCTCTGGGCCCTTTTCTGGATCCTCTTCCAGATCATGCCTTCTTACCACAAGTATCTCTCAAGATTCTCTCCTAGGTTCTTTTCTTTTTCTCCCTTTACAGTACTTCAGTTAGTGATCTCATCACTTCCCATGAATTTAATTGCCATCTTTATGATAATGATTCTAAAATTTGTCTTTTCTGGATTTATCTCTCTACTCATACCCAATTTTGCATTTCTAACCATCTTTCAGACATCTGTAACTGTATATGTAGCAGATATCTTAAACTCACTATGCTCAAAATGCAACTCATTGTTTTTCTTCCTAAATTCTTTCTTCTTCCTTCTCTATTAAATTGGCCACCATAGGTCCTAGCCAAGCCCCATTTGGTCATTATATGGGTCCTGATTGACTCAAATCAAATGTAAATAGTAATCTTTTCTGCTCTGGCTAGAAATCCTCTGGGTTTTCCCCTCACAGATTCATTCATTCATTTATTTATTTAAAAATGTTTGGTCTACGTAAAAGAGGAGATCCTTTTCCTCAATTGTTACTTTAATCATTGAATGGGTACAGCTTCAGTCAAACTGAGACTTATTGAAGAACTTTGCTTAAAAAGGCCAAGGTCACCTATTTCATTGAGCACCATCTCCTTTTGTCTTGATCTATATCTGGCCACTGGACCTAAATGGCTCTGGAGGGGAAAGGTAGGCAGGTGAGTATAATCTTCAGGCTACATGAGTTAATTTAGTATATTTGAACAATCTCTAAATCACATATTTGTGATATTGGAGGCCATGTTATATTCCTGAGGTGTAGATTCAGGATTCATAACAAGGTAGAGATAGATAGTCATCAATATGTATTTTATATGTATATATATATATATATATATATATATTTATATTAATTAATATTTTCAAAATACATTGTATTTATACATATATGTCTCTATATGTATATATAATAGATGAAGCCAATATAGGAATGTTTTGCTTGACTATATATATTTTTAGAAGAATTTTATTTATAGTGGAACAAGTATAGCATCTGAAGTCAATGGATCTGGTTTTGAATTCTGGCTCTGATTTTAAGCAAATTACTTAACCTTTCTTGGGTTCAGTTTTCTCATCAATAAAATAAGAATATTAGACTAAATGATCTCAAAGATCTCTTCTAATTCTAAACCTATGATTTACTGTTTTTCTTTGAGGCAGCATAAAGTGCTAAGCTTGGAGAAAGGATGTAGATTCAAATTCTGCTTCTGACTAATTATATAGTTATGTCCAAGCCAAGTAACCTCTCTAAGACTCAATTTTTTTCTTTTGTACAGTGGAGTTAATACTACTTATACAGTCTACTTTGCATAGTGATTGTTGTCAGGTTTAAATGAGATAATGATTATGACAAGATGATTTTAAAACATTCTTTATCCCCCTAGGGCCTGCAAAGCCAAATATCCCATAGAAATACTTCCTTGATGATCCAGACAGTCCCTATACATTTTGTAGACAAGACTCATATTCCCCAAGCTCCTGATTCTTTTGCCTTCTGGCCCCTTTCATATTACTCTGAACATGTTGGGATTGGCAGATAACCCAAACCTGGGCCACCTCCAGAAAGGACTCCTACTTTCCTAATCTTTGACTAAGATCACCTAGTTTCCTTTATGGGCTTTTCTCATATATACAGTTGAACTTAAGGACTATGACATATTGTTGCTATCTAACATACACTTTAAATACAGGAAATCTTATGTGAGATTGGCAGGGCAGGGGGTAGAGTGGAGCAAAGAGATCATATCTGACAGAGTTTATTAAACAAGTTGGTCAATTTCCTGAAGTAGGGAGTTTGCTTAGGATATAATAGTTTCCTCTAAAAATGATATTGCATTTTTTTTGTCTTAATGGAATGATTAATACTTGGAATTCCTGGCTTCTATTCCTAGCCTGTTTTGTTTTTCAGAAAGACAGTTATAACCCATGCATACTTGGTTTTAGGATTTCATCAAGTATTTGTGGATCATTTAATACATAGTTGGAGATCCTGTATATTTTTAATAAACCTGAATGGGTTTATAAAGCCTCTATTTACAAATAATATAATCTATAGTATAAGTGAGACAATTTGCATAAAGGTATTTAATTTGATGTAAAGTTAGCCTTTATGTGATTGAGACCATGTTAAAAAATGGAGAATTAAAAAATTTGAAGGGATTTGAGAACATCTTGACCCTGTGATTAAGAATACAAGTGCTTCCTCTATTTAGGCTGTCTTGGCATGTATACAACTTTGGTCATTTCATTATAGTTAATTCTACAATATTGGATTTAAAGTAAAATTTGGGAGAAAGTATGGTATAATGGAAAGTGCATTGATTCTGGAATCCAAGGTCCTAGGTGCAAATTCTTCCTCTGATACTACATGTAAAATATGCAATTCACTTAACTTCCATGGGCCTCAGTTTTCTCACCTGTAAAGTGAAGGGATTGGATTAAATAATCTCTGAGATTATTTTTCAGCTTCAAATCATAGAAAGCTCAGAGTCAGCCTAGGATTTCATTTCAATCAAAAGCTTGGGTCATGAATTCAAATATTGTATATCATCTTTGGGGCACCTAGATGGCTTAGTGGATAGAACATTGGGGCTGGAGTCAAGAAGATCTGAATCCAAATTTGGCCTCAGACATTTACTAGCAGTGTGATACTGGTCAAGTCACTTTATCTCTAAGTATCATAATCCATTGGAGAAGAAAATGCAAACCACTCCAATATCTTTACCAAGAAAACTCCATGAACAATATGACCCATGGGGTCACAAAGAGTTGGATAAAATTGAACAATAACAACAAAAAATCATCTTTAAAAGTTAGGAACCTAGAACCTAAATTTAGAGCTTGGAAAGACTATTCCCTGTCACCTATTATTTCAACTCTTTATAGAAAAGAAGCATAAAGATTGAAGAGGTTAAGTGGTTATTCTTAGATCATAAAAGTAGAGCCAGAACTTAAAGCTCAGGTTTTCAGAATCTAAGTCAAGAAGAGGGTTTTTGTTGTTGTTGTTGTTGTTGTTTTTTTGCTTCATTTCTTCACTTCTACTTTAATAACAATTTCTAGGATTGCTTTAGCTCCATGCAAGGAGCTAAAAAGTGACATTAAAAGAGCAAGAATAGAGAAAGAGCACCAGAGAGAGAAGGTGAATATTCACAAGAAGGAAAGTCTGAAGAAAAAGAAGTTATAGAATTATAGAACTGGAAGTATCCAAGGGATTATTTTCCAGCCATTCAAGAAACAAGCATTATTATGCATTATTTATAATGCACCTAAATCTCTGTGTTATTGTACTAAAATAATATATTTGTAAAGTGTGTAGCAAACCTTGAGTACTAAGTGAATTCTAGTCATTACGGTTATCATTAATTTTATGTGACAACAGCCATAAAAACAAAGCAAATCCCTGTCCTCCAGGAGATTTCATCATAGGATACATACATACATACACACATATGTACATGCACACATATAGATATATAATAAAGATACAGTGAATTAAAAAAGCAAGGGATTAGGAAAGACATCTTAAAGAAGGTGGAATTTGAGTTGAGCCTTAAAAGAAACTAGGGATGCAAGATGTGGTGATGACATGGGAGAAAAATGACAGGCATGGTAGGTAGCATGGATTCAATACATGGATTGGAGGGAATAGAAAAAAATGAAGACAAATGAAAACAACAGATGGCTTGAACTCAAAAGGAGGAGAATACAGAACTGAGAGTGGAGGGAATTTCATAATCAGTTAATTATCTGCTCCCACCCCCAACCCTATGGACATTTTGATACAGCAATTCTCTTAGTAATAAGTAGGATTTGCTATTTTTTCTTTTCTTCTTCAGTAACAGGAACAATCTACTCCATCATTCACACTTAATACAGCTTTTTTTAGTAGAGGTAGAGAATACACTGACAGTATTTGCAAATAATATTTGAATTTTTTTTAAGGTAAAGGCAATCAAACCCACAATTGACACCCTTCCCACAATGACCCTTCACACCCCCACACATAAGGCTTTGCTTTAGCTAGCTCAGCATTAACATATTTTAAAGTCATTCTACATCCAGCTTTTAGTCAAGAGACATAGCTTCTTTATAACTCAATGATCTATGAATTTATTGTCACCTTTCTAAAGCTGGTCTAAGCAGCTGGGAAATTTATGAACAGTAAGTTGTATTTGCTCAGACACCACATGAATATAAGTACATGCTACAGGAATAGAAGCCATGTTGATAGCACCTTTGATAGGTTTTACTTTTTCCAAGAAAACCTAGAATATATGAAAGAGGTCACAGCAGTGTCCCTCCAAGGGTGTTCAGCAGCCAGTTGAAAGGGCCTGTGTTGTCTAAATAGCCTCCTGTAGGGTAATTGCCATCACAGCTCATATAAAAGAAGTAGCAGAAAGGTGCAAAAGTCATTAAGGAGGGAGAAATAGGAAGCAATCAGCAACACTTTAAACAAATTATTACCATGAAATTACTCTCTCAGTTTGAGATAAATGCAGTGGATCTGTTAAAGCTATATACATCTCAGTGGCTTAAATCTGATTGTGGTAAGTTTCCTTTTTAGGTTTATTTATAAGGTGTAAGATCACGGTGGATTGTGATACTGATGTAAGGGAGGCTGCTCACTTCTTCCCAAGTCCTCATGGCTATCAAGGCCTCATGTCCTGTCATGAGTGAGTGAGTGTAGAAGCTTTTCAAACACCAGTGATGATGAGCCGTCACCTTTTGCAGATAAAATGGAAAATGGTTCTGCTTAGGCTTAGTCCAGGAGAAGTCATATAGGGGAAAACCAGACTTATTTTTCTGTAGGAGTGTTTTTGAATGTATGTGTACATATGTGTGTTAGAGAGACAGAGAAAGAGACAGAGACAGAAAAACAGAGAGAAGGACAGAGGCAGATAAAGAGAGAGACACAGAAAAAGAGAGACACAGAGAGAGAGACAGAGAGAGAGACAGAGACAGAGAGAGAGAGAGAGAGAGAGAGAGAGAGAGAGAGAGAGAGAGAGAGAGAGAGATGGAGCACAGAGAGAGAGAGAGAGAGATGGAGCACAGAGAGAGAGAGAGAGATGGAGCACAGAGAGAGAGAGATGGAGCAGAGAGACAAAGAGGGGGGGAAGGGGGGAGGAGTGGTCAGATGAGGAGTCTGAATCAAATTCCCTCCTAGAGAATCCCAATTTCTTCTGAAAAGACTTTGGAAACTGAGCCTTCACTAGTCTGAATTGGAATCACGTGGATCATACTTTCCAGAAGTAATGTACTGCAATTTGCCTGGTAGTCTTGGATTGATTAAGTCCAGAATTGGTAATCTGGGCTTTTGATGGGTCACCATGAGAAGATAGGCTTGGCTGGCATGCTGTCCTAAAGGAGGTAACAGAACATTGCTATTATTCCCTGCAGTTTTCATGGCATATGCCCAGTACTTTTTCTTAATACTTATCTCCTGGAAGCTCCATTTCTGTTCTACACCACCAATTCATAAATAATATTGAAAGTCTAGATGAGTCCTTGGAGGATTACTTCACAAATCATTTAAAAATAATTTTCCATCACATTTGTTCTTTCTTCTTGCATTATTCCCAGAGAAATGTGGGTAGAAAATAGGACACTGATTTCTTAAGACTATAGTTCTTGAATGCTCAGTCTTTATCTAAAGATGTACTTATAGAAATAAAAAGTAAGTGAAAAGTAAGCAAGTTCTCAAGGGAGGGAAAATAGAGAGGGAAAGAAGAAGAGGTGGAGTAGGAGGAGGAAAAAGAGGAGAAAGAGGGGAAAGGTGAAATGGAAGGGAGGAGGAGGAAAAAGAGGAGAAGAAGAAGAGGTGAAGAGAGAATTAATTCATAACCTTCAGTTTACTCATAAAGAGATGGAGTTCCAAGAGTGACTTGTACAAAACAACACAGGTAGTAAGTGGTAAAGGAAGATCCAGGTCCCCTAATTCTAAATTTAGTGTACTTTCCATGGGAGCAAGCTGTCTCCAAAGCTAGTGCACGGAATTTAGGACAGAAAAAGAAACTTTAGATGGTCAAATAAAACTACCTCTTTTTAAAGATGAAGAAATAAAGACAGAGGTTACATGACAAGTTAATGCGAGTAGTAGAAGGGTGGGCATTCAAATCTACTTCTCTTGATTCTTAAGTCCAGAGATATTTGTGCTTTAACAATCACCCCAAACTCATAGAGTTGTCATTTTTATTAACAAGGAATGAACCATGTAATCATGAATAATTCATGTCCAACTTAAAAATCAACATAACATGATTTTGTGTAATGAATCTTGGTTTTAGAAGAGAGTTTATAGGTTGTCTAATCTAATCTCTCATCCAATGCAGCAACCCTTTCTTCAATATCCTAATATTGATAGATATTATCTCATTCATGCTATTTTTGAATGGCTATTGTAATTAGAATGTTTTTTCTTATACCCAGTTGAAATTTTGTTCCTTATGATTTTCATTTGTGAGTCCTAATTCTAATCTTCATAGCTTGGTACCATATGACATTTCTTTAAATATTTAAAGACAGTTATCATATGTATGCTGTATTCTCCCTTCCATGCTAAAAAGGATCATGTTACCATTTTCCTTATCTTTTTCACAACGTATTCCAGTTTGTCAATGCCTCCAGTACAATGTAGTGTGGAGAACTATTGATTTACATCTACTTTTCATTATCATTCTTCAGTTTTCTGCATGCTAAAAAAATCCCTCAGATTACAATACATACAATACAATATAATAATACATACACAATAAAATATGTAATACAGATGTACAATACAATACATACTGATGATTATTTATAAGTTATTCTTCACAATCTGCCTTTGAAATAGGTAGACAAAATAATTTATATTATACCCATATAATAGAGAACAAAACCAAGATAAAGTCAATTAAATGTACTTCTTAAGGTCACCTAGGATTTCTATAGGTATGACCAAAGGAAATAATTTATGACTTCATTCTCTCTAGTTTAAATCACCATATCATTGTATTACCTGAACATAACAGAGATTATGGAACATTTGATTGTGAAGAAGAAAGACTGTGCCTTATCTTGAATCCATGATTTGTTGGGCATAGGGCTGTAAAAAGTGAGTTATAGTTTTTAGTTAAAATCACTTTTCTCTTTGTGTCTCTCTGACTCTCGTCTCTCTTTCTGTGTATCTTTGTGTGTCTCTGTTTCTGTGTGTGTGTGTGTGTATGTGTGTCTCCCCCCCTACTTTTTCCTATCTTATTTAGCTTGGAAGTAAAGAACCTACTTAGGGGTTTCACTTATGGGTTCCAATTTATGTGTTCCACTTTTGATTAGCACAAGAGTTTTGGGGAGGGAAAAAAGTCTCAGTTTTACTGGCCTGGGCTCATTTGCTCTTTTGGCAACCTGGTGGCTCACTTCTAGTGGCTCACCCATATTAATTTCAAAGTTAACATGGAAACTTGATCAGCTAAGTCCTTTGCAACTCAGAGCTTCCTAAATCAAATAATTCATGAGTTTTATCCACTCTAGGAACAGGGATTCCAATCTTACAACCCCTCTTCTGGCCAGTTAATCATTCTAGAGGGGATTCTTATTTGTAACTCATATGAATAGTAAAGGCAGACAACCCAACAAGCTAAAGATGGTGCTACATTTTAAAAAACACTGCAAGAATAAAATGTAGGCTTTATTGACATATATAGAACAGCTTCTCTTTATGGGCTGCTATACATGAGTTCTCAATGTGTATCCATTGATATGAATTATTTTTAGTGAGTATACCTATGTGTTCAAGTGGAAACTAGACTACTACTTGTCAAGGGATGTTGTAGAAAGGATTTCTATTCAGGAAAATATTGAACTGCAAAGTCTCTGACTGTTCCAACTCTTGAGGTTCAAAGATCCTGTGCAATTAAAAAAAATTCAGGGTGTCTCAAAAATCTTATTGCAGTTTTGAGCTAGCAGAAGGATTTTCTTTTTAAAAGATCCCCCACCCCCAGATCCTGGTTGTTGTTTTAATTGTTTTTAGTGATGTACAACTCTTTGTAACCCTTTTTGGGTTTTTCTTGGCAAAAATATTAGAGTGATTTGCCATTTTCTTCTCCAATTCATTTTACAGATAAGGAAATGAGACAAACAGGGTTAAGTGACTTGCCTTTGGTCAATAAGCAAATAAGTGATTAGATCCTGTAGTCAACTAGGAATGGAAGTGACAACTAACTGTGGGACTGGCATTAGAGATAATTCACTTATATTGTCCCTGAAAATAACTTTATAACTGCTTTGCATATATTTATACAGGTGTGTTTTGTCCTCTTCTCACCTCTTGGAAGAATAGCTAGATATTTTTGGTGTAACTTTGGATATTTCCCTTTTTTCTGAGTATTTCCCTCAGTGTCTGATTCATGATAGTGAATTTAACAATTAATTAATAAATGTTTCTTAAATAATCAATAAAAAGCTATCTGGGTACACTAGATCTTACCAATTAACAATGTGTATTGCTCATAAGGGTAGAAATCAGGTATTATTGATATTTATATTTCCCCCAGCGGTGGATAAAATACAATGTATATAGCAGGTGAATAATTCATTTAGACGTAGGCAGGGAATCAGCCATTATTTTGCCCAATCCATACTCCAAACCCAAATTTGTCTACAATCCCCAATCATAACCAATAACCACTTGAATTAAAGTGAATGCAACTCACTACCTTCTGAGGCAGCACTTTTGGTCAACTCTAATTATACATATAAATATAGTCTATCTGGGGGTCAGAAGACTTGGATGCAATTCTATCACTGATGTGTCTTACTGATGTGACTTTAGATACATCATATATATTTTCTGGACTGCAGTCCATCATCTATTAAAGAAAGAGATTCAGCTTACTTGGCTTGTGAAGTTCCTTACAGCTGTAGAGCTGTGATCTTCCTCTTCAAAATTATTACTATCTTAAAATAGCTTCTTTTCTTGAGTGTCCTATGTTTCTCAAGAGTCTTTAGTTTTCTTGAAAAAGTTAATACATGCCAGATGAATTGAACTGAATTTATAAAAAAAATTATAATCAGTATTCTAAAAAGTACTCATAAGGAAACTTGAAGTCACCTAAGAATTTGAAACAATGGTCTTATGCTACTCCTCCTTGCTTACCTGGACTAATTTAGTCTTAGAAGAGATGGAAAAACAATTGAATGGAATTGAATGAAAAAACAGTCTCTGTTTGCTATTTATTGTCAGCCCTAATGTTTTTTTTTCCCCCTAAGGACCTACTCGGAAATGATACAGGATCATGAAGCAATACTTTCTTTTGAAGGGAGATAAATAGGCCAGAGGGTGTGGCTGTAAACAGAAATTCTGACAGGGAATTTGGGTACACAGACAGAACAAATTGAGGGTGTGGCTTGGGTACCAATGGGTGAGTCCACTATGGAGAATGTATTGTGAATTAGAGACAGAAGACTATTCAGAATTGGTTTTCTACTTAGAAGAGCTCCTTTTCTAACTTTTAACCCAACATATAGCTACTAGTCAGCATCACATGCAGAATTTTATTAAACATTGTGTTTAAGGAAATGAATGGGGGAAAATCTAAAAAAAAAAATACCCATATTGCTATAACCTTCTTAAAGAAAAACAAATGACTAGGAATTTTGAAAACTTTAAGGTTATAATCTGGATCTCCTAATTAGCAGTCATATCCTTGACATCTCAATTTTGCAAAATAGAAGGAATTTCTTGCCAGTGTTAGTATGGAGGGAGAAACATTTTTAATGTAGTTCTTGGGATCACATAGAATAGGATATAACAACTTTAAATATATCCTACTGTTTCTAAAGATAATATACATACATATATATATATATATAATTACTTTTATTATTTTTTTAATTGGAGCTGATCCAGCATTTCTTTCCCCTTTATAGAGGGCTAGGTAGTGGGGGATGAGGGAAAATAACAAAAGAAATGTAGGGAGTAGGAGGACAAGGAGAAGGTACTGGGAAATCAGCCCAAGACTGGTATCTGAGGAAAGGGAGGTGATACCTCTTTTGTTTTTAAGAGAACCCTGGGCTCCAAGGAGGAGTTTGAGTTTCACTTCAGGTCAGTTCGGGTCATCAAGAGAAAGCAATTTTCAGACTTGAATCTGGAGTATTTAAATCTCCACATTACATCTTTGACCATGAAAGAAGGAAAAAAAATTCAAACAGAAAAGAAGAAAGGAAAAATAAATAAATAAATAAACAGATCCTTACATTTGTATCCCATTATGGCATTAAAATGTTTACTGTTCCATGTAATAATTATAGGCCTAACATTTGATCATGATGGAGTTTCTTTAATTGGCTAAAAGTTTTTTTTTTTTTTTTTCCTTAAGACCAGTTCTCCTCATGGAATAAAATTTGGTTTTATTAGGTTAATTTTTTTCATTCAAATATGCTAGGCTTCTATACCATCTGATTTTGCTTAATTCTGAAGGGGTCTTGGCAACTTTTGTGGCAATTTTCAATTTTATTTCTACCCTTCACTGATATTTTTTCTTTTTTTTTAATTTAATTTTTATTTTATTTTATAATTATAACTTTTTTTTGACAGTACATATGCATGGGTAATTTTTTTATAACATTATCCCTTGCACTTACTTCTGTTCAGATTTTTTCCCTTCCTCCCCCAACCCCCTCCCCCAGATGGCAGGCAGTCTTATACATGTTAAATATATTACAATATATTCTAGATACAATATATGTGTGTAGAACCAAATTTCTTGTTGCACAGGAAGAATTGGATTCAGAAGGTAAAAATAACAGCTTACACTCATTTCCCAGTGTTCCTTTTCTGGATGTAGCTGATTCTGTCCATCATTAATCAATTGGAATTGGATTAGCTCTTCTCTATGTTGAAGATATCCACTTCCCACTGATATTTTTTTCAGTCTAGGGATGTCCATGTAGTGAGGAAATGACTATCTAGTGGTTCATCATTTGGATTCCTAACATAAACACCTGGATCTCAAATTTCACAAAATATAAGAAAGGAGGCTACATCCAGGAGTTCTTTTGAAAAGGAGCATTATACACTATAAAGTGCAACTATCTTTTTTATTCAATTGTATACCTCCCTAACTTCATCCTAGGTTTCACCATTCAGATGGAAAATTTGTCCTTGTATCTACTCTTATTCAGAACTGATTTTTACAATTCACAAATTGTTCAGATTGTGTTTCTTTTGTTCTTTTATGCCACCTTATCCAATTAATTGTTTACTCAAGCCTTGTCAGAATTAATCAATCAATAAACATTTATTAAGTACCTACTATGTGTCTGTAATTAGTAAGTACTGTGGAAACAAAAAGAGGCAAAAGACAGTCCTCATTCCCAAGGAGCTTACTTTGTGCTCTCTATTATCCCACTTTGCCTTCCATTTCACCATACTACATTTCCATCTGTACATTGTTAAAAATTTAAAGTTATTTTTAAACAATTGCAATTTGTTAGAAATATGTTACAAAGATAAAAAGGATTCAGGAGTGTATGAACTAAGTTGGTTAATTTGTGGTTCTTGGCAAGAAACAGGTGATTCACCCAGGGACAGTCCCTGGATGGATCCCTGCTTATAGATGTGGGAATAAATCTTTTATTTTCTATTCTGAAGTGTGAAATCCATCACTCATTGCCCCAGTTGACTGGGGATGACAAAATTAACAGACTTGCTCTTTGACATGCTCCCCCTCCTCATCATGTAAGTAATATTCAAAAAATGACAGAAAATTCCTCCCTTGGGGAGAATTTAATATTAATTAACTTATTGAGCATGAACACTCAGCATTTGCAGTTACCTTTCACCTACTTCTTATTTGGGGTGATTTTTTTTTATCAGCTTATCGGGTTCACTATCTTGTTTTGTACAACTAATTCAGTCAGCTGACATGAACTTTCTCTAAGTCAATTCTATAAGTTGTTCACAATTTATGTCCTGCTACAGAAGAATAAAAGAAATTTTAGATTAGGGAGACTTAGATAGGAAGGATCAAGAGAGTGCTAAGAAAAACTATGAATCCTTATTTTTGACTGCCTTTTCCAAATTACTTGGTTCATAACTCATGCTGTTTCCTCAAGTTCTAGAATCTCTGTGCCTTCTAAGGTAATAACTAGTTAGTTTAATGAACTGAATTTCCTCCTTCTAAAATCCTAATGAGAGATTGCTAGTAGAGATGTCCACCTTTCCTTCCCTCTCAGATACTAAATTTTAATAGTGGTCTTTTAGGGACAATGTCCTACTTTTGTCTGTCTTGGAATATGTCTTATGGCAGGCAATTGAGGCCATTAAGTGAAGAGGACTATATACTATAGTGGTCTCATTAATAAGACTGTCTTGAAGCATCCCTTGGAATATATACCTGGAGTCAAACTCTGTAGGAATTATTAGTATGTAGCATCTTTTATGAGTGTGTTCAGGTAATACCTTCCTACATCCAAATAAAAAAATAAGGTCCAATGCAAGGTAACATCTGCAATAATGATCACACTATTTTCTGATTATTGATGCATGGTCTAGGAGCTGTTTCCTGTTCCCAGATGATGGCAGGAAGGATTACTTTTGGGATGGATAGGGTAGAGGGGGAGGGAACAAAGTTTCTTTCCTACTAGATTACTCCTTGCCTTACTTGAATAGGATAATGTTAGTACATTATTCTTCAACTCAGGCATTTATTAAGTGCCTACTACATGCCAGAAGCTGTGCTAAGTGCTGAGATCCAAGGAAATATAAAAAAGTTCCTGCTTTCAAGAAGTTCATGGTCTAATTATTGAAGACAACATAAAAACAACTATGTAAATACAGGATAAACTGGAAATGACCTTAAGGATATTAGCGTTGAGGGGAGGCTACAAAAGGCTTGTTGTAGAAGGTAGGATGTTAGCTAGACTAGAAGTTGGAGTAGTCAGGAGGTGGAGATAAGAAAAGATAGGGAAGGAGAGAAAAGAAAAGAGAGGAGAGGGGAGGAGAGTGGGAAAGAAGGGAGGAGAAGGGAGAGAAGAGGGGAGGGGAGGAGGAATAGACTGTTCCTTAGACATTGTGATGTTTTCTAGATATAGATTTCTTTCTTGTCATACCTCTAAAGCACATTCCTTAGATAAAGTGGGCTCATTATTTTCAATCAATTTGGGGATCTTTCCTCTCTATTGTCATAATCCTTTGTTCACTATTATGAATACAGATGGAAAGAGTGGGTTATGGAAGCTCAAGGAATCTTACTTAGGTGAGATCAGATCCAAGCTTTCTTACAAGAGACCTGTATATAAAGTAGTAAAATTATTTCCCTCTTAATCACTATTGCTTCTAACATAGAGCTAACAAAACTAACATTTCCCATAACTATCTGCACCTAAGCTAACTTTATCAAAAGGTTCTTTGTTTCTATAAGAATTGTTCATTGAGGTAGCATTGTGTGTGTGTGTGTGTGTGTGTGTGTGTGTGTGTGTGTGTGTGTGTGTTTTCAAACATTGGCCTAGATAAGGGGTTATTAACCTGGTTTTTTTTTAATTATTTTATCTTGATATTTTGATAACTGTTTAATATAATTGATTTTCTTTGTAATCCTATATATTTTAATTTATGTACTTAAAAGCATTTTTCTTATAAGAAGTATACAGGTTTCACCAGCACTTAGCACAGTGCCTGACAAAGTGATTAATAAATGCATATTGATTTGACTTGATTCAACCTCAAAAGGGTTTTTGGCATAAAAAAGATTAAGAAGTCATGGTTTAGGTAATTTTGACAGGTCCTTCCGTGTTCTAATATTCCATAAACTAACTATACTTGTAGTCATATAATTTGCATGTGGATCATGCTTATAAAGGTATATATGAAGGAATACTGATTTTCCTGAAATAAAATGAGAAAACATTTATTAGTGATAATGGACAACTTGACAAATTGTATAGTTAGCCATTTGTAATGGATTTTAACAGTCATTGTGAGCATTAATCAGAACTCATTTAAGATAAGGAAAGAAACATGTATTAAGCACCTATTGTGTTTCAGGCACTGAGCTAAGCATTTTACAAATTTCTCAGTTGGGAGAATGATAGAACTTAGAGTCATTTTGCTGTAGGATGCTGTTCTAAGTGCTATAACATGGAAAATCTAAGTTAATCTTTTCTTCATAGTT
The DNA here is from genome assembly GCF_048593235.1 of Sminthopsis crassicaudata. Lineage (NCBI taxonomy): Eukaryota > Metazoa > Chordata > Mammalia > Dasyuromorphia > Dasyuridae > Sminthopsis > Sminthopsis crassicaudata. Next base: position 174,539,606 of record NC_133620.1, read on the forward strand.
GCCGATGGATTCCACCTCTGCTCCACCCATTTGTCAGAGTGTTTGGAGTGCATCCATAGGATGCTTTCATTCTGCTGTTAATGGAATAACATGCTAAGAGTAGCATCTGTTTTATTGCAGCTTTTAATTGCTAACCCACATTCTTGTGCGTTGCTTTTTCATCTCTAAAGCCTTTACATAAGTTTCTAAGTGATGAAGCATAATGTCTTTTCCTATGCAGAGTCATCAAATCCTTGATCACCTAGAAAACATTCTGAAGAAATTTTATTTTACTCAAATGAAGGTAAAACTATAGAAGCATTTCATTCAGGAATAATACTAGTTCAGCCTTGAGATCCACATTTTTGAAGCAGTATGAGGTATCCTGTTTCAGTGAGAGATTGAAAAGATATTCAAGGTGAGAAATAACATTTGATTTGAATTTCTTAAATTTGTTTACTTAAGCCAGAATTATTGGATTGTTTGATTAGGTCTTTAATAATAGACATCTAAGAATTTTTAGCAAATACTGTCACAGCAGTGACAGTGACTTCTCTTAAGGCAAAATTAGGACATAAAGTATCAATCTTGAGAGATAGCATGGTATAGTTGATGGAGATGTGGCCTTAGAGTTCAGAAATTCTAAGTTCAAATTTTGATTTTGATACATGGTAAATAGCCCTGGCTAATCAACTTAACTTCTTGGGGACTCATTCAGGTGATCAACTAACATTTAAGTGTCCACTATAGTACAGATACTGAATTTGAACTCAGGAAAATGCTAGAGATTTTTTTTTTAATCCTCTAATCTCAAGAAATATTTTATCAGGGGAGACATATATATGTGTCATATGTGAACATGTATATATTTATAACTATATAGATGTAGATATTTGTATAAATGTATGTGTGTGCAGTGTAATAAGCATAAAAACACACTAAGACTTTTTGAGACATTGTACACACACATACAAGTGCATATGCATATATGCATACATATCTTCATAAAAAAAACTATATATATATATATACATATATATATATATATATATATATATATATATATATATACACATATATATATATATGAAGTGGGCAATTAGGTGGCAGAATAGATAGAATGCTAGACCTGAAATCAAGAAGACTCATATTCCTGAATTCAAATCTGCTTTCAGACACTCATTAGCTGTGTAATATTAGGCAAATTAACCATGTTTTCTCATCTGTCAAATGAATTGGAGAAGAAAATGGCAAACCATTGCAATATATTTTCCAAAAAACAAATAAACAAGCAAACAAAAAATGGGGTCACAAAGAATTGACATGATGAACAAGTGAACAACAACCACAAAAATTAAAAAATGAACATAAGGTAGTTTAAGAGGAACAGACACTATAACTAGAAGAGGTGCTTAAGTTGAGTCTTGAAGGAAGTAAGAGATTTTATAAGGCAAAGTCAGGGAGAAAATAAATTCCAGGCATGGAGATATTACCATCCAATGAAGTAACATGTTCAGTTCACCCTTAATACCCTTCCCACCCCAACTCCCATGTCACAAAATATTTCCTGATCCTTTAAAGTTGCAGAAAAAAACCAACTACAATAAAAACATAAAGGATTAGCCTAACTTTACTCCAAACAATGTTCAAAAGATATTTGGTCTTCATTTGTACATTGTTAGGCATGCACTTGTGAGTATATATGTAGGGTAAATTACTTTGTAAAAATGACTTCTCTTATCTGTTTCACAAAGACCAGGAAATTTAATAAGATAATGCACAAAATACAAATTCTTACACAGATGGCACTCTAATTATAAAGGTAGAAGAGCAAAACTCTAATTGATTCATTCTAGGTACTCATCCTACATATAGTCCATTCAAATGCAGGTATTGCTTTGCTGTTTTAAATCCATTCTAATTCTTTATTCTCAAATTTCCCAATGTAATAGTCAAGAAATTTCAACTTACTATGATACAAAAAGACAAATTAAAAAAAGCAAACAAACAAGCATAACTATCTTAGCTGAGTTTCCTTGACCTAGGCCAGGATTCCACCATATGATCTCCCTACTTTAACAATAAAAAAATAAGTCAATGTCACACAATCCCATATTGGGATGATAACTCAAATACTAGTTGTGGGCCAGCATAACATAAGAATATTGTATGAAGTAAGAATACCAAACCACTTTTTAGTCCTAGCATTGATTGTATTCTTCAAAGGAAAGAAGTGAGAGGTAAGCAGATTGTATTAGAAAGGATGCTAGACCAGGAGGCACAGAGCCTGGAGCTAATGCCGACTGCTTCTTCTGAATAACTTTCAGCAAATCACATATCCTTTCTGGATCTCTGTTTCTTCAACTGTAAATGAATAGGATTGGAATAAATGACCTTTGAAGTTCTTTCCAGTTTTGAATGGTTTCAGGCACATTTACAGTTATTGTGGAAGGAAATCCCAAACATCCTGCCTATCCTTTCTGTCACATTTACACACACAGGAAATAAGATGGTCTGCAGTGCTATCTTGAAGGGTTATCTTGTGAAATCACAGAACAGCCACATATATCATCTGAAAGACCATTATCTCCATCCTGAAGAATTGGAAGTAGGTAGTTCCCATAGACTATAGAGGGAAATGTTAATACAACATATATATCATGAATATACATACATATATATATATATATATATATGTATATATATATATATATATATATATATATATATATATATATATATATATATATATATATATATATATGCTAGAAAAAAGGGGATCCTTTTTTAGCCTTTGGTTGCTCTTTTCTCCTTTTGACCTCTTCTCTGATGTGGTAATAATAGGTGAGTCAGAGTCCTTGCTAGAAGAATTGGAAGCTTTGAAAGATAGGTTCTGTCAGAGACTCTCCAGAGCCCAGTTCCTGCTCATCTCAATTACTTAGGCTCAACATAGCATTCTTCTCACATGTTTGTATTGCTGAAAGCAACTGGTGGGAGGGAGGAAAAAGGAGTAGTTACACTAGTTAAACTTTAACCACCTGACTGATGACATTTCAACAAGGTATTTTCCTGTATACCTAGAGGAATGATTTACATTGTGTTAAAATGCCTTTCCCTCCTTTTGCTGCCTCTCTCATTAAGATCCCCTTCAGTCCCACAGCCAAGTTAAGTCTTTAGTAAAGCTGAGACTTTGATCTTCTCCAGGGCCTGTTTCTCCTTCCACCAACTGTGGTCACTTGGACTCCAGAGGTCACAGGGTGAGCAATAGCAGATTTGGCCTAAGACCTGACCCACATGGCTATTGTGACTTCCTTTGATGAATCTCCACAGCCAAGTACAATGAGGAAGGGGGCCAGAGCCAGACCTGGGATGTCTGGGAGCAGAACTGCCTACATTACTGTCACCTTATTCTGATGATTTCTGTCTTCAGAAGTGAGCAAAATAATCTAGCCTTCAGACTAACTTTATGGGTTTCTGCCCAGTCCTCCCCCTTCTCCCTTTGAGCTTGTCTCTCTAACCTCATTATAGTCTCTGTAGGGATTGGAGACCAGACTGCTAGTTTTTAATTCAGCTGTTACAGATCACATTAGTGGGTGATAATAATAACAATTTTAAAAAGCAATATGGATTTGGGAGGAAAATCTTTTTTTTTAAAATAAATTTAAGTATCACTGAAGGTAACATGGCCAGGAAATAATTGTAGTTGATAAAAGTCCCATGTTTTAGCCTCTGCCATAAGTAAGCCTTTTAAATTCATTCACTGGGGAAAAAAAAAGTTGGCTGTGTCTGGCTTTTCCTTTTTGCTTAATTAGTGTTTTACCTCTTTGATCATCTTAATAATAAGAGTCTAAGGTACATAATGTTTTAGTGGCAAAAGGGGCTTCCACATCAGATTATTTAATTTATTTCTTATAATAGTCCTGTGAGGTAGGTACGGCTATTAGCTTATTTTGAGTACCATTCTATAGATGAGGAAATAGATATCATGAGAGATTAAATAATTTTTCTCAAGGTGGTATGGCTAGTATACGGTAGAACAAGGACTTCATTCTGACTCTTCTGATTACAAATCCAATACTTTTGAATTATCAATATGTTGGAAAAATCAGTAAACAAAGAATTCACTTTTATATCAATTGTACTTAATAATTATAGTTTTTATATACATAAATTTTATCTGATTTAAAATGTGAGTTTTTTACTCATAGACTTCAAGATTTAGAAATGAACTCAGAGACCAGTGAGTCCAACTCCTTCATTTAATAAATGAGGAAACTGAGACCTACCAAAATTATTTTTCATTTATTTATTTATTTATCTAACCATTTATTTATTTATTTATTTATTTATTTATTTTTTATTCATTTTTCCAAATTATCCCCTCCCTCCCTCCACTCACTCCCCCCAATGACAGGTAATCCCATACATTTTACATGTGTGACAATATAACCTCGATACAATATATGTGTGTAAATACCATTTCCTTGTTGCACATTAAGTATTAGCTTCTGAAAGTATAAGTAACCTGGGTAGATAGACAGTAGTGCTAACAATTTACATTCACTTCCCAGTGTTCCTTCTCTGGGTGTAGTTGTTTCTGTCCATCATTGATCAACTGAAAGTGAGTTGGATCTTCTTTATGTTGAAGATATCCACTTCCATCAGAATACCTCTTCATACAGCATTGAAGTGTACAGCGATCTTCTGGTTCTGTTCTTTTCACTCAGCATCAGTTGATGTAAGTCTCTCCAAGCCTTTCTGTATTCCTCCTGCTGGTCATTTCTTACAAAGCAATAATATTCCATAACCTTCATATACCATAATTTACCCAACCATTCTCCAATTGATGGACATCCATTCATCTTCCATGTTCTAGCCACTATGAAAAGAGCTGCCACAAACATTTTGGCACATACAGGTCCTTTTCCGCTCTTTAGTATTTCTTTGGGATATAATCCCAATAACAGCAATGCTGGGTCAAAGGGTATGCACAGTTTGATAACTTTTTGGGCATAGTTCCAAATTGCTCTCCAGAATGGCTGGATTCTTTCACAACTCTACCAACAATGTATCCGTGTCCCAGTTTTCCCACATCCCCTCCAACATTCATCATTATTTGTTCCTGTCATCTTAGCCAATCTGACAGGTGTGTAGTGGTATCTCAGAGTTGTCTTAATTTGCATTTCTCTGATCAGTAGTGATTTGGAACACTTTCATATGAGTGGAAATAGTTTCAATTTCATCATCTGAGAATTGTCTGTTCATATCCCTTGACCATTTATCAATTGGAGAATGGTTTGGTTTCCTATAAATTAGGGTCAGTTCTCTATATATTTTGGAAATGAGACCTTTGTCAGAACCTTTACTTTTAAAAATATTTTCCCAATTTGTTACTTCCCTTCTAATCTTGTTTGCATTAGTATTGTTTGTACAGAAACTTTTTAGTTTGATGTAATCAAAATCTTCTATTTTGTGATCAATAATGATCTCTAGTTCTCCTCTGGTCATAAATTCCTTCCTCCTCCACAGGTCTGAGAGGTAGACTATTCTCTGTTCCTCTAATCGATTTATTATCTCATTCTTTATGCCTAAATCATGGACCCAATTTTGATCTTATCTTGCTATATGGTGTTAAGTGTCCTACCAAAATTCTTGGCTTATTTCAGGTCACACGAATGATAAGTATTTCCATCTGAACTCAAGTACTGTTCTCAAAAATTCTCTCTCTCCATCATATCATACTGCTTCCAATTCTTTCCCTCAATTCAAAACAATATTCTTTTTTTTTGAGAATTGATTCCCATTATCACTGGGTTTGGCACATCTCACACATATTCACTATCTTTAGTGTATGACTAATCACCCAGGGGACATAAAATAGAAATTAGAAATGAATAAAATAGTTCTTTACTTTCCATTGAGAAAGACTGTGAATTCTATGTTGAAGTCCTAAAATTATGATGAGCTTATGTGTAAAGAGCTAGAACTGAGCAATGCACTTGGATAATGAAGCACGTGAGACTAATTGCCAATTGGACAGTTCCCTATTAACTTGTTTGAAGGTTGACCCTCCCCAGCTGTTCTGTGCTGACTTGATTGGTGGGACAAAGAGGGGGAAGTGACTTGTGTGGGAGGAGGAAGAGAAACTTGGGTGGTGGAACTCAAGCTCTCTCAAACTCGTGACCTGGTGTTGGAGGTGACGGAAAAGATCTAGAATAAAGACATTTAGTGATCCTGACTCCTGCTGATTTCTGGGAAGATAGAGTTCCAGCATTTGGCGCCCAACGTGGGGCTGGCACCCTACTTCCACCGAAGTCTTCCTGTGACCAGGAGATTAGGTGAGTATTCTAATAGAAATAAGGAATTTACCTTGTTAAGGACTAAATCAGCAATCTTTAGTAACTGAGATTGGGGCAGATGTTAGGTAAATCCTGGGCCTCAGCTGACCCTGCTCCAACCCTAGCCCCTGCCTCATCTAGCAATGCTATAGAGGATATAATTAAGATAATTGATGAGAAAAGTTTACTTGTTACCATCCCACAAATGAATAATCTCTTACACTCATTGAGTCGCACGTCCCCTTGGTTCTTAAATGAAGAAAAACTACGTATAGATAAATGGAAGCTAGTGGGACTTGAAATGAAAGAATTTTACTCAAAAAATGGGCTTTGTCCAATTTTCCCAGAGGTATTTTATCTATACAAAGTGATTCTATTAGACTTAAGCTATCCAGCAGAGTTTAGGAGAAGGAAGAGTTCTAAAAAGGCACAGAGAAGGAAGCCTGAGGAACAAAAGATAGAAGATAGGCAAACTCAGGACATTGCAAGAGGGCAAGGGGATTTGAATGAGGAATCTGAGTGTGTAGACTCTGATTGTCTGGAAGAAATTTCAACCCCACCTAGAGAGCAGATTATTGATCAGCCCACATCAACTCCACCTTCAGGGATGGAGGGAGGAGGAGTAGTGGGAGGGGTGGTGACATCATCAGCACCCCCCCTCCCCAACAACTGCCCACTCCTGTAACTAGATTAGAAAGAGGGTTTATTGAAGCAATTGAAAATGGAAAAGAAGTAGATAATGATTTCAAACTTCAAATTTTTCCCGTGATTCAACAGTATAATTCTGCAGGTCAAGAGAGTAGAAGATATGCTCCTTTTAATATGGATGTCCTTAAAAACCTGAAAAAATCTTGCACTGTCTTTGGGGCTACATCAAATTATGTTAAAATGTTAATACACAATTTGGCTTATGAAACCTTAACCCCTAGTGACTGGAAAGTCATTGCAAAGGTGTGCTTAGAACCTGGACAAAATTTGTTGTGGTTTTCTGAATTTACTGAGCTCTGTAGGATTCAAGCCCAACAAAATAGTCAAAGTGCAGTTAATACTTTCACCACCTATGACCTACTAACAGGTGTAGGTTCTTATGCAGACGCTTCGGTACAGATTAATTACTCCATAACAGCATTTGAGCAAATTGCTGCTGCTGCTATCAAAGCATAGGCTTCTCTCCCCAGTAAAAACTACAAGGGTGAGACCTACACAAAAATTGTACAGGGACCAAATGAACCTTTTGCTGATTTTGTGGCACGTTTGCAGACAGCTGTTGCACAGACTAATGGTGAAAATGAAGTAACAGATACTTTGGTAAGGCAACTTGCTAGAGACAATGCCAATGAGGTTTGTAGAAGGATTATACTAGGACTATGTAGGGATGCTCCTTTAGAGGAGATCATAAGACGCTGTGCCACAATGGGCACAAATACCTTTTATAGCCAGGCTATGATGCAGACTTCCCAAGATCCCAACATGGGGAGACAGGATCCCTTTTGGCAAGGGGTTTCCAGAGAGACTCGTCAATGCTTTCAATGAGGTAAAGTAGGCCATCTGAAAGCTCAATGTTGGCATAGAGACAGAGTGAGAAGACAGGCTGGGAGAACAAGACCCAAAACCCCATGTCCAAAATGCAACAGAGGACTCCATTGGGCCTCAGAGTGTAGACTGATTCAGGGAAACGGGATGAGAGGCCCAGCTCCAGGGCCCCAGGCAAAAAATACTTGGGGCATGATGGCAGCCGATGCCACACCCAGAGAGTGCCTCCAAGTCCAATACCCAGACATGACCAATCAGCCAGGAAGCCATCTGAGGGGAGATAGGGATTACACAATCAGTCAGCCAGGAAGCAACATGATGGGAGAAAGGGACTACAATTAGGGAGGATAGAGTTGTATGCAGCTGGGACAATTGAGATACCCCCTGGAGAGGTGAAATCTGTTCCTCTCCAACCTATGGATCCCTTGCCTCCAGGCACAGTAGGCTTGACCATTTCACCTCCTGAGAGTACTTACAAGACAGTGTTCATTCATACACTGATGTGGGAAACTGGGGAATGTGTAGATAATATCCCAGTCACTAACACAGGGATAATGTGTGACTTATCAACCAGGGGAAGTAGTAGCATCGGGTTTATTGATACAGACTCCTAATAAACAACCTGGTGACAGTCACCCATGTTCTGACTCCAAGCAGAAAAACCCAGGAATATACTGGACAGCAGCTGTGACAGCTGACCGACCTATGCTCACCATCTATATAAATGGCATAGCATTAGAAGGACTGGTGGACACAGGTGCAAATTGCACAGTCATTAGAGGTGCCAACTGGCCCAGTCACTGGCCAAAGAAAAAGGCAGACACCTACATGTCTGGGGTAGGAGGATCAATAGCAGCTGAAGTTAGTGCTACCCCTTTAAGATGGGTATTTGAAGGTGAAATAGGAGTTTTTACTCCTTTTATAGTTGAAAAAATCCCCATCAATCTATGGGGAAGAGACATTTTACAACAATTAGGGTTAAAAATGAGTACTTCGGTTTTTTAGGCAGGGCTGCTGTTGAAGACCTGCCAACACTTTCACCTGTTCCTATCCAGTGGAAAACTGATACAGCAGTGTGGATAGAGCAGTGGCCCTTAGATAGCGATAAAATTCAGGCCTTACTAGATATAGCACAGGAACAACTTGACCAAGGACACTTACAACCTTCTCTAAGTCCTTGGAATTCCCTAGTATTTGTTGTAAAAAAGAAATCTGGAAAATGGAGAATGTTGACTGATTTAAGAAAGGTAAATGAACAGATGGAAACTCTGGGAACTCTTCAACCTGGACTTCCATCTCCTACTCAGTTGCCTAGAGAATGGCCTCTGTGGGTTATAGACATTAAGGATTGTTTCTATTCTATCCCTCTAGATAAGGAGGATATGAAAAGATTTGCCTTTTCAGTGCCCAGCGTTAACTTAGCTGAGCCTTATAAAAGATATGAATGGACAGTTTTGCCACAGGGAATGAAAAACAGCCCTACTATGTGTCAAATGTATGTTGCTGCTGCTCTTAGTCCAGTAAGAAAAGCATTTCCAAAAGTAATGTTATTACATTACATGGATGATATATTGGGATGTGCACCTGAGGAACAAATGTTAGAAGCATGTCTACAAAAAACCATAGAAACACTAAGGAATTATAAATTGCACATAGCTTCAGAAAAGATTCAAAGACATGCTCCTTTTCAATATTTAGGATATGAAGTATATCCTAAGGTGCATACAGTACAAAAACTCTCCTTAAGAACAGAGAAGATAAACACCTTAAATGACTTCCAGAAATTGATAGGAGATATCCAATGGATGCGTCCCGTGCTAGGCTTGACTACCTGTCAATTGCAACCATTATATGACATTTTAAGGGGAGACAGTGCTTTAAATTCACCACGCCAGCTTACAAAAGAAGCTCAAGAGGCTTTGAGACAAGTTGAACTGGCTTTATCCAATGTGGTTGAAAGAGTCACTCAAAAACCCTTGGAAATATCAGTTTTTGCTACACAAGAGGCACCCACAGCAGTCCTTCATCAAGGAGACAGTGTGATAGAGTGGGTGAACCTCCCAGCACAACCAGAACAAAGCCTTATTCCTTACTCAGTGCTTGTGGCTAGAATTTTATTAAAGGCCATTAAACAAGCAGTACAATTATCTGGGACAAGACCTGACAAGATATACACCTTTTATACTAATGCACAAGTTAATGTGTGCTGCGAAACCATCCAGAGTGGCAAATTTTATTAACCATGGCTCCAAATTTTGCACACGGGTCTCCATTAAAGATAACCAGACTGTTACATAATTGGCAATGGATTCTTAAAGAAAAGGTTTCTAAAGTTCCTCTTAAAGGACCAACTATCTTTACAGATGCATCCAAACATAATATTTGCGCTGTGTATTCTCGTGACTTAACTATAAAGAGAGTAATTAGAACTCCTTTTCAGTCCACTCAGCAGAATGAATTGTATGCAATCATTCTAGCTCTTGCTTATTATCTGGGAGACATAAATATAATATCTGATTCAGCCTATTCAGTAGGTGTGGTACAAAGAATTGCCACAGCCCAAATAAAATTTGTAGCCTCCAATATATATCAGCTCTTTAAAGAGCTTCAAGAGCAAGTGAGAAAGCATCCAGGTAAGATTTATATTTTGCATGTCCACTCCCATAGTGGACTTCCAGGTCCTATTTTTGATGGTAATTCAAAGGCAGATAGCCTTCTAACCATGCTGGCCAGTACTCCTTTATTTCAAGAAGCACAAGAATCTCATTCTAAATATCATCAGGCTGCCCGAGCTTTACGTTTGCAGTTTGGAATAACAAGAGAAGAAGCTAGGAGCATACTAAAGCCTGTACAGCTTGCCTTCCTTTCCATGCTCCTACACTCCCTCCAGGGAAGAACCCTCATGGTTTGAGACCTAATGAAATTTGGCAAATGGATGTGACCCATTATAAATCTTTTGGTTGTCTATCTTTTATCCATGTCGTGGTAGACACCTTTTCAGGATTCACATTTGCAATGCCAGCAGCAAAAGAGACAGCCCAAGTGGTAACTGAATTCCTTATACAAGCATTTGCAATTATGGGTGTGCCACAAGCAATAAAAACAGACAATGGACCTGCATATACTTCTAAACATTTTACACACTTTTGTGCACAGTATAAGATTTTACATGCCACGGGCATACCCTTTAATCCTCAAGGGCAGGCAATAGTAGAGAGAAGAAATAGAGATATTAAGACGCTCCTCCAAAAACAAAAGAAAGGGGGAGCCACGGGTAACCCTAGAGAACTTCTAAATTTAGTTCTCTATACCATTAATTTTTAAATTTTTGACAAAGATGCACTGGCTCCAGAAGACAGGTTTTATAACCCACTGGAAGGGCAGTGTCCATTTCGAGCAGCTCCACTGTCTTTAGATAATCGCCAAGTGATGTGGAGAGACCCAGAAAGTGGTGAATGGAAGGGACCAGATAGGTTAACTGCTTGGGGGAGAGGGTTTGCTTGTATCTCTACAGATGGAGAAGGAATCAGATGGGTGCCAACGAGCCGTAGTCGCCTTGTCCATTGGAGAGAGACAGAGCAGACCCTTGAAACGAAGGAGAAGACCCAAGAAACATCGGGTGGTTCCGTTGCTGACTGTGCCCACCACTGAAAGAACCTGGCAGTTATGGCGTTTGACCCATGGACATCAAAAACTGTTGGACTTGAAAATCCTCAGGAATCAATGGATTCTCTGAAACATCATAAGACTATTGTAGGACTGAAATCCTCAGGAATCATTGGATTCTCTGAGACATCATAAGACTATTGTAGGACTTGAAAATCCTCAGGAATCATTGGATTCTCTGAGGCATCATAAGACTGTTGCTGGACTTCAAAACCTTGTGGGGATCATTGGATTCCCTAACATATAAAAAGACTGATGTGGGACTTCAAAAACTTGTGGGGATCATTGGATTCCCTAACAGTGAAGCAATGGACAATAGATTGGTTTTGGACTATCTCTTGGTTGCTGAAGAAGGTGTGTATGTGTGACTGATGTTTACATACCCTCCTTCTAGGACTTCTGGAAATCTCTTACAATACCATGTTGATTTATATTGTTTGTTATATCACTACTTGCATGTACAATTCCTGTTTGTTACACCACATTGAGTCTGCACTGACTGTGGGGAGAGTCACCACTAATAGCCTCTGCGTTATTGCTATGTGCTTGTGTAATAACTCCCATGTTGATGGGTTTGTGCATACTTGTCTCTAATAAGGCCCTTCAATCCAGAAACCCGCTAGCAAATCCCCACTTCTCTTTGGTGCTTTTCATCTCTCTTCCTGAGATGTCAGGGAGGGCGTGATTATCTCCTTTTTAGTGCTTTCATCTCCCCTCCTGAGAAGTCAGGGGGGGCGTGATCACCTCCTTTTTGGGGTTCTCACTTCCCTGAAAAGTCTGGGATGGCGCGACCACCTGTGGTCTAAAACAAAAGAAAGCGGGAGATGTAAAGGGCTAGAACTGAGCAATGCACTTGGATAATGAAGCACGTGAGACTAATTGCCAATTGGACAGTTCCCTATTAACTTGTTTGAAGGTTGACCCTCCCCAGCTGTTCTGTGCTGACTTGATTGGTGGGAAAAAGAGGGGGAAGTGACTTGTGTGGGAGGAGGAAGAGAAACTTGGGTGGTGGAACTCACGCTCTCTCACACTCGTGACCTGGCATTGGAGGTGACGGAAAAGATCTAGAATAAAGACATTTAGTGATCCTGACTCCTGCTGATTTCTGGGAAGATAGAGTTCCGGCACTTATGGGTATGACTGAAGTGGGTTTTTTCTCCTGTAACGTGTTGTTGTCTCCAGAGACTGCTGATCACTCTCTGGTCTAGAGGAGAGACTCTTCCTCCAGAGAGCCGCCTCAAGTCTGGCCTAGAGCAGAGACTCTCTATCTCTGGAGTGCAGCCCTCTTTTATCTTCCCAGAGAATGGGCGTGGGATAACACTTCTGGGAAAAATTACTTCAACCAATGAACTTGCTCCTCCTAAGCATGCAAACTCCTCTCCCAGGAATTCACAAGTAAAACTCCCAGTAAAGGCCAGAACTAGAGAACTGTTAAGTACTAACTTAGCACTTAGTAAGAACCTAATATCTCATTAGCACTTAGTAAGAACTTAACATCTCCCCCTTTCTTTTGATTTAGAACATAGGGTGGTCATGACCTTGAAACATAAATCCATCAATGTGGGAGGCATTACACATAATTACATAGATTACATAAACACATAGTAACATAGTGTAACATAGTAACATAATACATGTTAGAAGTATGTAACAAATAACATGATCAAATGATAATAAATTGAGAATTTATAAATGTCCACAAGTCCATTGTCCATTAGTCTTATCTTGTGTTAGGAAATCCAATGATTCCTGCTGGTTTTAAAGTTCTTTAACAGTGTTCTTATTAGCCATGCTCTTTCAGTGTCAAATGTTTCTTAGATTTTCTCCTTTGTTTTGAGGTCTTTCTCTTTTTCTGTCTCTCTCTGATGGACAAGGCGAATACAACTTGTTGGCACCCATCTGATTCCTTCTCCATCTGAAGAAATACAAGCAAACCCTCTCCCCCAGGCAGTTAACCTAACTGGTCCCTTCCATTCACCACTTTCTGGGTCTCTCCACATCACCTGGCGATTATCTAAGGACAATGGAGCTTCTCACACTGGACACTGCCCTTCTGGTGGGTTATAAAACCTGTCTGCTGGAGCCAGTGCATCTTTGTCAAAAATTAGAAAATTAATGGTATAGAGAACTAAATTTAGAAGTTCTCTAGGGCTATTTGTGGCTCCCCCTTTCTTTTGTTTTTGGAGGAGTGTCTTAATGTCTCTGTTTCTTCTCTCTACTATTGCCTGACCTTGCAGATTAAAAGGTATTCCAGTAGTGTGTAAAATCTTATACTGAACACAGAAGTGTGCAAAATGTTTAGAACTATATGCAGGTCCATTATCTGTTTTTATTTCTTGTGGCACACCCATAATTGCAAATGCTTGGATAAGGAATTCAGTGACCACTTGGGATGTCTCTTTTGCTGTTGGCACTGCAAAAGTGAATCCTGAAAAGGTATCTACTACCACGTGGATGAAAGACAGATGACCAAAAGATTTATAGTGGGTCACATCCATTTGCCAGATTTCATTGGGTCTCAAACCATGAGGATTCTTCCGTGGAGGGAATGTAGGAGCGTGGAAGGGAAGACAAGCTGTACAGCTTTTTACTATGCTCCTAGCTTCCTCTCTTGTAATTCCAAATTGTAAATTTGGACTTAGTTAATTGTACTTAGTAAGAACCTAACATTCTCCAACTAAGAAGATAGGGAAAAATCCATCTCTTCAAAAGTCTTCAGACATTGGGTATTGATAGATTCATGAACTCAGTCCTATATGCATACCTGAGAGTATCAAATGCTATGTGATGGCCCAGGACTTCTATTCCTTCTCTTTCTTCTCCTTCTCCTTGTTCTTCTTCTCGTTCTTTTCCTCCTCTCTCCTTTTTCCTCTTTTTTTTGAAAACAAAGTAGGAAGAGAATTCTAATGATGAGGCCTTTTTAAAAATAGGTGTCTCTTATATTGGTGTATAATTACTATTGAATACATGATACATACTCTGTATTCTGGGAAATCAGATTCCAAAAAAAAAATTAAGATGTATGGGATCTTAAGACTTAATTTCACTAAGGGAAATTGGTGCAAAGACAAGAAATACTCAAGAATGAAATTCTGAATATACAAACAGAATAAAATAAGATGGGTAATTGTCTAGAGAGAAGTTTGTACAACATTGGATAAATCCATCAACCAACTTAGATATTTTTAAAAGACATATAGAAGATGGAAGCAAAGGAGGAGATTGGAGAATAAATAGAAACAGAATGGCCTAGGGGATAGGGTGCTTGACTTGGAACTAGAAGATCTGAGTTAAAATTCTGCTTTAGATATTTGCTAAATTTATGACCTGAAAGAGTTTGAGCAAGTCACTTTACATCTCGGGGCCTTGGTTTCAACATCTGTAAAATAAAAGCTTGGACTATATGGCTTGTAACATCTCTTCCAATTCTAAATCTATGATTCTATAGAATATAAAGAAGTAGCTCCCAGAGTCTCAGAATCACAGAATATAAAGAATTGGAACCTCAGTAACTATCTGGTGACATTGAATCCATAACAGAATAAGATTCCTCTCTCTATTCAACAAGTAGTCATTGAGATTTTTCTTGAAGACCATAGTTGAGTGGGAACCTATCAAATCCAGAAGTATTCCAGTTAATTTTTGGATTGCAATAATTGTTAGGAAATATTTCACTCTGTGAAACTCAAATTTGCTACTTTGCAATCTTCACTCATTGTTCCTCATTCTGCCCACTGAGGCCAAGCAGAAGAAGTTGAATTTCCCTTCTTTGAGACAGTCCTTTAACACTGAAGACAGATGCCATATTCTCCCTGTTTTTTTTCTCTCAGGCTAAATATCCCCAATTCCTTTAATGTATCATCATGTAGAGAGATCTAAAAATTATGTCAATAGTGGAAAATGATAAGAAGGCTAACATATCAAAATCTTGTTTGTTTCTGCTTCTTTTAATAATGAACTTTGGGAAAATAAGAAAAAAATGGTTAACAGATTTAAAAGCTATGAATGATAAGTAAAGATATAGTAAGAGAACAGCTAAATTACCTTAATAAGTTAAAGTCACAAAGGTTTGAATAGATGAAACACTACAATTGTAGGAGAATTGGTTGATGTGATTACTGAAAATCTCAAGTAATTTTTGAAAAAATGGTAGAGGACAACAAAGGGGAAAATGTTGTCTTGATTTTCAAAGTAGGAAAAATGACCACTTCTGAAAATATAGGCCAGTTAGAATGACTTTAATTCCTGAAAAAGTATAGAAAATACTCCTAGGTTGTTTGTATCAATCTTTTAATGACTAGAGCACCTGAAATAATGCTGTACACTCAGCAAGCAGTTAAAAATATTTGGTGAATTGAATTTAGAAAGGGAAGCATCAATCATTACAAGGAAATTAGTTAATCAAGAACAGTCATTATAGGTTAACCTCACTGACATTTTAGACAAGGTAAATAGACTAGTAAATCAGGGAAGTTCTACATGTAGCATACATATATTTCAGCAAAGCATTTGACAAAACCTCTTATACAATTTTTGTGGATAGTGTCAAGTGCATGATAGTATAGCTAGGTGGACTCAGGAACTGGTTGAATGACTAGATAAAAAGAATAATCATTAATGAAATTATATCTTCTTGAAGGATAAACTGGATTTCATAGTCTGATATCTCCAGGGGAATTTATCATAAAGATAAGGAACTCTTAAGAATGAGATTCTGAAAAAACAGATGAGGAGTTGTTAGTATAATATATCTTAGGCATCTGTCCACTGTCCTGTGCTGTTCAACGTCTTAAATTAATGCCTTAGCTGAAACTTTTTGTCAGATTTGGAGAAGAAATAAAGAGGGGAGGGATTGCATATTTGGTGCATGACAATCAGGATTGCCAAAAGTTTGAGAGGCTACAACAATGGTCAAAACTACTAAGATGGAATTTAATAGTTATGAATGTAAATCTGTATACTTGGGTTTTAAAAAATCACCTTTTCAAGTACATGTTGAGAGAGTTCTGGACAAATATGTTGTATGTCTATGCATTAATGGACTACAAGACCTGTGTCTGTCAATAGCACAATATGGCCTCCAAAAAGCTAATGGTATTTTAGTTTTACTGGTAAAGGCATAGATTTCAGAGTAAAGACATTATAGTCCTGCTGAACTCTGCTCTTACCAGATCATATCTGGGGTGCAATGTTCTTTTCTGGTTGTCATCTTTCAGGAAGAGTAAAGGAAAGCGGCAATGCGTCTAGACTGGCATGACCCATATGATGAGTCAAATGGAGACCAAGCTCTACAAAGACATATGATGAGTCAGATGGAGACCAAGCTCTACAAAGACTGGTTGGAAGAACACAGAATTTTTAAATCACAAAAGATGTTTTTGTTTGTTTTGGGGGAGGGAAGAATTGTTGTTCCACTTGATCCCAGAGGGAAGAACTAGGAAAGTTATAAAAAGACAGATTTTTGGGTGTCATTAACACTTAGATGTACCCCCCAAAAGTAAAATGATCAGCAGAAAGGGGTGGATAATAATAATTATTAGCTCTTATATAATGTTTTAAGGTTTATTATTTTATTTTATTCTCTCAATAATTTTGGGGAGTACTATTACTATCCCCATTTGATAATGAGAAAACTGAGGCAGATATTAATCTACTTTCTCTAGGTCAGTAGCTAGTAAGTGTTTGGGGCTGAATTTGAATTTAGGTTTCCCTAACTCCAGATATAATATTCTATCCACTGTGCTATTTTACTGTCTCAGAAAATGTGTTGATGGTTTTGAGTTCATTTAGTGCTATTCAATCTTTTCATTCAGTTCTGACTTTTTGTGACCCCATTTGGGATATTCTTGGCAAAGATTCTGGAGTAGCTTGCCATTTCCTTCTCCAGTTCATTTGACAGATAATGAAATTGGAGCAAACAGGGTTAACTGACTTGCCCAAGGTGACACAACTAGTAAGTATCTAAGGCCATATTTGAACTTAGGAAGATGAGTGTTCCTGACTCCAGATCTGATGCTCTGTCCATTGCACCATGCAATTGCCCTGCCAATTTATTGGACCTCTTTAATTGAGCAGGAACTAAATGATGACTTATAAGTGATAGATAAAGTGAATTCTTTATCAACTATGAAGTTAGACTAGATAACATCCAATGGCTTTTCCAGTTCTTAAGTTCTATCCTATAGTCATTCTATAACAAATTCTATAATAAAGAAACATCCAATATACAACAATTAAAATAGTACGAGGATGTCTGTTTACTAGGAATATTGCTGGTATTGGAGTCAGAGGACTTTAGTCTGATTCTTGCTTTTGTAATATATTAACTGACAGAACTTGGATAAACTTCGGGGCTTCATTTTCGAGGAAATAAGAGGTTGGATTATATGATCTTTAATACTATCCAACTCTAATTTCTAAGATCTCATTATCTTCCAGAGAACTAGCCTTCAGAAACAATATTTATTTTCTGACTTTCACTAAGACAAGTAAACTGCCACAGTAACATAAATTCTTGACCTCAAGCAAAGTTTTGATTGATGCCATACCTGGAAATCTGACACATTTTAGACATCAAGCTATATGCCCTAGGGAATACCTTCCTTTAGTGGATACCTACGCAATAAAATGAGACATTTGATCTGTATAACTATGTCTATGCATATCATTCCTTGATATTAGTTTTGAAGGTATAGATTCCTATTGCTGGGAAAACTATAACTATTGCTGACATCATGTGTTACTTTTGTGTCCATTTTCATTGAAATAATAATAACTAGAGACCTCTAAAGTTACATAGTAATAAATTGTTTTGCATTGAACTCTTTCAAAACTAATCTTAGAAGACTGAGAATCCCTTATTGGCAACATCACACTAGAAAAATTATGTTTAAAGGGCCTTTGAACAGTTGGGAAAATAATACGGATTTTCCCCCAAAAAAGCTGGATGAGCTTTATTTGTGCAATTGGGCTGGCCTCCAAATGTTTCACTTGAAAAAAAATTCCATCTAATAGGGCTAAAATCAATGTTGAAAGGAGACACACTTGTGATTGTAATGGTAACAACAAACATCCCCCCAGATAAAGGTGGGGGTGAAGAGGATATTGGTTCCTTTTTTTCTAGAACATATTTATACACACATATGTAGATATATGCAACATATATTTATAGACACATATCTTTCCTATCCCTGCTTACCCTTTGCTTTAATTCTGTTTCTAACTTGCCTAGTTATTACTTAACCTCCCTCCACCCATGGACCCCTCCCATGTATTCTTCCCTCACCCTTTGCTTCCCTGTCCATTTATTCCTCCTCCCTTATTTCTTTATAGATTTTGATATATATATGTAATGTTGCCTATTAAACCCATAACAGGATTTATTCACTCCAGATGAATAGGTTTTCAGAACCTACTCTTCCCTCTTCCCCTCTCTAATGCCTCTGGGTTTATTTTTTTTTCTGCACCTCATTTTATAAGATAATTAATATTTTTACTTTAACTTGGCCAATCTTTCTTTTGATCTGCCTTATTGTTGATGGGAATCTTAAATCTATAGTATACATTTCCTATGTAAAAAATAAAAACCCTTAAACAATTTCTCATTGTTGAATTATTTGAAATGGGCTCTAAATGTTAAATTTTCTATCTCATTCATTATTATAGATATGAGTATATAGGTAATATATGTCTCCAGGACCTGCAGTCTTTTATTGTGGCTGCTGATAAACCCTGCATGATTTTAATTGTAGTTCCAGTGTATTTGAATTGTTTTTTTTTTTTTTTTCTTGTTTCTTCAAAAATTTCCTCTTTGATCTGGGGATTTTGAAATTTGGCAGTAATGTTCCTATGTGTTTTCCACAAAGGATCTCACTGAGATGGTGATAGGTGGATTTTTTTTAATTAATTTTATTATTATAACATTTTTCGACAGTACATATATATGCATAGGTAATTTTTACAACATTATCCCTTGCACTCACTTCTGTTCCGAATTTTTCCCCTCCTTCCCTCCACCCCCTCCCCTAGATGGCAGGCATTCCCATACACGTTAAATATTTTATAGTATATCCTAGGTACAATATATATATGTGCAGAACCGAATTTTATTGTTGTTGTTGCAAAGGAAGAATTGTATTCGGAATGTAAAAATAATCTGGGAAGAAAAACAAACAAACAAAAAAAAACTGCTCACAGTTTACACTCATTTCCCAGTGTTTCTTTTCTGGCTGTAGCTGATTCTGTCCATCATTGATCAATTGGAATTGGATTAGCTCTTCTCTGTGATGAAGATATCCACTTCCATCAGAATACATCCTCATACAGTATCATTGTTGAAGTGTATAATGATCTACTGGTTCTGCTCATTTCACTCAGCATCAGTTGATGTAAGTCTCTCCAAACCTCTCTGTATTCCTCCTGTTGGTCATTTCTTACAGAACAATAATATTCCATAACATTCATATACCATAATTTACCCAACCATTCTCCAATTGATGGACATCCATTCATTTTCCAGTTTCTAGCCACTACAAAAAGGGCTGCCACAAACATTTTGGCACATACAGGTCCCTTTCCCTTCTTTAGTATTTCCTAGGGATATAAGCCCAGTAGTAGCACTGCTGGGTCAAAGGGTATGCACATTTTGATAACTTTTCGGGTATAATTCCAAATTGCTCTCCAGAATGGCTGGATTCTTTCACAACTCCACCAACAATGCATCAGTGTCCCAGTTTTCCCACATCCCCTCCTACATTCATCATTATTTGTTCCTGTCATCTTAGCCAATCTGACAGGTGTGTAGTGGTATCTCAGAGTTGTCTTAATTTGCATTTTTCTGATCAATAGTGATTTGGAACACATTTTGGTATGATGTCTCATTATTGTCATTTTCTTGGGTGAAGTTATTAATTATGTCTATGATTTGCTGTTTTACCCAATCATTCTTTAGTATAAGATTATTTAGTTTCCAATTATTTTTTGGTCTATTTTCCCCTGCTTTTTATTAAATGTAATTTTAATTTCATTGTGGTTTGAAAAGGATGCATTTACTATTTCTGCCTTATTGCATTTGATTTTGAGGTTTTTATGTCTTAGTGTATGATCAACTTTTGTACAGGTTCCATGAACTGCTGAGAAGAAAGTATACTCCTTTCTGTCTTCATTTAGCTTTCGCCAAAGCTCTATCATATCAACCTTTTCTAGTATTCTATTTACCTCTTCGACTTCTTTCTTATTTATTTTGTGGTTTGATTTATCTAATTCTGAGAGTGCAAGGTTGAGATCCCTCACTATTATAGTTTTGCTGTCTATTTCTTTTTGCAGCTCTCTTAATTTCTC
Source organism: Sminthopsis crassicaudata (assembly GCF_048593235.1). NCBI lineage: Eukaryota > Metazoa > Chordata > Mammalia > Dasyuromorphia > Dasyuridae > Sminthopsis > Sminthopsis crassicaudata. The sequence continues at coordinate 174,560,461 of NC_133620.1, forward strand.
TTTTAAGAATTTAGATGCTGCACCACTTGGTGTGTATATGTTTAATATTGATACTGCTTCATTATTGATGCTACCCTTTAGCAGGATATAATGCCCTTCCTTATCTCTTTTAATTAGATCAATTTTTGTTTTTGCTTGATCTCAGATGAGGATGGCTACCCCTGCTTTTTTGGCTACACCTGAAGCATAGGGGATTCTGCTCCACCCTTTTACTTTTAGTTTGAATGTATCACCCTGTTTCAGGTGTGTTTCCTGTAAACAACATATAGTAGGATTCTGACTTTTATTCCAGTCTGCTACCTGCTTCCTCTTTATGAGGGAGTTTACCCCATTCACATTTATGGTTAGAATGACTAATTCTATATTGCTTGCCATCCTGTTAACCCCTGCTTATGCTTTTCTCCTTTCCTTCCCTCTTACCCCCCTACCCAGTATTAAACTTGTGAACACCACTTGCTTTTCACAGCCCTCCCTTTTTAGTATCCCTCCCCCACCTTAAAGTTCCTCTTCCTAGTCTACCCCTTTTTCTCACAATTTCTGTATTGCCTTCCCCTTAGCTTATTCCTTCCCTCTCACTTTTCAATGAAATGGAAGGAGTTTCACCATAAATCGAATATGTCTATTGATATGTTCATCTCCCTCCTTTCTTTCTCTCAGATATATTAGGTTACCTTTGCCTCTTCATGAGATGTAGTGCCACCACTTTACCATTTTTTATGATATAATTCCTTTCCACCTCTAGTTTCTAGGACAAATTATACATGTGTTCTTTACATATCTTTATGGCAGAAATATAGTTCTCAAGATTTCTTTTTACCTTTTTAGAAATCTCTTGAGTTCTGTATTTGAAGATCAAACATTTTGTGTAGGTCTGCTTTTTTCATCAAAAATAGATGGAATTCATTTATTTTGTTAAATGTCCATCTTCTTCCCTGGAAAACAATACTCATTTTTGCTGGGTAAGTTATTCTTGGCTGAATACCAAGTTCCTTAACCTTTCGGAATATCATATTCCAGGCCCTTCGTTCTTTTAATGTGGACATTGCTAGATCCTGGGTTATCCTTATTGTGGCTTCTCCATATCTGAATTGCTTTTTTCTTTCTTTTTTTTTAATTTTATTTATAAATTTTTTTTGACATTATATATGCATGAGTAATTTTTTTATAACATTATCCCTTGTATTCATTTTTCCAAATTATTCCCTCCCTCTCTCTATTCCCTCCCCTTGATGACAGGCAATCCCATATATTTTACATGTGTTACAATATAACCTAGATACAATATATGTGTGTAAATACCATTTCCTTGTTGCACATTAAGTATTAGATTCCGAAGGTATAAGTAACCTGGGTAGATAGACAGTAATGCTAACATTTTACATTCACTTCCCAGTGTTCCTTCTTTGGGTGTAGTTGTTTCTGTCCATCATTGATCAACTGGAAGTGAGTTGGATCTTCTTTATGTTGAAGATATCCACTTCCATCAGAATACATCTTCATACAACATTGAAGTGTACGGCGATCTTCTGGTTCTATTCATTTCACACAGCATCAGTTGATGCAAGTCTCTCCAAGCCTCCCTGTATTCCTCCTGCTGGTCATTTCTTACAGAGCAATAATATTCCATAATCTTCATATACCATAATTTACCCAACCATTCTCCAATTGATGAGCATCCGTTCATTTTCCAGTTTCTGGTTTTGCTTGACTACTTCTTGGTTTCCATTTCTACTTGTTCGAGTCTAATTTTCAATGATGTATTTTCTTCACTCACTTTTAAAATATTTTTTTGTAATCGTCCAATTGAGTTTTTAAGTGAGTTTTTTTCTTCTATGGAATTTTTTTCCATTTCATGCATTTTATTTTTAGAGAGCTGTTTTCTTTTTCCAGCTCACTAATTTTATTTCTCAATGATTTCATCTCTTTATCCACTCTGGATGACTTCTCCAGGCTCTCTTGACAAGCTTTCTTTTCCTTTTCCCATTTCTCTTCTAGCTCTCTTGTGAGGCCTTTTTGTTTCCTCTATGAGAGTCTTTTGCTTTGAGGAGCAGCTCATATCCCCCTTAGGGGATTCCTCTGTGGACAATCTGCTTTTGGTCTCCTCAGTATTTGAAGTCTGCTCTCTCTCCATACAGAAGCTGTCAATGGTTAGAGCCCTTTTAAATTTTTTGTTCATTTTGTCAGAGTGTGAATCGAAGAAAACAAATTGACAAGAAAAACAATTGGTCTGTTTCTGGGGGGGGATGGGGCTGGATGTTGTTACCAAGCTTCCTCTAGACTGAAGGAGACAGAGGCACTAACAGGACAGCGATGGCTGCGCTGTGTCTGTGCTCTGAGGCTCTGAGAACGTGCTGAATCACTCCAGGTGGGGGTTGGGGGTGGCCGGTTCTGAGAGATATTAGCTTTTCCAGGTTTTATTCTTCACCTCCCGTGTTTACACCCTCTCTGCTGCTCCTGGCTTGCTGCCAAGACGGAGTATCCACACTGGGGAAAAAGTCTTTTCACAGAAACCACAGAGATCGCACCCCTCCCCCCTCTGGTCTGAGCTGTGTGAGCTGCCTGCCTCACTCTGGCTGCCTGCCTTCAGTCTGTGCCCAGTCAGTTCGTCCCTCCCCCGAGCAAACACAGACCTTCTCTGGCGAATTTCAAGGATGTCTTCTGTTGGTGATTATTTGCGGATTTCTTTTCCGGTCAAGCTTTAACTCCGAGGCTTGTCATGAAGTAAGTCCTGAGAGAAAATGCAGAGCTCAAGCAGCCATCTTGGCCAGAAGTTGTGATGGGTGGATTTTAAAAATTTCTATTTTCCCCCCTCCTGTTCTATTTCTGCAGGCCAATTTTCTTGGATTGTTTCTTGTATTATTGTATCAAGGTCCTTTTTTTTTTTTTTTTTTTTTTTTTTTTTTTTTTTTTTGGTTGTAACGTTCAGGCAGTCCAATTATTCTTAAATTTTCTCTTCTTGATCTGTTCTCTAAATCTGTCATTTTTCTTATAAGACGTTTCACATTTTGTTCTATTTTTTATTCTTTATAATTTCTTTTATTTCTTGATCTCTCATAGCTTCATTGGCTTCTCTTGTCCAATTCTAATTTTCAAAGACTTATTTTCATCTTTGAGACCATATCTCTTTTTCTAGTTGGTTGACGTTTTTTCATAATTTTCTTGGATGGTTTTTATTTTCTTTTTTAGTTTTTCCTCAATGTCTCTCATTTGATTTTTAAATTCATTTTTGAATTCTTGAGTGTCTTGTGTACAAATTCTCTCTGGACAGGGAGCCATTTTGTGGTAGTTTTGGGGGCAGAAGTTTTTTTTCACTTTACTTCAGTGTCCTCTTCTGAAAATGAACCCCAGTTTTCCCTGTTCCCATAGTATGTTTCTATGGGGGGTGTTGTTTCTTCTTTGCCAGTTCATTAAAAAAAAAGAGGTATTAGTGTAAACACCTCTAATTGTGGGGTAGGGGATGGTACTTTGGCTTTACTTCAGTCCTCTCCTCTGAGAACCCCAAACCAAGAGCTCCCCTCTAGCAAGTTTCCACAGCCAGCAGCATCCCTGCCCTGATGCCTTTGCATTCACCAGGTGCTGGTTCCTTCTAGTCTAGCGCCCAGTTCATCTACAACACAGCTGGGCCAAGGTTCTCTCAATTTCCCTGGATTCAGATCTTCCTGTACTCATACCTCGACTCCACAAACAATCTGGGAGATACAAGTCACTGTTGCTGTGGTTCATGCTGAGGCTCCAATAATACCCAGCTATCCCAATGGGCACTCACTGGGTGTTTTTATGGAGTTACTCAGGAGGTGTTTGTTCTTCTTTCAGGTTAAAATGGCCTTAGGTCTCTCTAGTCTTTCTTCAGATATTCTCAGAAGATCCCTGTTCTTTTCCATGTCTTAATTTTTCACCAGTCTATGTTCACCCTGAGGTGAAATTTTGTTCTGTGGAAGAAATTGTGAGAACTTGAAGTTTACCAATATACTCTGCCATCTTTCAAGAATCCTCCCCAATTCCCTTTTTTTTCTTAAGCTATCCAAATTTCCTACCTTCTTTTTGTTCCAGTAAGAAAAATGCATATCTTTCTTTAAAAAATATATATCTATAGAGGCATTTTTTAAAAGATATTATGAGATTGGGGGCAGAACCAAGATTGTGTAGAGGACACATGCTTATTTCTGAGCTTTCTGAGCTTTCCTACTACCCTCACATTAATTATGAAATTCAACCTTTGAAATAGTGCTTGTCTAGCAGAATCCACAAATATTGGGAGTGCAGCAAATTACCAGTAGAAGATAAGTTTGGAGATCACGAGAAAAGGTCTATTTTGATTGAGTGCAAGCACGAGAGGAGGCCAGGTGTTGGCAAGAAGGCAGAGCATGGAGGCCAGCACAAGCTGAGTAGACCTGGGGTAGGGTGCAGTCTCCATGGGGCAGAGAGTCTATGGGGAGGACTCTACAACAGTGGTGGCTACTCTGCCCTGGTTGCAAACCAGTAGATCAGCAGAGAAGTTATAAAACATCCAACACAAACACAAAAGGTAAAGAGTGTATCCCAAAGCACTCGAGTCTTATGGGACCTGGCCACAGCCACTTAGCACCAGGAGTAACTCAGCACTATCCCAGTGTAGCCACTGTCATTTCCTGATCTGTAGAGGAAGCTTGGAAATTCCTTGCCCTAAAAGCAGATCCCAACATTTAAAAAAAAAATGAGTTAAAAAGCAAAGCAAGCTCTAACTATAGACAGTTTCTACAGTGAAAGAGAATAGATTTCAGACCCTAAGGAGACTAAAAGCAGATTGTCTCCAAATGAAGCCCCAAAGGATGATGTAACCTGGTTCCAACCACACCAAGCTCTTTTAGAAGAAATTTAAAAGTATCTTAAAAGAGAGCTAGAAGAAAAATGGGGTAAGGAAAGGAAAACTCTGCAAGACAATTTGAAAAAGGAATATAATTCCTTAAAAGAAAGACTTAATAAAGTGGAAAAAGAAAATAACTTCCTCAAATGTGAAATGGAAAAGGTAAAGAACTCCCGAAAACAAAATTTGACAATTGGAAAAAGAATATAACTCTTTAAAAAATTGTGAAATGGAAAAAAAATCCATTTTGTTTTGTTCTAACAACTCATTTAAAAACTTAATTGGACAAATACAAAAAGAAGTAAAAAAAAAGTAAATGAAGAAAATAATTCACTAAAAATCAGAACTGAACAAATGGAAATGAATTACTTTATGAGACATCAAGAATCAGTCAAGTAAAACCAAAAAATAAATGAAAAAAATAGAAAAAAATACATACTTAGGAAAACAACTGACCTGGAAAATAGATCTAGAAGAGATAATCTAAGGATTATTGGACCCCTTGAAAATAATGATGAAAAAAATGACCTAGACACTATTTTTCAGGAAATCATCAAAAAGAACTGCCCAGATATCATCGAATCAGAAGGTAAAATAGACATTGAAAGAATTCATTGAACACCACCTGAAAGAGACCCCAAAATTAAAATTCCAAGGAATATTGTGGCTAAATTTCAGAACTATTGCACCAAGGAAAAAATATTACAAGCAGTCAAAAACAAACAAACAAATAACAATTTAAATACCAAGGCAATTCATGGAACCTATACAATAATTAACCATATATCAGGACATAAAGACCTCAAAATCAAATGCAGAAAGGCAGAAATAGTAAATGCATTTTTTTCAGGTCATGCTGCAATAAAAACTACATTCAGTACTGGAGATCAATTTGGAACTATGTTCAAAAAGTTATTTCTACTGGGATTATATTCCAAAGACATCTTAAAGGAGGGAAAGGGATCCACATGTGTAAAATGTTTGTGACAGCCCTCTTTGTAGTGGGAAGAAACTGGAAACTGAGTGAATACCCATCAGTTGGAGAATGGTTGAATAAATTATGGTATATAAATGCTCTGGAATACTATTATTCTGTAAGAAATGACTAGCAGGATGATTTCATAGAGGCTTGGAGAGACATACATTAACTGATGCTAAGTGAAATGAGCAGAACCAGGAGATCATTATACACAGCAACTACAAGACTATGGGACAATCAGTTGTGGCTCTTTTCAACAATGAGATGATTCAAACCAGTTCCACTTGTTCAGTGACAAAGAGAGCCATCTATAACCAGAGAAAGGACTGTGGGAACTAAGTGTGGAATATAACATAGCATTCTCACTCTTTCTATTGTTAATTTGCTTGCATTTTGTTTTCTTTCTCAGTTTTTCTTTTTCTTCCTTCTTGATCTGATTTTTTGTGCAACAAGATAATTGCATAAATATGTATACATATATTGGATCTAGCATGTATTTTAACATTTTTAACATGTATTTCACTCACCCAGCTAGGGGAGGAGGTGGGGGAAAGGAAGGAAAATTTGGAACCAAAGGTTTTACAAGGGACAATGTTGGAAAAATTACCCATGCATATGTTTTGTAAATAAAAGGCTTTAGTAAAAAAAGAAAAACAAAATGTAATTCCTGCAATGGCCAAGACCAATAAATAAATAAATAAATAAACAAACAAACAATCCAATAAATAGCATGTACAACATTTAATGTTCTTAAAAGAGATAATTATGTTTCATTATATGTTCTTAGGGACTAAACGAGGAAGGAGAAAGACAGCAAGCTTTTATTCAGCACTTACTAAATGACCAGTACTTTAGAAATATTATCTCATTTGATATGTTATAGCGCTACTCAGTAGGTGTTTGTATGTCACTGGAATTAATCTCTGCTCTGGGTGTTTCTTTGGATCTTCTCTGGTATTTTTTCAGATCTTTTCAGATTGTATTAGGAGGATCCCTGTTCTTTCACCAGTCAGATTAATTGATACACAGGAATTTTTAAACTACTATTATGTGTTAGATACTATATTAGATGACAAGGATGCAAATACAAAGAAAGAGAATTCCAGTTAAGATATTGTTTAAACAAAATGTATTAAAACTCAATACAGTGATTGGCAAATATAAAGGAATAATATTACCAACATAGATTTTCCATGCTTAGAGAGTCCAGGAAAGGACCAAAAAGCAAAATGAGGGATGATTTAGGAACACAAGAATTTATTCTCCATCCTCTATTTAGCATAGAAAGGTTTTTGTTTGTTTTTGCCATGCGCCTATACTTGACCTCCGGTTTCTCCCCTTCACCCTGGTTCTCTCTAAAAACCCTACAACAAGGGCATCTAATCATTTTCTAGCATGTGACAACATTTGGTATAGATTCCCTTATCAGCATTACCTTTTCTTCAGCTCCATTCACCACCCTCCCCTGCCTTAAAGGAGACCAGGGAATGGATCTCAGGCATCAGTCACACGTCCACCACTTCTCCAAACACTTCACATGGAAAATCTTTCAGAGATGTGATTGTTGAACTCTAGAACTGGAAAATAACTGTCATCAAGACCTTTACCTCTGGTGAAGGAATTTCAACTTGGTGACATTGCTTGGCCCCCCAGGGAGGGTTTTGTTTTGTTTTGATTTAAATGCAATCATATCTTTTACACAAAATGATTATGAATGCAATGTTTTCCATCAGTAATTTAAACTTTTTTGCTTAACTACTTTAACTTGACCAAGTTGAATTCTAACAGAATTTAGAAGAGATGCCCTTTTCATTTTGGAATTTATTTTATTGGCAAAAGACAAATGCATAAATATCATTACAAGATATTTTAATATAATCATTATTTTGAAGAATTCTGATACAATTTCTAATTATATTTGGAATATTTTGAACTATGCTGTACCTTCCCATTTAATTTGTGTTATGTCCTTGTAATACAAAATAGAATGATTTCTCTGATTACCCCTATCTTAATGTAGCTGACAGTTACAGTTCTTGTTGAAATGATTTTTAAGTTTGCAATTGGCTCTTGGGAAAAGCCTCCTCAAATTTATGAAGCTATCTCAATTTGAAATCAAAATTACATTCACTCTTTTGTATTTATCTAGATAATAAAACATATTCCACACATCCCAGAATACCACACTTAATAAGAAAAGAAAGAAAGAAAGAAACCAGAAAAACTTTGCCTTTGGGATAATGTTCACTAGCATTCTTTACAAATTAATTTTTAAATTGTTGTCTTTTCAAAAGTCTTTATATTTTATATAAATATGTTGATTGATTCATGGTTTTTCCATAATATTTAATTAGCTGTGATAGGTAAATGAGATACAACTCATGCATAGCTGTGAAGTTCCTTCTAAGAACCCTCTCTTCTCCTGTTTTCTAAATCAGACATTTTTTTTTTAATGTGGGATTAGCACATAAGCAATTGTACTGTTGATTGTAAATAAAAATAAATTCTTCTAAATTTTAACTCTGCATCTTTTGGAATTTCTCTTCCTAAATATGAACTGAACAATTCCTTTTACTTAAAAATGATTAGGTATGTCCTTTCACATGATTTCTAGAATATAGCAAGGTAAAAACCAGACTTGGGGATTAATGGAACCTGATAAGGAATCTCAAGCTGTTTAAATCCAATCATTCCTGGCCACTTAAACCAATACTTCATTAAAGTTGAAAATAAAAATGGAAAGGTCTTTGTGTGTGTGTGTGTGTGTGTGTGTGTGTGTGTATGTGTGTTTGTTTTTGTGACCCTCGGGAGGTGTTTGTTTATCCTGTTGTTTCCATTTTATTTCTACCTTCTTTGCCTTTTAACACTTTTACATGGGGACTCAAATTTTTACTAAATCTTCCTTATTTGGCAAGAAGTTTTTCACAGATAAAAATAGAAATAAAATCCAGAACCAAACCTTAAATCTCAAGTAATTACTTAGTAATATTGATAAGTATAATTTTAAGTTAGGAAAAAAAACTCAGTATTCAAACTAAGTGATTACCTAAAAAAAGTGTTTACTTCAGTTAAATAAATGGCATATTTGCCTTATAACTGCTAAACATCTGCATATTGGAATTTTTAAAAGTTTAAGTTAACATGAATGACTGATCTTGCTACTGGAATTGGTTGGTAAAGTTCCTTATATGTTAATATCAATTTCATATTTAAAAGATATTTTCTAAAGACCAGAAACTGTAGTGAAAAGAAAATACTTTTATTTATACCATATAACTTGGTATAATTTTATTCATATATTTCTTGTATTTTGACAAACAATATATGAATCCTTTTTTGAGATATACAATTCCTTTTTAAAAAGTAAAAGTTAATTTTAAGCTTAAATAAAAAATGTCAGTGCCATAAATCTTTAGCATCAATTACCACTGTATGTCAACAAAAATTGAAAATTTTGATTTAAAAATTAATGAATAAAATACTTTATGATTTATAAAGAAAAATATAAATTCCTAAATCTACATTGCATTATAAACTACATTTAATATATTATAAATAATATAAACATATATCACTAAAATTGAAAGCTGATGTAATGCTTTTAAAATTAAGTTAAAGTTTGCCAAGTATTTTACATACATTATCTTATTTGAACCTGACAACAGCCCATGAATTAACTAATAATGTAATGCCTCCCATTTCATATATGACTCAGATAATTAAATGGCTTCTATGGCCATACAGCTAAGTATATGGGACAGAATTCAAACCCACATCTTATGCCTTCAAATTTAGCATACTATGTTCTGTGCTGTACAATTTTTTGGTAATAGCCAGTAATAGCTCTTACTAAGTGAAACATAAGTTTAAAATTTTCATATTTAAAATATTAAATTTCCCAATGTCAAAAGTTTCAAGGGTTTCTATATGATGAATACATTTAAATGGCTATCATTTACAAATTTAAAAAAAGATTTTCAATGATTAAATGATTTTAATGATTCAAAGCGCTAACATATTAAAGCTCTAATACTATGAAGTTGGAATTTAGCCCACTTTAATGTTGTTTTTAGTATCCTGCTGTAGCAACTTTATTGTGTATGACCATGGGCATAAAGAAAAATTAAATTCTTGACTAAACATTTATAAATCATTTGCTCAAATCTTTTATGTGTTTTAATTCTCATGGACTCCTAGATTTAGCATTGGAAGGAAGTTTGTAGACCATTGAATCTAATTTTCCCTATTTGGCAAATAGGGAATTTGAGTCACAAAGAAGGTAATTTCCCATAACCAGAAAATACCTGGGATGGGATTAGAACTCAGATACTTTCTAACTACTGTTTGCAATCCCTTACTACATTATAGTTAGATTTTAATAGCTACATTTTAAAAGTTTTTATGTTAAAATAAGGTTTAACTCTTTAAAAATTTCAGTCAGTACAGTGAACCTGTACATTATTAAAGCAGCCAAACTCTATTCTTTTTGAGACCAAATTAAATATGTTTTATGGGTTTTTGTCCTAACTTCTCCCATTCTTTCTTCTAAATCATACTAATCTAATCATAGTTTAAACCAGTAATCATTTAAACAGCCATACAAAATTATTTCCCCAGGATTGCAGACTCTATTCATAAAACTGTTTGTTTTCTATTTTTAAAAGAGTATCTATTTTCTCAGTTTCTGAGATGGAAGTTGCAAAAAACTTTTTTTTTTTTTTTTTTCATGCCAAGGGCTGCAGAGTTGAAGGATATAAAATCTGGTGGTTCCTGAACTCTGAGCTGTCTAGCTTTTGAATACATTTGTGTAAGAGGCCTGGAATGTTAAATCTAGGGTGTTAGTGATTAACCCATGATGGGATGGTCAGACTCCATGTGAAGTTTCCTCCTTTTAATCCCATCCAGTTCAATTTATCCATCCCAATCCAACAATTATTCATTCAGTGTCCTCTATGTGCAAATTCAGGTTTTAAAAAGACAAACTGATTGCTGCCATCAAAGAGCTTTCTACTTGGAGTGTGGTGGGGGTAAATATAAAATGAAAGCAGAATAAGGGTATTTGTGATTATTTGAAGAGAAAGGAATTAGAAAGAGTTTTTTTTTATCAATGAATGAGCATGACTATTTGTTAATCACAGACTTTATTATATAAGACATGAGTTCCTACTTTCAAGCAAACTTATATTTTAGTTGGGGAATCATGTATTTTTTAAACTTAACTCAGAAAATGAAATTTAAATAATAATACATAGCAACAATAGGTAAAGATCTGGGGCCAAATGCATGATCTAGATTTTAATTGACATTGACTAACAAATGATTTTTAAGTGAGTGAAGCATTATGAGTTTTCTGATGGAAATCAGTGTTGGATGGAATAATAAATAATAAATATTTATTGCTGTCCTCTGCCTTTCTTGGCTAGATTGGTTATTTCATCAGTGTAAAGTAACTCCCAGTGTTGAAACTTCTTCCACCAATAATGTTTGGCAACTTGCTCTTAAACAGCCAGTAGGTATCAGATTACAAAAAAAAAAATCAAAAAGCCATTAAAAATCAATATATGTCAGATACAAAAAATTTGGATTTTTAAAATTTCAACTTTAATACCTATATCCAATTTTACTTCTCATACCATCCCATACTATAATTTATTTGTGTCTGCTCTAAGTGGAGAGGTTTAATGTAATTTCATTTTTTAGAAATAGAGAATCATTAATATTTAAGTATCCTTAAGGAATTTCCTTTATGGAGACCTTTTCTTTCATCCTCCAGGTATCTCTAGGCTCCTGGGTGAACCAAAGCATGGTAGACTTTGGTCACTTTCATGTCTTTGTAATCATAATTATGTCCCTATAAGCAGTATTCTGAGTCATAGAATTATAGCCTCATACAACTGATGTTAGCACTGGAAGGGATTTGAGAGACTATTTAGTCCAAATCTCCTGTTTTGCAGATGAGGAAAGTGCTGTTCATGAACCCTTGATGTTTAGATAAGAGAGTCACTCTAACAATGCAGAAGTCTGTAAATCAGGCAGTCACAAATGGCAACTTGTCTGTCACCAGCTTTGGTTAAGATGTGATCAGTTAGTGCCTCTCTGTCTAAGGTGAGTAATCTGCAATTGGCTTTAGTCAAATAGCACAGAACACTGATAAGTTATCGAACTACCCTAACCAGATGTGAATAAACCTTCTCTACACTTACAAATAGTTGAAAGTTATCTGTAGACCTTCCGAGTTGAATCCAGCAAGAGCTTTGGTAGTACATGATTGAATAGGGGTTAAAAGACTTACATTGTTACACACTGTTCTCTGTGTACTGAAAGCACAAAACAGGGAAATCAAGGACCTGTAAAAGGCACTGGTCTTTCTAATGAGGGGTATCTGACAGGGATGCTTTTTAGTTGGATGAAACTGTACATCCTCATTCCTGTTGGCAGAGCTTGCCGCCATCAATTCAGAAGCATTGTTTTACTAGAATGTAAGTGTACCTACATGAAAGCCTCAAAGAAATAATGCTAGAATAGAATAAGCCCTTCATTACTCAATAAGACACCAGTGAAATCTAACAGTAAGACGTTGGGCTTTATAGAAAGTGCTACCTTGTATGAACAAAAGGCAAACAACTCATTCTTCTTTTAGTCTCCTTTGGATCAAAATTACAGTCCCTTTTCAAACATGTCTTGCAAATATTATAATATGCTTTTTATTTATAATGTTGATACAGTTTCTTAGTTTCTTCCTGATTTATAGATAGAGAAATCTTAGGCACAAGACAAGGAGAGAATAGTTAGGGGAAGGAGAATTTTGAAAGCTAATACCACACTGGACACCAAACAATAAGAAAGGTAATATCTGATCATTTTTAGTAATTTTGTTTTCAAATATGTTTCTCATGATTTCTTTTTATTTGTTTAAACAGTGAAGCATTCTATTTTATTTTTTTGAAATGCAGTTATCAAAATGGCTTTTTAAAATTATTTACTGTATTAAAATTTTTCTAATTACATATAAATATTTTCATAACAATTATTTCTTTTAAATTTTCAATTGCAAGTTATTTTGCTCCCTTTTGCCCCTACCCATTCTTTGAGAAGTTAAGTGCTTTAATTTCAATTATTCATGTGAAATTATGTCAAATATATTTTCATGGTATCCATATTGCAAAAAAAACACAAACAAAAGAAAAATAAAAATAAGTTTTTTTTTTTTTTTTTTTTTTTTTTTTTTTTTTTTTAATATGCATCAAACTACATTCAGAGTTCATCAGCTCTCTCTGGAGATGGATAGCATTTTTCATCATGGATACTTCAGAACTGTCTTGGATCATTGTCTTGATCAGGATGACTAAATCTTTCACAATTGTTCATCCTTACAATATTTTTTACTGTGTTCAATGCTATTCTGGTTCTTCTCACTACATACACGTTTTCTAAGATTTCTCTGAAACCATACTGTTGATCATTTTTTCTAGCACAATAGCATTCCATTTATTATCACATACCACAATTAGTTCAGTCATCCCCCATTTGTGACTTTCTCTCAGTTTTTAATCCTTTGCCACCACAAAAAAAGCTCCTATAAATTTTTTTTTGTACATATAGGTTCTTTTCCATTTTCTTTAATCTCTTTGGGGTAATTCTATTAATAGTATTGTAGTATTGCTGGGTCAAAGTCAATACACAATTTAAAGCCCTTTGGACATAGTTCTAAATTGTTTCAGCAGAATACCACCAACAGTGCTTCAGTATTCCAATTTTTCCATATGCAACCCATTATTTCTCATTTTTCTTTTCTGTCATGTTAGCTAATCTGATAGGTATGAAGTAGTATCTTAGAGTTCTTTTAGTTTGCATTTCTCTAACCAGTAGTGATTTAGAATATTTTTATGTGACTATTGATAGCTTTTATTTCTTCTTCTGAAAACTATTAATATCTTTTCCCGTTTATTTCCCATATATTAATAGCTCTTAATTTTGATAAATTTGACTCAGTTCCCTATATACTTGAAAAATAAGGCCTTTATCACAAGAAACTTTTTGAAAATTCCCTCCCACCCCAATTTTCTGATTTTTTTTTTTAAATTTTGGCTGCATTAATTTTGTTTGTGTAAAAGCTTTTTAATTTCCTATAGTCAAATGTTTTTATTTTACATTCTGTAATTGTCTTTCTTGTTTGGACACAAGCTTTCCTCTTATTTATAGATCTCATAGGCATCTGCTCCCCAAATTTACTTATATAGCCTATTCTTTTTGTCCTAATTACTTATCCATTTTGACCTTATCTTGGTAGTATGAAATGTTTGATCTATGCCTAATTTCTGCTCCAATTTCCTCATCAATTTTTGTCAGATATTACATTCCTTCTCCAAAAGGCTTGGATCTTTGGATTTATCTATCTTTAGATAATGATGCTCATTTACTACTGTGTATTTGTGTTCCTAATCTATTTCACTGATCTACCACTCTACTTCATAACTAGTACCAAATTACCTTGATTATTATTGTTCTGTAATATAGTTTGAAGTCTGAAACTTCTAAGACACATTCCCTAACATTTAAAAAAAATGATTTGTTTGATATTCTTGACCTTTTGTCAATTTTTTTTTTAATTTTTGCTGAGGCAATTGGGGTTAAATCACTTGCCCAGGCTTACACAGCTAGGAAGTGTTAAGTGTCTGAGGTCAAATTTGAACTCAGGGACTCCTGACTTCAGGGCTGGTGATCTATCCTTTTAACCAACTAGCAGATCCCAGGTCAATATTTTTAATAATTTTTCTAGATTTAAAAAATAACTCTGATAGTTTGATTGATATGGACTAAATAAATAAATTAACTTAGGTAGAATTGTAATTTTCAGTATATGGGTTTGATTTACCCATGAGCCATTACTATTTCTCCAAATATTTAGATCTGTCTCTTATTTGTACAAAAAAAAATTTGAAATTGTGTCCAAATAATCTTTGGGTTTATCTTGACAGATAGACTTTAAAATATTTTCTGTTGTCTGCAGTTATTTCAAATGGAATTTTTCTTTCTAGCTTTTCATACTGTGTTTTATTATTAATACACAGAAATGCTAATGATTGTCAGTTACTTGATATTCAACTCGTTTTTAGTTGACTCTCTGGAATTCTTTAAGTATACCATCATATTATCTGTAAGTAGTAATATATTTTTTTCTCATAGCCTATTTTTATTCCTTCAGTTTATTTTTCTTTTCATTGCTATACCAAGCATTTATAGTAAAATATTGAATAATAGTGATAATAAACCTACCTTCCATTCCTGATCTTATTGGGAAGGTTTAAATTTTATCTCCATTAATGAAATTATAGATTATTTTTATATTTTGTTATTTTGATTTACTCATCCTTAAGGATTACATTATTTAGTTTCCAATTAGCTAAGTTGTCTTAGAAGAATGTCTCACTTTGAGCTTTTGTTGATTCTACCACTCTAAAATTCAATATGAGATATTATTTTAAAGTTATTTGGAGAAGAAGGTTGAGAGACTCTACCATCATGACTCTGCCTTCCTTGTGTTTTCAACTATACTTACAATGCTGATAATTTGGAGAAATGGCCAGAGATTGTATTTTATAGAAAGCAGATCATTTGGATAATTTGGAACTTTTTTGAACAGTAGTGAATCCTAGATAGACAGTCAGACAAAAAGGTAGTAGATAGATGGATAGATAGGTAAGTAGATAAATAATTAGATAGTCAGACAGATATATGGATAGCTAGAGAAAGCACTTATTAAAAATTTACTATGTGCCAGTAGGAACCAAATAATCTGATTAATAGGCTGCAGGAAGCCTTAAAAATTGAGATGGAAGAAAATTCTTTGAACTCTTTTACCTAAAATGAGAGGATATATACAGGGCTCAGACAATCAAGGTTGCTTCAAGGATTACCTTAGTCACTCACTATATCTGCTTTACTCAAAATATCACTTCAAGATACTTCACTTATTTACAACTTTTTTTGCCAGATTTCTTGTCAATTTTCCCCAAGTCCTTTTCCATTCTTTACCCATCATCAAATTAACTTTGGCATTGCTCTTGGAAAGGATATATTAATCTAATAATTAAAAAGTGATATTAAGAGCACATTAATTAAGCCATAGTCCCATATGACTCCATTCACTGTCCCTCAACTTTTCAACTGTCCTCATATATGTTGTCTAACTCAATTATAGTATAAGCTCCTTGTGAAGTGAGGGACTGTCTTTGCCTTTGTATTGGCATTTCCATCACTTAGCACAAAGAACTTAAATACTTTTAAGAACAACTAATTAATTCATATTAAAAGTTTACCATATTGTAGCTATGCTACATTTGTTTAAAGGTTGTTTTGTTCATAACAAATTGCTTCTCATGAATTTAGTCATTTATCTAGTAATCATATGTTCCCAAATATACTGACTCAATATGTACTTGTTCTATAGAGGAGGAAGAGGGTGTGTTCAAGGAAAACTAATACTCCTGGTGCTAAGCTCTTCTCAGGGCTGCTTTCCACATTTGGTGTCCAGCTGATCCACCTAATTCTTACCCATGGCTCCAATCTGTAGCATATACAGCAGCTACACCCTAGTAAACCCTTTCAGCAGATGGGCTAAATTAGTTGAAGGTAACTGAGTGGTCTCAAAACTGTCCATGAGTTAGGTATCTATCCTAAGCATGTGAAGACTTCCCCAGATGGAATGGCTGGATAAGAATGATTTGTTCCAAAGGCCATGAAGGCAGCTAAAGAAGGCATTATAGAGTTCTTAAAGCTTGTGTAGTCATGGAAGATGCCAAAGTCATCTACTACATCTCAAACCATCACTAGTTGTCTTGACTCTCTATCCTGCCACTGGATAGGAATGTCTCTGAGAGAGTGAGCATAATGATTTCATGAAACTCTGCCTCACTTAAAATCAATTTACATGGGAATC
Organism: Sminthopsis crassicaudata; assembly: GCF_048593235.1. Taxonomy (NCBI): domain Eukaryota; kingdom Metazoa; phylum Chordata; class Mammalia; order Dasyuromorphia; family Dasyuridae; genus Sminthopsis; species Sminthopsis crassicaudata. Next base: position 174,577,222 of record NC_133620.1, read on the forward strand.
AAAAGGTATTATCCATATCCTTTCACTATTTTTATCTCTCTCAAAGTCGTGTGGCAGCAGGAAAGTGACAAGGAAGCAGGTTTGGATACATTGGAAGCTGTAGTCACAATCGTGCATATAGGTGACCCAGGATGTAGGGTCATTTTTCTCACTGGAAGCAGCACTGGGATTCGGCAGCCTTCTGGGTGTCTGAGCAGCCTTTTAAAGATTGCATTGTTTACTTCTTGGTGTGAGGATGTGGCTAGAAAATGTGCCTATTGTCTGCCTACCCAATCCTGACCCAATTACGATAGCAAGTGGGGATTCCACTCTGTGATTGAAATACACACACACACACACACACACACACACACACACACACACACACAATGTACAAAGACTTCTACAAATATTCCACACTATTGACTTTAGATTGAAGTCCTCCCTAGCTAAAGTTCCAGTTGTGGTTTTGAAGTCCATTAGATTCCTTTTGTGTGGCAAAGGACCTCGTGTTGTTTCTATTCCAGTGGAGATTTAAAAGCTGGGGGGGGGGGGGTCCATGGCCATACAAAAGCTGACTGAAATTTTCTGAGTTATATAGCAGGAGGAGGTTATCCCTCAGGAGTCTAGGGATGCCTCCATTGTCTACCACTATAAAAATAAAGGGAATAGACTGCCCTATGACAATCACAGAGGGATCTCTCTCTTAGACATTGCTGGCAAGATTCTTAACAGAATCCTTTTTAATAAACTGATCCTTTGCCTGGATTTATCTGGATGGTAGATGACCATTTAAGACCTACTATGGCTTAAGAAAGTGCTGAAGAATGGCCCACATGATGTTTCCTGCCTGACAACTCCAGGAGAAATATCTGGAGCAGAATAGATATCTGTACCCAATGTTTGTATCTGTCCAAGCCTTTAATACTGTCAATTGCCAGGGCTTATGGAAAATTGGGCTAAAATTTGGTTCATCAATATTGTAAGTCAATTTCACAATGGCATGTTTATCTGGGTTCTAGATAATGGACGATGCTCTCATGCCTTTCCAGTCACCAATGAAGTGAAACAAGGCTGTGTGGCTTGCTCCCATGGTTTTTGCAGTGGTCCTCAAACTTTTAAAATAGGGAGTCAGTTCACTGTCCCTCAGACTGTTGGAGGGCTGGACTATAGTAAAAACAAAAGCTCACACTCTGTCTCCTCCCCTCAGCTCATTTGCCATACCAGGCAGGCCACATAAACATCCTCAGTGGGCTGCATCTGGCCCGCGGGCCATAGTTTGAAAACCCCTGATTTTTAGCATGAAATTTCAGCCATACTGTCAAATGCTTTCAATGAGGACTACACAGAATCAATGTTAGCTACCATACTGAGGGTAAATTCTTCAACATGAAAAGGATATAAGCCAAAGTGGAGGGAACATTGGTGCATGACTTTTTGCTTGCAGATGATTAGATACTCAAGATAGTCTCTGAAGCTGAATTGCCACAAAACATGGTTAGATTTTCTGCTGCTTGTGCTAATTTTAGCCTAACACCACCAAGAAAACACAGGTGCTCCATCAACCAGCATCACAATAACCATATGAGGAACCATCAGTTACAAAATGGAATTTTGAATGCTGTGGATAAGTTCACTTACCTTGGCAATACATTTTCTAGGGATTTGCATGTTGATAATGAGACTGACACATGCATTGCCAGAACTAGTTTGGTGCTTGGGAGTTTCTGAAGCAAAGTGTAAGAGAGAAGAGATATTAGAATGACTATCACACTGAAAGTCCAAAGACCAGATGTGCTGACAATATAATAATACTATGCTAGGAAACTAAATCATTTCCATTTGAATTATCTTAGGAAGATTCTGAAGATCAACTAGCAGGATAAAATACCAGACACTGAGGTCCTTTTTTGAACTAAATTGCCAAGTATTCAAACTCTAATGCAGAGAGTATAGCTATTGAGTTGACCACATTGTTTGTATATTAAATTTTCAACTTAATGCTTGCCAAAAATACTACTTTATGGAAAACTCACACAGGACAAGTGCTCACATGATGGTCAGAACAAAAGATATAAGACCCTTCTCAAAGTCTCTCTTAAGAACTTTGAAATTTATTTTGTGACATGAAAGACACTGGTATAGGACCACCCAACATGATAGATATCTCCTCATCAGAGAAAGCGCTGTGCTAAATGAGCAGAACAAAATTGACATAGCTCAAAAGAAACACAAGACGCCCAAACTTAGAGAAACCAAGCCTAATGTTCACATGGACTATTTGTGCACAAGCTGTGGTAAGGTTTCCTCAGCCACATTCAGACACATCGTAACTTGACTCTAACACACTGATATAATTTTAGTTCTCTTTGACAGCAAAGGACAACAACCAACTTGCTTTATGTCTCCTACTAAATTGTAAGCTCTTTGTGGAGAATAGTTCATCTTTATATTTTTCATAGTGCCCAGCATAGTTTTGTCCATAGCAAGAACTTGGTAAATATGTGTTACATTGGAATAGAATGGATTAAATTAATAATTGATTATGAGAGACTATACCTTTAAATGAAAAAAAAATGAACTCAGCTTTCAGTTTTCCTTAGGTGGCTTATATTAAATGAAAATTATTGTCACCTTGCCAATGTTTGGTAAATATTTTTTATAGACTTGGAATTAAATTGAATTGAATTGAACTACATTGCTTTGAATCTAATTGACCAGAAGAATATCTACCTCTAAAAATGAAAATGCAGCTTAGTTTTCAGGATTCTTTGTCTAGCCTCTATACAATGTCAACTAACAATAACTGAAAAAATCATTTGTGTAATTAATACATATGGTCAAAAGAAACAAGACAGACCACCAACGTGTTTCATGTAGGCCACTGCATCTTTCCCATAAGCCCTTTCCTGTAGAACTTCCCAGGGCAACTAACAGAAGACTGGCATTTCTCCAGGAAGTGAAAGGCTCATTTCCATATGCTAAACTGCCCTACTCTCCTTATAGGACCATGTGTTTTGAGTTGACTGTGATGTTTTAAAAGTTTTGAGAAGTGGCCACAGGGACTTGTTTGTAGATGTGCCTTTGGATCTGTTTCTGAAGAGTACACCCCAGTGGCCATTCTGGGTCTTTTGACAGCTTTGTTTGCAATTAGGAATACATATTTCAACATGGCCTGAGTTCAACTATGTGCTTTGAATTAAAAAACAAACATTTAAATTGGCCACCATCAATCTTCTCCTTCAGAATGCATCCAAAACAGCAGCTTCAATTTTGTGTGGCAAATGTTAGAGATCCCATAAGTAAGCTTCCACAAGACTTCTAGATCCATTAAGACTTCTTAAAGTGGCAGTAGCATTAAAGAGCCTGTGGATGATTCTGAATCTATACTAAGCAGAAGGATTTTATGTCAGATGCTCTCCAATTGATTTCCAATGAATCTTGCAACTTCCTTATGTCTTCACTTTAAAATTTGCTTTTTAAACTTTTTTTTTTTGCTTTTGCTTCATTTTAAAATATTGATAAAATTCAAGAAAGCTTTGGAGTCTATAGTATAGCATTGAGAAAAGGAACAATTTGAAATGAAAAAGTTGCTATCCTTTTAGATATTTTATTAAATATTTACTTCCATGCTGAGCAATATACTAGGTTATGGGAGAAAGAGGATGTCAAACTCAGTAAATACCATCTAATCAATCATTAATTTATCAAAAAGATATTATTGAGCAGTGACTGGCTGATAATTTATTTGGGAGCATAAAAGATGGGAGCCTGTAACCAATAGTAGTAGAAACTTTGCACCCCTGGAGATTGCTTCTAGAACTCTGAGAGAAGTCAACAGTCTTTTGTCAGTACTAATGGAAGTTGGGAGAGTGAGACCAGATTGGATGCCATACTGGGAAATAGAACTGTGAGAATACAGAAAGAAGAGATTGTTCTAGGCACAATGTAAGACAGACAATTTGAATCACAATAGTGCAATGCTTTCTTAGAGCATGAATCTTCCAATAACTTGTTCCTTTTTACACTGTAAGTCTATAAGACATTTACTTATTTGTGTAAATATAAGGGTCTGAAAATAATTCTATTGTATGAGTTTCCCTTCTTATTTCTTTTGCTATTTTGACCCAAGTAAAAACTATGCTATTTCAAACATGTTTCTTGCCTGTTTTATTGGTAGAATAGCACCTTAGATGATGGATTAAAATTACCCACATTGAACCAAAATACTGTGTAATTCAATAGTTGGGTGATATGCCTATCATAGATCACATAGTTTTTGAGGTTTGTTAATTGGGAAAATGGTAGAAAGGAGAAGTCCAGAGAGGGAATTTATTTTGTGCGAGGAGTTCATTTTATATATATTAAACTTCTCAACTAAAACTCAGAGCTTTAGCAAGACAGAAGCACAAAAGCTCAGAAAAGGTAAGAGTAAAAAAAAACCCAAACCAACAAACCCCAAAACACCTATTCTAAGTATAACAACCCATCACCAGTTCTGTATATATCTTGAGCCTCTCTAGGAAGGTCAGTTTACATATACACACAGATACATACATATGTGTGTATGTACATGTATATATATTACATATATATATATATATATATATATATATATATATACATATATATATATATATATATATATATATATTTCTTCCTTTCTTAATCTTCCTTATGACAGATGACATATATTGTAAGTCAGGAAATACAGAAAGGGACCAAACTTCGGCCTCATTTTTCAGCATTTTGACCATTGAAGTAATCAGCCACAGAATAATATGAAGAAACTAGCCACAGTCGCAATATGAAGCTGAAATATGTTGGTTTCTCTGTCATATCTGAAACATATTTACTATATGACTTTAGGCAAGTCACTACATTTGTCTGGACCTCAGTTTCTTTATTTGGAAAATGAGGAATTAGACTACATTACTTCAATTTGTAATATTTTATGAAGCTATAGACAAAAAACCTTTTTTTTCCTTTTTAGGCTTTAAAAGCACAAAAAAGGGAGATGGAAGTATATTATAGCTACTTAAACTATGAGGGTTTGACTCAATTCCTTTGAAAAATAAATTTAAATTAAATTAAAAATAAAATAAATAAATAAAAATCAATCACCACTGATTTTCCCCTTCTTCCCAAATTTTTAACAATCAGTAGTGATTCTTTTTCTCTAAATTGTGGCCACTTCTTTTTTTTAAGTTGTTTTTTTAATTAATTTTATAATTATAACATTTTTGACAGTACATACACATAGGTAATTTTTTTTTACAACATTATCCCTTGTACTCCCTTCTGTTCTGAATTTTCCCCTCCTTCCTTCCTCCCCCTCCCTAGATGGCAGGCATTACCACACATATTAAATATGTTATACTATATCCTAGATACAATATATATATATGCAGAACCGAATTTTGTTGTTGTTGTTGCTGTTGCAAAGGAAGAATTGGATTCAGAAGATAAAAATAACCTGGGAAGAAAAACAAAAAATGCAAACAGTTTACACTCATTTCCCAGTGTTCCTTCTCTGGGTGTAGCTGATTCTGTCCATCAGGGATCAATTGGAACTGGATTAGATCTTCTCTATGTTGAAGATATCCACTTCCATCAGAATACATCCTCATACAGTATCATTGTTGAAGTGTATAATGATCTCCTAGTTCTGCTCATTTCATTCAGTATCAGTTGATGTACGTCTCTCTGAGCCTCTCTGTATTCTTCCTGCTGGTCATTTCTTATAGAACAGTAACATTCCATAACATTCATATACCATAATTTACCCAACCATTCTCCAATTGCTGGGCATCCATTCATTTCCCAGTTTCTAGCCACTACAAAAATGGCTGTAATTGTGGCCACTTCTAAAAGGGCAGATAGGTAGTACAGTAGATAGAGTGCCAGACTAGGAATCAGGAAACTTGAAATCAGATCCAGCCTCTGACACTTACGAGCTATGAGACTGTGAGCATGTCATAACTGCTCTCTGCCTCAGTCTTCTCATCCATAAAATAGGGATAATAATAACACCTACTTCCCAGCATTGTTGTAAAGATCAAATGAGATAATTATTGTAAAGCACCTGGCACATAATAAACCCTTTATAAACATTAGTAGTTAGAATGATGGTTAGATAATTAAAAAATAAATATTCATGAGGTTTCTTTGGGTTAGTCCAGAAATATCAAGCATAATGATTTAGAAAAGGTTCTTGACTATTAACTATATTATGTTATAGAAGAAGATTCCCAAGGGAAGTGGTGAAAGCTTCAATGTTTGTGTGCTATTTAAAACTAGACTGGCTTGCATATTCCTGTCTATTCTGTGGAGAGAAATCATGCCACAAATAGGAAGATTGCCCAAATGACATCATAAGAATTCTCCACTTCCAAAATCCTTTCCAATAATTTTCTTGCTTCCAGTAAAAGGGACACTAATCATCTAGGAAAAAAAATCAAGATGGGAAAACCAAAAATGTCAGATAAATTTGGATTTCAAAAGCATATAGCATATAACCATATAGCATTTACACAACATTAGCAGATATGAAGATGAGAACTCATTCTCCCCTTCTCTCAGTGATAAATGAAATAGTCATTTGGAACACGTGAGAAATATTGCCATAAGCAAGTTATCAATTAATTTGTAGCTCCTACATTATTAGCTAAGAGAACTGGTGGAAAAGTTCCACTATGGCAATTGCTACTGCTGACACTGGCTACCTGTGTCTATAGTTATGAGACTACAAAAGGAGCAGTGGTAGTAATAGTGAATGGTGCTAGGGTGAGCATGAATTACAATTCTAGGATTGATTGAGTGTTAAATGTGGATCAGTGGTAGCTTAAAGTTAAGCATGGTAAGTGCATATAATGTGTGTGTGTGTGTGTGTGTGTGTGTGTGTGTGTGTGTATGTGTGTGTGTAAGAGAGAGAGAGAGAGAGAGAGAGAGAGAGAGAGAGAGAGAGAGAGAGAGAGAGAGAGAGAGAGAGATAGCCTACGTGGTATGATTTGAGGAGTGACCAAAAAGCTCCCTCTTCCCAAAATATCACAAAATTCCCTATTTTGGTGACTTGCTAAAAGAAGAAGTCATTTTTGGGCTATGGAGTCCTTTTATAGTCAAAGTCTAATGCCATGGTGATTTTTTGCTACATTCATTATTGAAGGAAATGATAAATTTCAGTTTAAAATTGGTGAAAATAAAGCTGGAATTCTTTCTTAATCTAAGTTCATGGACCCTTGAAATCCATCCAGATCTTCTTCTAATTAAGAATAACTGTGCTGTAGTATGTGAAAAAGCTACCATTAGAAAAAGAAATTGAGCATGGGGTGGAGTTAAGGTCACTTCAATTAAAATTTTTTCAGGAGAGTTTAAGCCGTTACATTTCCACTAGCTCTGAGCAGTGCTCTAGGACAATGAGGTATAGCACCAATAAGTTCTGATTTGTTGAAAAGGTAGAAGGAAAGATTCAGAAACTAGGGTATTTACAGAAAAAATGCTAAAAATAGATCAGAAAACTACCAAAATTAAGCCTGGTCTTTTTTACCCTATTATCTAGGATTTGCCCTGTAGCTCAGAGTTAGTTGAACATAGAAGAAAATAATTCTGGCAGTGGATAAAGTCCAAATCTCTGTGCATTTATGCTACTGTGCATTTCTGATTGGAGGTAAATTGAAAGGGCAGGGCCATCTGTAATCTTAAAAGAAGGAAAGAGCAAGGGCAGGCACTGAGGTGATAATGATGAAAGAGGACAGGCTAATAGGTCAAGGAACCACTTTGCAACTCAGTACACACACCTTACTTGGTGAAAGGGAAATCAGTGGGACAGGAAGATGAGACCACACTGGAAAACTAATAGGAACCAAAAAAGGAAAGGATGCTCCAGAAACTTGCAGTATGAGGTCAGCATTAAAAGAGAAATTGCTCCCCACCACAGACTGTCATAGGGAATTTTTTTTTCCCCAACAGGGGAAGCAATTAACCTCCATTAAGCCAAGAAGAGTCAGAGAGTCTGAGGAAGGACTCACCTAGTTTGTTCTCCTTGACCTACCACTTGACCCCATTACACCTCTCCTGTGATGGAGACCATGAACAGCTTTCAGACTTCTACTTAGGAGTGTTGAAGTGTTAGTCCCATAATCCAGCATATAAGTGGTCAGTAAGATGGGTGCATGAGGCACAGGACAAATTCCAGCCATAACAGATAAGTCTCTAGTAGTCTTGGGCTTTTCTGATCAAAAGGTGCAGACTGGAATCAAGATTCAAGATAAGTAGAATGACTGTTTGGGGAGAGGCCCATTATGTCCTCTGAGACAGAGTGTTGTAACTTCTGATCTTTATTTAAAACATACACAGGCCAGGATTCATTTCTATTTTGGCTCAGTTTGGTGGACAGCCTGTCTCCCTTATGACCCCAAGTATAAATACCATACAAGCCAAAGTAAGGTATTTCCCCATTCTGTGCCAATGAATGATGACTGAGACTTTTCAGAAAAGGCAGGCTTAAAAGTGGGCATACTTAATGAAAGATTTTTTTTAAGATCATGTGATCTGGTCTTGGTCTAGATAATCCAATAGAATTGATTATCTCCTTTGAAGTTAGAAAGAACCAAAGATTTCCTTAACTGACAAGAGATAATAAACAAACAAACAAATCATATTTTATATTTTTAAATAATAAAATATAGAAAGCCATATTATTGATTTGAAATTTTGGAAAAAATGAGGATTTTTAAATGAAAATGGGATTTGCATAAAATGTAACCTCTATATTTGAAGTTTCTGTAACTGGGATTAAAATCTTGACTCTGCTTTTTTCTATCTATATAACCTTGGACAAGTCAGTCAAGTCATTACAGCTTGAGCATTCTCTTCTGTTGAATGGGCAGCATGGGTTGTGGACTGTACCAAATCAATCAGTTATTCACATATTAAATGCCAGATATTGTATATCCACTAAAGTTAAAAAGTTAAAAAACAAACAAACAAATAAAAACCTGATTCTTGCCTAGAAGAAGTTTATATTCTACTAGACAGTAGACACAGAGATAAAAAAAACACAAAATGTATGCAAATTCATGTTTTTGGTGGTGGAGATGCTGTTAGGTGGGTGTGGATATGGAATGGGTTAGGAAAGCTTTGAACAGATAATCAAAGAAATGAAGGGAAGGAAGAGTGCTCTAAGCTTATTTTAAGCTTTAAATACTATGATCTTTAATTCTGTTGCTCCTTTATATTAGTAGTATATATATTTGTATACTATATAAAAATACATATATGTATATGTATATATACCATAGTATGTATACTATATATAGTATGTGTATATAATATATATATATATATATATATATATATATATATATATATATATATATATATATATATATATGTGTGTGTGTGTGTGTGTGTGTGTGTGTGTGTGTGTGTATAGTAGTGTAGTATGATGAATTTAAAGCAAGAGGATTATGCCAAGCCAATATAAGGATGATATATAGTTAGTTCATGGTTAAGGGAGTTGAGCATGGCTCAAGGAGTGCTACATAAAAGGCCAAATCATATTAAAGAAATATGTCTAGGGAAATCAAGGGGAGATCCAGTGTTTTGTTTGTTTTTAATGAGGGAGATCCAGGACAACTGAAAACAAGAATTCGGGTGCATAAGGATCAATATTAAGTTAGAAATGTGATGTGGGGAGTCAACTCATTTAGTAGATAAATTTGCTTGCCTTAATTTCTATGGTTATTGTAATATATAGGTTCAACCTCTGCCTATACATAATTGTATCAGTACTAGAAGTGGGAACAAGGTATAATTCTGGAAAAGAAATGATTTAGTGGCTAACTAGAAGTCTTGGGATGTGAACAACTTAATTTTTCCCCCCAAAAATTTATTAAAGCCTTTTCATTTTCAAAACATATGCATGGATAATTTTCAACATTCACCCTTGCAAAACCTTGTGTTCCAAAAATTTTCTCTCCCTTTACCTCACCCCCATGTATAATTCTTCTATATATATTTTTCTGTAATTATCATGCTGCACAAGAAAAATCAGATCAAAAAGGAAAAAATAACAAAATGCAAACAAACAACAAAAAAATGAGAATGCCATGTTGTGGTCCACCCTCAGTTCCCACAGTCCTCTCTCTGGATGCAGATGGCTCTCTTCATTACAAGATCACTGGGACTGGCCTGAATCATCTCATTGTTGAGAAGAGCCACGTCCATCAGAATTGATCATTGAATAATCTTGCTGTTGCCGTGTACAGTGATCTCCTGGTTCTGCTCATTTCACTTAGCCTCAGTTCATATAAGTCTCTCCAAGCTTCTCTGAAATCATCCTGCTGGTCATTTCTTATAGAACAATAATATTCCATAGCATTCATATACCATAATTTATTCAGCCATTCCCCAATTGATGGACATCCATTCATCTTCCAGTTCTTTGCCACTATAAAAAGGGCTGCCACAAGCATTTTTACACATATGGGTCCCTTTATTTCCTTTAAGATCTCTTTGGATTACAGGCCCAATAGAAACACTGGTAGATTAAAGGGTATGCACAGCTTGATAGGCCTCTGGGCAGGTGAACAGCTTAATTTAAAAAATAGATCTAAGCAACTCAAAAGAGTGTCATATCAAAATATCTTGAGGTTTACTTCAAGAATAATGTTTAATGGATCTGTGATTTCATCCATGTAGCAAACTCTGAGTATGGAAACTCCTTCTAATCTTGAAAAATGACATCTCTATAATTTATAGTCTTAGTGGCACTAAGTGTCTAGGTTTACACACTCAATATATGTCAGAAATGAGAGTTGAACCCAGGTCTCTTGAGTATGAAACTAGCTGTTTACTCACTAAGCCATGACTACCTTTCTTATTTCATCCATTTATTAATGTTTTTGCTCATTCATTAATTCATCCATTCACTTGTTACATTTTAAGTTACAAACTGTCACCTTTTCTCTTTCTGCACCCCACACTAGAGAAAGCCATCATTTGACAGATCTATAGATATAGCTAGATATAGATATAGAGATCGAGATATATGACTATATCTATATCTATATCTATATCTATATCTATATATATATATCTATATATATGTATATATATGTATATGATAGGTATGTACTTCTATTTATCAGTTCTTTTTCTGGAGGTAAATAGAATTTTACTCCAAAGGTCTTTTGTAGTTGATTTGATTATTTATAATATTCAGAATAACTTAATTGTCTATGGTTGTTCTTCAAACTATAGTATTGTTACTGTATGCAACATTCTCTTGGTTCTGTTCACTTCATTCTTCATCATTTCATACAAGCCTTTCCATATTTTTCTAAAATAAACCTCCTCATAATTTCTTATTGACCAGTCAAGCCCAATCACAATCATATACCATAAGTTGTTTTGCCATTCCCTAATTGATGAACATCCCCTCGATTTCCAGTTCTTTGCCACCACAAAGAGAAGTATTTTCTATAAATATTTTTAAATAATTACCTTCTTTGTAAATAGATTTCAGTGGATCTATACAAAGGTAAGGGCAGTTAGGTGGCTACAGTAGCTAGAGCTTGGCTTGAAATCAGGAAGACTCATCTTCTTGAGTTTAAATCTGACTGTGCATAGCTATGTGACCCCCAAGCTAATCATTTAGCTGTTTGTCTCAGTTTCCTCATCTGTCAAATGATCTGGAGAAGGAAATGACAAGTCAGTCTAATGTCTTTGTTAAGAAAATCCCAAGTAAGGTCATGAAGAGTTGAATGTGACTGAAATGACTGAACAACAACAACAAATTTCAAGGCAGCCTAGCCAAGCTGCATATAGTAGTTGGGTATAGTTATGACTAAACATCAACTGGAATGTTTATTTCTGTTCTTTAACTTACACTTTGTCTTTGGACTGAGGTCCATGGGACATTGTATACTACCCCTGTGCCTCATAGCCCAGGCAGCTTATTTTAACGTTTAATGCTACGTTTTTACAGGTTGGAAGAATTGTGATTTGTCAAGAGTAAAATGGATTTTCCTTTTTGCTCTGAAGATATTGAATGTATTTTCTGCAAATGTACAGATGTTCTTTCTCGGTAAGTAAATTCTAGATCACTTTGGCTTCGTTAGTTCTAATTAAAGTCACCAATAATGTCCATTTCCTCCTGATATAGGATATTGCTCCAACTGTCTTTACCCATGTTTTCCTACAAAGTATTTTTCTTCAAATTTCTAAAAAATCATTCTCTTCCTTATGTAAAAGTCAAATCTTTCATTCTGTTGATGAAAAACCATTAAAGGCTTCACTACTTGTAATGTTCTGATACCTAAGCCTGGTATTCCAGGGAAGGCCCAAACCAGCTTAAACTTGAAGTTTTTAGTCTCATCAAATACAATTGCCCTTCATTTACTCCATATACCAGCCAAATTGAACTGCTCACAAACACATCCTCTGCTTTACCACTCTGGGTCTTTATTATATTATATACATATATACATATATATTATGTATATACATATTATGTAATATATAATGCACTCTTTTAATTGTCTTCTCTTAAAATCATGGCTATTCATTAAGGCCCAGTTCAAAGAATCATAGAATATGAGAGGTCAATGGGACCTTACAGGCTACCTATTCCAAATCATGTTTGAACAGGAATGCTTTATATAATATCCCTCTTTGGGCAACTAAACTTTCCTTAAGATTTTAAGCAAGAGTTCTTAGCTTTTTGTATGTAATAGACCACTTTTACAATAGAGTTAATATGACTATGGTCTACTGCCTATATTCACAAAATCTTTAATGATCTTTTTAATCAGCAAAAATCTTTTTCTTCCTCCCACATACTCCCTTTTTCCCCCTTACCCATTTAAAATAAAACAAGAACTGCGTATACATTTATATATGTACATATCTATATATGTACACATATATATGAATAGCCAAGCAAAACAGATTTTTGCATTGATTATGTCCAAAAGAAAAGAAAAGAATATATATATTTGCCTCATTCTATACTCTGAATCATTCATTTCTCCATCAGGAAGTGATAACATGTATTTTCATTAGTCCTCTGGAAACATGGTTGATTTTTATACTGATCAGAGTCTCTAATTCTTTCAAAGTTGTCTTAACTATATTATTACAACTGCATAAATTTTTACTTCAGTTTTGTTCGTTTCTCAGAGTAAGTCCATCTAAGTGTTCCTAGGTTTCTCTGAAACCATCTCCTTTATGATTTTGTATGCCTAATAATATTCTGTCATATTTATATATCTTAATTTGTTCAGTCATTTTCTAATTTATGAACAATTTTTCAGATTTCCCCCATTTTTTGCCATCTCAAAAAAACTTTAACTATTTTAATATCCTTAGTTGGAGTTTGTTTTATTTGAAACTTTATTTGAACCTGTTTTCTCCCTTCTCTGTTTTCTTTCCTTTTTCATTGTTGAGTGAAATGTATTACTGTACCCAACTATATGTATGTTTATAATCTTCTCTCCTTTTCCCAGTTCACATGACAATGAAATTCAAGTGTCAACTGATTCCCCCCTCCTCTATCTTCTTCATGTTGATGTCTATTTATTCACCCTAATTACGATATATTTCCCCTAATTTATCTTTCCTTCCCTACTTAATATGTTAATTTTTTCCTCTTTCCATTCTTATTTTAAGATCATCAAGATATAGCACAACTATTTCCAGTCTCTCTTTGACTCCTAATTGATGATTGGGTTCACAGGGGACACAGCTATATCATACACATATATATCATCTGCCCATATTTGAATATAGTCTTATTTAGTCTCTTATCATTGTTTATTCATGCTTGTATGCTTCTTTTAATTCCTGTAGGTAAACTTCAAAGTTTCTAAACACTTCTGTCTGTTCATATCCCTTGACCATTTATCAATTGGAGAATGGCTTGATTTCTTATAAATTAGAGTCAATTTTCTATATATTTTGGAGATGAGGCCTTTACCAGAACCTTTAGCTAAGAAAATGTTTTCCCAGTTTATTACTTCCCTTCTAATCCTGTCTGCATTAGTTTTATTTGTACAAAAGCTTTTAAACATAATATAATTGAAATTTTCTATTTTGTGATCAATAAGGACGTCTAGTTCTTCTTTGGTCACAAATTCCTTCCACCTCCACAGGTCTGAGAGGTAAACTATCCTATGTTCTTCTAATTTACTTATAATCTCATTCTTTAGGCCTCAATCATGAACTTTGATTTTATCTTGCTGCACAGTGTTAAGTATGGGTGAATGCCTAGTTTCTGCCATACTAGTTTCCAATTTTCCCAGCAATTTTTGTCAAATAATGAATTCTTATCCCAAAAATTGGAGTCCTTGGGTTTGTCAAACACTAGATTGCTATAGTTATTGATTATTGATATATTGAATTTTATTAGTGATGTATAAAAATGTTGAGGATTTATGTGGATGTATTTTGTATCCTGCAACTTTTCTAAAGTTGTAGATTATTTCTAATAGCTTTTTAGTAGAATCTCTGAGGTTTTCTAAGTATACCATCATATTATCTGCAAAGAGTGATAATTTGGTTTCCTCATTACCTACTCTAATTCCTTTAATTTCTTTTTCTTCTCTTATTGCCAAAGCTTATAAAATATTGAATGGTAATGATCATAGTGGGCAACCTTGTTTCACTCCTGATTTTACTGGAAATGGTTCCAATTTATCACCATTACATATGATGCTTACTGATGGTTTTAAATAGATGCTATTGACTATTTTAAGAAAAAATCCATTTATTCCTATACTCTCTAGTGTTTTTAATAGGAATGGATGTTGAATTTTATCAAATGCTTTTTCTTTATCTATTGAGATGGTCATATGATTTTTGTTAATTTGATTATTGATATAGTCAATTATGCTAATAGTTTTCCTAATATTGAACTAGCCCTGCATTCCTGGTATAAATCCTACTGAGTCACAGTGTATTATCCTGGAGATAATTTTCTGTAATCTTTTTGCTAAGATTTTAGCCACACTGTGGTAAAGTTCTCCCCCCAGATTTTCTGCCAGCAGAGACCACACCCTGCCCCACTCTGGTCTGCTCAGTGAGAGCTGCCTTCCATGCTCTCACTACCAACTTGCCTGACGCTGCGCCTAGCATAGCCATCCCCACCCATGAGCAAAAACAGACCTTTTCTGGAGAATTTTGAGATTATCTTCAGTTGGTAATATGTTGTATTCCAAGTATTCGTGGGTTCTGACAGTCAAGCACTAATTCTGAGGCTGAATTTCATTAAAATAGATTGAGGGAAAAGGAGAGTTTAGGAAGATGAGTGTGTCCTCTCCACCCCCACCCCAGGGGGAATTCTTTAAAAAGTTGACTGGTGGAGAGAGGACTATGGGAATTGCATGTGATTCACAACACAGCATTTTCACTCTTTTTGTTGTTGTTTGCTTGCATTTTACTTTGCCTCTCTTTTTTTTTTCTTGTGCAGCATGATAATTATATAAATATGTATACATATATTGGATTTAACATATATTTCTATATATTTAACATATATTGGACTACTTGCCATCTAGAGGAAGGCATGGGGGAAGAGAGGGAAATTGAAACACAGGACTTTGCAAGGGCTAATGTGGAAGTATTTTCCACTGTTTTGAAAAATGGAAAGCTTTAATTTAAATAAAAGAAAATGAACTGGAGAAAGAAAAAAAAGAGTTGATTGATATTAGCTATGTGACTTTGGGCAAGTCACTTGACCCCAATTGCCTCAACAAAAAAATAAAGTTGACTGGTGGGTTTTTAAGATTTTCACTTTGCCCTCTGGTTTTAAGACATCTGGGCAGCTTTCTTTTAAAATTTCTGAATTTTTTTTTTTCTGGATGGGGGGGGATAAGAGGTGGATTATAGCATTCACATAGTTCAGGGAATCTTTAAAAAATTATTTTATTTCTAATTTATGGAATAAAACAAGTATTTTATACATAATATGATAAAAAGATAATTACATGTTGAAACTAAAAATCTATTATGGATAACTTGCTATTCCTTTTAAGTACATTATAAAGTTATCATGTACATTTCTTTTTTTACTTTTTGCTTTTATTTTTTTCCCTTCCCCTTGCCCCATCTTAGAGATGGCTACCATTAGACACAAATTATGTATATATATATATATATATATATATATATATATATATATATATATATATATATATATATATATATATATATATATATATATATATATATATATATATATATATGTGTGTGTGTGTGTGTGTGTGTGTGTGTATGTATGTGTGTGTGTATATATATATATATATATATATATATGTGTGTGTGTGTGTGTATGTATGTGTGTGTATATATATATATATATACATATATATATATATAATTTAATACACATTTCTATTTATCAATTCTCTGGATTCAGATTGTGTGCTTTATAGTTAATTTGGTTATTTGACTAGGTTCAAATGACTTGATTCAAGTTGTTTTTTAAGATCAATATTGCAACATGTTATCTTTGTTTTGTTTACTTTATCCTTCACCATGTCATGCAAGTCTTTCCATGCCCTTCTGAAATCATCAAACTCATCATTTTTTAAAGCACTGTGGTCTTCCATCACAACCATATACCACAACTTGTATAGCCAGTTCCCTGTTGATTAGGATTCCCGCAATTTCCACTTCTTTGCCACAACAAAGAGAACTGTTATAAACATCCTATTCACATTCAAAGTTATAATTACGATTTGTGAATTTTCCTTCTTCTTATTTTTGCTATTTTCTTTTTCAGCCTCTTTTTACCCTATCCCCATTACTTTATCTTCTTTCCCATCCTCTCAAATTTCAATCTACAGGCCTCTTTCTGCTTGTTCTGTATTAGTTCTTCCTTTCTTGCATATATAATTGTTCCTCTTTACCTTTTCCTACAAATTTTGTATTTTTAGAATATACAACTCAGCCCCAAGCTTTCTTTCAAATGACCTTAGCAATGATGATACTTTTAAGAGTACTGATAACATTTTCTCATATATACTTACACACTTATACATATACATATATGTATTTATATATATATACATCTGTAAACAGCTTGATTTTAATGAGTTCCTTATAATCCTTAATGTTTTCCTCATATTTCTTCTGGAGCTTTTATACTGAATTTTATATTGAGTTCTGGTCTTTTTGTTTTAAATACTTGAGAGTCTTTGAGTTCATTTTTTTTTTAAGATTCAAGATTATACTTAAGTTTGCTGAGTAGTTTTTTCTTGGATACAACCTAAAAGTTCAAAAGAACTGAGATCCTGTTAAACTCCTAGAATCTAAGCCATATTCCTACTGCTTGTTTTTGAATTTATTTTTCTGTTAATATACAATTTAGGGTCTGCTACTATTCTTTATCTTAACCATCATGCCTAGGTATTCAAACCCCTCTCCTCAGCCTGCTCTGAAACTTATGACCAGATAGTGAATGATAAAACTGACAGATGGTACCTGTTTCTGTCTCATTTCAGTAATCTGGTATAGATTTTGGAGCTTCTCTTACCTTAGTACATTGCTTCTCCTTAGACACTTAGTGGTGCACTCTGGGAGATCAATTAGGAAGCTATTGAAATAATTTAGGCAAGAGGTAATGAGTTGCCTGAGCTAAGGTGGTAGCTGGGTTAGTAAAGAGAAGGTGTTGGATATAAGAAATGTTGTGGAGGTTGAAATAGCAAAATTTGGCAGTTGATTGGAAATGTGTAGTGAGGGAGGGCAAGAAGCTAAATATAATGCTGAAATTATAGTAAATATAATTATATATATAAATTATAAAGTGCTGGTTTAATATTAGGAAAACTATTAGTATAATTGACTATATTAATAATCAAATTAATAAAAACCATATGATCATCTCAATAGATGCAGAAAAAGCATTTGATAAAATCCAACATCCATTCCTACTAAAAACGCTTGAGAGTATAGGAATAAATGGACTATTCCTTAAAATAATAAGGAGCATATATTTAATACAGTCAGTAAACATCATATGTAATGGTGATAAACTAGAACCTTTCCTTGTAAGATCAGGAGTGAAACAAGGTTGCCCACTATCACCATTACTATTCAATATAGTACTAGAAACACTAGCCTCGGCAATAAGACCCGAGAAAGAGATTCAAGGAATTAGAGTAGGAAATGAGGAAATCAAACTATCTCTCTTTGCAGATGACATGATGGTATACTTAGAGAACCCCAAAGATTCTGCTAAAAAGCTATTAGAAATAATTCAGAATTTTAGCAAAGTCACAGGATACAAAATAAATCCACATAAATCCTCAGCATTTTTATACATTACCAACACAATCCAACAGCAAGAGATACAAAGAGAAATTCCATTCAAAATAACAGTCCATAATATAAAATATTTGGGAATATATCTACCAAAGGAAAGTCAGGAATTATATGAACAAAATTACAAAACACTTGCCAAAAAAATAAAGTCAGATTTAAATAATTGGAAAGACATTAAGTGTTCTTGGATAGACAGAGCGAATATAATCAAGATGACAATACTCCCTAAACTAATCTGTTTATTTAGTGCTATACCAATCAGACTCCCAAGAAACTATTTTAATGACCTAGAAAAAATAACAACAGAATTCATATGGAACAACAAAAGGTCGAGAATTTCAAGGGAAGTAATGAAAAAAAAATTAAGTGAAGGTGGTCTAGCTGTACCTGATCTAGAACTATATTATAAAGCAGCAGTCACCAAAACCATTTGGTATTGGCTAAGAAATAGACTAGTTGATCAGTGGAATAGGTTAGGTTCACAGGGAAAAATAGTGAATAAAAATAGCAATCTAGTGTTTGACAAACCCAAAGATCCCAACTTTTGGGATAAGAATTCATTATTTAACAAAAACTGCTGGGAAAACTGGAAATTAGTATGGCAGAAACTAGGCATGGACCCACATTTAACACCACATACTAAGATTAGATCAAAATGGGTCTAAGATTTAGGCATAAAGAACGAAATCATAAATACATTGGAGGGACATGGGATAGTCTACCTCTCAAACTTGTGGAGGAGGGAGGAGTTTGTGTCCAAGGGAGAACTAGAGACCATTATTGATCACAAAATAAAACATTTTGATTACACCAAATTAAAAAGTTTCTGCACAAACAAAGCTAATGCAAACAAGATTAGAAGGGAAGGAACAAATTGGGAAAACATTTTTACAGTTAAAGGTTCTGATAAAGGCCTCATCTCCAAAATATACAGAGAATTGACTTTAATTTATAAGAAATCAAGCCATTCTCCAATTGATAAATGGTCAAAGAATATGAACAGACAATTTTCAGATGATGAAATTGAAACTATTTCCACTCATATGAAAGAGTGTTCCAAATCACTATTGATCAGAGAAATGCAAATTAAGACAACTCTGAGATATCATTACACACCTGTCAGATTGGCTAAGATGACAGGAACAAATAATGATGAATGTTGGAGGGGCTGTGGGAAAACTGGGACATTGATGCATTGTTGGTGAAGTTGTGAAAGAATCCAACCATTCTAGAGAGCAATTTGGAATTATGCCCAAAAAGTTATCCAAATGTGCATACCCTTTGACCCAGCCATACTACTACTGGGCTTATATCCCAAGGAAATACTAAAAAAGGGAAAGGAACCTGTATGTGCCAAAATGTTTGTGGCAGCCCTTTTCATAGTGGCTAGAAACTGGAAAATGAATGGATGTCCGTCAATTGAAGAATGGTTGGGTAAATTATGGTATATGAATGTTATGGAATATTATTGTTCTGAAAGAAATGACCAACAGGAGGAATACACAGAGGCTTGGAGAGACTTACATCAACTGATGCTGAGTGAAATGAGCAGAACCAGAAGATCATTATACACTTCAACAATGATACTGTATGAGGATGTATTCTGATGGAAGTGGATATCTTCAACATAGAGAAGAGCTAATCCAATTCCAATTTATCAATGATGGACAGAATCAGCTACATCCAGAAAAGGAACACTGGGAAATGAGTATAAACTGTGAGCACTGTTTTGTTTTGTTTTGTTTTGTTTTTCTTCCCAGATTATTTTTAGCTTCCGAATACAATTCTTCCTTTGCAACAACAACAACAACAAAATTCGGTTCTGCACATATATATTGTACCTAGGATATACTATAAAATATTTAATATGTATGGGAATGCCTGCCATCTAGGGGAGGGGGTGGAGGGAAAGAGGGGAAAAATTTGGAACAGAAGGGAATACAACATATAATGTTGTAAAAAAAAATTACCTATGAATATGTACTGTCAAAGAAAATGTTATAATTATAAAAATTAATAAAAAATTATAAAGTATAAAAAAGATGATGTCTTTTCCAGAAATCTGAAAGACTAGTAGAGCAATGGGTTTTAAGAAAATGATAATGAGATTTATTTTTGAATATGTTTAGTTTGTGATTTTTCTGGCAAATCTACTTTGTAATGTTTACATGCAATTTGCAATGCAGGGTTGAAACTAAGAGAGAAACAAGGACTGTATATCTAGCTCACAGTTAGAGGACATGATACTGATGATAAACTAGCAAAGTAGACTTAAAAGAATCAGTTAGTAGAAAGAGCGAGAACAAGAAGAGACTAGCACACTGAAACTCAGAGATTAGAAACTATCCAGGAGAGAGGGTGGTTGACAGTCAAATTCTGCACAATTCAAGAAGGATGAGATTTCAGGAAAGATTATCAGATCTGGCAGCTGAAATATCATTAGTATATTTGGAAAAAGCTGTTTCAGGATTTTATTTTGCATAATTCCTAATTGTTTATAGAACAATGAGATCCTTTCACAGTTTCATCAATATCAGCATGTGGGTCTTTCTACAAGTCCATCAAATATTGACCATTCCCATTTTGTGTCATCTGTCCCAATTTATAAACAACAGGGAGCCACTGAAGGTTTTTTACAGTGGAGGAATAGTGTGATCAGAGTGATGTATTGAGAAGGTTGTTTAGTTCATGAAATGAAGACTGAAGAACATACTTGAGGGTAGGATGTCACCCTTTGCATTTGCACTGTGCCCAAGCATAGTAGAGTGTTTAAAGCATTAATAAAGCACAGACAGCAGGTGCTTTATAAATATTTCTTCATTTATTCATTTAGCAATTGTTTATTTTATGAATCTTTGGCCTGTTTGCTTCCTTATTCCTGACATATTTTCCCATATGTATCTCACTCTCTTTACCTCTTTCTTCCCCTTTTGCATTGAAGTCTGTGTATCAAAGCAGATATTGTTTTTATCTGAAGGCTACCACTGACAGAAGGATTTTAACCTTATTGAAAACTACAACCCTTCTTTGAAAAAAATGTAGCAGACAAATGAGAAGCAGCATGACATAATAGATAAAGAACCAGATGTAGAGCTAAGAAATCTTGGTTGCAAATCCCATTTCTGATCCATACTGGCTTTGTGACTTTGAAAGTGTTTCCTAATCTTTTAAGGTAAGAGGCAACTTTTTAAGACTAAGTTGCAGAGAAATTAGAATTCTAAGTTGGGATAGGTAATTTTTTTAGCAGGAATCTCCTACAACCAAGGAAATTACATAAAGATTCCATCCCATTCCAGTAGGCAAATATTCAAGAAGAACTGTGATCAAATTAAATTGGACTATCATATATTAACTTCTTAGGTACCTGTACAAAGCAAAAACTATCATCAAAAAGATCCCAAGGGAATATTCATCTAAAATAGCTTTTAAAAATTGTCTTTTTATTGTTGACAAAAAGTAAATCAGTTTGAAAAAAGTCCTTGCAAAACAAGTGTGCTTTTCTCCTTCTCTTGTTTTCCCAGCATTTCTCAGCTTGTTAAATCTGGCCTGGTCACTTTAAAAAATTTTGCTCGTTGAATTCTCAAGTGGAGCACAAGCCCAGCACAGCACTGCAGGAGCTACAATCTATGGGAATGCTTAAATGGAAAACACAATTTTATTGGAAAGAAGTGTATCCAAGCTGCTTCTGCCACATTTGTGCTTTATAGCCACCCCCTTTGCTAACAGAAACCTGGAAGTTTACATGTTCCTGGCATCTATATTGCCCTTTAAAACTTGAAATAAACAAAGCCTCTTTGATGAGTGACCCTCAATGTCATAACTATTGAGGAAAGTGCAATGAAAATTGCTGGCGAAAACCATGAAATCTTTATGGAGCAAATACAAAAAGCAGAACCAGAAACTTCTGCTAGGTGACAGTCTGCAAAATGTGTTTTTCAATATGTCTCTTATGAAAGCCAAGCTGAAATGGTTTGCCTGATCTGTTCACTCAGTTTTGTTGTGAATTGAATTTAAAAAAAACAATTCCAGGGTCAGCAAACTATATCCACCTGTTAGCCATTTAAGCCCTCAATGAGACATGAACCACAATCTTCACCCCCAACTCACATTTGGAAATTGTGTGTGGACTTCACATTGGAACTGTAATAGTAAACAAAAAGGCATGATAGTTCTCTCTCCCAAGACAGCTCTTGGTATATATTTCTTGGACCCTTCTTTTCTAGGCTCAGAAAAACAACATATTGATTTGAGCTTCTGTGAAAACCTGCTTGATTTAAGCCCTGCCAAAAATAATACTTGGTGAAGGTTGTTTGGACGTCAGTATCAAAAAGGATCAGACTTCAGTTTAGAAGTGTTAGCAATTTCACTGATGAAATCAAATGCAATAGCCCATGTATCCCATGCCTTGTTTCTGGCTGTTTATCTTCTCTTAGTTTATGTACTTTGACAATATTTTAAAATATTTGCAATTTTATTAAATGTGTATGCTCTTTCTTCACTAGGGTATAACTCCCTCTCCATAAATGAACACTGCTCTTATATTTGCCACATTGTGACTTGTGAATTTCTGCAATCACCTGCTGATAAATCTACTTGCTTCCACCCTTGATCCCTTCCAAACGATCTTTCATAACAATGCCAGAATAATATTCCTTATGCTCAGTGACATAGTAAATAGCATGAGGGACTTAGAAGCAACAAGACCTGTATCCAAATCCTACTTTAGATACTTTATAATCCTGTGACTCTAGACAAGCAATTCCACCTTTTCTAGCCACAGTTTCTTCATCCACAAAATTGAGATGTCAATACTTATAAGGTTGTAATGATCAAATAAGATAACATGTAAAGCGCTTTATAAATCTTTAAGTGATGTATAGATGTTAGGTGTTAGCAGCAGCAGCAGCAGCAGCAGCAGCAGTATCACTATCATCAATATACTAAACATTACCAGTTCTCCTTTTCAAAAAATTTTCAGTCAAGTTTATTGAGTTTTTATTTATTTATTATTTTGAGTTAAGTCTAAACTTATTTTTTTCCAGTATTGCCACGAACACCTTCAGTAATCTGGTACCACCTTATTTTTCCAGTTTTGTATTTTATCTCGTTATATTCTCTACTCTTCAATCAAATTGACTTCCACCCATCCTTGCCATTTAAAAATGTTTTATTGATACCCCTTGTTTTTGTATCAGATTACTTTCTGTTTATCTTCCCCCTCAACAGTACTGAACTTTCCCCCTCTTTTTGTAACAAAGATAAAACAGTCAAGTAAAACATAACCATTAGCATAGTCCTTTATGACAATGCAGATATTATTCTATCCTCATAGTTCCTTCCCTATCTAGGAGGAGAGGCACATTATTATTTGTGCTCCAATATCATTACTGGTTATAAAAATTAATCAGCGTTTTCAACCTTGCACTTTCCTAGCTTCATGTCTCTGGACTTTTTTGCGGGGGAGAGTGAACTTGGATATTTTCTGTTCCACATTTGCATTTGAGTTGGGCTTGAAAAGGTGAGTCTGAATTTAGCAGACAACTTGCTATAAAATCCTACCTTGATGCCTACCTGGAACAGCCTTTTCCTTGAATTATTATGCAATTAACTTGTGACATCCTTCAATATTTGTAAATTCAGTGAGGGCAGGGAACATTTCCTGGCTAAACTTTGAATCTTCCCTAGCACCTATCACAAGGTGCAGAATTAACTATTTTTTGTTGAATTAAATTGAACTGATATGACCCCCCAATTTTTTTTGTTTTGTTTTGTTTTTTTTTTACCTGATGGTAAACCTACTCACACGGAATCTATACAAAATCTGTCAGATTACTTCTCAGGAAGCAGAGAGCTAACCATCTAGGTGGAAACTACTAGCAAAATCTTCAAGGACACAGGGTCCTTTTTATCACGAAGTAATGTTAGAAGAAAGTATTTTAATATATTTCATTTTATCTATACCTTTGGTGTCTTTCCTTTCTTGAGAAATCTTCTGTTGATATCAATGATGATATGATTATGTATCAACATATCAATTATGTTGATACAATTCCTTAAAATTGTATTGCCTTCAATACAGCTCTTTTCTAATGTGCTAATCTAATTCATTATTAATATACTCTGACATTAGGTGTCAGAATGGTTTTTTTCTTGTTCCAATGGAGAACACACTTTGTTAAAATAGTTGTTGCAAATATTTTCTATTTTTCCTTTGTAATTTTCATATCATCTTCCTCTTTGGGATAACTTTGCTTGGTTAATTATCTTGCCACACTTTATTTAAAATGATTTTATCTTTCGTGGCTTTTCCCTGTTCTAGGAGATGATAATCCTTCAAAAACATCTTTCTAAGATGTTTCATACAAATTAATATTCTAACCTTGCCTTAGTGGCAGCTTCTCTTTATTTGACAAGTATATCAAATTAAAAATTGAGGGTATCTTCTATGATGTTATTATTACAGAATAAGCAGGATTTTGCAAATGATATTTTTAAATGGATCATATATTTACTATCTTAAAATTAACTGAAAGATGTAGACAATATAAGATTCCATTATGTTTGTTGATTTATTACTTACGAAAAGGCATTTATTCAATAGAAAAAAATACTCCCTTACAATATTCCCTTATAACAAGGTAGCACCTTGCTCCCTTTGTTTATTTAAGATCATTCAAGTTTCCTTGGAATTTGAAACAAAAGACCCACCAATAATAAACATTAGATGAGGCATTAAAAAATAGGAAATGTGTGCTCACCAAAGGCATTTATCTTGGTAATAGAGGATATCCAACAGTTTATGGAAGCTCAGGTTAAGGAAGAGTTTTCTGTGGATGTTTCTGTTTGTGGATGACATTGTGCTGATTACATCAAGATCTAGAACATTGCTGTGCTTCCTGGAGAAGATATTATTCAAAGGAATTTAATCCATCCAAGGAAAGCTTTTGAATATGGATGAAGAACATCTATTGCCAAGATTTCAAAATACATTTGGATGAAGACTCTATATATGAGATATACAGGTTATATCTGAGATAAATAGTACAGATGGATAATGATCTGAGCTCACTTGTGAAACAGATTGTTCTTAGCAAACTGCAAAGCTCTTTTATTGATCCTAAGATTATTATGAAAGTAAAAATCATCTTTCAACATTTAAATTTTTTACCAATATTGCTGTATGGAAATAAGAAATAGAACATCAATTCTTCCAAAGAACTAAAGATACCTATCTTTATAGAGGGCAATGGAAAAGAGCATGGTAAGTATGAGCAGCAAAGAATAACCAAAGAGAAACACTGAAAAAAACAAAAAACAAAAACAAGAGTAAAGGATGTCATCAAATAATTGTGTGACTAGAATTCAAGTACAGCCATGTATATTACTAGTTTGTACATAATATTTGCACGTTGTCTATCCTAATAGAACGTGAACTTCTAAAGAGAAAGGAATGTCTTTTTTCTTTCTTTGTATCCCTAGTGCTTTGTACAGTACAGAACATTCAGTAGGCACTAAATAAATGCTTATTGATTAATTAAATTCATGTGAAAAGAACAAGAAATTAAAGGTGAATAGCCAAATTACTTCATTAATTCCCTTATGATATGAGGAGAAATTAAAGAAGTGCTCTAGTATGTTGGGTGAATTCCTTGTATTCAGCTTTAGGGAAATTTTTGGAAAAAAGCAAGAGGCATAGACAGACATGAATAGGCTGTGATCTGTGGGAGGGAATTCCCAAATCAATATGATTACAGAGTCATTTGCACATTTGAATTAATTTTATCCTATATTCCTTTAAATGTGCCTCTGTTTATTTTTAGTTAGTTTTAGCAAGATACAACTATTTCAAAAATCAATAAACAGGTATAATGGAGCTACTTTCCTTTCATCTCTACCTCCATATAGATTGAGATTAACAGTTTGTTAATCTTTAATTTTTCTTGGAAATGAACCTTTATCTGGATAGCCTATGTAGCAGTTATAGATGTGTATTTAGTGTGTGCCTTTACATCAATTCCCACAATACCATTCTTCTCAGAAGACGTATAAATACCTATTCACTTTCTGGTTAGGCTCATTCATTCTAGTCTTCTTTGACACTATCATATCTTGATCACTAAAGAAATCTCTCTACTACCTAGATGCACTGAAGATCTATCAAAGTCATAAATATAACTATCTTGAAGTAATTATACCCATTCTATCTCCTACCATGCATTTCCATTCATATAATCAGGCATTCACAAAAATGACCATTTTAGATCTTTAAAGAATCTACTTACCAATGACAAAAGATATAATAATAATACTACATAACCACAAGAAAATGAATGAATAATAAAATATGTCACAAGTCACACCTAAATCTGGATCACAAACTCCTACCAATGTACTTAGAATCAGTGGAGATTGGCTGGCACATATTAATTGGAAACTATCAGGGAGAAAAAGTTAAAGAGTTTTGGATAGCAAAATGCTTCTAGCTGCCATAGTTCCAATAATGTTTATTTCCTTCTATCTTCAGTCTTTACCACAGATTCTTCTTATCATCAGTCTCCTCTCTCAGATTCTTATATCTTAAATACTAATACCAACTGGTTCACCTTTTCCAAATTTCTCTTGTGAAATCAGCAACTTTTTAAACCATGACACAGTCTCCAAGTGTTTATTTTTTAAAGTTTACCTTTTCTTGTCATAAGAGTTAGCTAAAGTTCTAAAGTCTTCAAAGTGAGTCTTCCAA
Organism: Sminthopsis crassicaudata; assembly: GCF_048593235.1. Classification (NCBI taxonomy): domain Eukaryota; kingdom Metazoa; phylum Chordata; class Mammalia; order Dasyuromorphia; family Dasyuridae; genus Sminthopsis; species Sminthopsis crassicaudata. The sequence continues at coordinate 174,604,265 of NC_133620.1, forward strand.
TTTGTTTTCCATCCCTGAACTGTTTTTTCTCTTTCGTATATTTATATTTTTAATTCAATAGAAGTCCTCTCTACTCATTTAATTTATTAAAATGTATACATTCCAGTGACATATTATTCTACATTGTTCATAAGGCAATTTGAGTTTTTAGATTTACATTACAATTGACTTTTGGTCCCAAACTATTCAAATCCTATATAAAATCTTTCCCCACATATATGTGTATGAATTTATATGTAGACACACACACATATATATATATATATATATATGTATGTATCTTCATTACATATATATATATATACATTTAAAATTCAGTTCAATTTTTATCCCCACTCATTTTAGACACCAAAACTTTCATCTGTCACAGAAGCAATAACTTATAATCTTTGGTGATTGATATAACTTTTTTCCTTATGCAATATGCTTTTTTTCTATCTTTTTCAGCACTAAAATGCACTATATAAATGGTTCAGCATCTTGAAGGGACAGTGCTTACATACAAGTGCTTGAAGATAAATTGGTAAGGTGTTTTTTCCTGAGATTTCTACTTCCTTCCATATCTTGAAAAACAAACTCTAGTCATGTAAGTGCTTCTCCAGGATAGTGCTTGAAAGTCATTGTACAACAATATCAATCAGACCTGCCTTCCTTTTCATTGTTCCTTACCTAAGTGCCACCTGTGAAATCTGAAATTGTAGAGAGGAAGAAAAACAATTTTCCTAATGACCAAATCATGAAAAAGCAGTAGGAGGAAGCAAGAGAGACACAGGAAAAAGGGATAGAGGTTTACTTACATAAACAAACTTAGATAGTAATGAGACTAGGAAAACAAAAACCATTAGGATAAGTTGCTGAGGTAGGAAAGAATGAAGGGCAGAACACTGCCTTAACAGGCGGATGAGGCAATTCAGGGTGACCTTTGTAAAATTAATGCCAACTTCAAGATGAAGTGGTCTTGGATGGTAGAAATTAAGGTGACAATAAAACTCACAGCTAAACTTGGAACATACAAATATGGAAGATGGAAAGTGAATGCCACTATCTTAATCAGGCATAGGCTGTGGTGGTTCTCCAATCCTCCTCCTCTTCTTCCTCCTTCTTATCATACTTTTTCTCCTTTTCCTTCTTCTCCTCCTCCTCTCCCTCTTTCTAATGAATAATAAATAATAAAACTAATAAAAACAGCTACTCCAACTGAAAGTATAGGCAAAATTTCATATACACAGCATTTTTTAATTAAAAGAAAATCTCTTTTCTCTTTTTTTCATATGTCTCATTAAAAAAAAAGAAAAAAGAAAACAAATTTGTCATAATAAGTACCCATTCTCTAAATGATTGTATATTTATATATGAATGTGTGTTGGAGTATTTTTGGTACCCTAACTATATCACCTCCCTGTCAGGAGGTAAATAACATGTTTCATCATTCATTGGTCTTCTGGAATCACAAATGATCATTATAGTTCTTACAGCTTTTAAAGTTATTTTTAAAATGATGTTGTAAATGTATAAATTGTCCTTCTGATTCTACTCATTTCATTCTTTAATAGTTTAAAAATATTAAAGTTGTTCATTGTTATAGTGTTATATAATATAAAATTTTCCTCTGGTTCTGCTTCATTTTGCTTTAGTGAAGTTATTTATTTCCTCTTTTATTAGTGCTTTATCTTGTAGTCCAACATTCGTACAATATGACAGTCATTTCTCAGTAGATGAACATTCTCTTAGTTTCCAGGGTTTTATGATTACATAAAAGACTTTTTCTTATTTCTTTTGTTTCTTTTGTGTATAGATCTGGTAATAGTATAGCTGAGGCAAGGGATACATACATTTATACTAACACCTCACACTTTAGATAAAGATGAGCTCTATATGGGTTTGTGACCTATATAGTAAAGGTCACATCATAAAACAAATTAGTCATTTTTCAGTTATTTCAGTCATGTCTGACTCTTTGAAACTCCATTTGGGTTTTCTTGGCAAGAACTAAAATGCTTAGAGCATTTATTTATTTGGAATATTTTTTTCTTTAAAATGTGAATCTTTTTGAGAAGATCAAATTCAGTTCCAATTGATCAATGATGGACAGAATCAGCTACACCCAGAGAAGGAACACTGGGAAATGAATGTGGACTACTTGAATTTTTGTTTTTCTTCCCAGGTTGTTTTTACTTTCTGAATCCACTTTTTCTTGTGCAATGAGAACTGTATGGATCTAAACACATAAATTGCATCTAGGATATATTTTAACATGTTTAACATGTATAAGATTGCCTGCCATCTAGGGGAGGGGATGGAGGGAGGGAAGGGAAAAGTTGGAACAGAAATGAGTGCAAGAGACAATGTTGTAAAAATTACCCATGCATATATTCTGCTATTAAAAAGCTATAATAAAAAAAGAAATAAAGCCTTGATTGCCCATAAAAAGGTGTGAATCTTTTTTAAGAAAAAAAGAAACATTCCCAAATCATTGGGAAAAAAAGCATATGAACAGGCATTTTTCTAGTAAAGGAATCCAAGCTATTTGTAGTTATCTGAAAAAAATGTTCCAGATACTATTAATTTAGAGAAATGAAATTAAAATAATTCTGATATTCTACTTCATAGTTATTAGGGAGGCAAAGATAACAAAAAAGGAAAGTGATATATGAAAGGTGCTCCGAATCCCTATTGATAAGGGAAATAAAAATTAAGACAACTCTGAGATATCACTATATACCTCTCAGAATGGTTAAGATGAGAGGAAAAGATAATGACGAATGTTGGAGGGGATGTGGGAAAACTGGGACTGATGCATTGTTTCTGGAGTTGTGAACAAATCCAACCATTTTGGAGAGCAATTTGGAACTATGCTCAAAGAGTTATCAAACTGTGCATACCCTATGATCCATTACTACTGGGCTTATATCCCAGAGATCTTAAAGAAGGGAAAGGGACCTACATGTGCAAAATGTTTGTGGCAGCCCTTTTTATAGTGGCAAGAAACTGGAAACTAAATGGATACCCATCAATTGGAGAATGGCTGAATAAATCGTGGTTTATGTATGGTATGGAATATTATTTTTCCATAAGAAATGATCAGCAGGATAATTTCAGAGAGGCCTAGAGAGACTTACATGAAGTGATTCTAAGTGGCATGAGTAGAACCAGGAGATCATTATACACACCCAAAGCAATACTATACAATGATCAATTCTGATGGATGTGGCTCTCTTCAACAATGATATGATTCAAACCAGTTCCAATTGTTCAGTAATGAAGAGAGTCAGCTACACCCAGAAAGAGAACTATGGGAAATGAGTATGGGCCACAACATAGCATTTCTATTCTTTCTGTTATTGTTTGCTTGCATTTTAGTTTTCCTTCTCAGGTTTTCTTTCTTTTTTTCTGGATACAATTTTTCTTGTGCAGCAAAATAACTGTATAAACATACACATATTTATATTGTACATGTGGGGGGTATGTATATATATATGCATATATATATACATACATATATATTGGATTTAACATATATTTTACCATATTTAATATGTATTGATCTATCTGCTATCTAGGGGAGGGGGTAGGGGAAGGAGGGGAAAGTTGGAACAGAGGGTTTTGCAAGGGTCAATGTTGAAAAATTACCCAAGCATATGTTTTGTAAATAAAAAGCTAAAATAATAAAAAAGGAAAATTATAAATATTAGGGAGGCTAAGAGCACAGTGATTTCTTGATGGTGAATGAGTACAGTTTGGAAACCAATTCAGAATTATACATAAAATAAAATTATATTAAAATTATACATAAAAAAGCTACCTAACAATCTATCTTTTTTTTCTGACGACAAACCCATCAGCCAGATTTTGCCTGCCCATGTTCATCAAGGACAACAAATAATGCTAGCGAAAAAAAATCAAATTTCAATCCTAGGATTAGAGTATATTTGTGCATACATACACACACGCATATCTATCCATCTATCTATCTATCTATCTATCTATCTATCTATCTATCTATCTATCTATCTATATGACTTGACAAGCTTCAAGACTCCTGGACTCTAAATCTCCCTCTCTACAACCTACAGTGTTTGCCTAATCCTTTCTGCCATAGATGACTTCCTTGAAATTAACCTTTTGCCTTCCCAAAGTATGTGCCAGGACCCCTCCTACATAAATCATCTCCCAGATCTGTTTTTTCCCTTCCCAGCTGTTGCCTATATCCCAGTGTGATGCTGTTTCTTCATAGAATGTTTAGCTTCATAGAAATCATAAATACTAAAATGTTAAATTTGTTTGTTCATTTGTTAAAATAATTATATATAAAAATCAGGGGTTATATTCATCAGAACAGTAGGAGGATTTCCTGTTCTTTCTAATCTTAAATATTGTGATCCTATGAAATTAGTGTAATTGATAACAATATGGTTCAGTAGAGAGAGGAAGGAGTTAAGTGATCTTTGGCTATACTCTCTTTTCTGTGACTAATTCATGATTGGATTATATGACCTTCTACTTCATATTCTGCTGGATAGAGAGTACTTGATTGAATCCACAACACATTTCTGTTATCTAATCTCAATTTATTGTCAATTAGTTTTTATTATAAACTTTATTCTCTCCTCAACATTCACTACACACTTGTTCCCATTTTCTCAGTTGATAACTGTTCTTCATATTTTATTTACTGTACAGAAAAATTAAGGACACTTTTTTGTGAGCTCCCTTGTCATATTAACCCCTTCCTCTAAAATTGTAGCAGAAAATAAAGGTTAGTTCTCTTTGCTAATGCCAACCCATCTACTTTTGTTTAAGATCTCATTCCCTTCCATTTCCTTTAGGAATCTGCTTATACAATCATTTCCCCCTCTATTCTTTATTTCTACATGGATTCTTTCCTATGCCTTCAAAGATGAGTAGTTTGTTGTGGTTGTTGATGCAAAGATATCCCCATCATAAAAAAAAAGAATAAAAACAAAATCTACAACAAAAATCCCTGATTTGATCTCTCAAAAAGAGGAGACAAAGATAGTGCTTTGTATTTTTTCTCTCTTCCACTACCTCTTTCTGGTATTGTGATCACTCCTGACTCATTCTCCCAAAGTAATGTAGGCTACATTGCCTTTCAGGATTTTAGGGGTTGAAAGGTGTCTTTTGCCAATGCTAAAAGTCTATGTCCCCATATTTTTAAATTTCTTTGACAATATATCAAAAAGTACAAATATTTCTCTCAATATTTTGGGATCACAGTTCCCTAAACCACTTTGGTCTCTGGGAAAAGTAGGTTCAGATTTGATGGAGTTTTTAGAGACAAGCCTTGTTTTTTCAAAGTGTAGGACTAAATTCAGCAATATTGCTTGATGTGCCCTTGTTTCAAGTAGGTGTGTCTAAAAGATTGTTCTTCAGGACCTCAAAGCAAGACTGGTTGGCTTCAGGTTCTTGCTTGGATTATACTTCTAGAACTTTTGCCGATTCTTTTATTACCTTTCAAAATTCACAAAGTTGAAGTTTCCAATTTTCTTCACCTAAAATGAATGAATAAAAGCCAGTAAACCTCAGATGGTGTGGGCTTAAGACTTCTCTCCTTATAACATTTTCTTCTCTTAATCAAATACTACCTGGCAGGAAGAAGTGAGATGGAAGATATTCTAGTCAGTGAATGTCTTTTGAATGCACTTCAGCTATGTTATACAGTCAATCAAAGAAACTTCTTATTAAGTAGTCAGCAGGCCAGAACCAGTTACAGAATGTTTATTGCTTCATAATCTGGGTGAGTGTTTCATTAGTTAAGAATTCCATGTATGTATATTGGATTAAAATATATTTCTACTATGTTTAACATATATTAGATTACTTGCCATTTGGGAAGAACATGAGGGAAGGGAGAGAAAATTGGAACACAGCATTTTGCAAGGGCTAATTTGAAGAATAATCCACTCATATATTTTAAAAAATAAAAAGTTTTAATAAAAAAAGAATTCTGTGCATGATCATAAGTTGGGCTCATTGGTCAGTCCCTCATTATGGCAGAAAAAAAATTCCTCACATCCCTTTTTGTCTCTCAGTCTCTTAAAGTCTGACTTCTGATCCCACTACTCAACTGAAACTGATGTCATAGTTGCTAAACTCAGTGGACTTTTCTCATACTTCCTTACCTCTGTGAAGTTTTTTTTTTTTTTTTTTTTTTTTTTTTTTTTTTTTTTTTACATTTAGCAATCTAGTCATCCTCTAATTAGCATGAAAAGTCCCTTACAAGTTATCTGCAACCAGTTATTTACAGACAAATTTTACATTGCTCCCACTCAATTTATATTGCAGACAAACTGTTCTGATTATTGTTCCATCTTTTGCTTCCATACCTTTCCACACAGGCTGTTCTCTACATCTGGAATAATCTCCTTTATCAATTCTGCCTACTGTTTTCCTGAACATCCTTCAACAAGGTTCAACTTATGTTGCTTCTATATGGTCTTTCCCAGTTGCCACTATTATCAGTACTCCCCCAACTTTTTTTTTATTTTCTTCATATCATATATTTTTATTTACTTATGAGTTATATCCCTACTCTCCACTTACCATCCCTATAGAATATAAGCTCTGTAAGGCTTTGGGCTGTATTCCTATTGCCCAGAAAAGGTCCTTGCACCTAGTATGTGCTTAATAATTGTTGGCTTGGTTGAATTTTTCTACCACTCTTTCAGTGTGGTCATGTTCTCCTTAGATTAAGTTCAAAATTGTTCCTTTTTGGACAATTCAGTCCTCTATTTGGGACACATTTTAATACAAACGTTCATGAATTAAAAAAAATTAAAGCGCATCCATTAGGAACTACATGGAATTAGGAAAAATTTCTTGCAGAAGGTGATGCTTTAAGTAATCTTTGAAAGAAGCTAGGGATTCTAAGAGATGGAAGTAAGAAAAGAGTTTATTCTATTGGTAGCCAAAGATATGAAAATTTGAGATGGAGTGTTTTTTGGATAAGAATTAGTTTAAAAAGTAAATATTGCTGGAAAGTAGTATCCATCAAGCAAAGTAATGTTTAAAAGACCTGAAAGATAGAATGAGAGAGGTAGGTTGGGAGAGCCAAAAAAAGTCATACTTGTTTCTAATGGCATTGGGATGATGCTAAGAATTTATTGAGTAGGGAAGTGATGTGACGATCACTCCTATACTTTATGGAAATCATTATTGCAATCATATGGTGAAGAGACTTGAGGCATGGAGACCAAATAAGACACTATTGCAATAATGACAGGAGTCAGGAAGGGCAGTAGCTGTGAAAATGTAAAGAAACAGACAAATCTAAGAGAGGTACAGACAAAATCAAACCAACACATAAAGGATTGAATGTCATAGCTACTACTTAGAAGAAGAAATTTTTTAAAAAATTTCACAAATTTTTATTTGTTTTTAATTTATGGAATACAACAAATATAACAGTATAATGTTTAAAAATGATTTCACATAAAACTGCAAATTTCTTATGTATAACTTGATATGCCTTTTAAATATATATTATAATTATGTAACTTTCTTTTTTCCCTTTTTTCCTCCACTCCTACCTTAGAAATGACTACCATTAGATAGGTGTATGTGTGTGTGAATGTAAAATCATTCTATACCTATTTGAATTTATCAGTTCTTTCTCTGAATGCAGACAATATCTTCATATGTCCTTTATGGTTAAATTGGTTGTTTATAATAATCAAAATTATTTACTTATTCAAAGTTGTTCCTAAACAATAGTGCTATGTATAGCCTTCTCTTGGTTCTGCTCATTTCACTTTTCATTATTTCATACAAGTCTATTGCTGTTTTTCTAAGATCATCCAACTCATCATTTCTTATGAGGCAATAGAATTCAACCACAATTATATGTCACTTATTCAGTCATTCTGCAATTAACCCCTATCTCTATAATTTCCAGTTCTTTGACACTACAAAGAGACCTGCTATAAATGTTTTAGAACATACATGTTCTTTCTCTTTTTTCCTAATCATCTTGGGAAACAAACCTAGTAGTGGTACTGCTGGGACAAAGCCACTTGATTTACTGATTCTTGAGCCACTATTTTTCCTATTAGTTGAGTTAATAAGCATGTATTAAGCTCCAACTATGTGCAGAGCACTACACTAAATGCTAAAAATACAGTGAAAAGCAGAAACATTCTCTGCCTATATAGACCTCACAGTTTAACAGGAGAGACAAAATGTTCAACAACTATGAACATACAAGATAAACACAGGATACATTAGAATTGAGCAATGATCAAGAAAGGCATCTTGTGGAAGATAGGGTTTTAACTGAGACTTGAAGTAAACCAGGGAAGCCAGGAGGCAGAGATGGAGAGAATTTTAGGCATGTGGAACAGTCATTGAAATGCCTTGAGTTTGGAGATGGAATGTCAGGTGGTATGGTGCTGATGGAACATTGAGTCTGACACAGATGTGCTAGTTCACCCTGGGGGGAGGGCCAGTACTAATGGTCACCCTAGAGGGTGCCAGCACATCTGAGCATATGTGGCCCACATTGAATGCTAATCTACCGGTAAATATGCACACATAGCCATTTTTCACTTTCTGCAAAAGTTGTATAGACCAGATGATCTCTTGAAGTTTCTTCCATTTTCAAAGGTAATATGACCATGTATTACAAATGAATATGAAATTTATAAAAGAAACCCAACTTCTTCAGATGATGAGTGATTGTTGAGAGTCTTTAATCCTACTTGACCTCTAACAAGGCTATAAAGGAGAGAACCCTTATGCTTTCCTGGGATCTTAGTGATTTCCTGCTCCCAGAATAGTAGTGTTTAGAAACAGATGTCATTGAAGATCGAGTATAAAATATCTCTACTCTCCAACACCCCCAGACACCCACCCTCTTCTCTGACTGTACCCTTACTTATTAAAGGTCAACAAATGCCATGAGCTGCAGAGGTAGGAATAAAACAGCTGTTGCCCTCCAATCCTGCCCACACCTTTCCTGTACACAACAGCCCACCCAGGGGCTATTCTGTCTACAAAAGGCCAAAGCAGCCCCCTCCTTTCTGGGGCTCTGCTGAGCCATTCTTTGGGGCTGAAGAATGAACTACATGCTTTTCTTTTTGTCTGTTTTCAGTCTTTCATTGTTCTTGAGAAGGCAAAGTGTAGATAGAGGCTAGACACCCCTTTCCTGGGAGGCTGATAAGGCAATGGAAAGAGTTCTCTTTTTCATTGTCCCAAAATAGATCTGGGAGAATGGGGTAGGAACATAAATGATAACCAATCAGAAGTGTTTTTTTTTAAAGGAAAAAAAATCAAACAAACAAAAAACCCTGGGGAATTGGTGTGGCACAGTGGAAAGAGTGATAGATTTGGAGTTGGAAAGACATAAGAAGTTGCAGCTAGAAGTACATACTTCCCTAGATGCAGAGTCACTAAGACTTGAATTCAAATCCTATTTGAGATACTTAATAGTTAGATGTCTCATTTTCCCTGTCTGTAAAACAATGGTCTTTAAGGTCTCTTCCAAACTCTAAAATCTATAATCCTGTCACCTGGTTTCAAATCCAGGTTTATTACATTTGTGATTTAGGGTAAATTACTCACTTTCTTAATGCCTAAATTTTCTTATTTGTGAAATGATAGAGTTAGACTAAGAAACTGTAAGGTCTATTCCAGCTTTAAATCTCAGCATATGAACTTCTGTCCAGGTCATAAAAGTCAATGATAATTCTGTTTTGTTTTGTTTTGTTTTGTTTTTGGTGAAAGGATCCTTTTCATCTTAGAATATCATTTCAAGTCTCGTGTGTGTGTGTGTGTGTGTGTGTGTGTGTGTGTGTGTGTGTATGTGCAAAAATAAGGTCACATACAACATACCAACTACACCACTATGTAAGAGAAAAAGCCATAGCTCCCTTTATTGAAAACTGGTTCACCTATTCAGGAGATGTCTAGTATGACTCACTCAGAATATAACCAACTAATTGCAATCAGTAAAGAGAGTGGAAAAAATAACTTACCATTCCTTTGGAAATGTGTTTTATTCCTTGATGATGTCCAATTTATAAATCTGATTCCAATATTATTGAGCCATTACAAAGTTGGGGGATATCCCTGCATAACTTTGTACCACTTTCTTTTTACCAGTTAGGAGTTTCTGGCTACAGAACCTCTCAAAAACTAACACAGTTGGTGCTGCAGAAATTCCAGCCTCTTTCTCTATCAAATGTCATCAGCACTAGTTAGCTAGGCAGGTACACAGATGCAATAAAGGATGATTGGGGTACTCTGGCATCATTTTCCTCAAAAACTAGGATAGTGAGACAAAAAACAATACTTAAAGCTGTAGTTGAGTAGGATTGGGTGGGATAAAGTAGAGGAAGTCCGGAATCATCTTCATAGCTGATATTATTACACTTTGAGTTTTTTTCTCATAATTTTTTACAGATATTGCCTCAATAGATCCTTACAATAATAGAGTGAGAGAGGTGCCATTGTTTGCCCATTTTGTAGATGAGGGAACTGAAACCCAGTGGCTTGCCCATCACAGAATTAGCAAATGTCTGAACTAGGATTTGAATTCTTGTCTTTCTTAGTTCAAGCCTAGTGCTTTATTCATCCCCTCTGTATATAGTTTGGGGCTGAGATTCAGATATATATATACATATATATATATATACATCATGAAGTTTTTTATTTGGGGGGAACAGGTTGCCTGTTATTCTATCCCACCCCCAAATATCTTAAAGTTATTATTTCAATGACAATTGGTACCTCATGTTGATTCTCAAGTTTAAAAATCTTTTTGTACCGCTAATGACTATTTTCGTATTTTAATCAATTTCCACCATAGTTAGCAATAGCGGATGCTGTAGTGTAGAAAATTAAAATTCCCTGGCTCAGAATGCTATAATAGAATTATGGGTGATGAGATACTTCTATCTTAATTCTTACTCATTAGCAAAGTGTTGAGTTTAGAATATAAATTGGTATTTGGTTTGAAAGTTCTGTTTGTTCTCAGCACTGGGATGATTTCATTCTCTTGGTTTGATGTTATGACACTATCCATGTAAAACTGTGTCATTTGACAATGGCAAAACAGTACTATGAACACAAAAATAGCTTCATCCATAAGATTTGTAGTTGTCAAAGACTGTTGAAGTAATCTAATCCAGCTTTTTCATTTTACCAACAAGGGAACTGAGGCCTAGGAAGGAAAACTATCTTTTCCAAGATGATGATGGCCAAGTGATGGTTCAAATTCAGATTGTCTCACTCCAAATCATGTGTTCTTTTCAATATATCCTTCTTTCTTCCTCAAATAATTAACATACCACCACTAAGGAACTGTTATTGATTTTTTCTTTAGGTGATTGGGTTTTTTTATTAGTTAACTTTTTTTTAATTGATTATTTTTGGTGCTACATTAGAGAGAGCTAGGTGGTATAATAAATAGAATATTGATCTTAGAGCAGAAAATCCTGAGTTCCAATTTGACTTCTATCTGTATCAGTTTCATCAGTAAAATAAGGATAATAATGGCACTTGCCTCCCAGAGATGGTGTGAGAATTCTTTAAAGTTTACATTTCACTTTCTTCTAGCCACACTATGAAATAAATGGTACAAGTATTATTACTTCGTTTTATAGATAATAATACTGAGGCTCAGGAAAGCTAAATGGCTGTTAAATCATGTATCCACAATGATGCTCCATAATGTTTGGAAAATTGGTCTGTAAGATTAACTTGCTGAGCGAAGGACCAATTTTCCAGGAGCTCTGAACTTTCTTGACTATGACATAGAAATCTCTTTAACCCTGGACGTTCATTCTAATTCTGAACTTAAACACAGTAGAAATATCTTTCATCCTGTAGACTCTTCCTCTGGTCAGCTGTGTCCTTCTGGAACCTCTTTTTGAAAGAGGACTTTTATTCCTATTTTCCAAGGTTTCTCACTGATTCCAGAGCCATCTCCAGTCATTATAGTTTATATATTACTTTTAGAATCAGATGGCAGAATGAAGATGGCAGATGGAGAATGTGTGGCTGGTGAATTTACACAGCCCATCCTCACTTAAATCCAACTCACATGTTATGGAATCACCTCCCTGATGTCATGGCTCTCTTGGAGAAAGTACCAATAACAACAACAATAATCCTGACTCTTTGATCTTTCTCTACCACCTGAAATTTTCTGAAGTCAGAGACTATATTTGTTTCTCCTTATTTTTGAATTCCCAGCATTTAGCAGGATTCCTAACTCATATAGTAAGTATAAAACACTTGTTGACTTGAATGGGAATTAGATAATCCCAACTTGGAAAGGGTTACATTTTAATATAGAAAAAATGTACACTTAAAAATAAAAATTAATATAAAATGAATAAATGTGAATATATACAAAGAAATTAAATACAAGGTAGTGTAGAAGAAAGAATATTAGAAGGAAGGAATATAAGAAAATTTTCATATAGAAAATTGTGTTTAACCATGTCTTAAAAGGAAAAGAGGAACTCTTTGAGGTAAAGGGAAACTCCATTACAGACATCTGGGATTACTAATGCAATGGTACAAGAATTAGACATGAAGTGCCATGTGAGAAGAATAGGGAAAAAGTCAGTTTGATCGCATCACAGAGAATAGGAGAAGTAATGTCCTGTGAAGCTGGAAAGATAGTTTGGGGCCAGATTGTGAAATTCTTTAAAAGCCAAACAGGACTTTAAATTTTATCCTGAAAGCAATAGGAAACCATGAGGGTCGCCTGTGTAGAGAATTGTTATAGTCAATTCTGCATTGAAGGAAAATCACTTTGGCAACAAATTGTAGTATGGTCTGGTGTAGTAAGAGACCTGAATTTAGGAGATCAATTAAGATGCTGTTATAATAATACAGGGGAAAGGTGATAGAGACCAAACTTGTTAATAGACAGAAGGAATCAGATGGTGTAGTGGTAAAAACAAAATGGTAAAATTTATCAACTGATTGGATATGGGCATTGAAAGGAACTGAGAATCAAGGATAATGCTGAAGTTTCAAACCTGAGAGACTGAAAGAATAGTGCTAGCTTAGGCAGAAATAGAAATATTTGGAATAAGAGTGGGTTTTAAACATGTAGTATATATAATTTGAAAGGTCCACTATGCAGTTGGTGATGCAGGTCTTATGCTCAGGGAAGAATGGAGCTAGATATTGAGTTTTGTAAGCCTTTTGCTAGAGATTCTAGTTAAGCCTTTGGGAGCTGATCAGGTTACCCAGAGAAAATGTAGAGGGAGAAGAGAAGAGGGCCTTTGACAGTACTTTTGGGAATACTTGTAGTTGAGAGTGTCATATAAATGATGAACCAGCAAAAGAGATACTCATCCTTTCCATTATTACTCATATTATTTTTATAGTCAAGTTTTATTGCTTCCTTTTATGTTTATGATAATAATTTCCAGATATTCCAGATATATAAGTGAGCTTTACCTTGTGCAAAGGGGGGAAAATTAAGCAAAACTAGCCAACATACTGACTTAGGGTAGAGTATTTAACCACTTCTTCAATAAGAAGAGAGAGGCTCATTTCTTCATCTCTTCTCCAGGGCCAAAATTAAAATTTTAACAAGTTCAACATCATCTTGCTTTTCTTTTTGTTTAAACTATTGCAGTCATTATGTATATTGTTTTTTGGTTCTGTTTATTTTATACTTCATATTCATTGTTTCTTTGGTACAATAATCTTATCTGATGTCATATACCATAGTTTGTTTAATCAAAATGCAATAGATTTATACTTTGATTCTTTTTTTAAACACAAAAAGTCATCATTATGAATGAATATTTGGTGTATAAATAAGATCATGGGCCTCCTTTCTGCTTTTGTCCAAAATATAATAGCTATGGGCATGAATAATTTTTGTTTTTCCTATTTATATTTGTTTCAGACAACTCTGTAAGAATATAAATTGCATAGAAGGTGTGAACTTTCATTGGTACAAGAAATTTTGTTTTCTAGTGGTTTTCTAGATCTGTAATTCCAGGTCCAATTCAGTCCGTATTAATATTTATAGTTATAAAGTTACCACAGTGATGATGTTCTGTAGGTCAGAGAACGAGAGTCATTTCCCATCCAGTTGATTCCCAATAAAATCTTCCCTGCAGTGCAAGGTGGGAGAGCAGTTGTAGTCATGTTGGTTTCAATTTGTCACAGTGTCTGATGGAAAGTGTATGAGGGAGGCTGGAGGGTACTATTTGCCTGTGAAGTATAAGCAACTGCTTTATCCATCCCTTCCCTGGATAATTGTTAAAAAAAAGTTTGAGGAAGCCCACATGAGATGTCAGTACTTAAATGGTTCAGATGAGTGCTGCTTCCCATATCATCTCAGCCAATTTAAGAGGTTGCAATGAATTATATGGAATTAATCCCATGCTGTGGTATAGGGGGGAGGGGCAGGATTAGCTCCTAGAGATTCACTCACTAGGTTTGCTGTAGCATTGAGTACTTTAATAGAATCAGGACTGAGTATTTCTTGAGAAGTGTGTGTGTGTGTGTGTGTGTGTGTGTGTGTGTGTGTGTGTGTGTGTGTGTGTGTGTGTGTGAAAAAGAGAGAGAGAGAGAAAGAGAGAGAGAGAGAGAGAGAGAGAGAAGAGAGAGAGAGAGAGAGAGAGAGAGAGAGAGAGAGAGAGAGAGAGAGAGAGAGAGAGAGAGAGAGAGAGATTTGTTATATTAGTATTTGTTGGGATTTAATATTAAGCCCTCAAATTCATTTTATTCAGTCCACTGCTTCAGTTCTTTGAAAATGGTCACTTCTTTTACATTTATAGGAATTGTACCAATGAGTTGGCTTCTCTTGACTTTTTCAAGTGTTTGTTTTGAAATCTTATTTTATACAGGAAATAGACATAATCACCAATAAATGTAACTTTAATAACAGACACTGGAAGCCATTCCTCACTCGGAAAAAAAAAATTCCCTTCTTGCTACAAAGCCTCCTTATGGGATATCCTATTTCTTATCTGGAGTTAAAAGTCAGGATTAATCCAACTGATTAAGGAAATCTTTCCAAAAGATACCATGCATCCTCTTTAAAATTAAACTCTAGCTGGAACTTCCTTCTCTCTTTTCTGACTCATAGAAATATCAACAGTAAAAAAAAGTTGATATTTTTTATCTTCCAAATATATTTGACAATTTTAACCCCCAAATATTCTTAACAAATTTTTGCATAGACCAAATGAAAGGATTTTTAAAAATCATTTATTTATTAAACATATATTAAGTTTTACTTTCTGCCAAAGGTATTGCTAGGTATTGAGACAAAAAGTTAGCTTACATTCTTTTGAGTTTTAAAACTCAAGTTCTTAATGGTTAATATTCCAAGGCTATTAAAGTACTGAATTCTGTGTCAGCCAGTTGGAATTTTTCACTGAGTGATAGTTGGTCAATGGTTAAAAAGCCTTTCCCACTCATATAATTCATATATATGTTTTTCTGGGTGCATGTGCACATATAAACATTTAAATTACTCTGTAGATGGTGGACACAATGAAACTCTTTGAATAGCATCACCGAAAGTTTTTCACCCATCACTATGGTTTTCTAAAGTATGAGCCTAGTGTGGCCCCTTCCCAGACAGTCAGACATGCTGTTAAAAGTAACATCAGGCATGGGAATTATAAAGCTGGGAAGGGACACTCCATAAACAGGGATAAACATCTTGCTTTATGCAGAGCTGTCAGATCCATTTAAACAGAGACCTGCTCACTCTTTCCCACTGGGGCTGCTTTTTCCTGTCTGGGAACCACTGGGGCACTGCCCGTCTGTTCCTGAGTGACCATCCCTGAGAGGCTTAGATAAGGCACAAAGTTGCCTTCAATAGACTTAAAATCCCTGACTCTGGGACAAAGTGAGAAAGCTATACTTTTGTTACCACTCCATCGAGGAGAAAAATCCCAAGGAAAACATCTACTGTACAAAGCCGATATTGTCTGCTGAGAAACACTGAGCCTGGACTATTGTCTCCATCTGTATTTATGCAACAGTGATGCTTTTTGAGTGGTCTACAAAGTCAGCAGCCTTACTATTGTGATACTCTGTGTTTAATTGGCTAATCTGCCGATTTCCTAGAGGTTATGGATAGACAAAACTCTCAAATAACTTTCTTTAAATAAAAAAAAACTATAGATAGAAAATTATAAGGTTTATTTTAAAATAGGAACAGCTGCTTAAGATAAAAGTCTCTGGCCAGATAGTATATGTATCTTTATTCCCAACCCCCTCCAAGGAACCCACTCTATACTGTACTGATGATTAAAAACAAAAGAGCAAAAGCTACTAGTTATATTGGCTTTTCTGACCAATTCATACCTTTCTATGGAAAAGATATCAATTATAGGCCATACATGTCTATCTTAATAAATCAAAATGAAATGTCTTGTACCTTGTCAGAGTTCTGAGGGACTATCCTTAGATGACAGGAGAGACAATGGCATATTTGCTTAGTAGATAACTTGAACTTTTTGTGTTTTGGTTGAGATGAAAAAGGATCTGAATGTTAATGATTCTAGGAACCATTGGTGGCCTGCTATCTTGGAAATTTGTATGTTCTGTTTTGTGAAGATTATCAGGTTTCTACCTTATGCTCGAATAATTAGAAGATAGATGCAGCATTCTTAGTCTTGGAAAAAGGTCCATTCTTCATCTCCTACAATTACTTATGGATATGAAAGTGAGAGAAAATGAATTAAATGTATCACATATATAATGGAAGAGAAATGGGAGTTAGAAGAAGGTAGAAATCTTAATTCATAGATAGAAAAAGCAGTTCAAAAACATTCAAAATAAGGTGTTTTACATAAATAATACCTCTTTAGATAAATTATTAACATGATAGTAGCTAGTAATCATATAGGACTTCAAGGTTTACAAAGCACTTTATAAATATTATTTCATTTTATCTTCACAACAACCCTGATGTTATTATTACTCCCATTTTACATATGAAAAAGCCATGGCAGAAAGAAGTTAAATGATTTACTTACAGGGTCACACAGATACTGTCTGTGGAATGATTTGAACTCAAGTCTTCTGATTCTTTGTCTAGCATTCTATGTACTGCATCACCTAGCTATAAACTATAACCAGCTGTTTTGTTCTTTTCTTGCTTGGGTAACTTTTAAAAAAAATTTTGAATTGGCCAATAGGAGATACAATGATTAAATGATTTCCCACACAATCTCAGCCAATGTAAGAGATTGCAATGAATTAGACAGAGGTTAGTGAGTTACCTAGTGGTACATAGCAACTGTTTGAAAAATGATTTAAACTTAGATTTTCCTGACCCTACTTCCAGCACTATCCATTGTTCCATCTAGGTGCCTCATCTTGGAAAAAGATCCATAATTACTTCCCCAATGTCACCCACAATTTGTCAGCAATTACCTCTCAATATGAAAGTAAGGGAAAGTCAACATTTCACATATGGGATAGCAGAAAAATTAAAGGTGAGGAAAAGTAGTTCAGAGGTAGAAAGATTTTTTTTTCCATGAGGCAATTGGGGTAAGTGACTTTCTCATGATCATACAGTTAGTATGTGTTAAGTGCCTGAGGTCAAATTTGAACTCAGGTTCTCCTAACTTCAGAGTCAGAGTTATAGACAAACTATCACCATATATAGAATATTGCATTCAATGCTTGACTCACTAGCTTTGTTGGTAGGTTTTGCCGATGTTTCTTACTTAAAATGAAGGGATCTAAGAAAATGAAGGCAGATATTGGAAAATGCCCTGGGTAAAAAACAAACAAAAAATCAATGAAAGTGACTTGCAAGATTATTTTAGCCTTTAGGTTCAATTTCTTTCTCAACTTCACCTTTTCCTAGATCTGCTTACAATGAATACAATTGAGTGACTGAATTAGCAATTCCTACCCAAGGAAAGGTATCCATTAAATCATCCATATTTGCAGGGTATATCAGGGTAATTTAAGAAGTCAATAACTTCATTTTTTCCCTTTTCTTTTGTTATTGCAGTCAATGATCTGTTTCTCCAAACTAGAAAAGAACACTAGAAAAGTCTGAAAAAGGACTAAACATTGATTTCAGAGAATAGGGTAGGAAGCAAGCAAAACTGGATGCTAAAGCTAATGGTGAAAGAGTAATCAATAGAAAGAACCCTGAAGTTGTTTAGTGGAGAAACTAATTTTAGTGGAGAATTAGGGAAATGGAAGAATGTAAGATAAACTATGAATATTATCCAGATATATTTTCAAATTTCTCTTAAGACAGATTTTGGAAGGAGTTTTCCATTACAGCAAATGCCTGGTTCTTAGTATTAATTCAAAACAGTTCAAACTTTTCAGATTTCTGATTCAAAACTGTAATCAATGAATTTTCTGAAGTAAATTAATTCATTCAGAATATAATTATCAAGGCCTCATAATATTCTAGACATTCTTTTTGGTACTATGGAGGTATATAGAGATGAATAATATGTAGTTCTAACCTTTAAGAGTTTGTACAGAAACACATATATACACACATTTATTTATTTAAACTTATTTATCATCTATAATGATATTATTATATTTATTTTAAAATTACAATGTAAAGGAGTGTATATATAAAGTGCCATGAGAGAGGTATAGAGTTAGAAGAAAAGCATATTACTTCAGGTCTTAGAGGAAGTCATCCTCAAAGAGATGGAATTTGAGCCATGTCCTTCAATAGAATAGGAATAGCATTGGATTCTGGAAGGCTGTAAAGAAAAAGGCATTTATTGACTTAAGTTCCTGCTATGTGTCAGGCAGTATGTTAAGCATTTTGCAAATATTATCTCATCTAATCCTCACAACAACCCTAGGAGGCAGGTGCTATTGTTATCTTATTATTATAATTATTATTATTAAATTGTCAAATTAAATTATTAAAAATTATTATAAAAAATTAAATTAAATTATAAAATTTCCCAGGGCCATACAACTAAAAGGGTTGGATTTGAACTCAAATCTTCCTGACTCCAAATTCAGCACTCTATCCACTGAGTATCTAGGTATCTCTTGCTTTGAACATAAAGACTGACTTGACTCCTTTCTACAATATGATCTTGGATACTTATGTTCTCTGTGTCTTATTTTTTTCTCATATATAAAATGAATGGGTATGGTGTGATGATATCTAAAATCCTTCTATATTGAAATCTTATGATCTTATAAGACTTGGTTATACATTGGCAAATGTGAATGGGAATAGTTTTCCTAGTGTAAAGAAATGACAAAAGTAGGAAGATGAGGAATCACAAGTCATGTTCAAGGAATGACAAGTTATCTGGGTTATCTGGAGGAAAAGAAAATGGTGGGAGATAAGCTTGGAAAGGTATAATGAAAACATATCATAGAAGACTTTAAATTTCAAGTGAGAATTTATTCATTAGTCATTGGGGAATGATGGGAGATTTTTGAACAGAAGAGAAATGTGATTCTTTGCAATGAATATAATCATAAATTCCAATAGATAATGAAGTTTCTTCCTTCTGAGGCCAATCCTATGATTAGTAAACTGAACTTTGAGTATTTTGAATTAAGAGTTTGGATTCTTTTTGTCCCAAGCTATGTTTGATTTTTTAGACTTTCCTTTTAAGACTTGATTCATATTGATATATGCTGATGTTAAAAAGAAGAAAAAATAACAAACCTATCGTAGTTCCCTTCATATAAATATAGATAAAATGTCTATGAGTTAACTCAGGTCAATCAAATCTATCAATAGGTCCACAAAACACAATCCCTTCTCAGGAGAGTTTTGTAATTTGAACTTGATATTTGTGAAGCAAAGGGGGCACTTTTTCTACTCAGGATTAATAGTCTTTGTTTCACACCTAAAGGTGGAAAGGAATTTTTAAAAAGCAAATTACCTCAACTTCTGTCTATATTTAATCCACTATCAAAAATAAATGTAAGAGCTTTATTTTAGAAAAAAGATTCTAAAGAAGGAAACATATATATGTAAAGAATACCGATAAAAATTTGAGGAGTTAGGTTCAGATTTTTGTCCCTGCTTCTTACTACCTATATGACTTTAAATATCCATTTCCTTTTTTTATTGTAAAATGAGAGAGTTGAGTTAGAGAGCCTTTGAGTTTCCTGACCTCTCTAGATATCTGAGTCTATCTAAAAAGAACATAGGACTATGATTTAGGAAGTTTGAATAGAAATGTTGACTCTACTATTGACTTGCTATGTAATCTTGGAAAAATCATTTACTTCCTCTGAGAAGGTCCTGTCCATCTCTAAAATTTTTGATTTTCTGACTTGAGGGGATTTATTTCTATCATATTATTTCACCATCATGATATATTCTCCCCAGTGGCTAAATTTGCTATACAAGAAGCTCCATCTCAATTGTTCTTTGTGTTAAAAAAAAAAAAGTCCCTCAGCCTTAAACTCCTCTCCCTCTTTATCTTGTCATGATACTAACTAAATCTCTACTTTCAATTGAAATTCTCAAGAAAAAGAGTTATTCCTTCCTAAGAAAAAGTCCCCAGGACCAGATGGATTTACATGTGAATTCTACCAAACATTTAAAGAACAACTAACTCCAATGCTATGTAAACTATTTGAAAAAATAGGGATTGAAGGAGTCCTACCAAATTCCTTCTATGACACAGACATGGTACTGATACCTAAATCAGGTAGATTGAAAACTAAGAAAGAAAACTATAGACCAATTTCTTTAATGAATATTTGTTAGGATTACTGGGTGAGAACTCAGGTTTTCTGGACGGTTACAAGGTGAGAACTCAGGTTGACTTGATAGAGGGGGCAAGCTCATTGGCTGGGGTGGTTCTTCCCAGAAGCCCTTGCATTATCCCACGCCCATTCTCTGGGAGAATAAAAGAGAGAGCACTGGGCGCAGAGAGCAGATCGGCCTGGAGAAGGATAAGAGCTGGAGGAGATTCAGAGCCAGGATTCAAAGAAAAGACTCTGCATTTCATCAGGCTTGACGGGGCTCTCTGCAGGAAGGGAAGTCACTTCTCTGGACAAGAGTTAACAGCAACTGCCTGGAGACAACGGTTCACTACAGGAAGAAGAATCTGTCTGAAAGATTTGAGTAGACACAGCAGATCTCTTCCCAGAGAGCGATCCAGCAGCTTCTGGAGACGACAGCTCGTTACAAATTGGCGCCCAACGTGGGGCAAGGACTTTTGCTTATCCTGACAAGAGGAGCTAGACCAGACCTTTGCAATTTGGCGCCCGAACAGGGACAGACACAGTCCTGATTCCAGTGGAAAAGCTTCCGATCTAGATCTCAGTCTCTCTGACCCAGAACCGTGAGTAACGAGGAAACTTTGTTAAAGATTAAGTGAGCGTGCTAATAGATAAATAAGGAACTTAACTTGTTAAGGGCTAAACCAGGAATCTCTTATAGCTGAAATGGGGCAGATGTTAGCTATATTCAATCCCTGGACCTCAGCCGACTCAACCTCAGCCCCAGACGCAACCTCAGCTCCATTCAGGAGTGGTACTATAGAGAGTATAATCAAGATAATTGAGGAGCAGAGTTTACTTGTAACCTGGGTACAGATTGCTAAACTCTTGGCTGCATTAAGATGCACATCCCCTTGGTTCTTAGAGGAAGAAAAGATAGATGTAGATAAATGGAAGCTAGTGGGATATGAAATGAAAGAATTTCAAGCAAAAAATGGGCCTCGTTCAATTTCTGCAGAAGTATTTTATATCTACAACATAGTTCAATTAGCCTTAAACTATCAAGCAAGTTGTAGGAGAAGGAAAAGTTCTAAAAATGAACAGAGGAGGAAGTGTGAGGAAAAAAGGAAAGATCAAGATCTTTCCCTAGAGCAAGAGGATTTAAATGAGGAATTATGGTATGATTCTCTTGAAGAAGCTTCAACCCTGCCTAGAGAACAGATTATTGACAGGCCCACATCAACCCCACCTTCAGAGATGGAGGAAGAAAGAGGGGAAGAGGCAGAAACACAAACAGAATTGCCTGTGAAGAAGCCTAAGCCTATGACAAGATTAGAAAAAGCATTGGTTAAAGCTAAGAGAGAAGGACAGGATATAAGTGATTTTATACATGCATATCCTGTGATTGAAAATACTGACTCTGTAGGTAAAAAAAGGAGAAGATATGCACCTTTAGATTTGAATAAAATTAAGGATTTGAAAAAAGGTTGTACCCTTTATGGGGCTACATCAGCTTATGTCAAAATGTTACTAGATGGTTTGTCTTATGAAGTCCTAACCCCAAATGATTGGAAATCCATAGCAAGGACATGTCTGGAACCTGGAGAAAATTTATTATGGCTTGCGGAATTTCATGAATTATGTAAAATTCAAGTCAGATGCAATTTGGAAATAGGAGTTAACACACAATTCACTTTTGAGCACTTAGCTGGTGAAGGTCAATATGGAGAGAATTCGGAACAGATTAATTATACCATGACAGTATATGAACAAATTGCTAAGGCTGCAATAAAAGCTTGGGGTGTCCTTCCTGGACAGAAAGATCGTGGAGAGGCTTTCACTAAAATACAGCAAGGTTCCAATGAACCTTTTGCAGATTTTGTGGGACGTTTGCAAACTGCTGTCAAAAGAACTATTGGAGAAAATGCAGCTACAGAAATAATGACCAGACATCTGGCTAAGGAAAATGCCAATGAGATTTGCAAAAGAATTATATGGGGATTAGACAAAGATGCTCCTTTAGAGGAGATCATAAGACGCTGTGCTACAGTGGGAACAAATGCTTTTTACACTCAGACAATGATGAATGTGGAAAGACAGGGTCCCTCCTGGCAAGGGCCTTCTAGAGAAACTCGGCGATGTTTTCAATGTGGAAAAATTGGACATCTAAGAGCTCAGTGTAGGTATGGAGATACAGTGAGAAGACAGGGTGAGAGAAGACCTAAAACCCCATGTCCAAAATGCAACAGAGGACTCCATTAGGCATCAGAGTGTAGAATAATTCAGGGAAATGGGATGAGGGGCCCAGGTCCAGGGCCCCAGGCAAAAAAGACTTGGGGCATGATGGCAGCTGATGTTACACCTAAAGAGCCTTTAGAAGGCCAGGACTCTGATTTAATCAATCAGCAGAGAAGCAATCACATGGCAGAAAGGGATTACCTGATAAGTCAGTCAAAAGGCAATCAGATTGCAAAAATGGATTACACTTGGGGAGAATACAGGCCTTTTAAACCAACAGGGCTGTGCCCAGTGCAAACAACTCCAATGTAATTGTCAGATGATGAGAAGAGATTTAGAAAGTGGTAAATAGAAGAAAATTAGGTAGGTTAACTGCCTGGGAGAGAGGGTTTGCTTGTATTTTAACAGACAGAAGAAAACAGATGAAGAAGGAAAT
This sequence comes from Sminthopsis crassicaudata, assembly GCF_048593235.1. Lineage (NCBI taxonomy): Eukaryota > Metazoa > Chordata > Mammalia > Dasyuromorphia > Dasyuridae > Sminthopsis > Sminthopsis crassicaudata. The sequence continues at coordinate 174,627,588 of NC_133620.1, forward strand.
AGATGGGTGGCAACAAGCACCTGGAGAGAGATAGAAAAAGAGAAAGACCTCAAAATAAAGGAGAAGATCTAAGAAACATCTTAGACAGAAAGAGCATGGCTAATAAAAAGACTGTTAAAGAACTTTAAAACCAGCAGGAATCATTGGACTTCCTCACACAAGATGAGACTAATGGACAATGGACTTAAGGACATTTATAAATTTTCAATTTATGATTATTTGATTATGTTATTTGTCATATACTTCTAGCATGTATTATGTTACTATGTTACTATATGCTTATGTAATTTATGTAATTATCTGTAATACTTCCCATATTGATGGATTTATGTTTCAAGGTCATGACTGTCCTATGTTCTAAATCAAAAGAAAGGGGGAGATGTTAGGATTACTGGGTGAGAACTCAGGTTTTCTGGACGGTTACAAGGTGAGAACTCAGGTTGACTTGATAGAGGGGGCAAGCTCATTGGCTGGGGTGGTTCTTCCCAGAAGCCCTTGCATTATCCCACGCCCATTCTCTGGGAGAATAAAAGAGAGAGCACTGGGCGCAGAGAGCAGATCGGCCTGGAGAAGGATAAGAGCTGGAGGAGATTCAGAGCCAGGATTCAAAGAAAAGACTCTGCATTTCATCAGGTTTGACGGGGCTCTCTGCAGGAAGGGAAGTCACTTCTCTGGACAAGAGTTAACAGCAACTGCCTGGAGACAACGGTTCACTACAGGAAGAAGAATCTGTCTGAAAGATTTGAGTAGACACAGCAGATCTCTTCCCAGAGAGCGATCCAGCAGCTTCTAGAGACGACAGCTCGCTACAAATATTAATGCTAAAATCTTAAATAAGATATTAGCAAATAGACTTCAGAAAATCATCCCCAGGATAATACATTATGACCAAGTGGGATTTATACCAGGAATGCAGGGCTGGTTTAATATTAGGAAAACTATTAGTATAATTGACCATATTAATAATCAAATTAATAAAAACCATATGATCATCTCAATAGATGCAGAAAAAGCATTTGATAAAATCCAACATCCATTCCTACTAAAAACGCTTGAGAGTATAGGAATAAAAGGACTATTCCTTAAAATAATAAGGAGCATATATTTAAAACCTTCAGTAAACATCATATGTAATGGCAATAAACTAGAACCTTTCCCTGTAAGATCAGGAGTGAAACAAGGTTGCCCACTATCACCATTACTTTTCAATATAGTACTAGAAACTCTAGCCTCGGCAATAAGAACCGAGAAAGAGATTCAAGGAATTAGAGTAGGAAATGAAGAAATCAAATTGTCACTTTTCGCAGATGACATGATGGTATACTTAGAGAACCCCAAAGACTCTGCTAAAAAGCTATTAGAAATAATTCAGAATTTTAGCAAAGTCACAGGATACAAAATAAATCCACATAAATCCTCAGCATTTTTATACATTACCAACACAATCCAACAGCAAGAGATACAAAGAGAAATTCCATTCAAAATAACGGTCCATAATATAAAATATTTGGGAATATATCTACCAAAGGAGAGTCAGGAATTATATGAGCAAAATTATGAAACACTTGCCACAAAAATAAAGTCAGATTTAAATAATTGGAAAGACATTCGGTGCTCTTGGATAGGCCAAGTGAATATAATCAAGATGACAGTACTCCCTAAACAAATCTATTTATTTAGTGCTATACTAATCAGACTTCCAAGAAACTATTTTAATAACCTAGAAAAAATAACAACAGAATTCATATGGAACAACAAAAGGTCGAGAATTTCAAGGGAAGTAATGAAAAAAAATTAAGTGAAGGTGGTCTAGCTGTACCTGATCTAGAATTGTATTATAAAGCAGCAGTCACCAAAACCATTTGGTATTGGCTAAGAAATAGACTAGTTCATCAGTGGCATAGGTTAGGTTCACAGGGCAAGATAGTGAATAAAAATAGCAATCTAGTGTTTGACAAACCCAAAGATCCCAAATTTTGGGATAAGAATTCATTATTTGACAAAAACTGCTGGGAAAACTGGAAATTAGTATGGCAGAAACTAGGCATGGACCCACATTTAACACCACATACTAAGATTAGATCAAAATGGGTCCAAGATTTAGGCATAAAGAACGAAATCATAAATAAATTGGAGGAACAGGGGGAGGGTTTACCTCTCAGACTTGTGGAGGAGGAAGGAGTTTGTGTTCAAGGGAGAACTAGAGACCATTATTGATCACAAAATAAAACATTTTGATTACACCAAATTAAAAAGTTTCTGCACAAACAAAGCTAATGCAAACAAGATTAGAAGGGAAGGAACAAATTGGGAAAACATTTTTACAGTTAAAGGTTCTGATAAAGGCCTCATCTCCAAAATATACAGAGAATTGACTTTAATTTATAAGAAATAAAGCCATTCTCCAATTGATAAATGGTCAAAGAATATGAACAGATGATGAAATTAAAACTATTTCCACTCATATGAAAGAGTGTTCCAAATCACTATTGATCAGAGAAATGCAAATTAAGACAACTCTGAGATATCATTACACACCTGTCAGATTGGCTAAGATGACAGGAACAAATAATGATGAATGTTAGAGGGGCTGTGGGAAAACTGGGACACTGATGCATTGTTGGTGGAGTTGTGAAAGAATCCAACCATTCTGGAGAGCAATCTGGAATTATGCCCAAAAGGTTATCCAAATGTGCATACCCTTCGACCCAGCCATACTACTACTGGGCTTATATCCCAAGGGAATACTAAAGAAGGGAAAGGGACCTGTACGTGCCAAAATGTTTGTGGCAGCCCTTTTCATAGTGGCTAGAAGCTGGAAGATGAATGGATGTCCATCAATTGGAGAATGGTTGGGTAAATTATGGTATGTGAATGTTATGGAATATTATTGTTCTGTAAGAAATGACCAACAGGAGGAATACAGAGAGGCTTGGAGAGACTTACATCAACTGATGCTGAGTGAACTAAGGGATCATTATACATTTCAACAATGATACTATATGAGGATGTATTCTGATGGAAGTGGATATCTTCAATATAGAGAAGAGCTAATCCAATTCCAATTGATTAATGATGGACAGAATCAGCTACATCCAGAAAAGGAACACTGGGAAATGAGTGTAAACTGTTATTTTTACCTTCTGAATCTGATTCTTCCTGTGCAACAAGAAATTCGGTTCTACATACATATATTGTATCTAGAATATATTGTAATATATTTAACATGTACTGCCTGCCATCTGGGGGAGGGGGTTGGGAGAGGAAGGAAAAAAAAATCTGAACAGAAGTAAGTGCAAGGGATAATGTTATAAAAAATTACCCATGCATATGTACTGTCAAAAAAAAGTTATAATTATAAAATAAAATAAAAATTAAATTAAAAAAAAGAGTTATTCCCTTGGGTTAAAGCACAAAGATAAGAATATTTTTCTTCAAAAGATCAGTAAAAATGGCCTCCATCCCTAGAATGCAAAAGAAGGTCTTAGCATCTCAGATCTCCTGATCAACATTCTCCCATTAGCCCATTAGCATGGATTCATTAAGTAGATTAAAGGGTTTGGCATGGAGAAGGATAAATTAATGAATAAATAAAACATTTATTAAGCACTTACTATGAGCTAGTGCTATACTAAGTGCTAAAGCTACAAATAGAAAAGTAAGACTGTCTCTTTTCTGAGAGAGCTCATATTCTAATAAAGGTGGCAACACTTTAAAAGATTTCAACCTTAAGTCATATGGAAAAGCCTCATGGCAAAACATTTTCACACATAAAATCTTATTTCTGATGGTGAGCCATTTGACAGTTCTGAGGACTTTGGAGATAAGACCTTTCCTTTCTGGGAAATGAAATACAAAATGTGTAAGTTTAAAGGAAGGAGAGAATGGGACATGTCAAGGGCAAACCTTAGATAGATGGAAGGCAGTAAGAGGAGAATCAAGTTAGAAAGGATCAGTCTGAGAGAGAATAGTTGGATCTACACAAGACTTTAAGGAAGGGATAAACTTTTACATCTCTCTAAGGTTGACCTTGCCTCAATTAGAAGCCATTCAACATCTTTCCAATCAATATATGTGTGTATATAAATGTACATATATATATGTGTACATATTCAATGACTAATTATCCAGATAAACCACATAAGAATAACAATATATGAATATTTACTACTACTCAGATGCAATCTATGTTCCATTCATAATGCTCCATTTGCACAATGTTCCCTCTACACGACATTCCATCATGTTCTTCATATCTTTGTTCAGGTTGTTTGTTACCATGTCAGTAGTTCTTTTTTTTTTATCTTCAAGTCTCAGAATTCTCATATTTGCCAAAGATCAACAAGTTCCATCACCTTCAAAATGGCCTTTTCTGACTCTTAGTTGTCACTTTTCCCTTTCTGGAAGAAAGGGATGTGTATATTTTATTTCATATTTATTGATCTGGATACATGTTATTCCCTAAAATTTTGAATTCTCCGTAAAGGAAATTATGTACTTGGATTTTTTAGAAACTCCTTTCTCCTTTGTACCTACATAGTTTGTTGCAGTTTCTATTAGTAGCTTAGGTTAAGATTCAGGTTTCTTCAATTCCTTGGTCAAAAGCTTGTTCTTCTCCCCAAGAGTTTCATTGTAGTTCTTGCTGATGTCCAACTGATTTCAGATGCTTCCACCTCTGTGAGCCCCAAGGATATAATTGAACCTTTGGTTAGAAAATCAATAATTGCTCTTTAATTTCCATTTCCTTTCCCTTCTGTCTAATTGTATCATTTTTTCAGACCCTAGAAAATTGTAACAGTGAAAATACTTTTTTACATTTTGTTTGAGATTTTACCATCTTAATTGTCTTTACCAGTCCATTTATCTTCTGGAATTTTGTCAACTGGGATGGAAGGAAATTAATTGATCAGAGGTCTCCTCATTACCTCTAATCCCCCATATATACTTATAGATATCTTAAATAGGTGTGGCAGGTGGCCATTAAGTTGGACCCAAAATTAAGTAAGAAGAAAGGATCAGGTCAGGATCAGGTTACTGTTAAATGTTTAACAACTAGCTCTATAAGGGGAAAAATACTGTATGAAATACACTTTTCAATTTAATCCGAATGATGTATATATATGAATGTATTTAAGCTTTATGGAAAAAATATTGTATTGCTATCTTCCTAGTTGTGCTGATTTACTGAATGCTTTTGTTTGGAGCTGATTGTGCCTTTTGTCTCACTTGTAAAGTAAATCCATTGGTAGGGGATTGTGAATTCTGGTTTTAAGTGGTGATGTTCTCTTTTGGAGGCCATATGTGAGAAAAGGACCCCAGAAGCTTCATTTTGTCACATTAAAATGACTCTGGGCTCCCAAAAGCTATACCAGTGCAATTTAAACTCCAGTATGTTCTTCCAACCTAGACAATCTTTGAGCATGCACCTAGAGATAGGTCGTGCCTTTTGTCTAAGGATTTAGATAGTAAAATATAAAGAGGCTTTTTCCAAGTAGGTAGAGTACCACATGATAAATCATTGACACTTTTTGGATTTGTTTTTGCCTATAGAAAATCATATCAACTGACTTTTGAGGGAGAGAACTTATGAGTAGAAAAACATTTGTAATAGTTCTTTTTTGTGGTGGCAAAGGACTGGAAACTAAGGAGATGTACATCAATTAGAGAATGGCTGAACTAATCATTGGGTATGAATGTAATAAAAGGCTTTTATGCCATAAGAATGGTACTGAGAAACCTGGGGAGATTTACATGAATTGATGTCAAATAAAGTGAGCAGAGAGATGAGAATAATTTACGCAATGATAACTAACAATTATTGCATAATAACAATATTGTAAAGACAAACTATTTTGAAAAACTTAAGAAATCCGACAAATGCAATTACACCAACTTTAGAAGACTAATAATAATCTATGTTATCCACCACCTGACAAAGAATGTTGGACTCAATGCAGAATGAAACATTGATTTTTGAATATGGCCAATGTGAGAATTTGTTTGCTTTGCTGTATAAGGGTTTTGTTTTTATTTTATTATTTTCCAATGCAGGGGGATGTGGGAGAAAAAGAAAATAAATTTTTGTTAAATGAAAAAATATTTAATTTGAGGTACAGATAGGAGCTACAATTTGCATTGGTTAAGAAAAAAATAGTACACATTAAATCATAGGTATCCTTTTTCTCTAACTGGTCCTTCCATAGTATTGTATCTCCTCCGTATTTTGCTCTCTCTTATCTACGGATGTGCTTCAGTATGGTGAAGTACTTCTTAAAATATAATGTCCAGAAGTAATTACAAGATTCCAGATCAGGGCAAAATGTAAAGATGCTATCACTTCCATGGATATACATATTTACACCCCACACATAGACATCAACACTCTCTGACTGCCCCCCCCCCATATACATGATTTAATCTTACCTCCCTGGAAAGAACTTATTGCTCAGTTTCCAAGTCCAATCTATGCTGTACTAAAATCAAAGAGAACTTACTATCTTGTTATAGAATGCAAACTACCAAATCTTTAGCTCGAAACCATTTTGCATTTTGGGGTCTCCTTCCATAGAACCAAAATGAAAATTAGCAATCCTGGCATCTTTCCCATCAGACCTAGCATTGAATTGTCTCCTACAGATTACCAGAGCACTGTCCTAAAATAGAATGGGGGAAGACAGCATGGTCTCTAAAGGTTGAAGTCCTGAGTTGAAATTCTGTTAAAGACATTTCCCATCTATGTGACTGTGGGTAAATTTCTTAACTTTCCTGCATCCCAGTTTTCTCATCTCTAACTCTATGTGACTGCAACTAGTTGGTTGGTG